>NC_069382.1:75503785-76703785 GCF_027475565.1 Acinonyx jubatus | reverse complement strand
GACTATGTTTAATATTTTTATTTTGTAAAATCTAAGTGTGGCAAATGCTATTTCTTTACTGTCCAAAAGCTATAGTCTTTTCTTGGCTAACAAAATCCCAATTTTTTAGGTAGGCTAAGTACCAGCTTCAGGAAATGAATTATAATTAGACAAATTTGGATGATTCTTTCTACTTTATCAGATACTTACTTTTCCAGCCTTTATTCTGGTGAGGGATGCCATATGACAAGTTCTAGCCAATGAGGCCCAAAGGGAGTTCTGTTATTTTTTTCCCCCTTCTCTAATTAAAACGAATAGTAGCCTCCTTCTACCTGCTGCCTTCTTCCTCCCTACTTGAGACACTGAAATAAAGATGTGATTCATCATTCCTCAAAGTACAGTAATTATTTTGCAGTCATAGGGTACTAAGCCTAAGCTTGAAGGTCCATTCACCATAGCAGTGCAGAAACACAGGAGATGTGCTGCGCCCAAAATGAAGTCACAAGTTTCCAGAATAAGAATTTGTACTATTAGTCAGATTGAAGATGTGGACAATAACAATACACTTATGTATGTCATACAGAGGAAGCTTAAGGAGCTAGGATAGCATGAATGAGGATTCCAAAATATGGTATAGGCAGATCCAGAGTTATCCAGACCAAGGTAGGCAGAAAAATTCTGTAAGGAAAGTAATTGAAGCTGAGATACCAGTGGGTGCAAAGGCAGGTTGATGAGCAAGAATATGACCTGATTGCTGAATATCTGTTATGTAGTTTAAGAGTGTCAAATGCCAAAGGGTCAATGGTGAGAGATGAGGTTAGAGAGGGAGCAGTATCCTGATCCTAAAAGGACTTTAATGCCAGACTGAGGACTTTGCACTTTATTCTGATGATAGAGTGTTATTGAGGGAAGAGAATATATTATATTACTACCTATTATACATTATATATTATATTCTAGAAGTTCCAGAACTTGGAGACAAAGAGATATGTTAGGATAAGGGAGAACATGAAGAATATAATGGATTTTTAATCCTTTCACAAAATGTGCAGATTTTATTGACTATGCCTTATTCGGAGCTAGTGATGTCCTAGGAAAATGTCCTTCTGCTATCAACGGGAAGCTTTTATACATAAAGACTAGGGGATCACATGTCTGGGTATGAAACCCAAAAGACAGATTCTTAAGCTACAGCATCCATATAAGTTGGTAGCAGAGCCTTTTCTAAGGAATGGCACTTCCCTCTAAACCTAGGCAAGTTTCCAGGCATCTAACAAGGAGACTTTTCTGGGTCCATTTTGGCACTGACTCTGTGTTCTCAGAGGCCACTGATAAGCAGGAATAGTATAACCACAAGAATGCTCTCCGATAACAGTAAAGTAGGCTGCTGCATTCCTGTGCCAAAGCTATGTGCCCCCATCTACTGCCAGGCTGCAGAAAGAGACAAATTGGTCAAATCTGGTCTTACCTATTTGGGCTGGCAGCTATCAGGAAATGAGTAGCAGTATATGTGTATGTGTGAACGAGCAAGAGAGAGAGAGAGAGAGAGGGCGCACATGAGAGCTTAGGCATAAATCCTGGCCATGTATGTGGTGCTACAGTGCCTTGCTTCTCTGCTCTCAGGGGAATACCACTTGACTGGTTGATGACTCCTGCATCAGAGGTGGACCTGCCAGAAGCTTGCCTTTGCCTTGACTCTAGCAACCTGAAAGAGCAATGGCCAAGCTGCTTACAGTGCCTCTGCCCACTCCATCTTCCTTCCTACCACATCTCTAAAACCAAACTACTCATGATGAACACAGACTTGCTTTGTACATGCTGTCCACTTTTCCTGGGATCTCTATCCTTCTTTATCTGCTTGGGAGAATTCCATTTATCCTTCAAAACAGTTCATGAGTCACTTTGTCTAGGAAGAAGATTCTCTTTTCTCCCAATACCACATCTGAATGATCACTGTGTCCCCCTTAGGTTCCTTTTATCCCTTAAACAGTTTTCTTTAATCCCTATATATATATATGTATATATATATATATGTATATATATACATATATATATGTATATATACATATGTATATATATATACATATATATATATATATATATATATACACACACATACATGTATATATAGGGATTGTGGTAAAGAATAAATAACATAATTGTGATAAAGAATACATAACATAAAATTTACCATCTTGAACATTTATAGTATACAATTTAGTAGTGTTAAGTACATTCACATTATTGAACAACAAATCTTCAGAAATTTTCATCTTGCAAATCTGATATTTTACAACCATGAATCAACTTTCATTTCTCCCTCCTCTCAGCCTTCACAACCACCATTCTGTTTGTTTCTATGAATTTGACTACTTTGATGGATCATATTAAGTGGAATCATACAGTATTTTTTGTGTTACTAGCTTGTTACTTAGCATAATGTCTTCAAGGCTCATTGATGATATAGCATATGACAGGATTTCCTTCCTTTTCAAGGCTGAATAATATACCATTGTATGTATACATCACATTTCATTTATCCATTCATTCATTGATAGACATCTGGGTTGCTTCTATCCTTGACTATTGTGAGTAATGCTACTATTAACATGGGTATACAAATATCTTTTTGAGACCCTGCTTTCAATTCTTTTGGACATATACCCAGAAATGAATTTGCTCAATCATATAGTAATTACATTTTTAAGTTTGTGATGAACCATCATATTGTTTTCCATAGAAGTTGCACCTTTTTACATTCCTACAAACAGTGAACAAGTGTTCCAACTTTTGCACATCCTCACCAACACTTGTTATTTTCTGTTTTTCTTTTTAATTTTAGCCATCCTAATGAGGGTAATATCTTTGTTTTGCTTGCATTTCTCCAATAGTTATATTGAGCATCTTTTCATAGCTTGTTGGCCATTTTCATATCATCGTTGGAGAAATGTCTATTCAAGTCCCTTGCCCATTTTTAAATTGGGTTTTTGTTGTTGTTGTTGTTGCTGATGATTTGTAAAAGTTCTTTATATAATCTGGATAATAACTCATCAGATTTACAATTTGCAAATATTTTCTCACATTTCATAGATTGCCTACTTCTATTGTTGTTTGTGTTCTTTGATGCATAGAAGTTTAAATTTTGATGTAGACCCATTTGTCTATTTTTTTATTTTGTTGTCTGTGCTTTTGGTAACACATCTAAGATATCACTGCTAAATTCAATGTCATGAAGCTTTTCCTCTGTTTTCTTCTAGGAGTAGTTTTTATAGTTTTAGATCCTATGTTTAGGTCATTAACTCATTTGGAGTTATTTTCTGTATACGGAGTAAAGTAAGGGTCCAATTTCATTCTTTGGCATGTGGATATCCAGTTTTCCTAACAAGAAAATTTATTTGTTGAATATACTGTCCTTTCCCATTGAGTAGTCTTTGAAAAGATCATTTGACCATATATATGAGGGTTTATTTCTGAGATTTCTATTCTATTCCATTGGTCTATATGTCTATGTTTATGCCAGCACCACACAATTTTGATTATTGTAGTTTTGTAATATGCTTTGAAATCAGGAAGTGAGAAATCTCAAATTTTGTTCTTTTATTTTTTAACATTGTTTGGCTATTTGGGGACCTTTGACATTGCATAGGAATTTTAAGATGGATTTTTCTATTTCTGCAAGAAATGTCAGTGGGGTATAGTTAGGGATTGTATTGAATATGTAATTGCTTTGGGTAGTGTAATGGACTGAATTGTGCCTCCCCAAAATTCATATATTGAAGTCCTACTAAATTTGGAGTAAGGGCTTAAGAGAGATAATTAAGGTTAAGTGAGGTCATAAGTATGGAGCCCAAATCCCATAGGACTAGTGTCCTTATAAGAATAGGAAAAGAGAATAGGGATGCATGTGCACAGAAGAAATGTAATTTGAGGATAGACACAGCAAATAGACGACCATCTGCAAGCCAAGGAGAGAGGCCTCAGCAGAAATCAAACCTGCCCACATCTTGATCTTGAGGTTCCAGTCTCCAGAACTGTGACAAAATTAATTTTTTGTTGCTTAAGTCACCCAGTCTGTGGTATTTTATAATGGTAGCCTACTAGATGAAGACAGGTAGTATTGAAATATTGACAATATTAAGTCTTCTAATCTATGAACAAGGTATAGCTTTCCATTTATGTGTGTCTTCTTTAATTTCTTTCAACAATGCTTTGTAGTTTTCAGTGTAAAAGTTTTTGACTCCTTGGTTAAGTTTAATCCAAAGTATTTCATGTTTTTCATGCTGTTGTAAAGGAATTATTTTATTAATTTCCTATTAGGATTGTTCATTGTTAGCATTAAAGAATACAACTGAGTTTTGAGTGTTCATTTTGTATCCTGCAACTTTGTTAAATTTATTTATTATTTCTTAGGGTTTTTTTTTTCTGGTAGAATCTTTATGGTTTTTAAGATCATGTCATCTGTGAACACAGCTAATTTCACTTCTTCCTTTCCAATATGGATTATTTTATTTATTTATTTTTTCTAATTGCTCTGGCAAAGACTTCCTATACTGTGTAGGATAGAAGTGGTGAGAGCAGGCATTATTTATGGCTTTGTAAGTCTCTCTCTTGCACTAGACTAGACCCAAAAGTCTTGAAAGTAGGGATGAGTCTTATTTATGCCTATATCTTCAGTGCTTGGCATTGACTAATATATATTTAATTTATTTCTTTAGAGAAAATAAAAGATAAATAAATTTCTGCAGAAAATAAAAAGTTATTTTGGGATTGCCTGATAAATATCTTTGGAGTAATATTAGGAATATAATTATAATAACTGGTAAACATTTCTGTTAAAAATATACAGTTCATTGTAGCTCACTCAGATTTAACATCAACAGTGACAGCATACTGACAGAATGTACCCTAGATATAATGTGGTGAGAATGATTCTTTACCTCTGTGGTCTTCCTCCCCAAATCCCAGCCTAGTCATGAGAAAAACCCAGATAAATTCCAGTTGAGGGGTCATGCTACAAAATACTTGACCATTGCTCCCCTCAAAAATGTCAAGATCATCAAAATCAAAAAAGGTCTGAGAAACTATTACAGCTAAGAAGAGTCTAAAGAGACATGACAACAAACTATAATGAGATCCTAGAATAGAAAAAGAACATTAAGAAAAACCTGACAAAATCAGAATGAAGTATGGATTTTATGTATTAATATTGATCCATTAACTGTAATAAATATGCCATATGAATATACGATGTTGATAATAAGGGAAACTGGGTGTAAGATATATGAGAAATCTACCACCTTCACAAATTTTCTGTAAATCCTAAACTATTCTAAAAAAGAATCTGTTGAGAGGGTACTTCTCATGCTGTGGTCTTACCTCAATAAAAATTTTAAAAGGGGGGTTTTAAGTATTGGCATGAGCTACTGGGACACAAGATCAGAAGAAAATGAATATAGAAGACTCTAAACAAAGATTTTGGAAAAATGGATTTCAACCATTATTCTCACAGGCTCATTTCCATACTTTTTCTCTCTCTTCTTTATCCTCCCACTCCTCCTCTTCTTCCCTTCCTCCCTCCCTCCCTCCCTTCCTCACATACACAGATATACACACACACCCAAACCCTAGAAACTGAGTGTTCATATTTATCTATACGAAAGTGTGTGGAAGGAGAGAACATCATTGACATGCAAGGACAAAACACACACACACACACACACACACACACACACACACACACGTGCACACACACAAAACCCTCAAAAAACAAACAAAAAATAGTTGAGAAAGTAAAGAACAGGGAGGGGTGAGGTCAGCTAAATAGATTGTGAAGATGCCAATTAATCTTTCCTGAAGCAGGAATGAACAGAGATATTTAGGTTAGGATATTAGCCTGATTCAAGCTACTTTTTGGAAATTCAAAAAGTACACATTTATATTTGTATAAGATCTTTCAGAGCGGCACAGGGCAAAAGACATTTCTTTTGGCCTGGTTGATTCCACTGTAATATAAGCATGATGAAATAAGACATCGTTCTTGTCTACTGTTGTAAACCCATTACTTGAAACAATCCTGACATATAGTCAGCACTCAAAAAATGTTTACTCACCAATGAACTTCTGTGTGACACTGTGCAGATGGCAAGGAGCTCCATGTACATTATCATATTCATCCCTCTTGAGAACTATATTGAAGATTCTCAAAGTCATAGAGCTAGTAACGGGCGGAACCAGAGCTTGAACCCAGCTCTGAATGTAAATTTCATGTTCTTTCAGGGCTGACCTCTTTTGTGCCCTAGTGATTTATAAGTAATAGGTATTCTACAAGTATTTGTTAAAATTAATACCTTCCTTGCACAAATGTTATTTCTGACCATTAACTAGATAATTTGTTCTAGTCTTTGTCTGCCAATCCAGGGCAGCAAGTGTTTGTAGCTCCAATATTTATAAGCATTTGCTCAGAACTGTAGATGTAGGTTTCAGTGAAAGGCAACAATGAGCCTAATTAACAATTTTTGCCATGAGTATATTTTCATCTGAAGCTATTTATTTTTTAAAACTACCATACTCAGCCACTACTTTGTTATATATAGGACTTAGTATACATAATATGTACAACATAATATGTTGCCTATATATAATATATATGCCTAATACATTTATGAATGTGTGTATATATTTCTGTATCTAGTCTTCTGTGTCTGACTTTGCAGGACTGGTGGGCTGGGATCCCTTCAGGAGATACTGTAACAGTGCAGGCCTGCTTCAGTCTCCATGGACAGAAGTGAGTAGGGGACGCTTGCCAATGGCTCTGGTAATCCAAAGACTGTAGCTCGGGAAACCATGCATGTCCTTGGCATGAACCTTGCAGTTTCCATAGAGAGCATCAGGAACAGCCTGTGTCAAGGTGCCTAAAAGAGGGAGTTGGAATACCTGAATAGGAGCAGGCATATTCCTGGATACTCAGGAGAAACCATCATGCAATGCCTAGAAATAACTGGAAGATACGTTTAGTAAGGACTGCAGTCTGACAATCATGAACATGGGGGCTAATAGCTGCTGTAGTTTGAACAGAAATGTTACTAAGACTTCACATAAGAAGGAGGCCTGGAAGTAGTCAGCTTACAAGGATAGCTATTAAACAGTGGTTAGTGTATACAAACTTGGACATTAAAATAATTACCACCAGGAAATGCCTCATAGAACAATCAGGCTTCTTTGACCCAAGGAAAATCACTTGTGGATTAACAAGTGAGTAACAGTCCTACTTGGTTTGGGTTTACTGAAAGTTAAAGGGATTGGTTTGAATGTCATCACTTACTTTTCTTAATAAATGGTTGATAACCAGTATTAACAAGAAAGTTTTGTAATAGCAAATTTCAGCTCTCAGAAATAGCAGCCATCCTCTACATACTGTTATTTAAAAATAGTGATGGTTTCTCATGGTTAGGAGTACAACAAATCTTAGCTGGCTCTAACTGTTACTCTAAAATATAGATCTTCCTTTCAGGTGGTCATGGGGTAAAATTATCTTGAATTTGTTTTCTTTCAAGAACTTACAAACCAGGCAACTGGGATTGGCTGGTGGTCAGTTACAGCCTGGGACAAGAAATTTGAGAAAAGAAGTTTTAGTGGGAGGCAGAAAACCAAAAGTTAATTAAAAACAAAAACAAAAACACACATTCAATACATTTAAGAAACTATTTCTGATCATTTTCGAATCCTCTCTGAACTAAGAGCATGATGGATGAGCTGAGCTTTAGGGAAATGAAGTAGTCTTCAAATTATAGCTTTATAAAGATTTCAGATTCTGCAATGAAATTTTAGACAATTTAAATCAAAGAGATTCAATTACCACTAAGCTAGAAGTAACAATTTTTATAATTTTCTGAATAAATGGGTTTTTTCCAAAGTCTTTGTTTTGATAAAATATTTCCTTCATGGTTCTCATTGACTTCTCCTTCTAGGCTGAAGTGTTTTGAAATCAAGATCTTTGTGTCATCTTTACAGTTTCTCATGGCTTTACAGGTAGTAGGAACTTGGGGTACCATCTGCCAGTCTTTCTGTCTCATGTTGTTTGCACATGGTAGGAGCTCCATTACTAACCAAAGGCTGAGAAAGGGGCAATGTTTGCCTTGTAGATGACGAAATGCTGCTGTTATCTCCTCTCTTCTTCTCCATGTTTGATATCTATGTAACTTTGAAATACAGCAATTGAGTTTTATCTATGGGAATACCAGGATACAATGAATACATTTCAGAATTTCTGAAGTTTAGTTTAGTTAATGAGTCATAAATCATAGCCTTAAAAATGAAGAACACTTTTGGTGTCACTCTACTTCTAAAATAGGTAATAAAGCTGCCTCCATAAGATTTATTATTATTATTCCAGGGATGTAAATTGGATAAAATAGGGAGAAGAAGCAACAAATATGAGGCACATCCATTATTAACCAAGGGAAGTTGGACACTGCCCTGAAAAAACCAGCATCAAAAGCGTAAAACAAAAGCATGCACTGACATTGCTTTATGGTCCTTGGATGGTTATCTCGGCTCTCCTGCATGCAGTGTATTGCTGACAATACATTTTTCCAAATTTTTATTTCACTCTAAAGATAGTCCCGGAAATAAGTTAATCATTTCTTCTGGAAGAAATTGAAATTAATGTTACTCTTGAGGATCGGGAGAGAGCAGGTGAAACCCGGAAAACATAATGTGCTTCATATGGTCGGGAATCCAATACCAAACCAATCATGTTTTGGCATCTGAAATTAAATCTTATTGTTCCTATTTGTAATAGTGTTTCCTCTCCTACACTGCCTCTGTGCCTTGAATAAATGAGGGCGCTCACAGCTGAACTGATTGCTATGGTTACAGGCAATCTGTGTTACATCTCAAGAAAGTGAAAAAAAGGGTAGTTTAAGGTAAACATTACCTCTCTCTTAGAGAGGACAATTCTCTCACAACTGTACTCCTGACTCAGGCTTCTGTTGAAAATATATAAAGAATGCATTAAGGCTCAGGTTCTTGCCAACCCTCCTGCCCCACTCATAAAGGCGTACCCTTGATGCCCAATCCTATTTTCACCTCTAGAAGACCAGTTACCTTGGTTTCTGGAGTTTGGAGGCTAGGAGCAGGTTTAGAGTTGCAGACACAAAGAAATGTGTGAGACCTGTAAAGTTATATTTATTATTATAACGTATTTGGTAAGAACTGGTATTGTTATTGGCACCAACCAACTGAGCCCTAATACTTCCGTTGTTGCAATAGCTAACACTAACAGTATTGGTACTAACAGTGGTGCATGCCTTTTCACAGCCATGCCTCTGTCTCCAGTGCTGGATGGGGAGTTGGGCCTTTCTGCTCCATGGGTAAAGGGCTGGTCTGCACGCAGTCTGTTTAGTTGGGTTCACCTCTCAAGCATGTATTGAGAGACTACTCCTGGCCAGGTGCTCTCCTGGGCTCTAGAAATGCGAAAATGAATAGGTCTTTTTCCTCTTGGAGAGTTGTCAGATAATCAGTATCTTTCCAAAGATGAAGAGTGGGCTATGAAAGACTTCTTTAGAGGAGTTTTGTTTTGTTTTGGTTTGGTTTGTTTGTTTAGGTTTTCCAAAGGACTTGACTGGCTGACAGCAGTTTTTCTGTTAAGAGAAAGGTTGCAGGTGTAAGACACCCTAATTGGCTCTAGATGTTTTAATGATCCTACAGGCTCAAGCTAGAATCCTATTTCTTACTTGATACATTTTTCTACGTATTTTAGCCCATATTTCATGTTTCCATGTGTCTCTCCTTTTAGTTTATTTTTTCCTTTGTTCTCTTTTTGCCTTCTTTATGATATATTTATAGATGATTTTAACCCCATTTTCTCTCTTAGTTTAGATAATTCCTTGATAATTATAGCTCTGTTGAAATTGGAATTGAAATAGGGAAATTAATGTTGTAATTCATTACTAATGAGTTCATACTTTTCTTTGCATAAGAAAGATATTAATGGCATGAACTAAGCTGACTGGCTTTGCTCTCTGGAAGGAAGAGGTTTTATTTCTTGGTTACAAATCCAGCTTTGGGCAAATGTTTCTGTTTTGCACAAAGCATATTTTAAGCCTGATTCTGTTGTGCAGGAGGTGATCCAAGGAAAGCTCAGTGTTTGAAGTAAATTGGTCAGTACCAGATCTTGATTGAGCTTTATTCATTCTTCTTCTGTTGGTTTACAGTGGTCTGGTCTGTTTGCTAGCAAAATATCATTATTTAAACGAATATGGACAGAGAATCTTGCTGTTCTGACAGTGAACAACAAGAAGCCATCAAGAACTGAACACATATTCCAGAAATTTAGCTTCCATTTCAGAAGTCAGAGATTTTTTTTTAAAGTTTATTTATTTAATTTGAAGGTGCGGGCAGAGAGAGAGAGAGAGAGAGAGAGAGAGAGAGAGAGAGAGACAGACAGAGAGAGAGAGAGAGAGAGAGAGAGAGAGAGAATACCAAGCAGGCTCTGCACTTTCAGTGCAGAGCCTAATGAGGGGCTTGACTCATGAAACAGATCTTGACCTGAGCCAAAATCGAGTTGGATGCTTAACTTACTGAGCCATCCAGGAGCCCCAGAATTCAAAGATTTTTAAAGAGCTACCTAGGAGAATTTTAATATTGATGTAAGAATTTTCAGCACATTTAACATTCATGCCAGTTACCTTTCTTTGCCAGAGTGGGATACTTTTTCTTTCTTTCTTTCTTTCTTTCTTTCTTTCTTTCTTTCTTTCTTTCTTTCTTTCTCTCTCTCTCTCTCTCTCTCTCTCTCTCTCTCACACACACACACACACACACACACACACACAAATACTATCAAGCATCTTATAAAGCAACCCAATGTGAAATTTACTCCTGGCTAGTCTACATGAACGGAAAGTAATTGGCAGGGATTCACTTCCAAGAAAGCATTATAGAGATGTTTGGCTTTATGGGACAAAATTTTCAGGGAGGTTTGCGGAAATGATCGAAGATTGGGCATAATGGCTTGGTGGGTATTGAAGCAACTATGAGGAGACATTTAATATAATATGAATAATAATGTAGCATTTAACAGTCCCCAAACATCAACACAGGAGAAATCTATATTAAGCGCCTGAAGTTATATATTACAGTTTCCCAAAATGAGCTCTTGAGCTGTGCCCTAGCTGTTTTAAAATTAAAACGGAAATAGTGTATCCCTTCTTCATTATTTCATTGCTTAAGCCAGGAGGACTTAGATGCCTTCCTTGAATATGGAATTCTTTCCAACACTCCAACAAATTGAAGGAGATTATGGGTTTGGTGTGCATGCTGGTCAACCAGCCGTATCCTCTACAGGTTCTTTTAAATATTTTGTTTTTCTCCAGAGATTTTATTTCTGACTCTCAATTTGTAATGTGGACATTGGCTAGGTATCCCAAAGTTGAGAGTAGGTAGCTGAAATATTCTAAAACAGGCAAACAAAAAAGAAGCCTGAGCTGTTTTGTTTGTTGGTTTGAAAGGGGGATTGTTTTATGTTTTCCACCAAACACTCCCCATTTTCCTCATCCCCTGAGTAGCCATAAAGGGTGACTTTCTCTTTATAAATTAGATGCGTGTCTTAAAACTTAATTAAATACCCATGCAAACCAGGCTTTTTCTTTTTAAAAAAATTTTTTTTAATGTTTACTTATTTCTGAGGCAGAGAGAGATAGAGCATGAGTGGGGGAGGGTCAGAGAGAGAGGGAGACACAGAATCTGAAGCAGGCTCCAGGCTCTGAGCTGGCAGCACAGAGCCCGACGCAGGGCTCGAACTCACAAACCATGAGATCATGACCTGAGCCGAAGTCGGTCGCTCAACCGACTGAGCCACCCCGGCGCCCCACAAAGTAGGCTTTTTCTTCCTGGTTTTATGTATGTACTATTTCTTTAATCTTTCCTTTTTTGGTTTCACTTGCCTCTGCAATCATGTATAAAACCAGAATTCCAATCAATTTTTAATGGTGTCATTTTGACGAAAGGACAGAATCCTACTTTTCATAAAGCTGTTCTTTTTCTTTAAGTTTTATTCATTTATTTTGAGAGAGACAGAGGTAGCATGAGTAGGGGAGGGACAGAGAGAGAGAGAGAGAGAGAGAGAGAGAGAGAGAGAGAGAGAGAGAATCCCAAGCAGGTTCCATGCTGTCAGCACAGAGCTCAAACTCACAAACTGTGAGATCATGACCTGAGCGTAAACAGTCGGGCCGCTTAGCCCACTGAGTCACCCAGACACCCCTCATGTAGCTATTCCTAACAGCTAAGTCTTTGAGTAACACATTCATAGAAGAGACAGTTATGTTAAAAAGGTACTTAGAGACCAGACAATAGATTAAAATTCTAGAATTGAAACTTCCATTAGATGTCTGACAAGGTGGTAAACTTTTCCAGGTCTCTGTTTTCTCATTCTGACAAATGAGAATGTTGTGCAAGATGTTTTTGCATTTTTAAACCCTATTCTATGGTCTGGAGATTTATAATCCCCAGATAGTGATTAAGATAATTAAAATTCTCTATTCTTAATCAAAGCACTATCACCATATTAACTAAGATGTTAGAAGGATACCTTTATGAAAGGAATATTCTTAATTCAGTCAAACTAAGGCTTTCAAGAATTTCACATTAATAGTTCAAATTGAAGAGCCATTCACTTCAAACTAAAAGAAAACATTTATAAAAGGGCTGTGGTGAGTAGTATTTGGAATTTGTGGACATCTGGAATGAATCCTCTTCCACCTTTTCATTGCTCTTCTTCCCACCCCAGGAATCCCAAAGCCAGCATGCTCTTGAACTTTGTATTTCTGGCCTGTAAATACATAGGTAATGGAGTCAGAGTATTCACTCTGAAACTCCCATGATCATAAGATTTTTGAAGTATTTTTTTATAACAACAAGGACCCATCTCTATTAAAAATAATATTTTAAAAGAGCACTATAGAATTTTTAAAAGAGATATCTTAAATCAGTAATTATTGTTAAAGGAAATCTTAAAAGCTGATAGTAAAATACGTGGCCTCTATTTGCTAGAACAAAATTCCTTGCATTATAATATTTGGAAAAAAAGAAAATCTGGTTTAGTTTACACTCATATTCAAAAAGTGTTCATTTGTAACCTTCCATGTGCCAGGTGCCCTGGCAGTGGCTTGCTTGATTTTCATCTAGTTTAATTCTAACAGTGATACTATAGAAAAAAACCAAAAAGTATTATATATGTTTTTTTTCAGATTATGAAAGTGAGCATCAGTAAATTTACTTGCCCAAGGATTTAAATTGAGTCCTTTGGCTCTAACTATCAAAAACAACCATCATCTGAATAGCTTTTTCCTCAAGAAATTAAATTGTTCAAGTTCTCATCATTACTAATTGTATGCTAACTAAGTATTATCTAAGGGAAACTTTACACTAAAAAAAAACAAATAATTCAGAATATCAAACAGCCAGATGATCTCTTGCAATTATAGAAGTTGTATGTTAATGGATTCACTTGGGTGGGCACTCTCCTTATGGGTTTGTCCAAGCCATAGTAATTTGCTTAGCTGCCCTTTTTTTGATAATGTAAAGATAAATGTCAACCCATATCTCAGCAATTACTGGATTAAATAAATCCATATCAATTTGGATTTATCTTTAGACCACTATGGAAAATACTACAATTATTATACAGTTGATCATTGAACAATGTGTAGACTCCCCCATGCAGTCAAAAATCTGCATATAACTTTTGACTCCCCCCATAAATGAATCCTATGACTGGAAGCCTTACTGATAACATAAATGGTTGATTAACACATATTTTGCATGTGATAATGTATTATAGATTCTTATAATAAAATAAGCTACAGAAAATATCAATAATATCATAAGGAGGCAAAAGTACATTTATATTACTGTACTGTATTTATTAAAATTTTTAAATGTTTATTTTTGATAGAGAGAGGGAGAGTGCATATGGGGGAAGGCAGAGATAGAGGGAGACACAGAATCTGAGGAAGGAACCAGGCTCTGAGCTGTCAGCTCAGAGCCCAATGTGGTGCTCAAACTCATAAACGATGAGATCATGACCTGAGCTGAAGTTGGAGGCTTAACCAACTGAGCCACCCAGGTGCCCCTAGTACTATACTGTATTTGTTGAAAAATGTCTGTGTTTAAGTGGACCAGTACAGTTAATGTCCTTGGTGTTCAAGGGTCAACTGTAGTTTTATATTTTAAGAGATCAGCTCATCTTGGATATTGAAAGTTGTATGATATTAAATCTATGTCTTGGAACATGGTAAAATTGTTATAGAAGATGTGTTTGTCTTCTTTTCAAAGTTCAAAATAAGGAAATATTTTTTTCTGATTTACATGAAAAAGTTAATAAAGCTTTACAATTTTAAAATCTCTTTTAACAAAGAACTCAGAAATCAGTGCCAAAGTTCCTCCTTTAACATCCAAAAATGTCCAAAAGAGTGAACCCTAGATTGATTTGCTTCTCTTTAAGCCTGTCTGATTGATTAATGAGACATTTTCAAAGGGAGAAATGTCTTGCTGTGTGGTTTTTCCGGGCCCTGCCTGGAGGAAGTAAACCTTGGAGGGAGCGGTTTATCAGAAAGAAGAATGAAGGTTTTCACCAGCCTTGTGTCTACTATTCAGCACCTTCTTGATCACTGGAACCAAAGTGCTGGGAAAGCCTGGATACTCTGATGTGGACATGCAGGGCCATATGCTCACTGTCTAGTCAGAAGGGAATAATCCTTTTCCTTGTATCCTCAGGCAGAGGCATGGACCACCAGTGTGATGGGAAGAAAACAATTTACAACTTAAAAAACAAAACAGAAACAGATACCTTAATTAAATGTGATTTAATAGAAAGAAATTCATATTCATTAGCATACCATAATTGTAGCTTATTTCCCTGCCAACAAGAAAACTGATCTCAAGCAAAGTTTACCCATTCAAGAAGACTGAATGTACTCTTACCCTTGACTGATTGCAACTTGGATTGAGATGAAGCTTATTCATCAAAAAACCTCAGCTAAGACAGTAATCTTTCCATCTTTTCAAATACCTGCCTGATGCTTCATAGGGTGACCTCATAAAAGTTTGATCCTCTACATACATATTTCTGTATCCCAAAGGACTGTGGGAAACAAGAATTAACCAAGATATCTCTTACTTTCATTGAAACCTGGACAGGAAAGATTTGAAGGAATACCACTCTTTCTGGGTCTTTTCAGGGAATTAAAGAAAGAAAACAAAACAAAAACAAAAACACATACCTCTAGGTTCAGTCATCCTCCTGTTTAAATCTCTGAGAATGGCCTCACTGATCTCCCCTATTCCCCAGGAAACACCTGCCCCTCCAGTTGGCTCTTTGTTGGTTAATAACAGTGTGTCAAGGGGAAATAGCATTTCCTCTGTGTTAGATGTTTCTTTGTTAGAGCTGTATCACGTTTAGGCATTTTTCTTTCATTTCTTTTTTTTTTTTTTTTGATGGAGGAAAAATGCAGGATGATGAGAAAGCACTGATTGACATCACCAGATTACCTTTGAATTATAAAGCCATTCCAGTCAGATCACTAAGGCTTGAATATGCCTTAGGCTCAGAGACTTAATTGGAGTTTTCTCTTGCAGTTCCATTTTCTTCTTGAAGGGTTACAGAATTAGAGCTAATAGATAGAGAAAGGGTATTCCAGAACATTACATTTAATTTGGTGAGATTGTCCATTTTGTAATATTCATGTCTTTCAGCCCCTTCACGTGCACTTCTGTTGATGCTTCAGTTGTTTTTTTTGGGGGGGGGGTGTGATGCACATAATTCCATTATCAAATTTACTTTCTTTCCCCTACAGTGTCTTTTCCATTTTGGAGTTGTAGGAGATTATGCTCATTTTTGTTTTTAAACTACATAATCATTGGTTTGGGGGTAATAATGCTTACAAGTATACTTTTTTAATATAGCAAAACTTTGGTATGATGGTATTTACCAAAAACTTCTTGAGGACTGTAAGAATGAAGATTTACACCCAGTAGGTTCCCTTTCATCCCTTTGTTTCCAGTGACATTTGAAGCTCCCAGCTTATAGTTATTAACCAGATTGCTGATGGCTTTGTCTTTCAACTACTCTCCCTCTACTATAGATTCTGTGGTCATCTTTATTCCATACAGAGGAATGAGGAATTTTTGTGACGCAGGAACTTGAAGTTCCAAGTGATTGAAAAACACAAAGAAGAATTAATGAATCTAGGTTAACATAACACAATAAATAGTTTCTTTTTTTTTAAGTTTCTTTTTTTTAAGTTTCTTTATTTATTTTGAGAGAGAGAGGGAGAGAGCGAGAGATCCCAAGCAGACTCCATGTTGTCAGCACAGAGCTTGACATGGTACTCAAACTCACAAACCATGAGATCATGACCTGAGCCAAAATCAAGAGTCAGATACTTAACTGACTGAGCCACCCAGGTGCCCCTCTTTTTTTTTTAATGAGGCAAAAATAACTAATTTTCCTCCAAAATAAATTGGGTCAAAATGACAAAAGGGTCAAAATACAGAATTCATGAGTTGGCCTGGAAAACACAAAGACAGACCAATAAAAATGAAGACCTGATCCCTGTCCTCATGGAACTTATGGTGTAAGGGGGGAACATACATTATTCAGATAATTACAAAAAACAATTATCTATAAACACAATAAGTGCTACAAAGGAAATCACGAATTAAGAAGGATTTTTATATTTTAAAATGACTGAGAAAATCAAAAGAAGAAGAATGTTCTGTGACATGTAAAAATTATATAATATTTCAAATTTCACTGTCCATAACTATGGTTTAATCTGAATGCAGTCATCCTCATTTGCTGATGTACCATGTATGGCTCCTTTTGCACTATAGTGACAGAGTTGAGAGGTTGTCACAAAGACAAAATGGTTCACAAAGCCTAAGACATTTACTATCTGGCCTTTTACAGAGAAAGTTTATAGACCCCTGTTCTAAGGGAATGAATTAAAAGTTGGTTTTGTTCCCGTGGTCAAGGAAAACCTTGGTTGCAATACTCATAAAAATAGAGTCCCTAGAGGTTGTAGACCTTACTTCTATAGAAATTGCAAATACTACAAGAACTGAATAAATGGAAATAGAAGAAAATTAAGGGAATTTTTCAGGAAATCCGGTTTGATCAAGGAAGAAACCAAGGCTATATATTTGTATTATTTTAATAAAGTTGCACTTTTTTTCTCCTAAACCTTTTTATCTACCTATCTGAATGTGTGTGTGTGTGTGTGTGTGTGTGTACACATACATTTACATATATGTATAATGGAGTCTAATTTTGACTTTTTATTTCTCACTTATTATAAGGTTCAACCTATAATAAGTGAAATTGGTTAGCAACTGTTAGATATTACCAGTCTCACTGAATCATTATTGAAATATGCTTATGGTTATGCCATTTGTTGGTTTTAACTTAATGAAAGGAAACTATGAGAAGTTAGAGAAATGATATAAATATGGATTTTGGAGTCATGGGTCTAAATAACCTTCAACAAGTTATCCTCTTTTAGCTTTTATTTTTTTTTTACTCTGAAATCAGTATATCATTACCTCATATTGTTATGAAGATTAGATAACGTATCTAAAATGTTTGGCGCCGTGCCTAGTACCTAGACATGCACCTTAAATGTGTTATTTTTATTGTCATTATCATCACCTTTACACTAAGCTTCTTGAAGTCGGGAACATGTCTCATTTGTCTTTAAATTCCCATTGTCTATTACATAGTAGGGGCTCAAATTTGTTAAGTGGATAAGCTATATTTATCACTTATATTTCAAAACTTCTGTAAAACAATTTTTCTTTATTTAAAAATAATAGTATCTGAATTCTAAAGAAGAAAAGCAATATTTGGCTTTTGGCAACACTTGCAGAGAAATAACATATTAAACAGGTCATTAGAATGTAAGAAGTTAGGGGTTCCTGGCAGGCTCAGTCAGTGGAGCATGAGTCTCTTGATCACAGTGTCATGTGTTCAAGTCCCACATTGTATGTTTACTTAAAAACAAAATAAAATCTTATAAAAAAAAAGAATAGGGGTTCTTGGATTGCTTAGTTGGATAAGCATCCCATTCAGTTTTGGCTCAGGTTTGTGGGATCAAGACCCATGCTGGGATCCTCAATGACTGCTTGGGATTCTCTCTCACTCTCTATTCCCCTCCTCCACTCATGTATTTGTGTACGTGCTTTCTCTCTCAAAATAAATAAACTTAAAAAACAAAAGAACATAATAACTGAATTAAAATCCACACTAGAGCTTTGTAAATGCAGAATTGATGCTGAAAAAAATCAAATCAGTGGGGTGAAGAGGAAATTGTGAGAAGTTCACCAATGCATATTTTTATGCAAAGAAATGAAAGTGATGAGATCAAGATACAATAAATAAGAAAGTCAAACTTCAGCTACTGATAATACCTGAAGGAGACAACAAAACAACTGGGAATGAAACAGTTATCAAAGATATACTGGAAGAAAAATGTTTCGAGCTAAAGAAGTATCCATTGAGCTTGCTTATTTCTATTTTTTAGTTCTTCCTATAACCCTCAGATCTTTCTACCTTGCTTATCTTACTTGTACAAACACATAAAAGTTTCTGAGACTTGGTTATGCAAGAGGAGTATAGCTTTCATAATTTTGGAATAGCTGGGATGCTTTTAAATTTTATTTGTATACTGAGAACAAACTGAGGGTTGATGAGGGGTGGGAGGGAGGGGAGGGTGGGTGATGGGTATTGAGGAGTGCACTTTTGGGATGAGCACTGGGTGTTGTATGGAAACCAATTTGACAATAAACTTCATATATTGAAAAAATAAATAAATAAATTTTATTTGTATAAAAGCCAATCCAAGTTTAAACACAGACAACTAAAATCTTACCCAGGTTGATTTAAAAATTTGAGTTAAATTTGAATTAAATTTTAACTGAAGCGTTAGATAAAGCATTGCTTAAAGATGGATAGTAGTGGTAAAATGTGTGTCCCATTTAGGCATCTAAAATATTAACCATGAAAGTCATTAATGAAGCTTGATAATACATATGAGCTTAATAAAATACCTCTTTAACAACACTTCCTAGCTTGGGAAAAGGTAGGCTATAAAGGTGAATAACACAAAATTCTTGCCATCAGAGAAACTGATAACATGGTTGGAAAGAAAAATGTGTGCAAGAATAAATAAATGAACAAAGAAAGGATCATTAGAAGTATAAAACATGGTTTGAATATGTAATCAAGAAGATTCAAAATTTCAGAATAGACTATTAGTTATACGAAAGGGGCCATTTTAAAGCATCAGTCAGGGTTACAATTGATTTAAAAAAATTCTTTAGGTTCTGGAGACCTGAAATGACTTTGATAAAAAGAGCTGATTTAAACCTTGTCACAGTGGGACTGTTGTTTTTGGATCATTGTTATCTATCTTGGAATGGAGCCATTTGATCTGTTTCTCCTCTGATTCTACCTCTTCTGGGCTCTCCCTTCCTCTTCATCATCATAGTAATATCTGTCATTTATTAAACTGTTTTAAAGTAGTGGCTAATATTTGCATATTCACTATTCTGTGCTGGGTACTATCTCAAGTGTATAATTTAATAATCCACATGCTTTACTCAACAATCCTCATAACAGCCTGAGGAAGTAGATACTATCTGTATTACCATTTTTCAGATATGGAAACTGAAGCAAAGAGAATTCAAATAACTTGTCCAAGGTTGCAACTTAAAAATGGTAAGGCTTGGATTTGAACCCAGGCAGCCTATCTCTAGACTTTGCGATCTTAATTGTTATGTTGCACTATGACCAAGCCCTGCAATTGGTATTATGGTAATCTTCATAAGAACCTGCCAAGATAGAGATTATTATTTTTATTTTCACAGGTTAAAACTGAATACTCATTGAATCTCTTAAAGTCATAGCGTTAGTAAGTGACAAAGCGGGACACAAACCCAAACCCAGGTTTGGATAAATCCAGTGCCTATTTTCATTATCTAGTATTATCTTTTATTAGATTTTAGATAAGATACCCTCTAAGCAAGAATTTCAACCTAAACAAAAAATTCATATACTATGAATATGTAATATAGATAGGTTATTTTAGAGAGATGATTTTCTTATAGGAGATCTATTTTTAAACAGATTTTCAAAAGCAGATATTTATGGGTAGAAATACATTTAATACTTGATAACAAAGACTTTTGCTTATAAATGCAGGATTGAAAAAGGCACATGTTTCTTAGCTTGCTCTTAAAGAGGACGATTAAGAACAACAACAACAAAATTCATCTTAATATGTTATACCACACTCAACTTCAGCTACAGTAATTTTAGAGCAAATGAACTGTTAGACTTTTTACTATATTCTGTTATCTGATATTAGAAAACTCCCTTGTATAAGTGACATATACAAATAAAGGGAATTAGCATTTAAATCACCAGATCAAGTCTAACAAAGCTTGTATATATTCATAGGAGTGGTTTCCATGAAGAATAGAGTGTTGCATCAAGAAGATAATTGGACCAGTGTTCTCGAATCTTGTGTAGGTGATATTGACAAGAAACCTTCATGTAGATTTGAAACCAATGACCTAGGAAGATGTGTGCTTTTAGTTTTTCCAGAGACAATGAAGTATGTAAGCTGTCATCATTTTCGCTTGGAGGCTACTCGTGTCATGGACTACCCATTTGTATGACAGCTAGCTGACATTAAGTTATCTGTGGTGAACTGGATGAAACCAACTAGTCTGCCATACGGAATGATCCTTTAGTTTCACATTTTGGTCATCATTTTTCTAACTGACGGGTCTGTTTAATTAATCTCCCAATTTGGTTTATTCACCTTGGCTATTTTATGTGATTATGAATAAGTTTTTCAATCTCAACCCTTTTTTATGGATAAAAAAAGCAACATACTACTTTTGCTTTTATTTTGTGTCTTTGAATAGCAATTTGAATTACCACTTTTTTTGAAGTGTCAGGTAAAAGTGTTACAAAAGGATTTTTTTTTTTTTTAAGAAACCACAGTTTGCCTGTTCAAGTTTGAGCCAACTCAAGTTCTTTGGGTAAAAGCCAACTCAAAATAGATCTCCAGTTCCTGACATAAAAACAGCATATAAAGGTAAGAAATTTAAGACCACCTAGTGATTTTTAATATCACAAGGAAAAGTTTAGTTGATTTTTGCTATCTTTTTTCCCTTTAGAAAAAGATTTAAAATGCTAATAAAACCCAGTCCAGTCTTCCTTTGAGAATGAAAAAGGAAATGGGGGCACGGTACTCATTTAATGATGGATATATGAAAATGACAGCATCTTAGGGAGCAAGAGAAATGATGTAAATCTTTTAAAATGAGGATATTAAAGACTTTTTCTTGACATGCTAAAGGCAATGTGTACCGGGAATAATTATAATGCCTATAAGAAGGTAAAAAGGTAACTTGGTTTGCTGGAATAAGTATTATTGGGATGTACCTTTTTTCTCTGATGGGCTCAAATAAATGACTAAATATATGCTAAATATTGATTTTTTAAAAATACACATTTTTATTTACTAGATGGTTCTTTTTGGAAAAGATTATATGTGCCTTCCCTTCTTGGAAAATTTTGTTTTATTCTATTTTTTTCCTTCCTAGTTTCACAATGCCATTGGTTTACTCCCACTCTTCCTCCATCTCACGTATTCCCAATACACAGAGTTTTGTGATGCCCCTCATTAAACACAACACACGGTTATGTAGATTGGAGGTTCAGTTGTTCTAAGTACCCTTTTTGTAGCATTACGGACATTGCTAGTCTTTTGTGTGGGGTCTCTGAGATCTGTGCTTGTCTGAGCTTTTGCGCAATCTGTCATGATCTTAAAGATGGTAAAACAGGATGAGAAAAAATTTGAACTAAATTTCAGCTATTTAAAAGCAAGTGTTTTTCATGTCCTTAACTTCTATCTGAAAAATTTCCTATTTAAAGCTTGCCCTTGGGGCGCCTGGGTGGCTCAGTCGGTTAAGCGTCCGACTTCAGCTCAGGTCACGATCTCGCAGTCCTTGAGTTCGAGACCCGTGTGGGGCTCTGGGCTGATGGCTCAGAGTCTGGAGCCTGCTTCCGATTCTGTGTCTCCCTCTCTTTCTGCCCCCCCCCCCCATTCATGCTCTGTCTCTGTCTCAAAAACAAATAAAACGTTAAAAAAAAATTAAAGCTTGCCCTTGATTTCATTCTACCTAAAAATTCCCTTAAGACCAACTCGTAGTTGTAAAGTTAAAAAAAAAAAACAAACAACATGATGATGACATAGTTACTCTTAAAAAAAAAGGAGCAGAGGTTATTGAATACAAAATATTTAGTGTACTCTCTATGCAAAATTGTAGTCTTACTTTGTCCTACAATATGTGCCACATTTTTCCGTGAGTTGGTATATTCAGTTTTAGGTGGTGCCTAAAACATGAACAGGTAATGTTGATAAATAAGCTTGAAATCACACTCCAAAATTAGATGAAGAGCTCATGTAACCCATTTATGCTGGAGGAACCAGGGAATGAGAAGAAGGTACATACAAGGGACAGCGCTCACTATTATTCCTGTGCGCATTCAGGATTTGCAATTGGTGGAGTGGCCAGATCAGGGGAGGGCTGACAACTGCTCTCCCATCCCTCCTCCTTTCACAGCAGATTTTGTAGGTTTAAGTTTGCATTGTATCAGAGCTTCGCTAATTGTTATTTCTAGCTGAATAGCACTCAGCTTGACCCAGGTGTGAGTACATTAGAGGGGAACAGAGGCAGGGTGTAAACAGAAGAGCATCATTATTCTTTCAATTTGCATATGTGTAATAATTACACACTTTGGGAGGAGAATTGGAAGGAACATTATTATATTCCTTTGTGAGTGCTTCTCAATTTTCTTACCTCTAATAGGTATACTCTTTCACCTTTGGAAAATTCTTGATGCCATAACTCTTTATCCTTTGCTTTCCTTTGGGATACAATTATTGGCAGTTGACAAAACTTTCACATCGGATTTCAAGTTGAAGAAAGTCATTTAAGTAAGCTTAACCAATGTACTCACTTTCACTAAATATTTTTTAATTAGTTATTTCAATAAAAAGGCCCATGTTTAAAATATTATCAATGAACTGTCATACATTAGCCAGAGAGATTCTCCCTGGCATGAGTCCAGGCTTGTCTTTACAAGTGAAAAGAGAACATTTTGTATTCTACCTGCCAGGTGAGAATCTGAGTCATACCTCCCAAACTGGTGTTTTTGGAGGCAGAGAGCCAAAGAGAAATTTAAAATGTAGCAGTTTTTCCTTCTTAATATAATGCATAAAATATTGACAGAATGTGTAATATGGATGGTTTTTAATTTCAAGTTCTGGTTATAAAGTTCTAATAAACGATCGAGAAGAACACTAGCTAATTTAGAACATAATTCTTGGAGGAGTGTGTTATGCCCCAGGGCTTTGGCTTTGGAGAGACCTTTGACAATATTTAGCATTTCTTCATTGAAACTATTGAACAGCACAATCTCAGTAGCTTTGTGTTAGGATATTTCATTTTGTAAAACCATTCCTTCTCTTATTAGCATTCCCAAGCTTTTATAGTGGTTATAGGATGTGATTGGATTAATAAAAGGTTTTCTAGAAGACTACTCAATTCATTAATAGAATTTTTGTCATAAAAATTAGCATTTAAAAATTGTAGTTTGAAACAATGGAACATAATGAATGAGTTAAATAGAGTATGTATTTTTAAACTAACATTTTGTTATGGTTTTGAAATTCAAAACTTCACTTTTTTGAAGTAATAATGCATTTGGTGAGTCTGTTGCTTAAATTATTTACTATTCTTATCCATGCTATAATCAAACTTCAACAGTTAAAAATATTCGTACTGCTATTCACCATTATTATGGGAGTCTCAGATTCCCATATAAACTGTATTAACACCTAATTCTTCCTGTTTTCATTGTGATACTACTAATCTAACTCCAATTGCAGTATGTGTTTTTTTCCAACACTACCAAGCAATTAACTAAATTCTGATACTAACCACCTGGAGACGGCATTAGATCCCACAGGTTAAGAGGTCAGTCTCCTAAGATGCTCCCGCCCCCTACTTTCAGACACAATTACAAGTCCTGGTTGTCACCTGTGCTCCTGACTAACTGGCTATAGGTCAGAAGTCTCAATAGCTCCCTCCCTGGGTTTGACCAGTTTGCTAGAGGATCTCACAGAACTCAAAGAAATATCTTAGTTATTAGATTGTGATTACTGGTTTATGATAGAAGGATGTAACTCGGGAATATCCAGGTGGAAGAGATGCATAGGAAGAGGTGTGGGGGAAAGGATGGAGCATCCATGTTCTCCCAGCACACCTCTCTGTCAACACTTCTATAAGTTTACAAATGTGGAAGCCCTCCCAACACTGTACGTTTGGGTTTTTATGGAGGCTGCATTACATAGGCACAATGGATTAAATCATTGGCCATTGGTTATTGGACCTGTCTTCTGGGGGAGGAGTTTAGGCAGGGTTGAAAGTTCCAACCCTGTAATCATAAAGGTTGGTTTCAAGGGCAAGCAGTCACCATCCTTGGGTGCTTCCTAAAGGTCACCTCACTAATACAACCAAATACACCTTTATCATTCTCATCACAGGAAATTCCAAGAGTTTTAGGAGCTGTGTGCCAGAAACTGGACAATGACAAAATATATATTTATCATAAATTACACCATCACAGGTACTTCGGCCCACACTTATTTATTCTTCTTTAGAAATCTTATTTCAACTCAAACATCACAGCCCAGTAAGGAATCAAGTTTTGTTTTCCATTGTCTGCATCAATGACAGATCATTCTTCTCAGGTTCTGTAATTCTTGCCCTGGTTAAATTGTAGGCTCCCTATCGCCTATAGCTTTAGACCAAGAATTGGCCTGCCGTTCAAAGTCTTCTCTTACATGACCCCACTCTACTCGTCCAAACTTGACTCTTGTGACTCTTCCACAGGAAACACAGACCTTCAATAAAGCAAGCTATTCACTGCCCTTAGAGTATCATATATACATCTGTACATGCATACTTCTGTTCTACATTTTCCCCAGCCTTCATCGTGCTTCCTCTCCCTTTACATATTCTTATCACCTTATTAAATTCAATTCAAAAACCACTTTTTTCTCTATGTATCTTCACATGAATTCTGCTCCTAGCTCTTCCTCTCCTCACTTTGGATTTCAGTAGCATTCACTGTTGACCCAATAACATTCACCAGGCAAAACATGAAACATTAAATGTATCTTTTCTTTTCTTGGAGTCTAATAAGCTTCTTAAGGGCAAGAACTCTGTCTTACCAGTCTTATTCATATACTGCACACAATATCTGCTCCAGAAAAGGCACTCATGGTTTGCTTAAATGAATAAATAAATAAATAAATAAATAAATAAATAAGAGTAGAGGAAGGAAAGAAAGGGGGGAAGGGTGCGAGGGAGGGGAAAAATGGAAAGAAAAAGAGGGTGATTGATCTCTTGTGTCATCAGCAGAAAAGTAAATTTTTGAAAGATGAGGGCTATACCTTTGTGTCAAAGAAACCATAAATATACATCACAGAATTGTAAATGCTAAAATATTCATTCATTCAATAATTATCCAGTAAGTTACTCCTCTTCTGTCCTCCATGAGGGAATTTTTCCCTCTGTAACCACAGAAAGTACATCCCTGCTTTTCTCCTTATCACCTCAACATTTTGGAAAATAACATAGTTCCTCACTAGTTTTTGGAAATCCATGTTAGCTATGTTGTCCATGTCTGTAGCTGCATAAAAATGTTTTCCCTCAGCTAATATTCTCAGCATTAAATAATTTTAATTAAGACCTCAAATTAGAATTTCTGAATCATCTTCTAAAGTATACATCACACATAGTTAGATAGATTATGATTATGGATGAGTCATAGTTACAATAAGCATATGGATAAGGAGAGCCTCAAAATATCCCTAATCTCTCTGTGATGATAAATGCCTCCCCTTCCAGTTCCAGACAACAGCAATCTAGGCCTATACTGAAGCATATGTACAAAGGATGTATATTCTTATCTTAGGGGGCTGGTTGTATGTTTTCATTCTATATATAAAATTCTACCTGTAAAAAAATGGTCAGAGATCAGGTAGATTGCTCTGAAATCTTTCCTACCAAACCTGTATACCATATCATAACAGTTAGAATACACTCAACAGAATGTAATAGAAAACTCAAACACAAGTAAGTGGTTGAAACATTATAGTGGCCATGTTGATTAGCTTCGCAGCTCAGTGATGGCTCTCTCCATGTTTCTGCATTGCTGTCCTAGCTGGGTTGGGTACCTCCTCTCTGCATTGCTAAAGCTCTAAGCATCACATCCTATTGATCAATGTCAGAGAAAAAGAAAGAACAATTTCTTCCCCTGGCATTAAAAAATATATTAAAAGTGAAGAATATTTTCCCACAAACATTTTCTATTAATTTTTGCTTCTCCAATTAAAATCTGGGACCCATGTGAGCAGAGACGTTTCTGCTTTGTTCACTGCTGTTGAACCCGGACCTAGTGTCTGTCATGTAGTGGGTATATATTTGTGGAATGAATGGATGAATGTATCTAGGTCTTATTGGCCCTGGATTGCATGCCCTTGCCCCAAACCAATCATAGACAAGGAAGATGAAACTCTATAACTGACTATGACCCTTCACGGTTTATCTGAATTAAATGGGGAAGGATAGACCCCAGAACAAATTGTGGGCCTAACAGCATGAAAAGGGGGCAAATGGTTATTAGGTTGACACACACATGGTCTTGGTAAATATCATAGCTAGCAATTTGCGGGGGGAAAGGGTGTAAAAGTCAGTATTTGCAGTATGTTTTCAGCAAAGTAGGTTAATGAAGAAAGAAGGAAGTAGGAGATAAAAAGTATAGAATAATTTTCCAGCCTAGGAAAGGAATGAAATATTGGATGCAGTAAGGTCATGGAGTCATCATGCAGCTTGAGATTGTCCAACTATTCTGTATCTTTATGTATTATCTATTTAAAGCTTTATATATGCCCAATGTAGTGTTAGTTATTTAATTAAACTTCATGGTAGAACTTTGTTTCGTTTGTCCTGTTTTTCAGATATTATCACAAATGCTCAATCATGTCATTAGGAGGTATTATCCAAAGTTACCTGGAGAAATAAACTGTTTCAAATATTTTACTTTTATTTATCTTCATCAGATTTTTTCTTTCTAGATTTAGGCCTGGACATCCTGCTTAAACTGTTTAAATCCTGAATCTGCTGCCCACTGTATTTGCTACAAGTTATTATTAGAGACTTTAGTTTTGGACATTGGACAACTAACCAGCAATCTTAGGTTTAATGGTTGAAATGATCAGTCTTTTAGCAAACTGCATTATCATTGACCTTGTAGGTTTTTTTTAGCTCTTGTATACCTCCATCATGAAAGCTTTTACTAAAGACTTTTCTGCAAAATGGTAATCAGAGACTTCAGCAACATCCAGGTAAATTGATCCATCACAAACAGATAAAACAAACAAACACTATTTCCCCCTTTTAAATCTGTGGATCTGTCTAGAGAGTTTTGTTTTCATATAAGAAATATATAAGAAATGTTTTTGATAATCAGTCCTGAAATTCTGCAGTTTGCTAAATGCACCTTGATAGAAATTTTAAAATCCATAGTCTCTTTGAATATCAGATCTTTGTCTGTTTTCTATTATGTATTTATTTATGACTCCTCAAAGATTTCAAATTTGATTCAACAAGTCATATTTGGTATTCTTTTAGAACTTTTGGAAAGATTTCAAACACATTTTGAAGGGCTCATTCTTCTCTTTTCTTTGGACTTTAAGGCCTCTTCACCAATACTTTGCTTCTGACAATCTGAAAATTAGTTTCCCTAATAACTAAGACAAAAGCCAATGGAAATAAAATAGTTCTCCCCTCATTGCCATGTATTAACAGGGTTCTGTCACTCCAATCTGAGGATTTCTTCCTTGAACATTCAGAATAAAATAGATGATATCTTGTAGTGATTAGACACATGGGCTTTAGAGCATGTCCACCTGGATTTAAGCCCTGGTTCTGCCACTTATTAGCACTGATCTCTTTGAGTCTGGATAATGAGGATAATAACTGTGTTGATTTCATAGTAGTGTTATGAGCATTAAATGAGATAATGTCCAAAAGATTCTTAGCATAATACTAGACACATTGCAATTGCTTAAAGATTGTAGCAGAACTGTCATGTTAAAGAAGATCTGGCATTGGAGAGGAGGAACAAAGTTTGGGGGAGGTTTCCAACATACGACAGAAATGCAGCAGTGCTAGGAGATCGAGTATTCTGCCAGTAATCAAAGTGTTGCTTGCACAGGACATTGCACATTGCTACTTTTGTATATGGCACTTGCTATTAGAATCTACTGCAGTAGTTTAAAACTCATGAAAAAGGATGACTACATCACTTTTGAGGGTGTGTAATCCCTAAGGAGTCAGTAAACTTATATGAGCTTTGACCTTTTTTTCCTGTAAGTGCTTGGGAAGTGTCAGAGTTTGTTTTCTGTTTTTTTTTTCTTTCCACCACCCCGCTCCCCTTGAGTTACCTCAGATGCCCTTTGGTGTGTTTGATATTTGAGGCACTATGCTTTGAGATATTCATTTTTTCTCCTCCCATTTATTCCCTCCCTTTATAAACATGAACTGTGGATCCCAGCCTGTATCTAAATGGGCTCTTTCCTTGTTGAGAGCATAGTAAGATCCATTGATCTCCAGGGTCTTCAAGTCCTCTGTGGCCAGTGTATTAAGGTGCATGCTGTGTGTTTTGTTCCCCTGTAGGACCTTGCCCAACTGGGTACTCTGCAGCTTAATTAACCTTGGAGATAGACAGTGAAGCATTTGTTTAGTTTGACATTGTGGGTTTGTCAGATTTTTTAGGGGGAATGGTAAAAATAAACATGTTATAATAATTTATGTACAAGGATGTTTATTGCAACATTATTTGTAATGGTGAAAAATTGAAAACAGACTAAATGTTTATCAACCAGAGAATGGTTAAACAAATTATGGCACATCTATAAGATGGAATACTAGCTAGACTTTAAAATAAATGAAGCAGATTTGTATGTAGTTGTATAAAAATTTTTCATTAATGTTGAGTGGATAAAAGCAAATTGAAGAATATTGTGTATAGTATGATCTTGTTTCTGTGTGCGTGTGTCTGTGTGTGTGTGTGTATATAAAACTGAGAATGCCCAGAGTGTAGTAATTAAACTGTTAATAGTTGCTACCTTTGAGCAGTGGGGTCTGGAGGCATATAAGGAGTGAAACTTTTGCTTTTATTTAACACACTTCTATTATGTTTGAATGATTCATGGTAAGCATGAAATCCTATGATAATTTAAAAATAAAACTAATCAACTAAAAGCTGATTTTCTTTACTTTATCTGCATTGTCAGTTGCTTATTGATTAAAAATTAAAGAGAAAATATTTTACATCTATCCTTTCTCCCATCCATAATCCTGGAATCTGATTATAAAAATTAATATAATGGCCCTGGAATCATAGATTCAATTTGATACTAACTAATACTTTATGATACAAGATTAAAATAGTAACCAAATAATTTAATAACTGATGTTATCAATTTGTATTAAGAGAATATGTTTTAAAGGAAAATAAGGGGAAAATATTTTCTCATACTATTTCTATATTTAAGGTTTAAAGGGATATTTGCTTGAAGGGAAATAGGTCAGAAACCAATTGTACAAAACAAAGGACTCTGTGTATAAGAAGTAAATTAAATATTGGGATAGAGTATGGGAAAACCCAGTGCCTGGTTTATCACTACTAGGCTTACAAATTTTTCTGTCATTATTTTAATAAACTTAATGATGGATTGCATAAAGACAAGGACACACGACATTTTAACTCTATGTGTGTGTGTGAACGAGATAAGGGAAAGAGGAAGGAAAGGAAGACTCGGAGAAGGAGAAGGTGAGAGGGAGAGAGAGACTGAACTAGCAAAAGAGATCTTGAGAGAGAATCGTCCTTACCTCTCAGAATTTACCCTCTATTCTGCTGTAAGACTAGAGAAGGTGAGCTCTCAAGAAAATGTAGAACATGAAAAATGATAATAATTATCAAAAATTAAAAACCCAAGACTTCCAGTTTCTGGTACAGCATGTGAAAAGCTTGGCAGTTGCCACTCTGTCCTAACAGCAAAAAGCTAAACAAACTGAAAATCAACAATCCATCCTAGATCCATAAGAGAGGTGAGGTCACAAGGCAAACTGCTGCCCCCTAAAGTTGGCATGCCCGATAGAAAAATACAAAGAGTTACAACTTACCAGAGCAGAAACTCGTGAGCTGAAACCTCCTCAGAAGGAGGGTAGAGAGACCTGAACTTCAGTTGACAAATGGCTCGAGGTTCCATGTGAACAGCTCTCAATGCTAAAAACCCTGGGGTGACACGGTCATGGTAGAAGGGAGAAGACCTGCACACTCCTAGGTTCCACCTCCCAGATATATCTACCAGGTTCTTAGAGTGAATATTGGAGAAAAATCCCTTTGTGCTTCTGGCAGGGAGCAGAGAAAGGAACCATTTTGAAATATGGTAGAGAATTATGCCCTTCTTAATAAGGTCTGCCCCAGGAGAAACTAGTTAATGAGAACCTAACCTGATGGAGTTTTATCAGAGCCTAATTAACCTGAGGGGAAGGGAAATATTCAACTCCAGCTGACTCTAGTTTCCATGTGAAGGAAAGAAAATACCTAACTAGAGCCCACTCTAGACTGCCATATAGAAGAAGGGAAATATCCAGGTCCACCCAACCTAGTCATTCTTTCCGATCTAAGGGTAATGAGAAGATGGGGGGAACTAAGAAGCACGTGTGAACTTCACAGTCCAGAAGCACTGGTTCACTAAAAGACTGACAACTAGTTATAAGAGTAGAAAACACTTCTTCCCTTCCACCTACACCTTACCACTATATTCCTAAAGAACTTTTAGGAATGTGTCTTTTACCTGACACATCATGCCCAGCTATTGAGAAAAAAATGACAAGATATACTAAAAGGCAACAAACACAGTTGGAAGAGAAAGAGCAAACATCAGAACTAGGCTCAGGTACAGCAAAGATGTTGGAATTATCAAACCATGAATTTAAAATATTTATAATTAATAAGCCAAGGGTTCTAATGGATAAAGCAGACAACATTTAAGAACAGGACAATATAAGCAGACAGATGTAACATCTCTTTCATTTCTGATTTTATTTGAGTTCCCTCTCTATATTTCTTGTTAAGTCTAGTGAAAGTCTTTTCAATTTTATTTACCTTTTCAAAGAACCTGCTCTTAGTTTTATTGATCTCTATTCTCTTCTTAGTCTCTAATTTATTTTTGCTGTAATCTTTGTTATTTTCTTTCTTCTACTAATTTTTGTGGGCTTTGTTCTTCTTTTTCAAGTCCTTAAGGTGTAAGGTCAGGTTGTTTGAGACTTTTCTCATTTCTTGAGGTGGACACATTGCTATGAACCTCCCTCTGAAAGCTGCTTTTGCTGCATTCCACAAATTTTCGTATGCTATATGTCCATTTTCATTCATTTTTTTAAATGTTTATTTATTTTTGAGAGAGAGAGAGAGAGAGAGAGACAGTGTGAGCAGGGGAGGGGCAGAGAGAGAGGGAGACACAGAACATGAAGCAGGCTCTAGGCTCTGAGCTGCCAGCACAGAGCCCGATGTGGGGCTCGAACCCATGAACCATGAGATCATGACCTGAGCCGAAGTCGGATGCCCAACCAACAGAGCCACCCAGGTGCCCCAATTTTCATTTATTTTTAATTGAAGAGAAGATAATGGAAAAGTATTCTTAATTATACAGCCTTAAAGAATGGAAGAGATAGAAGGAAGCTTTCAGGTCTTCAAATCCAAACTTCCTTCCCTTAAAAAATGCTTCTGTAATCTTTTTAATCATCACATCTCTATTTAAGCATTTCCTGCAGCAGGGAATTCATTCCTTTATTTTTATTTTTTATTCCTGTATTTTCAGATAGACTATTCCAGAACATGGACTTGTCTTACAGAAGAAATGGTGTCTACTTCAATCTCTGACATCAACTAGCAGAATGAATTCTAGCAAGTCATTTAAACTCTCCAGGCCTTATTTTTTTTCATCCATAGGATGAGGTAGTTAGACTCAGAGGGTATTAAAGTCCTATATAGCTTTAAAGTGCTATTTGAACTTCTATGATTTTCATTTGGAGTAGAAATGTAATGTAACAGAATTAGCATGGGCTTTGGAAAGAGGGAAACTGGGTATGAATATTAACTAACATTTTCTGGGTGGGTGACCTTGAGAAGATCATCTGATGTCTTAGTCTGACTTCTGTATCTTTAAATTAGAATTCACAAAGCCCATTTTGGATAGTTGTTCTGAGTGTTGATTGAAATAATGCTTTTAAAGCACTCAGCTCAGCATCATACTAAGCACGTGATAGATGTCCAACAAATGTTAATTAACTCTTCCTTTCTCTCCATTTAAAACAGGAAATCTATGGATTAAAATGAAGCAAAAGTGAATACTTATTAAAGAAAGAATATATTTTTTAAAAATAGAGTTAATGACTGGTATTAATTGGGTAAAATTTGTTCAGTGTTGTTTGGATTATTCTACTTGGATCCAGAAAGACTAGATTATATTGGAAATTTATTTCTCCTCTCTAATTTACCATTATTACAACACAGAATGTTAAAAAATAGCATAATGATACACAAACATATATAACACTGTTGAAATAACTTTCTATACCCAAGATGGAGCCATTCCTGCCTGTGGGTATCACGTCAGCAAACTGAAACTTAGATAACTTTCCTGTCCCCGGAAATTCTCCTCTTGATCAGAACTGCAGTAAGCCATCAGCCAGTCCCCAAACACTAAGCCAACCCTGGGCCTTCTCACCCCCAACAAGGTTGACCATGTGGCCCCAGCCTATCAGATATTTTCTTTTTTTCTCTTTCTTCTTCTTTATTCTTTTCCCTGTAAAAGCTTCTTGCCTTCCACCCCATTTTGCAGTTCTCTGAATGGAGACTGTTTTATGAAGTATTAAATAAAGTTTGTTTGTGTTACCTACACTGTCTTCTTTAGTCAATTTTAACAACAGTTACTAGTAAAGAATTAGATACTTGTGGGGTGCCCAGGTGGCTCAGTCAGTTAAGCATCTGACTCTTGATTTAGGCTCAGATCACGATCTCAACTGTTTATGAGTTTGAGCCCTGCATGGGGCTCCATGCCAACAGTGTAGAGCCTACTTGGGATTCTCTCTCTCTCTCTCTCTCTCTCTCTCTCTCTCTCCCCCGCCCCTGCTTGTGCTATCTCTGTCTCTCAAAATAAATAAATAAAAACTTAAAAAAATAGTTAGATACTTGTAAACACTTTGCCATGGTCTATTGAAACTATTCTTCTATCTAAGTCTGTCTTTCAAAACAGTCCTTGAGGAAGGAATCCCAATCCATCTTTCTGCCCCCACCACACAGCATGGTGGCAGGCATATGGTAGGGATCATTAAATGTTTATTATTCTAAGCTAGTAAGTATTCAATACAAATTACACCTTCAAATACTTTAGGAGAAATAACTACTCCGTAATGAGCCAATTGACAGCACATATAATTTATTATCTCAGATTAAGAATCTGAGGTCCCAAAAGATTATCAGACTTGTCAGAGTTCAAAAAATGCCTTCCTAACAAAAAGAAATTTGGTGACACAGCAACCAACTGGACCACTCAGCTTTTCCTCTCCCTTCAAGGCCCTTGTAATTCAACAGAGGGTACTAAAACCAACACAAAGAAAATAAAGGAATTCAAATGTAGGCCACACAGGGAAATAATATAGCTCTAGGTGTACTATTAATAAAGAGACATGGGGTGACTGGGTGGCTCAATGGGTTGGGCTTCCAACTTTGGTTCAGGCCATGATCTCATGGTTTGTGATTTCAGGCCCCACATTGGGCTCTGCACTGACAGTGAGAAGCATTGGAATTCTCTGTCTCCCTCTCCGCCCCTCCCCTGCTTGCACTCTCTCTCTCTCTCAAAAATAAATAAATGTTAAAAAAAAAATAAAGCAGCAAAACAAGCAAAACAAAAATGCTCAGGTATAGCAAGAGAGGAATGGAAGAAAGTACTTGTGATCAGTTAGTTAAAATTTTGCCAACTAAACTTTAAAAAAAATAGAGTCGAGTAAAAGAATAAAGAACCAACACTTGAGAACACATAAAAAGTTGTAGCAAAAAGAACGTAGAAAAAAGTGAGAGAAAGAGACTCCTATTGCTTTCTATGAAGCAAAAAAAGTATTACAGAGCAAAACGTCAAAGCTAGATTCATACCGCATGTAACTCCCTGGAAATTCTCCTCCAGAGTTATGCAGCACTATGGTGCGGATGGCATTCACCCAGAGATTCCAAGCCTCTGAGATATGCTTTTGTACCCATGTCACATTTGTACATTGCTTGTCAAAATTCTTCCATGGGATAGTGATGAATGAGAATGTGGAGCTAAATATAAACAACCGTATAATACTACTCATTAAATTTAAAAGTCACTTCAGCTCAACATTCAAAAACAAAGGAAACTAAAAAAAAAAAAAAAGAACATCTGTAAAGTTAGGAACTTTGGCTGTCTTGGCGAAAAATGGCAAAAAGTATCTGTGAATTTTCATGGGATGAGGCCCTGTGTCCTTTGTGGACACCTCGCAAAATTAATTCCTTCATAACCAATCTTTAAATCCTGAGAAAGAAAGACATTTCTAATCATTAGAAAAGAGGAAATAAACATGGGAAGTAGTAAGTTTGGGGGTAATTACCACTCTTTCATATTAAAAGATTTCAAGATTATCCAGATGTTTGTACAGTTCCCCAGAGAAAATTGGAGACCATTTCCTGCCAGGATGGAATGAATTATATAGTGTATGTGCAACATTTATTCTGTCATAAAAAAAAAAAAAATCCCACAAGTTTATTCCATAACAATGAAACTTTGTTAATTCTTGGAAGATAGGAAAAGCCACCTGGGGCCTTTTATAGTTAATTTATTTCACACAGAAGACTCCATTCACAGTTTACCTGATTCTCTGTAATGCCCTCTTGTGCCCCTCAGGGCAACTTTATCTTGATGGGACTTCAGTTTACCTAATCCAACCAGTCTGCATGGATAGACTGAGTGGAGGGTTGGATTCAGATGCGAATGGGAGCCTGACATTTGAACACTGTGGTAAAATCAGGAAGAAAATATAATGACATACAAGGCATGAAACTCAAATATCACTCCAAGAAGCCCTGTGCTTTAAAGAAGTTTAGAGGCTGATGGGTATTGAGGAGAGCACCTGTTGGGATGAACACTGGGTGTTGTATGGAAACCAATTTGGCAATAAATTTCATATATTAAAAATAAAATAAAATAAAATAAAACACATGACTATTTAAAAAAATAAAGAAGTTTAGAAAATAGTTATTTTGCAAGCTTGTCTTCATATTGGTTTTAAAATGCTGCTTCCAACAATGTATATTGAATAGATTTAAAAGCCAACATGTGACCCTTTTTTTCCTCTTCACCTCATTAGACTTTAATGAGGTGATAAAAGGAGAGAAAGATTGTCCCACACTTCAGGGCAGAGTCAGTTCTTCAAGAGCCCTGTACAGAGTAAGAATTGAAATTTGAAGAGAAGGGTGACATTAAGGAAGCATGAGCTGCATATTCCTATGGAAAGTGTGAAATTCTCCCATATTTATCACAATTGAGATTCTTTTTTACATTTATACCAAACATTTCATAGCTTACTCATTATAGTTTTCAAAATCTATTCTCATAATTTATGTAGTCTGATTTATGTAATGATGCAATAAAATAACCAGAAAAGGTAATGTTAGAACAAAGATAGCATTAACATCCATGTAAATTTGTGGAGTCTGTCTCAGGCAAGTGAAGTGGCTTGCTTATGCTCAGCTAGCACATGGTCTGAGGCCTGGCAGAGGTGGGTTTACTCTCCACTATTTAGAGAAAGGTTCTATACATAGCTGCATTTCCTGAAATTCTCTAAGTGATGCCTTGTACATCGTAGTATTTGACCCAATGTATGCTGAAAGAGCGATGTGACTGAGAAATCTGGCCCACGTAAGGGGAGAGAACTTCCACGAGAGAGAGAGCAGGTGGCTCAGGTGGGGTGAGGGGTCGGGTAAGGGTGCAAGTGGGAATAACAGCTACAAACCAGTTAACAACTGCACCATTTGTTAAGTTCTTATTGTGAGTGTGGACTGGGTTTCTTTGTGTCTTTCTGTCTTGCTGCTTAAATAGTTACGATATTTAGTGTGTTTAGTGCTTATAAGAGTGCTATGAAATAAGCATATTACTACCTTCGTGTTAAAGATGAGGGAAACAGATAAATGGGTGGCTCTGAGTCTCTTGGGCAGTCTCTCCAGTGTGAAAACCTAGGCTCTTCATCCTGAGTCCTGGGGTTTTCCTCAAAGAGATTTGCTGAAGTGGAGTGAAAGATAGGAAATGGGAGACTAGAGAGAGAAAATTATAGACATGCCTACAAGCAAGCCCATTATATCCACTCTCCATTAGCATCATTTCTGCCCCCATACTATTAGCATGTTTCCCGCCTGTATTCCACCTTGAAATCTAATGGGAATGCAGAAACTGTAAGAAAGATATGAATAGAAGTGTGTCCAATTCACAAATGGGAATTGGAGAGAAAAGGAAGAAAGCCGGAAATGACTGAAAACTTTTCCCATGTTAGTGATGAAGTAGAAAGGATTAAAAGAAAGATTTCTGATCTCTTGGCTGCCATTAGCTCACTTGACAGCAGTGAATGCTTAACTTCAGTTTCTGTCACCTTTAAAACAAATGGAAACAATATCCTTTACATCCCCAAATAATATAAATAAGCTTTGACATTAGACAAATTATATTAATGACATTTCGTAAATACTATCTCATAATTACACAAAATAAGCTCAGTGCCTTCAATACGTAAACATCCACATGTGAAGTGGGAAAAAAAAAGGAGTAAGTGGTGTGTAGAGCCAACTGAAATCATTAAAGTATGAAAAGTTTTAATCTATATTTGTGTTGTTCCTGGAAAACAAAAAAGTAAACCAAAACATTCAGGGGTTTGCCAGATGTGGACCCACTTCACGAAACGGTAGCTTCTAAATATAGTGCATTGAAGTTAAACATTTTCAGATTGGGTAAAATGATAGAATGCTTCCACCAGCATTTAGCCCCATGAATCTTAATTTCCCATGGAGTTTGCTTTCAAAACCTTCCAATCCCTCTTATTCTACCTCTGGATGCTCCCAGCCCCTCCTCTGATTCAGGAGGAATTGTATCATCGGGCAGTGGAGGCAAATTGGGACCAAACTTCAGGGAATCCAACCCGACATGAATAAAGTATGATGCTATCATGTCAGCACAAATCCAGTTACAATATTATTGAAATATGAAGATACTTTTTGCATATTTATGGAATCAAGAAATACACAACATCATGCTAGTTTTATTTTTATTACTTCTTATTTTGGAATTCCAAGATCTGAAACCATCAATGCGAATATTAATTTATATGCTAACTTTAAAACAGACCTCTAGAATATATTTATAGATTAAAAAATGGTTTTCTAAGAAACCATCAGTCATAGGAAAAGGTAATAATATTTTGTTCATTATTTCAGTGCTCTTTCTCCTAGAAATGCATGGTAGATTTGGTACTCTTTGTTTGCTGTGTAGATTACAAGGCTAAATAACATTTTTAACCAAATACAGCTTTGGGATAACTATGTAGTACTATATGATCATATATTACATCAGTGAATTTTAGTTATTTATTCTATTGTTTCCCTAAAATCAAAAGATATGTATGACTGATTAAAGATATATAAAAATATTATATCTTTAATTTAATTTTAAGTTTTTTATTTATTTTTATTTATTTATTAAAATTTTTTTAATAAATTACTTATTTGGGGGAGGCAGAGAGACAGAGTGCAAGCAGGGGAGGAACACAGAGAGAGAGACACACACACAGAATCCAAAGAGGGCTCCAGGCTCCGAGCTGTTAGCACAGAGCCCGACGTGGAGCTTGAACCCACAAAGCATTGGATCATGACCTGGGCTGAAGTCGGACACTTAACTGACTGAGCCACCCAGGTACCCCTAATTTTAAGTTATTTAAAAAGAAATACACTACAGGACATAAATCAATATTGTCACTGTACTAGTTGATATATAAAACTACTTATTCACCGTCTATGATGCCATAAAATCCCTGAGATATTACTCATGTTACTCATTGGAAGTTGGTTTCATGTGACTGAATACTTTACAGGATGGAAATTCATACATAGTTTCCTTGGTAGCCATTCTCACAGATTTAATCATGGTGACTCATTTTGGAACTGTGTGGCTATAATAAGTAATTCCATGGGAATCCTAATGTAATTCAGGAATAATTAAAGTTCACTAAGCAGAAAAAGATTCTGGCAACATCACAATGCAGAAGTTAGTTGTCCATCATGGTTTTAAAAAAATATATGATGTAAAAATGCGGAGAAAGCATGTGTGGAAGGCCTTGGAATGAGAAGGACAAAGGGAACAGGTTTGTCTTACATCTCTTTTCAGAAGTTTTATTAGTGATTTCCACACTGAGAGTAATAGTGGTAACAGCTACCATTTATTGGCCACTTATGTGTCTAGGTGTTTTACATAATTGTCTTACTGAATTTTGGGAGCAACCGTGAGACAAAAGTATTATAGTGCTCATTTTACAAAGATAGAGAAATAGTGCTTAGAGAAGTTAATCAACTTGCCCATGATCCCACTCAGTGAGAAGTTGACATTCAAAACCAGGTTTTCTGAATCCAAAATCTTCCTCTGTCCCAAAGAGCTACACTTCCACTGATTACCACAACTTCCTAGTGTACATCTCATCCTCATTCAGAAAACTCTACGCTTCTAATACTTTTGGGACATTTCTTCATGAATGTTGAACAGCTGGTGGTGGGAAACCTCTGATTGCTCTTATTCAGAAATGGTTACAAGGATATTGACCATTTACCCTGAAAATCAGATCTGTCTTGATCGACCAGATCAACAGCCTGACTAGGGTATGATTTCAGAAGAACCAAAAGACTCTTCTGTCAAAAGAAACATGCTCACAGACTTGCCCACCAAAGCTGAACCATTATCCTACTTCATTTCTTAAAAAATTTTTTTTCATGTTTTTATTTATTTTTGAGAGAGAGAGAGAGACAGAGCATGAGCAGGGGAGGGGCACAGAGAGAGGGAGACACAGAATCCGAAACAGGCTCCAGGCTCTGAGCTGTCAGCACAGAGCCTGATGCGGGGCTCGAACTCACAGACCGTGAGATCATGACCTGAGCCGAAGTCGGATGCTTAACCGACTGAGCCACCCAGGCGCCCCTCTCCTACTTCATTTCTTCACTTCTTACTAAAAATACATTTTTAAAAATTTTTTATTTTATTTTATTTATTTTTTTGCAGTGGTTCATGGGTAGAGGAAGATAGGAGAGGAATGTAGGCTGGAGGCTGAGGATTGGAGCTGTGGAGATTTGGAGAGGTAGGATCAGTTCTCCAGGCCTGATTTATGAATTGTAAATCATTAGAGGGTAGAAACCATGTCTTAGTCTGTCTCTCCAGCTTCTAACCCAGAGCCTGGCACATTGCTTTGGTCCCATTACTATTCACTAGGTTGGTTAAGAGGGATATTCAGGTCTTTTTTGAACAGAAAAGAGAAAGAAAGAAGAGAGAGAAAGAGAATCTGAAAATCCTGAACACTTGGGTTAGGGGTAAGAATCAGCTAGTAGGATTTTCAGGATTGGGGGAGAATAAAAGAGATTTGATTAATGAGTGAGAGTAAAGTCATTAATATCCTACCTAAGACATATAGAAAGCACTCACAAATAATGACTTTTTAAAATCTTAATCCTCATCTCATCTCCGTGATGTAGGTATTATTATTTCCACTAAACACATTAACTAATGCTCAGGGAGAATGATTAACTTTCCCAAGGTCACATAACCAATACATAATCATGTTTGTTTGTTTTTGTTTTTTTTCCCTGGGACCTTCACTAGCATACTACTATATTGATTATTTGAAAAAGACAAACTTCAAAGACCTCACGATAGGGAAAGGCTTGTTTTGTAGTCCCCTGAGCTCTGGGTTATCAGACCCATTCATTCACGTAGGTTTATTTATGGTAGAAGTTACTGACAATAAATTTCAAATTTAGAAATAAACTTGATTTTGCATGTTACTATCACCTGGCTGTAAATTCTCCTTACATTTCCCTACCACATGCCAGGCAGAAAGAGACTTAGACATTTGCAGGAAGCTGTGTCATTACCAGTCCCATGTTATATGAATTTTTCTTCTTGCTCACCAAGGTATCGGCTGCTCCTTTGCTTTCTTTGAGGCAGTTCAGTTTAATTTTTCATTATGACAGGTTTTTGTCTCCAATTCTTTATTTAGAGCACGGTTCTCAAAACTTTTTCATTCTGTAATCCTTTTGAGGGTTTCCACAACCCTCAAACATACCTTGAACCACTTTGCTATCAAAATAAAAGTTTGGAGGAATAATTCAGCTGTTGGGAGGGGAAGCTGGTAACTGTCTCTACTTTGCTTGACACTGTATGAGAGAGGAAAGTGCTGGGGAGAAGGTGGGCAGTGCACGGAATGCAGGGTGGGCAGGATATTGGGACTTATGGTTCCAGTAAAAGAGAAGAAAGGGGTTGAAGCAGAAGATATTTTGTTGCAAATCTAAAACTGCCCTTGCTTAACAGATGTTAGAGAGGTTGCAACTCTGATTCCTTGATTCCCTTGGAACAGCCCTGGGGAAAGGACATCCTCTTTGGGAAGTATTGATTTGAAAACAAGCAGCTTTTTCTCCTTTTGTCCCCATCCGCTGCCCTCCTTCTCAAAACCCCTCCCTTTCCGTTTTCCCTTCTCCCCTTCTAACTCTGGCCTCTTTTCCTCCTCCTCAGTCACCTCCTCCTATTTAGAGAAATCCAGTGATTTGATTTATTTTCCTTGGGTTTTTCAAGGGGTCTCACTCATGACCCCACCAACTCCTAGGGCGAACTTTGCCCTCTGACCCAGAAAGCCTCAATCCCCAATTCAGCTTTTGTCTTTCCTACCAAATATAGATGAGTGATACTGGGTATTCTCTCTCTCTCTCTCTCTCTCTCTCTCTCTCTCTTGCTTTCTTTTTGGTGTGCAAAATTTAGCTCGCAGCAAATCTGAGCTGGCTCTCTTTTTCACTGGCTCTCTTTATTCGTACCTGCTTTTCTTGAATTGATCAAGTTGCTGCTGTTTTTCTCTCTAACTTCCCCTTCAGTTTCAGCGAAAATAAACTACTTCCTGACTTCAGCGCCTGGCCATCTAGTGATGTTATCCTGACTGAGTAGCTTGACTACAGAGTTAGGGGAAGTGAACTTTCAGCATTGTTTGCCTATTGAGTAACATTTGTTTTTTCCTTTGGTACAAAGACCTTGTTCGGCTTTTGAGGGCATGAAGCTTATGTTTTGTCCCCATGTAAAGATCATGTGTGGTCACTGAAGGTTCAACTGCCACCAAGACTACACATGTTTGCAGCTGGCCCTTTGCCACTCGTTCATTCCAGCATCCTCCGTGATGTCTGGTTCTCATCTGGTCCTTCCTAAGGCCATTTGCTTTGTGATAAATCACTGTGATTCCTGTCATCGCTTACTCTACGATTCCCTAGTCTAGCTGCAGCTACAATCTCATGCTCAGTGACAAATCAACATTACATCAGCTTGACTGTCTTTTTGTGTCTTTATACAGTTTGAAACTTCTTCCTGCTTTTTTTCAAAACTCCATGGACTTCCCACTCTCTAGGCTTCTATCTATTTAGATTGACTTCTTAAATATTCTCATTTTCTGGAGGCGTTTGGGCGGCTCAGTTTGCTGAGCGTCCGTCTTCGATTCAGGTCATGATCTCACGGTCCGTGGGTTTGAGCCCCATGTCAGAGCTCAGAGCCTGGAGCCTGCTTTGGATTCTCTGTCTCCGTCTCTCTCTGCCCCTCCCCTGCTTGCGCTCTCTCTCTCTCTTTCTCTCTCTCTCTCAAAAATAAATGATTTAAAAAAATAAAATGAAATATTCTCATTTTCTGTACCATCTTTTTCCCCTCTCCTTGTACAGCTCAAGCTTACTATGTCTCTTGGTTGTCCATGGAGGCAGTCTATCCTCCTTTTCCCTCTTGAGAACAAGACTCAAGTTGTTTCCTCTTCCCAACACTTACCTTTGATCTTTCTGGGATAAAGAGAATGTGTAATGTGAGAAACTGCTTATTCCTTGCTCCACAAGTCATGTTTTTCCTTCCTCTTCCTTTCTCTCTCATGTCTCATTTTCTCCCTTCTTCCTTCAAAATAATTCTGTCTAGTGTTTTCTGTCCTTAGATGTGCACATTAATCTTAAAATATAATCTAACACCCAAATGTAGTTCATCTTATGTCACATTCAATTTTAAAATCTAAATTTTTAGCAACAAGTATAAAGTGTCTAAATACAAAACTCTAAATCAGCCTTAAAAAGTAAGGATACATTTTACCATCTTACAAATTATTTCCACTCATTTTCCACTCACTGAGTTATCCTTAAAAATGATCAATATACCAAGATTCTAGCTGACTTGTTTGGCATAAACCATTATCTGGGTGGATGGATGATATTTTCTCTCAAATATCAAACCAATACATTATCAAGTGAACCTGAATGTTCTTTATCAGATTGGTTTAGATATAGAATGTACAAATCACTCATTTCCCTTTTTATTCCTGGGATGGTGCAGATTCTTGTTTCTGCTCTTAGAATATTACACCGAATGTGATGTTTACTATGTCACCACAGAGGTTTTTCCTGCCAAGGGTAGTTTATAGGGACTTACTGATGTCCCTACAACATTTGAAGCGATAGCAGAAACAGTGGAGGTTGAATATGCTAATAAACATTTTTGGATCAAAACTGTTTGCATTTCCCCAGGATAGCTGGCTTTAAAATACACAAAAGAATAAGCTCTAAATTACTGCAGGGTTTGTCAACCTCCCTAACAGGTTTTTTCTCTTTTGTTCTGAATTCACTTTAATGTGGACTTAATCATTTCTCAAAGCAATAATCACCGTTAGGAAAGAAGCGTGGAAAAGTGGAAAAGAGCTGAGGTTTGAAGTCAAGTTGAAGAGATCATTCCTTATCTGTATCTGCAGGAATGACATCACCTCTCTGTCATCATTTTCTTGTAGGTAAAATGGGGATAGTGATTCTTAACTTTCCATCAGGGTTATAGGATCGAAGATACCATGTGAAAACACCTAACATTGTCTGGGAAGTAAAAGGTGTGAATCAAATATTACATTATTGTATTGACTTGTACTATTTGTTTTATTCATGAACTGATACCTACATCAAATTTACAGGTTTAGGCACAGGTAGATGGAGTACCACATCCTCGATATGATTTCTGGAATACTGGAAAGCTCCAGAAAATACTCAGAAGCCACTTCCTGACATTCTGACCTCTTGTCTCTATCTCCTCCCCTCAATGTGTTCTTTCTTTACCTTAAAGTTTGGTTCACCATTGAAATATAAACACCACTAAGAAGATTAATCCTTTGTCTTATCAATGGTTACCTTTCAATGTGAGTAGAGTTGTCAGAGACATTTTCAGTGGAATTTGATTAGGACTAAAGTAAAGACAAAGAGCAGTTTAAAACACTGGGATTCTTGGGCCTGAGGGTTTAGAAAAGAGTATATGGAGGGGGATTAAACAGCAGCCTTGAAGGATATATAGGTAAAAGAATGCTCTGAGGTGCCTCCTACAATCTAGCCACTGAGCTAGGGTGCCAACCCCAGTTGCCTATCAGAATCACCCTAAAGCTTTTAAAAATACCAATGCCCAGGCCCAGCACCTTGGAGATGAGGATTTAATCATTTGGGAAAGGAATCTTGGTGTTTAAGAACTCCTCAGATAATTCAAATGCTTACTTGAATTGAAAACCACGGAATTGGAACAAATAGGGGCACTGGAAACATTTTTGTCTAGTCCTTCCTAACCTAGCCACAGGTTTTGATTGAATTAACTGCTTAAAACCCAACCTCTTTAAAAAGGATTTGTTTGTTATTGGTTTAATTATTTTTAAGGCCACGCTTAAAAAAAAAATGTGAGGCCGTAGTATTTATTGACTCAATCTCGTCATTTTGTTAAAGAGCATACAGTTTGAATAACTAAGAGATTCTAGGATCAGTTCAGCAATCATCCATGCTAGGTAAAGAATTTTGCATTGCTTTTATCCTTAGAGTTTTTGAATTTAATAAGCAAGGTTCTTGTTCTTCTCAAATGAAGAGAATTATGATAGAATCTTTAAGAAATTCCTAAAATAACTAATTCAATTAACTAACTTGTTTGTTGCTTTATAATGTATAATGCAACTTTATGTATCACAATGATTAGGTATGTATTATTAATTATCATCATCATCATCATCATCATCATCATCATTTTTATCACTTGCAGAAGAGTAAACAAAGGGTTAGAGATTCTGACTTGCCCAGTTATGTGAAGATTTAAATGCAGAGGTAGAACTTGACTCAGGTGTTGATGTTAAAATTTGCATCCATTCCACAAGTTTATTATTTTGAAGTTCATTTTGTGTTTCTAGATCTTTAGCAATACCTTGGTAATTTTTTTGACTTCAATGATTTTCTCTGTAATAGCTAGGGATATCAAGGATTATGTGGCATAGAAATCTCAAAACTGTAGTGTTAGGTTTTTGTTTTTGTTTTTTCTTTTTTTTCTTTTTCATTTTAGAATATCAGAAATCAGAGTGTGCAACCAAAAGAGTGACCCTAAGTCCTGATTCAGTCTGGGACGGTCTTTGCTTATGCTTTTGTCCTGGATTAGTTAGTAATTGTGCCCCCTTCTCTCTCCAAAGGTTCTCAATTAGGATGATAAATTATATGATCACCCTACCTAATGAGCATGCATCAAGCTTCCTCTCTTTGTTTTGCAGAATTAAGTTATTTATTTGGTCGAGTTTTCTTTCAACGAGTAGTCAGTAGCTTTCATAGTTCCTTGACCCCCCTGTCATGTTTTACTTAGAGTTTCACTGAAATTTGAATATGTAGTGCATATAGAATCATGGTGATGATAATGATAATAGTAACTTGCATTACTAATCATTGATTTGTGTAAGCACCAAGTTACGGGCTTTACATCCATTATCTCATTTAACACTTATAAAACCTTGTGAAGTAGGAACTAGTGTTGTCTTCATTTAACACAGGAGCAAACTGAAGTTCAGAGATGCTAAGTTGCTCTAGGTTCAGGGCTGACTGACAATCAGGACTTTAACCCATGTGTGACTTCAAAGTCTGAACTCTAAATCCATACACTAAAATTCATGGCCCTCTTACCCATTCTACAAGAACCATCTTCTTATTCAGCTAGAAAGCAAATATTCTTATCCCTGATTATTTGCTAGATGTAATAGGGCATAAAGGAGTGTAAGAAAAGTAAAGCGTTATATTCAACATGCTGTTGGAAACTTTAAATCTCCATATACAGTTGTGTCTATAGCGGCAGGAATATCTGTAAAGAACATAAATATTTTTGCTTAAAATCTCAATCTTTTGTCTAGTGTAGACTAAATATGAGGAAGATTGATGACTCTTCATCTGTATGTTTTGAGGTAGCCTACACCATTTAAAGTCAGTAACTTGGTCAGCAATTTTATAACTTACAATGTTGTGAGTTAATTGAAGCTAGACCTAACTTTGATTATTCACATGCACTTGCTATAAGAAAGGGACCAAAGGACTAGTCTAAACAAATGGTGCTCAGCATGGTTAGCCAAATATTTGTCACGAGGTTTAATCATTGTAAGTTCACACATATACAGCAGAGAGATGAAATTTTCTCCAAATTAGTTTCTATTGAGGAGAAATGCTAGGAAATGGTAGACGTTCAAACAATGGAAATGGGGTGGTGGCGGAATTTCTGAAATTCTATCTTAGTAGTACCTGCACATGAAGAAGAAAATCAAAATAGTGTGACCAAGTCAATATTGTAAATCCAAGTAGAGTTATTTAAGGCCCAGGCTGATGGACCCTTATTGGATATTAGGAATTTAGGAATTACTGAATGTGAACCTTGCCCGTAGAGAGGCCAGAGTAGTAGTGAATAGGAAAGACAAATTCAAATAAATGTGTTATTGACTATTCTGAAAAGTTTGAGGTAATATTTGGAGGGTAGGGAGTTGAGAAAGCTTTCTGAATGTGTAAGACTAAACAACAACTACAAAGATGAAGGGCATTTTCTTTGCAGACTGAGGGAATATGGCCGTACTGGAGAGCAAAAAAGGGCTATTAATGTGTCAGTGGCCAAAAGAAGGTGGCTTTTGGGTCTGTGCAGGGGGTTAGCCTTCTGGTGGCAGTGCAGTGGTTGGAGAGCACACAGATAGGCAGTCTCGATAGTAAAATATTTGAAGCCAGCACTGAAGGCTAAGTACTGAAGCCGGAAATGGCAGTGACAATATCCATATGGTGAATGTGAAACATTCCTGTTGTAGACATTGAAGATTCTGAAGGCATTGGAAGAAAATCTGAAGGTATAACTTGAACAGACCTAGATCAAAAGATTTTATAGAGGGCGCTACAGAGGGAGAATGTAGAAGAAGAATGAGTATGAAAGTGCCTGAGATTAGGAACAAAGTGGATGTATAGCCTTTATTTAAGTTAGCACAAATCTAACTCTTCTTTTTACAGAGGTGAAATAGAAAGCAGATTTTCTTCTATTCAGCCAAACTAAACACTAATAAAATTGGCCTACATGAATGCAGAAATAAATCATCCCAAACATGATTAATGTGCACACGTAACGGAGTTTCTGAAAGCAGGTACAAAGTATATTTTTTCCACCATCACATAAACTCTATAACATTTCCATAATTTGAGGTTTCAAGAATAAGAAAAAAAAAAACCACAGCTCTAAATGTTGACTTCTCTTAAGAGCAGTCATTATAAATATATTTGGCAAGAAAAACAATTTTGGAAAGATTAGTTGAAAGTGAAAAAAAGGGGATTTCTGAAATTTCTTTATTTTTTAAAATTATAATTAAAACTTTTTTTTAGAGTGGTTTAAGATTCACAGCAAAAGGAAGGCACACAAATTTCCCTATTGTACCTTTTGACCTCATATGTTCATAGCCTCCCCCATTATCAACATTCCCCACCAGAGTGGTATATTTGTTACAATTGATGAACCTATACTGACATATAGATTAATGGATTACAATAAAGATTCATAGATTACATAGATTACACTAAGTTTCACTCTTAAGGTATGTTTTATGGCTTTGGAAAAATGTCTAATGGGTTGTATCCACCATTATAGTATTATACAGAGTGGCTTCACTTTTCTAAAAATCCTATATGTTCCATTTGTTCATCCCTCTCCCTCACTCCCAAACAATGATATTTTTATTATCTGCATAGTTTTTGGTTTTCCAGAATGGAAATATGGTTGAAATTCTATGGTATATAATCTTTTTGGACTGGCTTTTTTCAATTGGCAATATGCATTTATTTATGTTTCTTTTTGTCTTTTAATGGCTTGATAGCTCATTTCTTTTTAGCACTAAATCATATTCCATTGTCTTGGGTGCCTGGGTGATTCAGTTGGTTAAGCATCCAACTGTTAATTTTGGCTCAAGTCATGATCTCAGGGTTGTGGGATCAAGCCCCATGCTGGGCTCTGTGCTGAGCAGGGAGCCTGCTTAAGATTTTCTCTCTCTGAAGATGGAGCAGATAGAACCAGGAAGGAGAAAAACTGAGCTGTGAAAATCAAACCCACTTTTCACAACACAACACACACTATTTTTAACCCCAACAGAGGTGCTGCTGAATGCACCAGGGATCTGAGCTACTGAATAAGGAGTTCGGTGGGAAGACCCCTTAGGGAGCCTTTCAGCCAAAGCCACTAATTTTCCTAAGAAAGCTGAGGTTGGTGAAGCCAAGTCACTTAAAAAAAAAAAATCACACCATCAGTTAATGCCAAAAAAGGAAATAAATTTAGTTCTCCTACCTCTCAAAAAAAAAAAAAAAGATTTTCTCTCTCCCTCTCCCTTTGTTTACTCTCCTGCTCACTCTCTCTGAAAAAAAAAAATATATATATATATATATATATATATATATATATATATATATATAATATCCATTGTCTGGATGTACCGCAGTTTATTAATCCATTCACTTACTGAAGGACATCTTGGTTGCTCCCAAGTTTTGGCAATTATGAATGAAACTGCTATAAACGTCGATGTGCAGGTTTTTGGGTGGACGTTAGTTTTCAGCTTCTCTGAATAAATACCAAAGAGCCTGATTGCTGGATCATATGATAAGAATATTTTTAGTTTATAAGAAATGGCCAAACTGTCTTCCAAAGTGGCTGCACCATTTTGCATTCCCACCTATAATGAATGAGAGTTCCTGTTGCTCCACACCCTCACCAGCATTTGTTGTCAGTATTCTGGATTTTGGGTATTCTGATAGCTACCTCATTGTTGCTTTAATTTGCCTGTCCCCGATGACATGCTCTGCGGAGCATCTTTCCATGTGCTTGTTTGCTCTCTGTATATCTGTTCTTTGATGAGGTGTCCATTAAAGTCTTTGGCCCATTTTTAAATTGTGTTGTTTACTTTCTTACTGTGAGTTTTTAAAAGTTTTTTCTTCCTTTTTTTTTATATTTTGGATAACAGTCCTTTATCAGATGTGTCTTGCAAATATTTCCTCCTAGACTGTGCATTTTCGCATTCTTTTGACATGGCAAGAACAGAGGTGTTCAATTTTAATGAAGTCTACCTTATCAATTATTTCCGTCATAGATTGTTTCTTTGGTGTTCTATCTAGAAAAGCCACTACCATATCCAAGGTCATCTAGATTTTCTCCTATGTTATCTTCTAGAATTTTTATAATTTTGCATTTTACATTAATGTGATCCTATGTGAGTGAATTTTTCTGAAGGGTATACAGTCTGTGTTGAGATTCACTCTTTGCCTGTGGATGTCCAGCTGTTCCAGTGTCATTTGTTGAAAAGACTAACTTTACTCCATTGTATTGTCTTTGCTCCTGTGCCAAAAATCAGGTAACTATCTTTATGTGGGTCTATTTCTTGGCTCTCTATTCTGTTACTTTTCTTTACCATTAGAATTTAGTAAGCTTATAAAAGTTTAAAATGTATATTCATTAAAAGAAAAAAAAAACTACAGTGTTTTCTTCTGTATGTAAAAGGCCAAGTTAGTAGTTACAATGCTAATAAAAAGCCTATAGGTGTGAATAGTAACTCTCATGGAAGGCTGCTAAGATATTAGAACACGTATCCACCAAAAGAGATCCAACAGAAGATTATTTCAAATTGTGGTGTTCTCTCAACACTTATGGTCTTTCTTCTCTCACTTCCATTCCCAGTTTTGTTCCTTTCCTGAGGTAGGAATGGTTCCCAAGACCTTTACTTAAATGTCCTTACACCCTACTCAAAGTATGGACCCTCTCTGACTTCCTGTTCCTTCTTTCTGTCTTCAACAGAAATTGCCAGGTCATTTCTCTTTCTCTGGGGGCTTTATGTTCTTCCCTTTGGAGATGCTAATGAATGAATAGCTTCATTGTACGTGCAGATAATATTGATGTTCTGTCCAGTTCCCCTTCAATCCTTTGTTCCTAATTTGGGGGCACTCCTGGCTTTGTGCATTTTGGCTGTCAATAGCCAGTGTCTGTTACCTCAGGAACTTCTTTACCCACAAGAATCTAGGGATTTAATCCTTCTGAAGTAGCATTTAAAGAATAGCTAAAGAGTGTAAGATTATGAAAGCCCAAATTTGTCATTTGGGGTCAGAGACAATACTGAGGTGAGGCAAGCCTAATTTTTAAGGTTTCCCTGTTGAATCAGGCTAGAGCATATTGGGCCTCCTCTTTGTTCCTCTTTTGCACCCCCTACCCCCTTACTGATATGCCCTGGAAATGTATACATCTCTTCCACCTGAATCCTCGTCAGAGTCTGCTTCTGGCATATCTGACCAAAGATGGTATATAACCTGCTTTAGAATTGTTTATATTTTAACAGTGATTATTGAAGACATGATGCTTTAGCTCAAGGGACTTACTTTCTAATGATGGAATAGCATGTCCATGTAAGGCAGGGGTGTGTTCATGTGCTTGTAAATAATACCCTTAAACTGTGTAGGTGACCACCTAATTGTCTAGGCATAAGGCAAACTTTAGTTATAGGTATGGACTAAATTGCATCTTTAATTCTAGGTTCCTGTTTTCCTCATCTATAAAATGGGAGAAATCTCTCAATAGCTTCTTCATGAGTTGTCATGAAAGCTTAATAAGATAATGAAATTATGTAGACCTTAGCCTGTGCGTAAGATAGTAATCATTCATTAGCATTTGCTAATTTCTTATGAAGCAAATTGTATACAGGCTAAAATTAAAAACTTTAAATTAAATTATACTGAAATGTATTTAAATTATTGCTTACCACTTTATTAAAGTATGACTTTGAGTAAATACTTTACCTTCTCTAAATATCTCAGCTACCATTGTCTATAGAATGAAAGTCGTCACATTAGGGAAATTCAGTTTGAAATAGACTGACGAGTAGAATTATAAGTAGCAGATTTGTAATAAAATACAAATTAATTTTGTTTAAAGATCGAGGTCTTGAAATTAATGGTTCACAAAATACAGTAATTGTTAGTGGTAAATCACAATGTATATTTTGTGATACTGCTTTTAAAATCAAGGGCTACTAGTTAGATATTAGAAGAATTTAGTTTACCTTTTATTGGGCATCTCTCTTAGAACAATTGTTTAGCTTTATTAATAAGGACATTAATGAGAATAAGTTTATTCATTTGATCTCAGTGTGGGCCAGTGAGCTTTGCTCTCTTTCATGATCACAGACTGACTCTTAATCCTTGCCAGTCATTATGTGGATTTGTAATGCTCAAAATGTGAACACTAATGAAACTGGTCAGTATGAACACACTGGTACAAATCCCAAAAGGCCATTTGTATGTATGTATATGTATATATGTACATACATAATATAGCACAACAGATTAGGGCCAAAGGATCCAAGAGGATTAAGTAAAGCTGAGGGTGTTAGTATAGGTATGAAATTCACTATAAACTCACTGTAAAGTCATGATAATGACTGAGGAAGATACTCAAGGTGCACTATAGCTCTAAATGAGAAGATTCACTTTCTGAATGGAAGGGTGACATAATTTTTATTTTATCTCTTTGGGCCTTAGTTCTACATTTATAAAATAAGAGAAATAATACCTTTTATTCATATATTAAATTACATCATTTGTTTAAAGAGAAAGGAGGAAAAAAATCTTTTGGGTTCTTCAGAAGAAAGGCCCAATATTCAGCTAAGTGGGTCTATTATTTTTATGACTTTCTTCAGAAAACCCTTAAATATATGTTAATTATAAGAATAAGGAAAGTATATTTTGTTGTGAGATAGAACATCACAGAGATAATCAAAGTTTATTTGAAAGTTGCCAAACATGGCTAAAAAAGGGCCATATGAGTCTTTGGTGCCTAAGTAAGTTGAGACCTAGAAGAACTCAAAGGACCATTCTAGTGGCACAATTCACTATTGTATTATTCTGTGGTTTCAAACACACATGGAATGCCATGTCACAAGTGGCATTAATTAGGTCCTTCTTTTGTAAATTATTGTTTTCTTCTACCTACCTCCTTCTAATTAAATTCGTTTTTGATCTTGATCGTTGGCCTTCTCTATTGGTTCTTTAATCTAGAATTTATGACTGCTATGTTCTGAAGCTTTATCAAACCAAAATGATCTATTTGCTAGTAACTAGGAGATTATCTTTATTTTTAGGAATTTTCCACTGTCAGATTTGCCTCATGTATCTCTTCAGTGTGCAACGTTACGTGCTAGAGGGTACTGATACTATGGGAAATTTAAAATTTTATTTTTCTAAATACAATTGATAAGAATAAGATCATAAAGAGTTAGATAACAGGTTTATTGGTCTTTTGAACTTTCTGAAATTATGGGCACCAGAAACTGGAAAAAATCAAACACTGGTCGATATTGTTCTTGGTCAGGCCAAGAAGCCCAAAATGGAGAAAATATGTCAGATGAAGTAAAGGGATTGACAGTTCACATGCTGCAGAATTCTTTTTACGCTTTCTTCCTCATGTAAGTAAGTGACACTTGTTAATGACTAAATTTTGTAGGAGAATATTCAGCTGAATCTGGCCTCTAGATATCTGCCATTTTCAGATGGTTGACTTTATGCTGGCCATGGCCATAGCCCTGAGAGAGACCATTTTGGTTGATAAATCTAGTGGTTTTGTCCACTGCTTACTTCTTTCTAGAAACAAGTTGGCCAGTGAAGCATTGCCAGTGGTCTAGATAGAATTGTGAACAATGAGAAACCTTAGCAGAATACAGAAAGAAAAAAAAATATGTCTTGTTTCTATTCTTTGTTTCTAGATTAAAGTGGGTTTTTTTAAGAATTTTAATTTAGAGGTAGAAACATACTTTCTTAGTTTAGTGGGTTTCACTGGACACAGCAGCAACCACAATTGCCAAGTAGCTGGAAGAAATGGTTTCTCAAATAGAAGGAAATGTTATTAATCCCCAAGATAGAAGTGTGGTAAATTCAGTGGGATTAGTTTGTAAATTTGACTTGGTAATGAACCACTAAGGAAAAAAAAATGACAGAAATTTCCCCTAAATCAATAGCTAACATTGGATATTTGAAATGCCATGACACTTTCTCAAAATATTTTAAGTAGATGGTGGAAATAATAGTTAATTATATCATAGGACCTGACAAAGAGAACTACAACTATTGGGTCTTGAAAATATGGACTTATAACATAAATTCAGGAAATAGTCCTGATAAATGTTGGGAAATAAAGACCTTTTGTATTTGATTTGGAGATCTTTGATATTACAGAGGAAAATACAAGAATCCTGGTGTATAGTCCATATTTTCCCAGTCCAAATCTTATTTCTCATCTTCAGTACCTGGTAACCAGGAAAGGGAAATCTCATTTTCATAATGAGAAGGAAAATAAAAGTAAGTTTAGAGGGGAACAGGATAAGAGCCACTAGGAAAAGAAATAAGCATGAGAGATAATTTGTAACATTAAACCAACAGGGCTGCATAGAGAGAATTATGAGAGTGGGGAAAGTATCTGTCAATGCATATTTGGGGATATTTAGTACTTGAACTTAGACAATAAAACAATGATCAAGATAAATTTTAGTGAAATAAAAATGTTAAACTATAAACTTACCTATAAAATACACTTAGAAATGTCACTGAGGTTTTGTGGTATGAAACTGAAATAACAGACTATATTATAGTTGGCAAGCTAAGACATGTATACATACATACATATATATATGTCTTATTATATGTATATCATGTGATACATGTATATATATGTATATATCACCTTTCCCATTTTTTATACATATCCAACTCTCCCACCCTACATCTATTTTTCTTTTTTAATTCATATTATCAATGAAATATATCATCTGGTATTGAGGACTCTTTGGTACTATACTACCTTCTTTGTAGAGCTGAGAGAAAAATATAGCCTCTGTCCTCATGGTAGACAAACAGATATACAATAGTAATTTCTCTTGTGGATCATCTTATTGATGATGACAGCTAAAAGTTCCTGCCTTTGTTTGATTTTTTGAAATATGTATATCATTGCCATTCAATTACATAAGAGGAGTTGTAGAGGCGATGGAATTGAAGCTGCACTTTACAGCAAGAAGGAAAACTCCATGGGAAACACTGTGTCTTCAGCATAGCTTTGATAGAAGCATAGACCTGGGAGTAGAAGCAGGGCAAGTGATCTACATAGACCTGGAGGAAAAAGTGAAGCTCTCAGGCAATGCATAGATCACTGCCAATTTACACTCTTTTTTTTTTTTAATGTTTATTTATTTTTTTTGAGAGAGAGACAGAGGAGTGTGAGCAGGGGAGGGGCAGAGAGAGAGAAGGAGACACAGAGTCCAAAGCAGGCTCTAGGCTCCATGCTGTCAGCACAGAGTCGGGTGCGGGGCTTGAACTCACAAGCTGTGAGATCCTGACCTGAGCAGAAGTCAGATGCTTAACTGACTGAGCCAACCAGGCGCCCCCAATTTACACTCTTAAAGCATTTTAATACAAGCGAGTAGTTGATTTCAAAGGCTCAGGGAACACTTCCACTTTGGTCCTTTGCCCATTTAGCAGTTTAGGATTACCATTTGTGTACTAGCTAGATTGTGAGGTTGAAAGTTTCTATTATATTTTACTTTTATATGTGGTTGCTAAGGTAAATGTTTAATAAGCAATCACAGATCAGTTATGGGTGCCTTTTTAATATTAATGTGGTTGTGTGCAGCTCTTCTAATAACAAAACATATGCAGAAGATTTCAAAATTAGTTTCATTACTTCATTAAAGTTTTTACAGTGCTTTCCTTTGATACAACTCACTGAATGAAAGAAAAGGAGAAGCTGCCTTCAATTCCTTTCCCCATGTCTTCTTTGTCTAGTTCTTCTAAGCTATTGCATATATATAAGAAATATATATATATATGTGTGTGTATATATATATATATATATATATACACATATATGTATAGCTTAGTTTCTTTCAGTTGAACTACATTAAATTAAGGGGTTACTTTGCCCTAGATTAAAATAACAAAAATGAACAAGTGAACTTTTGGGATTTTCTATTCCCATGCCCAACCCTTTTTTTTTTAATAACAAAGGATGGCATTTTCTCTTGAACATGTTAGTGTGTTTTTCTCTAAGTTGTTGCCCCTTCTTTCCCACAATCAGCCACTTTGGCTGGAGCTTATTTACTGTGGTCAATTACTGAGTGATTTACATATTCACTTTACATTTTTTTGTTAATGCAGTCTATTTCTTTCTTTCTTTTTTTACAGGTGTAATTGATATATAATATCCTATTAGTTTCAGGCATATATCATAGTGAATTGATATTTTTATACATTTAGAAATGATCTCCATGATCAGTCTAGTTACCATCTGTCCCCATATAAAGTTATTACAATATTATTGACTATATTCCCTCTGCTATACATAATATCCCCATGACATTTATAACTGTAAGTTTGTACCTCTTAATCCCCTTACTGATTTTGTCTGTCTCCCTCTTCCTCCCCAATCTGGTAACCAACAGTTTGTTTCTGGTATCTATGTGTCTGTTTCTGTTTTGTTTTCTTTGTTTTGTTTTTTAAATTCCACATATAAGTGAAATCATGTGTTATTTGTCTTTCTCTATCTGACTTAATTCACTTAGCATAATACCCTCTAGGTCCATCCATGTTGCTACAAATAATAAGATTTCATTCTTTTTTTTGGCTGAGTAATATTCTGGTGCATGTGTGTGTGTGTATACACCCTCTTTTTTATCCATTCATCTATCAATGGACATTTAGGCTACTTCCATATCTTGGTTATTGTAAGTAATGCCACAATGAACACAAGGGTTCTTATACCTCTTCAGATTAGTGGTTTTTTTTCTTCAAATAAATACTCAGAAGTGGTATTGTGTGATAGTAAAGTAGTTCTATTTTTAACTTTTTGGGGAACCTTCATAATTTTCCAAATTGGCTGCACCAATTTACGTTCACACCAACAGTTTTCTTCACAACCTCACCAACATTTGCGACTTTTTGTCTTTTTGATAATATGCAATCTGACCAGTATGAGGAGATATCTCATTGTGGTTTTTATTTACATTTCCCTGATGATTAGTAATGTTGAGTGTTTTTTCATGTGTCTGTTGATCATTTCTATGTACTCTTTGGAAAAGAGTACAGTCCTCTGCCAATTTTTAAATTGGGTTGTTTGGGTTTTCTTTTACATTAGGTTATATGAATTCCTTATATATTTTGGATATTAACCCCTTTTTGGAATTCTGATTTCCAAATATTTCCTCTAGTTAAGTAGGTTGTATTTTCATTTTATTTGGTTTCTTTTGCTGTGCAAATGCCTTTATGTTTAGTATAATACTATTTATTTATTTTTGCTTTTGTTGTCCTTGCCTGAAGAGATTGGTCCAAAAAATATTGCTAAGACCAATGTCAAAAAGCTTATTCCCCATTTTTTTAGGAGATTCATGGTTTCAGGTGTTATATAAGTCTTTAATCCATTTGGAATTGATTTCTGTATATTAGAGAAAAGAATGATCCAGCTTCATTCTTTTGCATGTAGCTGTCCAGTTTCTGCAACACCATTTGTTGAAGAGACTATCTTTTCCTCATTATATATTCTTGCCTCCTTTGTCATAGATCAATTGATCATATATGCATGGATTTATTTCTGGGCTACCTATTCTATTCCATTGATCTATTTGTCTGTCTTTATGACAGTACTGTATTGTTTTGATTATCATACCTTTGTAGTATAGTTTGAAATCAGGGACCATGATATCCCCAGCTCTGTTCTTTCTCAAGATTTCTTTGGCTATTGTGGGTCTTTTGTGGTTCCATACAAATTTTAGGATTATTTTTTTCTAGTTCTGTGAAAAATGCCATCAGTATTTTGATGAGGATTGAATTTAATCTGTAGGTTATTTTGGATAGAATAAATATTTTAACAGTATTAATTCTTACAATCCATAAACATGGCATATCTTTCAATTTATTTCTATTGTCTTCAATTTCTTTCATCATGTTTTATAGTTTTCAAAGTACAGGTCCCCCTGTCATTAAATTTATTCCTAGGTATTTTATTCTTTCTGTATCAATTATAAATGGGACTATTTTTTAAGAAAAATTTTTAATGTTTATTTATTTTTTTAAGAGAGAGAGAGAGAGACAGAATGAGTGCACACAAGTGGGGAGGGGCAGAGACAAGGAGAGAAAGAATCCCAAGCAGACTCCACACCATCAATGCAGAGCCCAATGCAGGGCTCAACTCACGAACTGCAAGGTCATGGCCAAGATCAAGACTTGGACACTTACCTGACTGAGCCATCCAGGTGCCAGTGGGATTATTTTCTTAATTTCTTTTTCTGATAGCTCATTATTAGTGTATGGAAATGCAACTGATTTCTGTATGTTAATTCTGTATCCTGCAAGTTTACTGAGTTTGTTTGTTTGTTTGTTTATTTATTTATTACTTGTAATAGTTTTTTTGGTGAAGTGTTTAGGTTTTTCTATATATGGTATCATGTTATTTGCAAATAGTGACAGTTATTTCTTCCTTTCCAGTTTGGATGACTTTTATTTCTTTTAATTGCCTAATTCTCTGGCTGGGATTTCCAATACTATGTTGACAAAAGTGGCAAGAGTGGGGTATCATTGTCTTGTTCTTGACCTTGGAGAAAAAGCTTTCAGTTTGTTGCCATTGACTATCATGTTGGCTCTGGATTTGTTATACATGGCTTTTATTACGCTGTGGTACACTAAGCTGCTTTAGTGATGATAAACTCCTTTAACCTTTATTCATGTGGGAAACTTTATCTCTTCTTCAATTCCTTTTTTTAAGTTTATTTATTTATTTTGAGAAAGAGATAGAGAGAAAGTGAGAGAGGGAGGAGCAGAGAGGGAGAGACAGAATCCCAAATGGACTCTGTGCTGTCAGTACAGAGCCTGCCATGGGGCTCTAACTCACAAACCATGAGATAATAATCTGAGCTGAGATTAAGAGTCGGATGCTTAACCAGCTGAGTCACCCAGGTGTCCTTTTCTTTAAATTCTGAATGATAACCTTGCCAGATAGAGTAGTATCAGTTGTAGTTTTTTTCCTTTCAGCACCTTGAATATGTCATGCCACTCCCTTTGGCCTACAGAATTTCTGCTGGGAAATCAGTTGAGAGCCTTATGGGGTTTCTCTGGTATGCAACCAGTGCTTTTATTTTGCTTCTTTTAAGGTTCTCTTTTTATCTTTATGTTTTGACATTTTAATTGCTCTGTGTATTAGTGTGGACCTCTTTGGGTTCACCTTGTTTGGGACTCTCTGTGCTTCTTGGACCTGGATGTCCATTTCCTTCTCCAGTTCAGGGAAATTTTCAGCTGTTATTTTTTCAAATGGGTTTCCTGTCCCTTTCTCTTTCTTCTTCTGGCACCCCTATAATACAAATGTTAGTATGCTCAATGTTGGTCTTGAGGTCCCTTAACCTATCCTCATTTTTTAATTCATTTTTTACTTTTTGCTCTTCAGCTTAGGTACTTCCCATTACTCTGTCTGCCAGATCACTGATCCTTTATTCTGCATCCTCTAATCTGCTATTGATTCCCTCCAGATTTCATTTCAGTTATTATATTCTTTGGTTCTGATTGGTTCTTTTTTTACATATCCTATCTCTTTGTTGAAGTTGTTACTGAGTTCATTCACTCTTCTCTCAAGTTCAGTGAGTATCTTTATGACTATTACTTTGAACTTTTTCAGTTACTTCTTTTTCTAAAGTTGTTATATTCTTTCATTTGGACCACATTCCTCTTTCTCCTCATTTTGTTTGACTTCCAACGTTTGGTTTTATGAATTACACAAGTCAGCTACCTCTTCTGTCTTAAAGGAGTGGCCTTGTATAGGAAGTACCCTATGTAGACTATGTGTGCCTGGAGGTTTTGGTTAGCTGGCTGGAGTTGGAGAGGTTGTGGGCCAGGCGTCCCTGAGCACTCTGCACCAGGGACATCCTGATGAGATGGATGGATCTGGGGTGAGTACGGGCTTGGTGATACTGAGGTGCTCTGTAGCAGGGTCACCCAGGTGGGATGGATGGTGCTTGCACAGCCATACTCCAGAGAACTCCATGCAGGGGGCATTCTGGTGGGATGGCTAGAGATGGATTGGGCATGGTCTGGGGTGTCCCAGTGTGCTTTACACCTGGGCTACCTTAGCAAAATAGCTAAAGCTGTAGTGGGTGAAGACTGTGTGTCTCCTTGTGTGTGCCATGCCAGGAGAGCCATGGAGAGACAGCTAGAGTTGAGACAGTCACATGTGTGGGAGGGTGGTAGGGAGCTGGTATGGGCTAGAGCCCGGAGCTTGCTGAGGTAGCAAGCTGCCTAAAGTGCCTAGCGCTTGCTCCTGTTTGTGCTATCAAGGTAGAGGAGAAATGTAAATAATAGCATTCTCTAGCCCTATGACCCTGTAGAAAGTTTTGGCAGTTTCCTCACTGTTAGGTGGATGCTCTAGGGTTGGCAAATGGGTTTTGTTCACTTATGGTCTAGTTTCCCTTTTAACTGCTGGGTTATTTTGTTTGTTTTTTGCTATGTTCCAGGTCATATGAATCTGTATGTGGACCACTCAGTGCTATCCCTTCCCACTGAAGTTTGTAGAGTCATGGGTGGGCGTCCTATTGCTACTGTGTCTCCATCTCTCCTGCTGCTCTCTCTGTGGTCACTCTATCCTTTGTTGTGCAAAAGCTGTTCAATGGACCCTCAGTTCTTCTTCAGGAGGATTTACGCTACATGTAGATTTAGTGTGTCTGTGGGAGGAGATGAGTTCATGGTATTTCTATGCTGCCATTTTGGACCTGCCCTCAATACCTAAATTTTGTAAGCTAAGAAATGACCTACCTATGCTATGAGTCAATGGTGGGCTAGGGTTTTAAGGTTTTTTTCAGGACCTTCACCAAGTCTGCCATACCTTGTTATGGTAGTTTCCAGGGTACTAGGCATGGACTATACACTTTAAATATATTAGTTCATTTAATCTTTAAAATACGCCTGAGATAGATTCTATAATTATCACCATCTTGCAGATGAGAAAACTAAAACACAGAGAGACTAAATACCTCAAAGTAATTGAGAAAGTAAACAGCAGAGCTAGGTTTTGAATTCAGGCATTCTGAATCCAGACACTGCCCTTAAATACTTTAAGGGATAAAGCATATTAGGGGCAGATGATCCTGGGCATTTTCTTCTCTCACCATTTTTTAAATAGTTTTCAAGAATAGGAGTGGGCTTCCAAAGTGACTTTGTGAAGCCCTGAGGACATCCCATGGATAAGTGTTGATGTAGGATATTAGCCTAAGGAGTTAATTTGTTCCTGGGTCACTGGAATATACAAGAAGTGATTTAAGGCATAAGTGCATGACCATGGAAAACCTTGAGCAGAATTCTTTTCCCAAGTGTGCATTGCTTCTCTGAGTACAGACATCCATGGTTAAAAATTGGGATGAGATAACTTGAGGATAGTAATACAATCTTACTTCATGGAAACAATATATTGATGTTGTCATGTGTTTAAGGTATAACTAACTTCTTGAAAGTTATGTAAGATATTTTATGGGACATATGAAAACATACTAACATTTTGAGGGACTAATTGAATGTGTATGAGTGTCTATAAATATGAATAATTACTATATTATGATTTATTAAAAAGGAAAATACTTAGAGAAGTAGGATAATACCTAACTTTTGCAAGTGAATTTCACATTATCTCACCTAATCTTGTTTACAGACAAGGAAGCTAAACCCTATAGAGATTAAGTAACTTCCCCAAGGTCACAAATATGATAAGGACAGAACTGGATTTGAAATCAAGTTTGTCTGACACCAAAGTCCTTGATCTTTAAATATCACTCTGTGTGTGTGTGTGTGTGTGTGTGTGTGTGTGTGTATTTGAGAGGTAGAAAGAGTGTGCTGAGTAGAATAGAATAAAATGGTTTCCTTTTGTAGTTCTAGTAAGAGCTGAGTGGTACCACTTCTATACATACATTCTAGAGGTCATTTAGCTAGCAAATGTTATTAAGAATATGTTTTATTGAGAGTATGTGCAAGATTCTGCTAAAAACATTACAAGATATAAAGAACCAATGGTCAGCTCTACCTTGTTCCACTTGTGGTTGGAAACGTTCAACTCTGTGTCACCTATTGATTTCTTGTTCAAAGTTTCCTTCCTGCTTTTTCTTTGAATATCAGCTCATTTAATTACATCAAGGCCATTTTCTTCTTCCAAGTCCCAGTGATAGTAGGCTTATACCAAAGAGCTCTCAGTGGGGACTAAATGGTAGAGGAAAAGGTAAGAAACATTAAAAACATTAAAAACATAGCAAAAGGCATGGTTACTGATATTATGGGAATGACAGACGTGAAAGGGGCTTTAAGGGCAAAAAAGAAAGCCTCCTTATTCCCAGACACCTTTGTGTCTGAGTGACTGCAAAGATGCTGAATCATTCTTGAGGAGACAAACATTAATATTATACACAATGCACTAAGAAAATACTGCTGCTATTAGGACTAATGGTCAAAATACTGATTACAGCTCTGGTCAAAGTGCCTTCACATAGGAAGAAGAGATTATCAGGCCTCCAATAAGATCATTGCTATAAAATATTTTTCTAGGGAAGGTGAATTTCTATTGATATTTATTTTGATATAGCTATGAGGTTTAGGGCTTATCCTGTTGCCTTAGAGTATAACCCAGCTAGCTATAGGTGAACATAGGGTTGGATTCCAAAATTTCTCCCTTATTACTTGGGGCATCCACCAGAAGAGCCACATAGTTACATATTACTGAATGCCTTTCTTGGAAAAGGAAGTGCCAACTTTTCCTACTCCTCTCCATACACATACCACAGCCTTATTTAGTTCAAGAGTGCTTAATCAGGGAATAACTAAATTGGGAGTACAGTACTCCTCCCACCCCTTATCTGCAGTGCCCCTTCAGTTTCAGTTGCCTGTAGTCAATGGTATTTCAGAAGCAGATGATCCTCCTTCTGACATAATATCAGTAGCCTAACACTACGTCACTATGCCTAAGTCATTCACCTCACTACATCTCATCACATAGTCATTTTATCATCTCACATCATCATGGAAAGGTGAGTCCACTACAATAAGATATTTCGAGAGAGAAACCAGATTCACATACCTATTATATACAGTATATTATTATACTGTTGCATTTTATTATTGTTAATTTCCTACTGTGCCTAATTTATAAGTTAAACTTTATCATAGGTATGCATATACAGGGAAAACATAGTATATATAGGGTTTGGTACTATCCTCCATGTCAAACATTCACTGGGGGGGGGTGGTCTTAGAACATAATCCCTGGGGATAAGGGAGGACTACTGTAATAAGTCATAATCAGTGTGATAGGGCAGTGATGAGTAAACACTGAGTGTTCAGTAAATCTCAATAGCCAGTCAATAAAAATAGGAGGGACAGTAATTAAGATGGATCACCCCTTGGAAGAGGTAATCTGAGAGGGAGGAAAAGGTGATAGAGGGTTATGCTGCCCCCAGGAGTCAGCAAAGCCCTCATATTCCTTTGGAATTCCTCATGAAACTTAGACCTCCCTTTATAAGAAATGCCGTGACATTAAGCAAACGCACACCTCAGGTATGGCAAATTGTAGTGATTGCCCAGATTAAGGGTGAAAGATTCAGAGTGGCTTAAAGAGAAAGAAGTGGCAAGGTTGCCAGGAAAGCCTTAAAATTCTTGAGAATGTAGCATAATGAATGAATTAAGAATGAATGTATGAAGAAATGAAGACTAAGAATCAGAAGGCTTGTGTCTTTCTCAGTGAAGCTTGGGCTCCACATCTAACTTCATTTTCCTTGTCTGTAACAGGAGGGGTGTAGGCTAGAGTAGTGCCAAGGTTCCTTCCTGCTTTAAAGACTCATGGTTCTGAACTCAGGTCATTTCAGAATCTTCACAGAATTGACACATATCCTTGATCCCCAGTGAAATGCTAGTTTGGTTGCCTGACCACAGCATCTCCCTGCCTATTCTAAAACCACTTCTCAAGGAGCATGGTATTATCTGGCAGTATCATTTCTTTTTAAAGATGTTCTTTGAGGGTGACTTTATATTTTGATATAATTTCAAGCTTATGAAAAGGATCTCCAATGATACTTTTCCCAGATTCACCAATTATTTGCATTTTGTTCATTTGCTTAATTATTCTCTGCATGTGTATGTGTTTTTTTTATCACATATATACTTATAGACAGAAAACCATTTGAGAGTATATTTTAAATATTGTCACCCTTGATCCTTAGTTTACTGAATATTTCCTAAAAACACAGGCATTTTCCGACATAGCCATAGTCCAATTAACAAAACCAGAACGTTTAGCATTGATATATATTATAAGCTAACACATAGTTCATATGGAATTTTAATTAATTATGTCAATAATGTCCTTTATAGATATTTTTCCTTGTCCAGGATCCAATCCAGAACGACTTATTGCATTTAGTTGTAATGTCTCTTTAAATATGGAATGGCTCCTCAACCTTCCTTTACCTTTCTTGATCTTAAAATTTTTGAAGAGTACAGGTAACTTGCACTCTACAGTGTCTTTCAACTTCAGTTTGTGTGATGTTTCCTTATACATAGATTCAGGTTATGCATTTTAGGGAGGTAGTTGTATCACTGAAGTTGTATTGTGTCCTTCTCAGTGTATCATTTCATTTGGTATATGATACTGGTTTATCCCAATATTGATAATGCTAACTGATCATTTGATTAAGCTTCTAGCTTTCTCTACTGTAATGTTTTGTTTTTTCCCTTTATAATAAATAAAATTTTAATTCACCATATAAGCTTCTAATCACATATACTTTAGTATGTTAGATATTTCTACTCCATTGTTTCACTTTTTTTGTGCTAATATTGGTATGATTTCCTGCTGTCAAGTTTACTTATTCTTTTCATTGATGTTTCCAATCTGATGATAATCTGATCTATGGGTTTTTCATCTCAGATACAATATATTTCATTTTAGCAATTTCGTTTGACTTTTCTTTTATAATAGTTTATATGTGTATGCTAAAATTACCCATCTGTTTATTTATGTTATAAACCTTTTCCAATATATTATTTTAACAAAGTTATTTTAAAGTCCCTGCCTTATCATTTTAACCTCTTGGCCATCTCTGAGTCTGCTTGTATTTCCTTTATATTTTTTTCTTCATGTGTTTTATAGTTTTTGATGTGTGCATTGTACGTACTAAAATAACAACAACAACAGCAACAACAATAAGAACAACCCAAACCAAACAAACAAGCAAATAAGACACAGTAGAGACTGTGAAGTAAATAATGAGTAAATATGTTTCTACTCAGGAAAGGGAACACCCTTTTTTCTGTCAGAAGTCCATCTAAACCATAGTTGAGCTTTGTTTCAATTAGATTTAGTACACCATTAGGTTAGTGATTCAGGGGTGAGCCAGTACTTACCTTTGGCAGAGTAAGAACAAACAATATCCAACTTTTAAATCAATTGGAATCTCATTCTGTCTTATAAACTGGCTCCCAGCTTTTTATGTTGTTAAGGAGTTCCCTCTGCTATGATGTTTTGCCTCCTGGCTTTCTGTGTTTCAAGAGATCTCTTTCTACTTTCCTGTCTTGCCCTTATCTTTGGAGTACTGAGAAGTGTAGTCAGTGAATGTTCAGCATACCTGTAAGGGTTTTAGCATGGTGTGTCTAACAGACAGGGCAGAAGAGCTGAAAGAGACTCTCAGGTTCTGGGCACCTGCTCCTCAGTGTTGTCTCTCTTAACTCTTCTGTTATTCCTCCTACTTTGGAAAGCCTCAGAAGTATGTAATGAGGGTCTTCAGTGCCTTGGGAGGTCTCTCCCAGTTCTCCTCTCCTACTCTCAGCATTCAGCAAGTGCCTGTGTTTTAGGAGTTCTGTCTCAGATCTCTTGTTCTGCTCATAATCTTTTGCATAAGCATTTAGTGAGGCCTATGGGAAAGATCTGATGAGTAGGTATAGATTCTCTTTGTGCATAGCGCTTCTCAGAATTCTGAACATCATACCAATTGCCATTTTAGTCTTTAAAATGTTTAGAGTTCAGTTAGTTTCTCCTGAAACCCATTAATGGTAGTTTCTTCCTATTTCCACTTTCCTACAAAAGATAAGAAAAGTTGTAGGACATTTTTTTTTATAAGAGTCTAGTGACTTTCTAGATTTTGGTTAAATTTGGCTTATTTCATCCTCAGCTATCTGATGAGTTTACCAAGAAATCTATGACTTTGTAGGTTATTTGGCTTGTTTTTGATATTAGGGTGAAAGTAGAAGCTGAAAATAAGATTTGGTGTTCTTTTAACACATTTCCATCATTATGTAACCACTTTTTGATAGAACAAGATGTTCCAGGATCATCTTATACTTTCCTGGCTCCAGCTCTGTAATTAGCCTTTTTCTCATGGATCCCTGGCTCTTTTTAGCGGAAATTTCACTATTAATTAGAAGCCAAACATAAGTAGTAGATGTGTTCATTGCTACTAGTGTCATTTCTTCTAGGTCCTCTTAAGTGGACAAAGCTGAAAAACTATCATCTATCTATCTATCTATCTATCATCATCATCATCATCACAATGTATCCATTCATCTATTAAAAACTGAGTTCATACTGGTGCCTCCTATTCCAGTGTAACAACATTATACACATCATAATCTTCTCTTTTTTAATATTTGTAACTTTCTGTGACAACAAAGTTAAACTTGAGCTTCATTATCCTTAATACATTTACTCATTTGCTCAAGAGAGAATACATAGAATTTAGTTTAAGAAATACTAACCCATATCACTGGGGAAAGACAAAACAAACCAACTAACTAGAATTCAATATTTATTTACCATTTTAAGGTAAAATTTACATAAAGTATAGAAGTATTAACTATTTAATTCAATGAGTTTTGATAAATGTATATCTAGTGTAATCCTCACCCTTTTAAAGATACTGAACAGTTCCATTATTCCAGAAAAGATCCCCTTCCCTCTCTGTCCCAAAATCAATTCTCTCTCTCAAACAACTGCAGTTCTAATTTTTTTCATTATATATTAGTCTTGCCTGGGCTACATATTCACAAAATGGAATAATACAGTATGCATTCTTTTGTGTTTGGCTTCTTTGGTTCAGCATAATGTCTGTGAGAATCATATGTGCTATGTGTATCAATAGTTCATATTTTTGAGAAGTATATTATATGTACATATTTCATAATTTGTTTATCCATTTTCATATTGATGTACATTTGGGATTTTCCAGCTTTGCTATTATGAATGAAGATGCTATGAACACTCTTGCACAAGTCTTTGTGTGAACATATATTTTCATTTCTCTTGAATACATTATCATGTATTCATTCTCAAGAATGAAATTGCTGTGGCATAGTATGTATATATGTATAACTTTATGACAAACTGCTAAACATTTTGCCCAAATGTTTGTATCTCAAGTATTTTTTTTACTTAATTTTAACACCTTTCTTTTGGAACTAGTATGAGGCTTTTTAGCTTCCCCCACTCTATGGTTTTACTTGACCTGAGTGCCCTCCATAGAAAGAGCTCTAGTGTTGGATTGATTTAAGGTCATACAGGGAGCCCTTACTTAACTGGAGTAGGCTAGTTAAGTTCCTAACTGGGTTTCAAAGAAGTGGCAAGGAACCTACATTCTCATTCAAAGAGCTTCTGGTCTTCCCCAAATTCCCCTCCCTCTCTTCAATCATGCAGCTATTCAATTCTGAACCTCTAGGAAAGTTATCATATTTCAGCAACAGGTGGAGTTACAAGATACTCTGAAACTTTGTCATTTGGGAACATACTTTGTCTTCCACAAACCATAAGATGTGATGCTGAGGAGTGGGTTGGTGGACATTCCTTTGGCTGACTTGACCCCTTTGCTCTTTTAGTCATCTTGTGGCAGAGTAATTGGAGGCTACTTAATGGCTGAACCAGGCCCTAGTCTTTGTGATGTCTAGACTTCATGAGCTCTGTCTTTAGCTAAGAATTGTCAGAAACAAACTGACTAGGGTGTTTGAAACTCTGCAGTGTTCTGAAATACAGTAAAGCGTCTGTACTCCCAAAATAGCACTCACACAACACTTGGAGTGTGCATTCTCTCTCTCTCTCTCTCTGGACACTGTTATTGCATTTTCTTTACCCACACCAGTTCATCCTATTACCTCATCCTTTTCTTTAAAGGGAGAACGTGCTACAGTTTTCTTATCAGATTCAGACACTTCTCCCTAACAAAGTCTTTTCCTTCAGATGTATTCTTATTCTCCTTTTTCTGGTTTATTGGTGTCATAGGGCATTATCATGTATTAATGTCTGGCTGTGTCTCCTTAAATTCAGGAGACACTAAACCCATGGTAATTACAGTGCTAGCCTAGTGAAGGGCTTTTGTGATTAAAATGTTTTATCATCAGTGGTTGTTGTTTATGATTTTTTAAATGTGTCTGCTGTAATGAACACTTATACTGTAAACATAGCTGTGACACACAGCTAAAAAGAGCAGTGAAAATACATTTCCTGGTGAGTCAGTTCATTTTAGGTAACAAACCAGGCCCTGGTTATTGTGTATGTAGCAGAGATGGCAGATTCAGAGAATACATGTCAGAAGAAAACTTCTGTTGATGATGAGAGCAGCCAGGCCCTTTTCTTTTGGGCAATGGAGAATGTGCCAGGAGCCCTGCTTCTCTTCAAAGAGAGAAACTGTTTCCATTACTAATTTGGAGTCTTTTACTTCCTGAGATATGACATTATTCTCAGGGAAATCTGGAGTCCTATGTTGGTTCTTGCAGCCCCATCCAACTGTAAATAGATGTTCAAATATTTTCTTTCCATATTCCAATAGGTCATTTGTTCTTCCTTTGGGGCATGTATGTACTAGTTTGGAGACCCTGGGTTAAAGGATAAGTTGGATATGAACCCCTCGTATCTGACCACATTAGAGAAAACTCCACATAAAAACTTAACTTTCAATGATGAGTAGAAACTGGAGAGTATGCACCAGAAGAGAGTGAATGGCATGAATACTGCCATGGAAGCACAGGGTATGTGGGAGGAATAACAAAATGTCCATTATTTTAGAGCATCAAAGGAGATTTGTGAGGAAATTAGAGCCAGGATATCAAAGGCATTGAATGCCTTACATATATATATATATATATATATATATATATATATATATATAATTTTCCCCCTTTGAACTGGGAGGTGTTTAAGGGAAGCAATGTTTTTGTTTATCTCTCTTAATCTCTAAGAAACTGGCCCTTTTCTTATGTGCATTCCCTTCCCTACACAACTTGTTATTGGGAATACCAGTCTAGAGTAGATAGGGGCTGGGATACATTGGTGGTGAAGCTGATGAGAGAGGAATTCAGCAAATGAAGATGCTTCTTACATGACCAGTGACTGGTTTAAGTCTGTTATATCAAAGCCTTAAAGGAGGGTGATGGTGATGGAAATGAAGGCAAAAATCACAGATTGTTTAGTGAAGGAAGAGAAAAAAACCATGCTTCCATTGAGAGTTTCCAGCCTGCTTAAGTGGGAAAGTGGGGATCAGGAAAAATGGAGACACCTGGAGAAGGAGCAGATTTGAAGGATGTCATAATCATGGGGGCTGATATTTAGCTAGAGGTGCCCAAAATAAAGCAGAGAAATAGGTATATAAAGATAGGGCTGGAAATAATATACACAACTGGAACATTAAAGGAATTAATAAGATTTATGAGGGGAATTGGTTAAAAGGAGAAGATGATCAAAGGCAATGTTGGGAAGACACCTCCCCACATTTAACCAGGCAGTACTAGTTGGAGCAGAGACTAGGAAATCTCAGCTTAGTCTCTTAATTCAATTATTCATGTCTTTGGTGATTGTAGCTACTTCACAAATTCTTTTCTATCAGTTAGGTAAAATTAATGTGTTTCAGAAATCAGACTTCAATAATCTCAGGGAGTAAGTTTCAAGAAGTCTCTACACTAAGAGGGCTTAAGGAGCAAAGCAATACAAAAGAACTAAGCATACTTTTAGAAAATAACATAAAACATAATGAAAAGTGAAAAAAATAGAAGTTTCTAAATACAGAACTACCTCTGAAATGGAAATAATTCTGAATATTACCAAGGCTATATTTAAGGTGACTTCCTTAAATGATATAGGCACACTGATGTTACGGACTTATCAACTCCACTAAATGTGAAGTTTGTTTTTTTTCTCACTGAGTTGCTCAGTTTGACTGAATTGATAAGCTGTTTTGCTGTCATAAAAAAAATCCAAAAGGTTTTTAAAAGAAATATAGAGAATTCGTGAAGCCTTTAAGGTAACAAAAAATCCTAGATCAGGGCTTAGGAAGTACTTTGGGGAAAAAAGGTTAAACAAGGCAGAGAGGCATTTCTGGCAAATTGCCAATAATATTATATTTAGTGGAGGAAGGAAGAGTATATATTTTTTTATGGGTTGAACTATGTTGCTCCAAAATTCATATGCTGAAGCCCTAACACTCAGTATCTTAGAATGTAACTAGATTTGAAGAGGGCCTTTAAAGAGATTATTAAAATTAAATAAGGTCATTGGGGTAGGATCCAATCTAATATGACTGGTGTCCTTATAAGACTTGAGAGCACAGACTGGCACAGATGGGTGATCATGTGAAGACACAGGGAGATGATGGCCATCTATAAGACAAGGAGAGAGGCCTCAGAGGAAATCCACCTTGTCAACACCTTGATCTTAAACTTCTGGCCTCCAGAACTGTGAGAAAATAAATTTTTGTTTAAGTCATCTAGTCTGCGGTACTTTGTTAGGACAGCCCTAGCAGACTAATATAATTTTTAAATTTAAAAAGGGTGACCTGAATTAAACTTTTGTTTTGTTTTGTTTTTGTTTTTTGAACTTGGACAGGTTACTGGATAGATACTCATGAAGAAAAAAAAAAAATCTTGTCAGTCTCAATCATTATGACCTAGAAAGATAGGTCTAAGAAAGATGTGATGCGGTCTGTCTTGACTTGAACATGTTTAAAATTATATTCCATAGGAAACACTCATCATTTTGTCAGGGAATCAGATTACAACCATCCTGCAGAGGCTCACTGGATAGAGGACCAAACTCAGAGCGTGGTTATGAAGATAGATGCCAACATGGAGGGGGGTGGTCAGGACAAAGTGGACAATAATCTAGAAAGAAAAGACACATTAACATTTACTGCTAAAATTGTATCTGTTTTACAAGATAGAATCAGCATTATTAATGTAGATTCCTTACTGATGTGGGCAAATGGTGAGAGATTCACAGAGAATTTTTATTAAGAGTGTAAAGTACGAGGGGCAGAACAATAATTACCAAAAGGGAATCCTTGCTCTGTAATCTTTCTTAGTCCGGCTGATGGCTATTCCAGGGGTGATTATCAAGCAATGAAACAAAAAAGTAGCCCTATAGAGGGTAGAGTCACCATAATGAGAGGCAGGAATAGAAGTGCAGAAATCAGGAACCATGAGGTCATCTTTCAGTTATGCTTGCCACTAGCCAGACAGTCCCTGGGACCCATTTTTAAGCTCTAGATTCCACTTAGGAGTTAGAGGGAGTTTAGAGGTGAAGATAAAAATAATTAGGAAGTAAGATCTATGAATATAGGTTAAAATAACTGATTATTAAACAAGAGAGGCCTAGGTTATTTAATAGTACCTTGATTTTTTGTTTTTAAAGAATGGTTTAGTTATAACTGATGATAATCAACCATTCTCCATTTACACAGCAGGGGTCAAAACAAGAGGAAATGGGCCCCAACTGCAATGTGTGGGATTTAGATTAAACATAGGGAAGAGTTGGCTGAGTGGGATGAATTACTATGGAAGGATATGGAGTTTCCTACGTGGGAGATCTTTATAAATAGTTTCTCAAGTGTCAAGCCTAATTTAAAAATTAAATCCTGTCTGAATAGTGGGGCTGGAGATTGGTGAATTGGAAGGTATAAGAAAACAACACAAACACTGAAGAGACCTTCTAATCTTCAACTGTATGATTATCTTGTAAGTAGTACAAGATATGAAGTAGGATATTAGAAAATCAGTGAGCACTAATACATGTGTTGTGATTTATTCTTAATATTTTATCTTTCTTCTTCCATTAATCTGGGCAGCAGTTTGGGCCTTTGCCAAGCAAGTTATAATTATCTATTGTTGAGATTTAAATCTCTTGATTATGCAAAATGCACCAGAAAGACCAGATAGAGAGGTTGGGAAATTTTTGCTTTAAGGGAGAGCAATAACAATGGATTTCACTGTTCCTAGAGCTTATCAATTTATAAGTTTTTATTCTAAAGTAAGTTTTATTCTATGAGTAACTTCTAGTTGCTCAATAACTGAATTAGACACTACAGGAATATATAAGGGGAGTAGGACATGCCTTTAAGTGTGTGTGTGTGTGTGTGTGTGTGTGTGTGTGTGTGTGACTAATATAGGGTGGTTAGATAAACACATGGGAAAAATTAGTGCACAATATTAGGTAGAATTATTGACTTATGTGACAAGGGCTATTTGTGTTGGAAGAGTGGGACAGAGGGGTTTATAGGCTGGAAGTGTCACAGAGTAGATTTTAAAGGATGGGAAAGAATTAAAAAAGAGTGAGGGTATAAGAAGGACATTTCTGGTAAAAATGTGACCAAAGGGATGGAAGTGAGAATATATGTACTTGAGTCATACTTTTGATACACTTAAGAGCCTTGCATAAGTATAGCCTCTGGGATAAATTCATAACTGTTCATAAGCCACACAAAGCTTTTATGATTTGCCATTACTGACATCTGTGACCTTAACTCAGCTTCTTTTTGTTCACTCTAACTCCCTTTTCTTTGTCACTGCCTTGAGTCTATTTGAGTTCAAATTCAAGGTCTGCCACTTTATGACTCTGTGACCTTGAGTCTTAGTTGCATCATGTATAAAATGGGGATAATAATAGGACCTATCTCAAGGCACCTGGGTGACTCAGTTGGTTGAGCTTCTGACTTTTGATTTCAGCTCAGGTCATGATCCCAGCGTTGTGGGATTGAGCCCTGCATCAGGTTCTGTGCTGAGTGTGGAACCTGCTTAAGGTTCTCTCTGTCTCTCTCTGTCTCTCTCTGTCTCTGTCTCTCTCTCTCTCTGTCTCTCTTTCTGCCACCTCCCCCCACTTGTGCTCTCTCTCTCTCTCTCTGTCTCTATGTCCCTCCTTCTGCCACCTCCCCCCACTTGTGCTCTCTCTTTCTCTCTCTCTCTCTCTAAAATAAAAAAAAAAGACCTACCTCAAAAGGTTATTGTGTGAATCAAATAAATTAATAGATGCAAAGTGCTTAGAATAGCACCTTGCATGTTGTAAGCATCAATAAAATATTATCTATTATTATTGTTATTACTAATCCTGTAAGTCATGAAATGTAGGTGTTATCTCATCCTTGTCCATTCCTGAGCAGGCTACATCAACATCATCCGTGTGCTTGCTACTCTTTGTTCTTACCTTGTTCACACACAGTGCTCTAATCCTAGGCTGGGATGTCTGTATCTTCCTGGGTTGTGGGGCCTGCAAGCCACCATATCTTGTTTATTTCTGTGTCCCAGAGTCTAGAGCAGTCACTCAATATGTGTTGAATAATTAAATGAATGAATGAATAAATAATTGATAGAGAGATATAAATCTATGAATTCACACATTATACACTTCCCCCACCTCCACTGAATCCATCTTGTTTAGTTACTAATACTAAAGAGTAATATTAGCATTATAAAAAACCAAACAAAATAGTGGAATATGTAATGAACGTGTGTGGATCAAAATTTAATGATTTTGTATAATTGATCTCACTCACAAAAAAAAGCTTTACAAAATATATTCATATTGCAAAACTTAAAGCCTACCACTATTATGTAATCTTAACAATTATATTGTACTTTAAAGATTTGTCCATAGTAATCGAGGCATGAGGTATTTCCACAACCTAATTAGTTATAAAATGTACTTTCTATTTTTAAAGTTTTCCATCGTAAATTCTTAGACTGTAGAGGTGGAGGGATCCAAAGGTAGGAATCAGGAGATATGGCAATGAACTTCTCTGGGCTTTAGATCCCCTTCTTTGAGGGTTTGGACTAAACAGTCTCTAAAATATCTTTCCTTTAGATATGTTTCCTGTAGAATGTCTGAATTTTGTAAATCTATGATGTGGCTGAGGTTATAATCTAGGTTTCTTGAATGTAGACCTAGTGTTCTTCCCATTAAAATCATGTAGTTTTATTAGTCACAGGATTAGTCTTTTCAATTATTTTATTTGCACAGAAGCTCTAAAAGATAGAATTATGGCAATGGAGAATTATTAATGTTTTAATAAAAAATAAAATGGTAAAAATAGAATTTTTATCTTTTTTTTTTAACGTTTACTTATTTTTGAGACAGAGAGAGACAAAGCATGAACGGGGGAGGGTCAGAGAGAGGGAGACACAGAATCTGAAACAGGCTCCAGGCTCTGAGCTGTCAGCACAGAGCCCGACGTGGGGCTCAAACTCACAGACCGCGAAATCATGACCCCAGCCGAAGTCGGCTGCCCAACTGACTGAGCCACCCAAGTGCCCGGGTAGAATTTTTGTCTTAAAATAACAAGTAAAACTCTATATAATCTTTAGTTAATACTAGTTAATAGTATTGTTAGTTATCAGCATGGCAATTCAAAGGACTCTAGTGTGTAAACACTTTTAAAGGCAATTTATTTTATTGTTACATATCTGTCATAATTTAGAGATATAAGATAAAGAATATATCTATTTCAGCTACAGAATCCATAGGACTGCTGTATTTGCTTTCATCCCAAAGTTATTCTTTTTGAGAAAGAGGAATTCAAAGGCCATAATTCTATTATTGAAATAGCTAGAACACCACACACAGTATTCCAGGCATCTTGGAAACCAAGTGGGCTAGGTGCATGATGGATTGGATCAATTACCAAAAAGTCAACAGGCAGGGATGAAATTAGCAATGGCACATTCAGGCTGCTACATACTCTCATCTATTAATTCGGTTGTTTAGTGACTGAACTGACCCACCATTTTGCATTTGGAGTTAATTGACATAGCCAGCCTGACTATACTATGTTCTGGTTAATTGAGACATAGATATGGTTTCTGCTTTCTTGGTTCAGAGGGATAGCAAAAATAAGATGATGAAGGCACTAGTCTGCTTAGATTGTCAAATCTGAAATATTCATTTTGGTATTACCATCAATACTCTAAGGAACCATTTTTCTATGCTCTTTCTTTTCTACATTTTAAAGTTAGCATTATTTATTTTAGAAATCTGTAAAACATACTTTACTCCTTTTCTTATAATAGCATTTTGTTTTCTGTTGATGAGGCAGTATAGAACACTGCTCATATTCTGGGAGTATAACATAGTGGCCAAAAGCTTTGGAGTTAAATGGACCTATACTGGTGCTCCTTTTCTATAGTATGGAAGGTACAATATCTACTTCCTAAGGTTGTGGGGAATTAAAGGTTCATAATAAACATGAAGGCCTTAGCACATGGTGATTAATACATAGTAAATAATTAATTAATGTTACCTCTTGTTTCTGAGTGATGACACCAGAAATCAATAACCAATTTTTTCCCCATCATCATTTGATGGAAAGTTTTGACTTAACATTTGTCAGGATTCACTGTTGCTTGTATTGGAAAATGATATCCTTAGATGAGAGACAGCCTGGGAAATGGGGATATACAGTACTGTTTGGAATAAACTTATTTTTCTTCCTTTAAAAAAATTTTAATGTTTTTATTTATTTTTGAGACAGAGAGAGACAGAGCATGAGCAGGGGAGGGGCAGAGAGAGAGGGAGACACAGAATCTGAAGCAGGCTCCAGGCTCTGAGCTGTCAGCACAGAGCTCGACGCGGGGCTCCAACTCACAGACCGCGAGATCATGACCTGAGCTGAAGTTGGACGCCTAACCAATTGAGCCACCCAGGTGTCCCAAAACTAGATCTCATTTTTTAAAAGTAGGCTTCACACCCAGCGTGGAGCCCAGCACAGGGCTTGAACTCACAACCCTGAGAACAAGACCTGAGCTGAGATCGAGCTAGATGCTTAACCAACTGAGCCACCCAGGAACCCCTTATTTTTCTTTTTTAATTGTTTAATTATCAGGTTCTATTAATACAAGGAAAAACAGCTAAAATGATAGTGAGTGAAATAAAACACTGGTCCTCCATCATATATATCTCATTACCTGAAATGTAGTTTATTTAAAAACTGATATATGCATTGAATTAAATCATGTTCTTTTTTTTAAATGTTAATTTATTTATTTTGAGAGAGGTGGGGGGAAGGCAGAGAGAGAGAGAGAGAGAAAGAGAGAGAGAGAGAATCCCAAGCAGGCTCCGAGCTGTGAGTGCAGAGCCTGACTTGGGGCTTGATATCACGAAACATCAGATCATGACTCGGGCCAAAATCAAGAATTGGTCTCTAACCGTTCAATCAGCTGAGCCACCTAGGCAGCCCGAAGTAAATCATGTTCCAATCTTTGACAGACTCCCTCATTGTGCAGTAGAGAGTGGTGGGTAGAAGCTAAAAACTACTTGAAAGACTTCATCCAGCTCTGGCTTCTACAACTGAGAGGGAATAAAGACATCATGTGTGGAAGGTTCAGAGAGAAGGTACAAAGGTGCCAAGAGACTGGAGACTGGAGACTGAAGCCTAGGAGGAAATGCTAATGGGGTTGGGCTTATAAAGAAGGAAACAGGGTTGGAGGATAATGATACTAATGTTATAAAGAGTTGACACTCAGCAATGTAGCATGGCCAGAGGCCAGGCCATACTAAGGTGAGGTGGGAAATGAATGTCCTCTCTTCCCTTTGGGTGTTTGATTCTGCTCCCCGGATGGCAGGGAGCCCCCTTCCCACACATGCATTTTCCTTTTTTGTTTCTTTCTTATTCCTCCTCCCCCATTGCTGATTCTTCTCTCCAGCACGTCTTAGTGGAAATAATATCTGATTTGAAGCTAGAAGCTCTGAATGTGAGTTTTCAGCAGGTAATTATTAAATATATGAACTTGAACCAGTTCTGAGTTTCATTTTTGGAAAAAAAATAAGCGTTTCTTAATTTGTAAAAGGAAGATAAAAAAATATCTGCCTCATAGGGTTGCTGAGAGGGGAAAATAAAATAGTGGGCACAAAAATAACTTTGTAACATGTAGAGTAAATATGGATGTGGGTTTTTAGTATTATCAATGTATTTCTTCAGTCTTTACATCTTTCCTCTCCTCCCCCTTCCAAGTAACAGGTAGCAGAGAAGAGACACAGAAAATTGCCTTCTTACCTTTCTTTATAAGGTAGCTTCTTATCTTTAAGAAAAGGCTTAGTGATAGAGGGATGGATCTCAGGCTCTATTAGGCTTTATTCCAGTCTTGTGATTTCATGACAAATAAACCTTCACATATTTCCTCTGTGGGGTTGCTTATTGCTTTTTTTCTCGAGGCCCAGAGCAATCACTATCGTCTTCTAAATCTATACTTTGAGACCCTAGACATTTTTTAAAGAGAAAACTAAGGAAAGGAACAATTTCAGAGGCATGATTATATTGGTATGGATTGTGCAGCCAGCCTCTCCGGGTTTACCACCACCAAACCTTGTTCAACGCACCCTGCAGCCAATGTGGATTTAATCCCGCAGTGCTTTGCCTTGGAGAAGGAGACCAAAGAGTCCTGACTCCTCTGCATTGGCCATGGCTGCGTTTCCATGGTGATCCCAACAGAGGCCAGACCTCTGCTTCCTGCTGTTTGCACTGTGCTACCTGAGAGACACAAGGCAGAGTCCTAACAGAACTCTCGGTTCTGTTGCTGCCCTAAAATCACAGTCAGCGCTGCCTTTGCTCAAACAGTGTAACATGCTGGCCTGCCCTGGGCCACATTCCTTTACAGCAAGACCTGGGATTTGCCGAGCAGAAGCTGCAGGTGTCTGCCGTTTCCTCACAGGTGAATCCAGAGTTTCACAGGAAGGAGAGAATCCCATTTGCTTTGTCCTTCATCTCTTTCTGTCATTCGGGACCATGTTAGTTTGTTAGCGCTGCGGTAACGAAGTACCATAGCTGGGTGGCTTAAACAACAGAAATGTATTGTCTCACCGTTCTGAAGCCTAGAATTCTGAGATCAAGGTGTCCGTAGGGTTAGTGCCCTCTGAAAGATGTGAGGGTGAATCTGTTCAAGGTGTTTTTCCTAGCTTCTGCCATTTGCTGGCAATCTTTGGTGTGTCTTTGACTTCTGCTGCATCACCCCAATATCTATCTTCATTTTCACGTGGCGTTTTCTCTGTGTGCATGTCTATATCTGAATTTCCTTTTTCTATAAAGACACTGACCTTCTTGGCTTAAGGGCTTATCTTACTCCAGTATAACCTCATCATAATTATTTACCTCTGCAAAAACCCTTTCCCAAATAAAATTACATTCTGAGGTACTAAGGGTTAAGGCTTCAGCCTATGAATTTTTTAAAGACATGGTTCAATCCATAGTAAGGAAAAACTCTTATATATATCTTGATTAAAATCTATTGAGTGCTCAAACTGTTTAAAACACGATTTGGGTACTGTAGACATTGCTTAAAAATGTAAACTATGAATGATCCATGCCTACCAAGAATACACCTTTTGTTAAAAGTCAACTTTGTAGCTGAGAAATGTTAAACAAAAATATGGGAATAATCTGAGCAAAATTAATAGTAGATTTCCAACTTTTTTTAAGCAAGAGGAAAATCTTGGAGATTGAGAATAAAATATAAAAATTAGAAAAGACATATTTTCTCTGATTCAAGTGAGGATTTAGAGTCTCTTCTACCCATTTCTTTTCATAATAGCCATTGAGGTTTCATGGAAGTATTAAAATTGAATTAGAAACCCAAAGAATAGTTTGATCTAAAAGAGCAGAGGTGAGGAGAGGGAGTGTTCCAAAATAAAACACATAACATACGAGTAAAAGTTTGGGGATAGGGATATGGAAGGAATCTTAAGAAATTAGAGATTTGAGTTATAGAGAATAGTGGAAGCAAGTATTGAAAAGTAGGTTGGCTTCTTAGAGTGGAGGATTCCTTCATGGTTTGACTGACTTCAGATCTTTGAAAGAAATTTTGGGTAATCAGAAGCTTTCCTGGCCTCCAATGACCTCCATATATCTTAAATCATCTTATTCGCCTGTCTATACCTTATCCTCGTTTGATGGTTTCCAATCATTAGATAACTTTTCTTCTTAGAAAGGCAGCATTGAGACAATCTTAGAATTGGGGAAGCAGTTTTGTAAACTTGTCTCTTTATTTCTATGCTAGATACAGCATAATTTTTAAGAATTACTATCAAATTCATGTATATAATATGGATTTAAAGCTTTGATGAGGATCAGATGACAGAATTATGAAATGAAAAGAACTATACAGTAGATACTGTCCCAGGGCCGTAGGTACAATATTGTATCTCATCTTCACAGATTTCTAAGAAAGATTTAACTATTCCTAATTTACAGATGAGCAATATGAAGTTTAAGTATTTTTTCCCAGTCTCACAGTGAGTAAGTATAAGAGTTGGAATATGAACCCAGATCTGCTTGACTATAAAGTTTATGCCTTTTGTTTCCCCTAACTAAGATCTTATGCTGGAGAATAGAAGATACTGAAATCTAAAGGTATCAACACAAGGTCAAAGCTTATAGTCAATCCTGGATCAGAAATGGCAAAAGAATGAAGGGTTTGTGATCCGAGGAAGCATGAATCCAGGCTATTCAGTACTGATTTGACTTTCCTTAAAGACCATGGCAGAATTACATCTTAAAGATGTAAACTCAGCCTCCCATGTCCATTGTTGAGCCAATGGAAGAATTTTCCTACTTTGAAATGCACACTAAGTGGTAGTCACTTCTGTCTAGTCTCCAGCCCATGATATAGATGGTCTCATGTGCTTCTATTCCTGTTTGCCAGTCTGCTTCTCCCTACCTTATCGTCTCATTCATACCAAACTTCATTAAATCTATCTCTTAGTTTTGTGCACATTATTTTTTGTATGTACATATAGAGTCTACATATTATATAGCAGAAAATAATTTAATAGAAATACAGGTCAACTGCTGCCTCTAGGACAATGTTCAGTGGGGTCAGGAGGAAATCAGGAAGTAGGTTATGGAGTTATGCAATGGACTTCAAATAAGAGCAGGCTTTTCCTTCCAAAGGGAGTTTAAAATGTCCTTCCATTGTCAAAACTTGCCAAACACCAACTTAACAAGGAGAATGGAGCCACTGTATAAAAACCAAACTGAAAAGTTAGGTATGAGAGACAGCCATTATATCACATGCTATTTATGTGAAATAATAGGACAGGACACTAGCATTTTACAAAACATTTGGAAAAGCCTGTCATAGAACTCAGTCAATTCATTCTCACTATCCACTAGTTTCAACAAATGTATCAGCAAAGAATAGATACTCAGAGAAAATGTGGAGTTACAAAGAAAAATAATTATACACATGGAACTCTTAAAAAAAAAAAAAGGAAAAATATTGAGAACTTGCTTCCAGAAACGCCTTAACTATTATGTAGTCTCATTCAGACAAGCTCTATATCTTAGAGACATTAGCCAAATGCTAAACTTGTAAAGTTCTGAACATGGGATCTGGCTATTCATGGGAAGTTGAGTTGTGGATACATTTAATTTAGGTTTCATGGAATGTATTTATGTAATTCTCGGTCACTTCTATGAATGTTTATGTCACTGCTGGCTGTCCTGGTATAGGAATGTCTATCAAAAATGTAGTGAGCATCTTTTGCTTTGACCCACCCAGCACTATGACAAAGAGGAGCATCCGTATCAGGATATGAATGTGTCCTCCAGTGGTGGGCCATGTATAATCAGTAGTGGCGGAGAAACAGAGTTTGAAATGTGTGGACCAGGAGACAGCTATGGACATTTTTTCCTATAAGCTATAGTTTATATAAAAAATTAACTTGTTGGAATGCTTCCCAAGTCTGATAACAACATAAAACTTTATGTAATATCAATAAGTTGTGAAGCTGAATGAAACTTTGTAAAACATCATTAAGTAAAATAAATTTTGATCAGTCAATGATGTTAGATAAAATACAGAATTATTTTCCATTTCCTTAATAAAAATTGTATTATAAAATTGTTGTCCTATAGAGTACTGATTAAAAAGTGTGCAGCCAAAAGTGTCTTATAAAAAATGACTTATATAACTGTGTTGGTCAATTAATAAAAATATTGTTATTTTTCTGAGCTTTGTGATGTTTATGTTATTTGTCAGACTTTTAAGACATTTAAATGTTATATTTTCATTCTCCATTTTAAATAAGTAATCATTTGTACTTAATTTCATATTCATGATTTTGTATTTTTTTCTTAAAGAGTCTCCTTAGTACATCAGTCTCCACCCCCACAAAACCTGAATTCTTTCCTGAATCTGAGCAATAAATGAAACAGTTGATAATAACTAAGATATCTAAAAAGGAATGAATAGACTTTTAAATGCGGTCCTTGTAAATCTTAATTTGATGTCATCAAAAGCAACCTCAGAAAAAGGATTCTCTGAAGTTCCAATTTAAGCCTCACTTCTTCAGAAGTTTATCTTACATTCTAAGAACACATAAATTTGTGTCAAAGTATTTTCCAGGCTTCGGTGTATTACTTCCTGATTCAGTTTCTCCTATCTCACACATAGAAATGTGGAAAGTCACACAATACTAAGAAGCAGAAGTAAGTGCTGATCTATACCCATAATTTGTGAAGTATTTCCACAAATTATAAGGCCACTAGAATTTCCACTGTGGCCAATAGTCTATATACACTGTTCGCTTTTTCTAATAGAGCTCATATAAGGGTCCCCAGGAAGATAGAATTACTTTAGTCCTATTAATGTCAAGTTCTTGGCTCCAAGTCCCTGGGCCTCTTCCAGACATTGAAATGGGCAGCTGTCATCTACACAGGTATTTTCTTAGAAGTTTGCTGAAGCATCAACCCCTTTTCCTCTCACCATCATGGCTCTTTTTATACAAATTTTGCAGCTAAAAAGCAAATGATAAAAGAGCACAAAACAGGGAGGTATAAAAAGACAATGGGAGTGGCTCATTATGTCACAGAGGCAAAAAGCTGTAAATGGAGGAAGATCAGGGAAAGCCCTGGTAGGACAACTAATTTGACAAACTGCAAATTAGATTATTCCATATATTCCAGTCACTCTAAGTGTTACAGAATTATGGACAAGATGAGCATATCCATACCACATGATGGAAGACACAGGAATGAAGCCAGAAGTTGTATACATAATCTTGTTCTTCAGATGGGCATATGAACCTGGGAGTCTACTCATCCAAAAATGGACAGTAAACAGACCTGGGGAAATTTGGATAGCGGAGGGCAAAAAAAATTCTTTAAGTATTACAGTATATGGAAGTGGAATACCATCTTGAAGATTTATTATTAAAGAATAGGATGCCGAAAGAGATTTCTCGCAGGGAACAGAAGAAAATTTAATATAAATTTAATAAAAACACCTCATCTCAATGCTTTCATTTTACTGGATAAACATCCAGTTTACAAGAAGATAAAATTCTTATGAAATAAAAGCCACAGTCATCCAGAAAAGTAGTACTATGAAAATAAACACTGGGGGTGGGATTATTTTTTTTAAACCCAATAACTAATAATGCAATAATGGAATAAAAATATGCTCGTAAAAGGAAGAACTGTTGTTGCAGAAAACCAAATGGGTAATGTCAAGGATAAATATACTACATGTCCCCCAGAATGCAGACAAAGAAACGATAGCAATAAGAAAGAATACGGAAGTTAGAAAAGATAGAGAGCAAGGATTCAACATAAAAATTACATGTCAACTTAAGGACAATGCCAAACAACTGGGACAGATTCAGTAAATAAAGGCAAATTGAACTGTAATGTTTGGACTGAAAAAACAAACAAAAAATCCCCCCAAACTTGGTAAATGTGGATTGAAAAAGCTCATCATATTCTGAAAAGAGCATGAAAAAGAGATGCTATGCCAAGCTATATCTTGGCCAAACTTATGAATAATCAGTGACATCAGTGTCCCTACAGAAAATGGATGGAGACGCAGAATAAAATCTGAGGAGAGTTTATTTACAGAGAGACTAATTGCAAGGGAGTGGATGAGATGCTTGGGAACCACAAAAGATTAAGGTAAGAATCCAGAGCTAGTAACAGCAGCAGACTATCTTACTCATAGACCCAAGGGAAAAAGGAGATGGAGAGGTCATCAAATCCCAAATGTAAGTATGTTATGTAGGGCAGGACACCTTAAGATATCAGTGGCTTTCTGGGACACTGGGTTGGTTCAGTGGGTTAAGCATCCGACTTTGGCTCAGGCCATGATCTCACAGTTAGTGAGTTCGAGCCCCACATCAGGCTCTGTCCTGACAGCTCAGAGCCTGGAGCCTACTTCAGATTCTGTGTCTCCCTCTCTCTCTGACCCTCCTTTGTTCACACACAAACACACACACACAAACACACACACACACTCTCTCTCTCTCTGTCAAGAATAAATAAACATTAAAAAAAAAAGATGATCTGTGGTTTTCTGTTAAGGAACAAACCATTTTAAAGCAACCTGACAAAGGGAAATAATACACTAATTTCTCTCCTTTCTCTTCCAAACTCCTGGCCCCAGAGGCCAAATCCAACAGAAAACCACAAGGTGGGCATCCCAATGGTGTACATTATTCAGGCCAATCTCTCAGGAGAGAGAACAGAATGGAGAAGGAACATGATGGATTGATAGAATACGCTCAATGCAGCAATCAGAAAAAAAAATCCTTCAACATTTGATAATTGAAGGAATAAAATGTATAAATAAGCAAAAAATGTTAAGCTTAATAAATGCTTATTTATAAATTTATGATTATTGTTAATCCATTTGAAAACAGATGCATAATTCTTAATAAAGAACATATATATTACAAAATAATTTGAATTATGGTAATAGCCCACTTCTTTTCTTTAATGTTTATTTATTTATTTTGAGAGGGAAAGCATATGTGAGTTGGCGGGGGGCGGGGGGAGAAGCAGAGAGGAGGAGAATTCCAAGCAGGCTCCATACTGTCAACATAGAGCCCATTGTGGGTCTCGAACTCATGGAACCATGAGACTGTGACCTGAGCCGAAATCAAGAGTCAGCTGCTTAACCGACTGAGCCACCCAGGAACCCCATTAAGAGCTTATTTCTTAACAACACAGATTAGAGTGAGATTGGATGGGTAAACTGATTAATTTCTGATCTCATCAGGTGTATAGAAAAAATAAAAGACATTTTTTTTTCATTTTTTACCCTGGTATTTAGAAAAAGCTATATGTGTATCTGTGTGTGTGTGTGTGTGTGTGTGTGTGTAAGCTTAAAGGTTATTTCAAATAGGCACAAACTATATTTTTAAATAACTGAATAAATTTAAAATTGCACATAGCAAAAGATAATGTTTGAGAAAGGTAAACTGAAGAGACTGAAGTAGTCAAAATAAAAAAAAATTTAGCAGTAATTGCATGTTCCAATTTTAATAAAAGTTGAAGATACTAGTTTAAAAAATCTAATAGCATGCTGCTGTAACACAATACAATAAACAAAATGAAGAGAGAAATAAAAATTAGATGATTTATCATGACCTTATAATAATGGTTCTCAAGCTTTTTGATCTCAGGATCTCCTTTACCCTTATAAAAATTGAGAACACAAACAGCTTTCATTTAAGTAGATTATATCTATCAATATAGATTGTGTTATAAATTAAACTGATTTTTTTTTAGTCAGGTCGATTGCTGTATACATAGTAAAATTTACTCTTTACATATGCAAGTCTATGACTTTTGACAAATCTCTACAGTTGTATAACCACCATCACAATATTTCCATGCCCTTTTGAGGTCAAATGCCTCTCTCCACTACCAGTCCTGGAACACTCCATTTTCTGGCTCTATATTTTTACTGTTTGCAAATGTCATATAAATGGAATCATTACATAGTGTATGGAGTCTGGGTTCTTTCACTTGTCATAATGCTTTTGAGATTCATCTATGTTGTTACATATAGTTTGGTCCCTTTTATTGTTGAGTACTATTCCATTGTATAGCTGCCTCATGAATTTTTTTATCCATTCACCAGTCAATGGATGTTTGAGGTTTTCCAGTTTTTTAGCTATTATAAATAAAGATGCTATGAACATTTGTGTACGGGGTTTTGTGGGGATATATGCCTCTATTTCTCTGGGTAAAGACCTAGGAGTTGGGATTGTTATATTGTATGGTCAGTGTATGCTTAACTTTATAAGAAACTGTATAAAAAATAATAACTCAATAAAGACAATTCCAAAGTGGTTGAAAAATTTTTCATTTCCATTAACAACGTATGAGAGTTCTATTTACTCAGCATTCTTGCCAGGACTTGATATTGTCAATTAAAAATTATTTTAGCTATTCTAATAGATATGTAGTATTATCCTGTTGTGGTTTTAATTTGCATTTCCCTGTTGGCTACTGATATACAGCACATTTTCAGTGCTTATTTGCTATCTGTGTCTCTTCTTAGGTAACATGTCTGTTCAAATCTTCTGCCCATTGGGTTGTTTCTTATTATTGAATTTTAAGAGGTGTTTTTGTATCTTCTGGATACTAGTCTTTTGTCAGGGTATGTTTTGCAAATATTTTCTTCTACTTGTGGCTTTTCTTTTCCTTTTTATTTTTCTTTAAGTGTCTTTCAAGGAGCTGAAGTTTTAAATTTTGATGAACTCCAATTTATCAATTTTTTAATATGGTTCATGCTTTTGTATTCTATCTAAGACAGCTTTGCCTAACCCAGGTCACAGGGGCTTTTTCCCATGTTTTCTTATAGAAGTTTCATAAAACTGAGAAATTTGTAAAACATAAAAATACACAAGCACACCTACTATTACCCTTCAGAGTGTGATGTATGTATGTATCAAAGCCATACATCATGTAGACTGGAACATTCCACAGTCCACTCCTGAAAGAACATGAGTGAGGAAAGCAAATATCTTAGAATTATTCTGAAAAGATTGACCTCATAAGCTTTCTGAAAGGGTCTCAGGGATTCCCAAGAGTTTTTAGACCACATTTGAGAATTGTCAATCTAAAAGGTAAAGATAAACACAAATTATAAGTGGTAATATTAAATTTCAAATGGAGTGAAATTCAGGCAATACGTTAAAGAAGACAAAAGGGTATTTCATATTAACAAACTCTCCTTTACCCAATTAAATTATAAGAGCTCTACGTTTTATATATCAAATATATTTTAGAATATATTTTAGAATATATTTTAAATATTTTATATATGAAATATATTTTGAATATATTTTAGAATATATTTTAGATATTTTATATATCCAATATATTTTGAATATATTTTAGAAGTCTAGAAAAAAGGATACTTTCAAGTCATTGCAATTTTACTTGAAGAAATTATACCTCTTTAATTATTTAGAAGATAAAAGAGATCAATAATATATAAAATTTTTAAAGAGAAGATATAATTTTGACTACCTGAAACTTTATATCTTAGAGAAGATACAACTTCTTTTGTTTTTAAAGTTGATTTATTTATTTTGAGGGGGGAGAGGGGCAGAGAGAGGGGAAGAGAAAGAGAATCCTAGGCAGGCTCCACACGGTCAGTGTAAAGCCTGATGCACAAGCAATGAGATCATGACCTGAGCCGAAGTTGGATGCTTAACTGACTGAGCCACCCAGATACCCAAGAAAAATACAACTTCTTTTTGAGCATTTATTGAACACTTAGAAATATTATTATTGCCATAGCTCAGTGTAGAAACGTTGCAGTTTGCATTTTTTGGATACTTACAATAAAATTAGAAAATAATCACATAAATTAAATAAACAAAATTTACAAAGCATTTTTCTAAATAATTCTTAAATCATAAGAGACCAATACTGCATTAATAAATCATTTAGAAAATAACAAATAAGAGAATATTATATGGCAAAATTTATAAAAGATTGACAAAATCTTACTCAAAAGCAAATCCAGAGCCTTAATTTTTATGCTAATCACTGATGAGGAGGGGATATAAATAAACTTTGCATCATTCAAAAAAATAATAACAATAGGTAAACTTAAGTAGAGATAATTAAATAATAAAATCATAGAAAAGGAAATACTAAAAAATATTTTAAAAGGAAATGAAAATACTAACTCAAAAAGATCTCTACGCCCCTGTATTCACAGCAGCGTCAAGACATGGAAATAACCTAAGTGTCCATCAGTAGATGAATGGGTAAAGACGTTGTGATATATATACGTGTGTGTGTGTGTGTGTGTGTGTGTGTGTGTGTGTGTGTAAAGAAATATTATTCAGTCATAAGCAAATAGGAAATCCTGACATTTGTGGTAACATGGATGGACCTTGAGGGCATCATGCTAAGTAAAATGAATCAGACAGAGAAGGTCAAATGCTATGTGATCTCACTTAGACATGGAATCTTGAAAAGAGTGGGGGGAAGTCAGATTTGTGGTTGCAGGAGGCAGGGGTAAGGAAAGGGAGAATTGGAGGAAGATGGTCAAAAGGTACAAGCTTCCAGTCACAAGATAAATAAATACTAGGGATGTAATGTACAGAATGGTGATGTTAGCTAACATTGCTGTATGGTACATAGGGCACCTGTTAAGAAAATAGATCCTAGGAGTTTTTATCACAGGGAATTTGTTTTTCTTTTTTAATTTCTCCTTTTATTATATCTACATGAGATAATGAATGCTAACTAAACTCCTGCCTATCATCATTTCACACTATAGTAAGACTATTGTGTTGTATGCCTTAAACTTAAACAGTAATAAATGTCAACTGCATCTGAGTAGAACTGGAAGAAAAGCACTTTGGAAAATCTGATGAAGAAAAAAGGAGAGAAAATCAAATAAAATATTGTAAATAAAAACAAATATAGTGAGAAGTGGCAAGGTTTTTTAAAAAATATGAAGGATGTATATAAAAATTTTCTATTAATTTGAAAATGTTAATTATACAATACTATTTTGAAAAAAAGAATTTCCAAAAGTGTCTATGAAGAATGTAAAACCAAGATACATCAATGACCATAAAAGGAATTGAAAAATAAATAAAAAATATCATCAACAAAAATCACCAGGACAAGTTAATTTCATAGGAACATTCTTTCAAACTTTCAAGGAATAAATTGTGTTTTCCATTTTAGCCATTGTAGAGAACAGGAAAGGTGGTTAAATTTTGTGAAACTGGCATTAAACTGGCAAATATAGAACAAAAGAAAACTATACCCTTTTCAAAATGTTAAATGAAACACTTGAATGTCCTGTCAGGAGTTAATAGTTATCCTACACAGAAAGCATTCCATATATTTAGCCAAATAAATTTAATAAGCCATGGATAAAACAAATCTTAACAGAGTGCTCTAGTACAGGGCATCTTAGGATCTCAAATATACAAAAATGCATGGTAAGCCTTCGTAATTTATTTAACCATAAAAACACCTGTCCTTATTTTTTCTTCCCTGCCCCATATGCCTAATAATGGTTTATAATGTTGGGTCTCCCAGAGTTCCAGGCGCTGGTGTGTGTTAGTATTCTCAGCTACTGGACAGACTGTCAGAAACCAATCTCCCTAATTAACATAGGTGTTGAAATCATAAATGATGAAGATCAAACTGACACTGGCAGAGTATTCACAGCATCATTCATCATCATCTTGTAGATTTTATCGTAAGAATGCAAGATTGATTTACTACTATGAAGCACATTAATGGAAACACTTTAGAAGGTTAGATTTACAAATATGATCATTTAAGCCAATGACAACATGGGCTCTAATAAAATTAAAGAGAAGAATATCTTCCTTTATGAAATTGGCAAAGATGGAGAAAGCCTGGTTACAAAGCTGGCAAGACTGCTGGGAGCTGGGTGATCTCAGATGCTGCTGGTGGGAGTGTCACATGGACAATCTTTCTAAGGGACAATATGGTGACGTGGGTTTAATATGTAGTAAATTTCTTTAGAAGTTAAAACTTTTTAGAAGGCTTAGATTCTAAGAGAATCGATGAGAGAAAGAGATAGACCAAGAGTGTTGTTAATAGTATCTCTCTTTTGTAAACTTGCTCCAGTCCTTTGGAACCAGCCAGCCTCTGTCCTCCTCCCTTCCTGACCCTCAATCCCATAGCGAGGACGCTTTCATGTCAAGGAAAATGAAAGTAAGCCTCCAATTAAAAATCTTTCCTGGTCCCCAAGTAACTGGCAGGTAAATGGTTATCTGCAATTGTGGGTTAAAATATTACTGGTTCTCAAGTCATATCAAGAAGACAATCTTTGGCCCGGCCGGCTGGGCTGCAGTAGCCAGGATTTCCTCACACAGTAATAACTCGAATTGCTCCATCACCCAGGTTCCTAGGAACAGAGCTCACAGGCGAGGCCAGGTTACCAGCTGCTTCCTTCAAAGTCCACGGGGACAAGTGAAAGGGACACCTATGGTTCTTCAGTCAGAACTTTCTTCCTTCAGCGTTCTTAATGCTAATGCAGTCTGGGAAGTTTAAAAATGTATTTTGTCACCTGTTGGTTCCCTGACTTCAGAGTACCAGTCAAAGCTGTAATGCAATAATATCCAAGAGGTGAGTTTTTGGTTCCCCTGCAGTCGGGGAGCCACAGCGTCATGCTAATGTATCTCCTGCACAATCACAAAGAACTCATAATGCTGGCAGTGTAGGGGCCTGGATGTCTTTTACACCTATTTGTTACCTTCAAGGTCAGCAAGGATGCACCTGGAAAACACAGATGCAGGAACCTTAATCCCGCCTACTCAGGAAGACTTGTCTTTGGTTAGGTTATTTGAATAAAACATCGTTTGGGATCTCACACGGTATATTCACACATGCTTATTTTAAAAATCTGCGTTTTGTGGAATATGCTGTATTTTAAAAGATTCACTACAGTCTACCAGTTACATATTTTACTTCGCTTTTTACAGACTTCTGATAGCAACAGCAGTAAGACTACTGAAGAATATTTCATTTGTACTGAATATAAGCATGCGGATAATTGTATAAGTACAAAAAATACTGAGTTGTGTGTGTGTTTGTGTGTGTGTGCGTGTGTGTATATGCATGAGCTTTAAATATGTACTATTTCCATGGCAACACTGGAGATGAAGCAATTAACAAGATTTGACAAATAATTTCAAAGAAACCTTTGCCATGTTGGAACTTACCAGGATATGTGCTTCCTTAAATTCCTCCTACCTTGACCACACTTTTAGTACTTGATGCTTGTAACAAAAGATAGTCCGTTAAATACTAAAAAACATTCTAAAGCAACGTTGTCACCAATATAGCTATTATGATTAATTTTTCACTTGACCCTCCTTTAAAGGCCTGGAACAAATTTTTTTTTCTTTTTGTTTTATGAGAAAGAATAAGTGAGTTATGGAAGAGATTTCTACTGCAAAACCTTTATTAAAGTAAAATATTCTGAAGCACATGACTTAAAGAATGTTGTTTTATTCTGCCAGTACAATTTAATAATGTCATTTACACTGAGCTTGATAGAATGGCAGTATCAGAAGTGTTGCACACCAGAAAGTCATTAAGCTAAATATTAAAAATGTTGTTTTATACTTTAAGGTATATAAATAATTTATAGTATGTAACTGACAATCTAGATGAGAAGGAGGGAATGACTGTGAAAAATACCTGGCCAGTGCAGATGTGGAGTCTGACTGCTGTTAATGTGTAGTCCTGGGATTCACTGTGGCACATTGATGGGGAAGATGCTAAAAGAGTAAAAAAAATGTAAGTTCTAACTGAAGGGTCACCAAACATTACCTGGGCCAGTCACTAATCCTCTCAGTTCCTCAATTTTATAATCTGCAAAATGAGATCATTTGGAAAATGGAATGAGAAGAACGCTGCAAAGACATTTTGAGAGCATTATTATAATAATACTAGGAGAAACAGAAGTGAAGTAGACTGTGGCCAGGTTAATCATATAGCTTCACCATTGATGTTTATGAGGGTAAAGTTGTGGGATGTATTTTTTTAATAAAATTGTATTTTATTTATTTGTTTGTTTTTGAGAGAGAGCGAGAGAATGCACATGCATGCTCACGTGCGAGTGAGAGAGGGGTCCAGGGAAAGAGAGAGTGAGAGAGAGAGAGAGAGAGAGAGAGAGAGAGAGAGAGAATCTTAAGCAGACTTCGCACCAGTGGGGCCCTGTTGCCGCACTGGTTCTCACAACCCTCAGATCAGGACCTGAATCGAAATCAAGAGATGAATGTTCAACTGACTGAGCTACCCAGGCACCCCATTAAAAATTGTATTTTAAATAAGGGCTTAGAGGAGTATGCTTTGCTGCATAACCATTACGTTTTTCTCTCTTAATTGACCTTTCATTCTTACTAATAGCTTTTATTCCTTCATGATTTTTACCGTATATATGTCCTGTCACATGCATCTCAGATTTACTTTCATTCACACCTTGCTCATTTTCTTAGTCCAAGGTTTTGAGAAAGGAAACATATTGGTCCAGTTTATCTTCCCATGCCACACAATAGGTTATATGTCAGGGGTGTCTGGGTGACTCAGTCCGTTAAGTGTCCGACTTCGGCTCAGGTCATGATCTCGTAGTCTATGGGTTCAAGCCCCACATGGGGCTCCGTGCATACAGCTCAGAGCCTGGAGCCTGCTTTGGATTCTGTGTGTGTGTCTCTCTCTCTCTGCTCCTCCCCTGCTCATGCTCAGACTCCCTCTCTCTCAAAAATAAATAATATCTCTTTCTCAAAAATAAATAAATGTTAATAAGTCATATGTCATTAGCCAGCAGGAATGGTTGGCTGTTATTGAGATAGTACCACACCTGGTTTAACCAGCTCTATTCAACGGGAGGGTCCAAGGTTTATATGATACAAAACATTGCTGACTAAGCCACAAGATACCTTAAGGATGGAAATTTCACTAATCAGGAACTGTGAACAACTGGGTGCTGGGGGATATCTCATATTCATCCAGACATACTGAACAACTTCCATCTTCCTAAAGGTGAAATGACCTTGCCTCTGGGTCTTTGTAGATGCTGATTCTCCCATTTTCATTTCTGTAATACATCTCAAACTTTGTTTAATAAATAAGCTTACTCCCTTGATTTGATGCTCCACTATCCCTTCCAATATTGAACTCTCTTTTGGCGTTCATTCAAGATGCTTGCCCATTCATGCTTTCATTGTAGGCTGGGGAAATATGATTTGACAGGTGGGCCCGAGAAAGCTAACATGAGTAAAATGTAAATACTTTCTTTTGATCAGGTAAAAACAGTATCTCAGCCCCATCAGGCTACTGCACAGCTATCCTTACCAACTTTTGATTTTGCCATGTGCACAAATGAACAAACCAAACTCTGAGAGAAAGGAAGTTGGAAAGGTAAACTGAGGGTATCTCTCTCATTGGTACGAAAATATAGGAAAGATAATTTGGCCGAGAAAGAGGAAACCAAGCCTTCTAGCAAACAAGCTGCTGAGGGAAACTTCTTTGGAACACGCTTGAAGTAGGAGAACAAATTGCTGGTAAGTGCTTTTGCTGTCTGAAGAGGAAGAACTAGTGAGAAAGTTTTTAAACCACCCCTTGGATTTTTTCCTTTGAAAAATGTATCTAAAATATTTTGTAGCACAATAGTTAATATTAAGTTTAATTACTTTTATAACATATTCTTTTTGGTGCAAGAAGGAGACTAAATTTACTTACTCTATGTTAATTGAATTAGCCAGTGTAGTACGAAGCCTTATAACTTGGGTCATATGACTGACATTCTCCCACCGCATTTGGAAGCTCACCTATCTTGTAGGTGTGACTTTTTCCAGCCACTATTAAAGTCAACTGAGAATACGTAAAACTAAAGATACTTAGTAACAGTAAAGTACTAAGGTAGCAGTGAATGTGATCATGGAAAGATCCAGAACTTCATTTACTTCAGAAAAATAAAATAAAATAAAATGAAAACATTGCCTTTGATGTCGAGAGGGCTAAATGAAATCCAAATTTTAGGATTTACCTTTTATGTAATCTCCAGCAACTCTTTCCATTTGTTTATTCATTCATCCACCAGATGCAAAATGAGTGTTTATCATGTGCTCACGATTATACTAGATGCTAAACATAATGATGAACAAAGCAGGTGAACTAACGTCCTCCAAACGTCTAATCCAGAGACTACCGTCCACTTGTATTTTAAATATGAATATTTCTTATCTCATTGAAAATATATAATTAAGTAATTTAATTCTTTTCCCCAAATTTGAAGGGTTATTGTGAAAACTAAGTATTTTATAAAGTGCCTAGTATAAGTGCTTAATACATTGTAAATATTCATAATAAGTGGTATTTATTATTTCCACAGTGTCTTCTAAAATGTTTAGTATGGGACTATAGTTTTACTGGTAATAAAAAATTGGTATTAAGAATATAATTAACTGAAATTTTTATGTTGCTTAAGTCAGAGAGATAAGTATAGTAAGCAGTATGATACAATCTGTGTTGTATATAAGAAGAGTAATTTTTTCCCAACTGACTATATGTGCATAACTTTTTGGAAGCTATTGGGAAAAGAAAAAAAACTATAAATATATAATATTAATTTCGTTAGAAAGGTTTTTTTGGAAAAAATAGGCTTTTATGAGCTGTTTAAATAAGGGGAGAGAGAAGCGGATGAGTTTAGACGGCGTGGGGGGGGGTGGGTTCTGCTGAGTTTAGAGTGCAGCTTGGAGAAGATTTGGATGTGGGTGGGAGAGGAATGCAAATAGGAAAGAAGGCTGTTTGCACATGTGCTCATAGAAGTGGTGAAGCTCCACAGGGAAATAAAGGAATCTAAAGGGAATGAAGGATAAAGGAAAAGTGATTAAATAGATTAATTCTAATCCAAAGTGTGTAATCAATGGGTCCAAAGTGTACTCCATTGTTAAAATGATGGGCACGAGTGGAGGGAAGTTGGACAGTACCCTGCTGGACTATGAGAAGAGTTTGCTTCTTCAAGATTAAAGGGAAGACAAAAACAGAATACTGAAAATGATAGGAAAGTATCAGGGTTTTGGAATGCTGCCTGGGATTACAGCAATCTACTTGCCTTTTCTAAACCTTGGAAGAAATATAACTAATCAGGGAAAAAACCCTGGAAATGGCAATAAGTATAAACTTTCTTCCTGAAACTAGAGGGTACCATATCTCAACCTGGGTGGTAGAAATTATGAAAGAGGGAAGGATAAAGAGATAGAGGGAAAACAAGCTGAGATGGAGAACAAATAATGTGGATCAAACTTGAGAAGTACACAGACTAGTAATAAACTAGAGGCCACCAAAGAAAATGGGAACCTTTTAGAGTGTGACAAAAATTGAGTATTAGGTCTATGGAGTGAACAGGGATTCTCAATCAAGCCAGTCTGGTTTGGACTTTGACATTGGACAGGAAATCTGAATAGCATATATTTATTTTTTTAGTGTTTATTTATTTATCTTTAGAGAGAGAGAGAGAGAGAGAGAGAGAGAGAGAGAGAGTGTGTGTGTGTGTGTGTGTGTGTGTGTGTGTGTGAAAGAGAGGGACAGAGAGAGAGGGAGAGAGAGAATCCCAAGCAGGCTCCACACTTGAAGTGGAGCTCAATGGGGGCTTGATCATGACTTGAGCCCAAATCAAGAGTCAGACACTTAACAAACTGAGCCACGTAGGTGTTCCTAAATAGCATATCTTTACGACAGGCCATGTAAAAGACAATCTGAGTTTTTACCAGGGCGGAGACTAAGAAGTACTAAGAAAGAGTGTTAAAGAAGAGTGGACCAGATGATGTGGGAAATGCATCAACCATCTGGGAATTTTAGGGAAGAGTGATTACCTTGAGAAACATTTGAGAAACATTTTGTGCTGCTTGAAAGTCTTTGATATGTCAGTATCTATGTCAGTTTCCATTCTAATGTAGACTGTGAAGAACTGCCATAAAAATGCGGTCATATTTTCCAAGATAATCTCAATTATAGTGTCTTGAGGGGACAATCTAAGTCTTTCACAAACATTGGGAAGATTTTACACATGTGTCACAGAGAATTAGCTATTATTATTTAAAAAGTGAGTGAGTTGTTCTTGAAGCAGACATACTGACATAGTTCTTTACAGTTGTTCCTGGAATTCCTAATACTTGAAACTGTGAGTACATTTGATGAATGCTTATAGGATTATTAAATTCATTTATTATTAAATTCATTCTATAAATATTTATTAAGTACTTACTACATTCCAGGTACTATTGTAGGTGTTGGGAATATAGAGGTAAACAAGAAATATAAACTTTCTGTTCTCATGGAGTTCACATTCCATTGATGGCAGAGAAGGAATAGGTAATAAGAAGAAATGTTATTGAATACATGACAAAATAATTTTAAGTCATGATATGTGCAATACAGAAAATAAATAGGATGATGTGATAAGTCATGAGGAGGTGTGAGGCTTGGGTGATCATGACAGAGTCCTCTGAGGTGGTAACATTTAAGCCAAAAGACAAGATGTCAGCTACTGGTGAGGCAGAAACACAATGGCCTAGAGCAGAAATGAGCTTTGGGAAGTCCCTGGAATAGCAAGAGGGTGAGAGAGCATAAGTGCAGCTAAGAGGAAAGAGGGGAAGGAGACACAGTTGGAGAGAAGGACTTGGTCTGACCATACACACCATAGTATGGCACAAAATTTGGATTTTCTTTTTAGTGTAGTGGGAAGCCATTTGCTGAAGAGCAACTTTTTTTTAAAAAACCAAAATGTTGGCCATCTGGATGTCTTCTTTAGAGAAGTGTCTATTCATGTTTTCTGCCCATTTCTTCACTGGATTATTTGTTTTTCGGGTGTGGAGTTTGGTGAGCGGATGGAACTGGAGAGTGTTACGCTAAGTGAAATAAGCCATACAGAGAAAGACAGATACCATATGTTTTCACTCTTATGTGGATCCTGAGAAACTTAACAGGAACCCATGGGGGAGGGGAAGGAAAAAAAAAGGAGGTTAGAGTGGGAGAGAGCCAAAGCATAAGACACTCTTAAAAAATGAGAACAAACTGAGGGCTGATGGGGGTGGGAGGGAGGGGAGGGTGGGTGATGGGTATTGAGGAGGGCATCTTTTGAGATGAGCACTGGGTGTTGTATGGAAACCAATTTGACAATAAATTTCATATATTAAAAAAAATGTCTACTACTGATGAAAGTGATATTGAGAAAGTGACCAAAGTATCAACTTTATTACTGATAAAACTGGTATTTATTGGACTGTAACTAAAATATTAACTTTATTATTAAAAAATATTGGAGAATTTGTGTTGTATCTGTGGACAATACTATACAGTATTAGAATTATAATTCCCCCCTATCCTGGGCAGCTTGGACTGGGCGGCCTCTTCTCCTCCTCATGGGGTCCTGCCCCTATAAAACCATGTGAAGGAAGAAAGCAGAAAGGGTGGGCTAGAAAGTCTTCTATCCCAAAGGGTTCAGTGGAGGACTTTTAAGAAGGAAGTGACACCGTATAATTTCAGAGGTACAAGAAAATGTCCTACACTTTGATGTTCTCCAATTAGAAATGTATTTCTTTGCTCTCTTTCTTCCTTCCTTGGTTTGCCAAACACTTACTGAGAATCCATCACCCATTCATTACTCTGCTGGGTGCTCGTGATCCAAAGATTTCCAGCCCTAGGGATCCTCTAGTTTTATGATGGAAATGACACATTTACTAGCACTGGTGGAGGCTTGAACCAGCAGAATTTCTTTTAGGGGGAAAAAAATCCATGTTTGTGAAAATGCTAGGATGGGCTGTTTTTGATTATAAAACACAAGGTCTCAACGTAGTGTGATGGGAAAAATTTGGACAGAGGAGCAAAACTGACCCAGCCAGTACAAAATCAGAAATTTGTAGTTTTCAGATTGGTCCACAGGACTTGGAATAAAGTAGAGAGAAGAGTGGAAAGGATGTCAGAGTAGAGGGGTCCAATATGGCAGCAGGTAGCTGGTTGGGCTCTTGGGAGACAACAGCCAGTGAAAATTTCCTGTGATTGGTGAAATTTCAAGGAACATGGGATGTGGAGTTATTTCTTACCCTGGGCTGCAATTTTCCCCCATTATTTATGACATTATTCTGAAAAGTCTGTTATGTACAACAGACTTGTATCCCTGATTGGTTAAATTGGAGGAATGCAGAAGTAAAGTAGATGTCTTTGGTGGGGATGAAATTCTTCAAAGTGGAGAGGTATCTCTCAGAGGTAAGATGGTAAATGGGAGCAGGAAATCAGAATTACTGGTGGCAGGAGTATAAGCCCCTCAGAAATGTAAGCAAAAAGGGGAAGATTGCCTGGGGCTTTCCAGCTGAACCATCTTATTTAGGTATGAAAGGAAAAGGTAATGATCCAGAGGGATTAAGGACTTGAAACTTTTGAGGAGCAAATATTTGAATCACATAGAAAATTATGGTATAGTCTAATAAATACAAGGATTTTGTACTGAAGCCTGGGATAGAGGTAGTTAATGATAGTTTCCTAAGGAGGGCAATAAGAGTTAGCTGTGAGCCAAGGATGGGGTGAAGGAGGAGGTTTTTCATGCCAAAAAAGGTACAAAAGCCCACAGCAGTTCAGTTAATTGCAAGTGAGTTTCTAGCATCTGGGATATAGGACTAAAGTGGTGGAGCTAAAAGGTTAGTCAGCATCAAATCCCAGAGAACTTTCTAGACTGTATTCTGGGCTCTATCTTGCAGGTAGTTAGACAAGAAGAGGGTCTCTGAAGGATTTTATGAGGAAATGACACACAAGACTTTTTATGTTTTATTTGTATTTTTTAAAGTTTATTTATTTATTTTGAGAGAGAAAGAGTGAGTGCGCATGAGTGGGGGAGGGGCGGTGAGAGAGGGAGAAATAGAATCCCAAGCAGGCTCCTCTCAGAGTCTGACACAGGGCTTGATCTCACAAACTGCGAGATCATGACCTGAACTGAAATCAAGTGTCCGATGTTTGACTGAGCCACCCAGGTACCCCTATACTTTCATCTTTTAAACTGCATTTGCATAAAGGACAGCTTCCCACATATTTAGAGTTGATTATGAAATGAGTGCAGATTTCCTTGGAGGCTCTTCCCACCTCTCCTTCCTCCTGTTGTAACTTCTGATCATCCCACACTCCCAGACTCAGGTTGTATCCTGATGCAGGGTGCCTTCCTTCCCCTGAGGGCATCACATGACTGTGCCTTGATCTTCCTTTTCTTTTCCTCATCAAAGATCACTGATCTTATTTCTCCTACTCTTGAGGCCCTGTTCTCTGCCAAAGCAGAGCTGATAAAGCACCCACGCCTTCTGATGAGCATCGTCTTACTAGGACTGAGGGAAGATGAACTTATACATACTGTGTACCTTCCCTGGCCACAGTCCCTGTTTCATGTCCAGTACCTGGCACCATGCCTGAGGTGCAGATTAGACCTGCAACAAAAAAAAATCTAATTAATCATTGCAACCAGCTCTATCTTGTTCTGATTTAGAGATGAAGAAATTTAAATTCAGGCAGATTATTAAGTTTATCCAAGGTCACAAAGCTGCTGAGTGGCCCTTTGAGGATTTAAACCAAAGTGGTTGGCCTCCAAAGCTCATCCTTTTGTCATTCTATCATGATACGCCACTCTCAGAGACATAATTAATATGAATTTCAGAAAAGGAGCTAGCGGTGTGTGTCATTTTCATATTCTTGTAGAATAATGGAGAAATACAATGTGGAGCTGGGATAATTAAGTGGATACATAACTAGTTGAACAACCATACATAAAGGCGCTGACGGATTGATTGATGTGGGCTTGGAGGAAGATGTCTCCTGGCTATCCCAGTGTAAGTCCACAACCACGTCCTCCTCAGCAATCTTGTTTAAGGCTAGAATGGAGACATATTGGTAATATTTACTTAATTTGTAATGAGAAACGCTGGGAGGATAATAAAAATGAGAGATTCATAATGTAAAATGATCTTAACAGACTAAAATTTGGGGTTGAATTTTCTCCAACATTTTAGAAAGAAAAATTCTACAAATAAAAACAGTTGAATGAATATTATATGAATACTCACGTATTGAGTACTTAGGTTAAACAACTGTTAATAGTTTATCGGTTTTCTTTACCTATCTAAATATCTACTCAAAAATTTAAAACAAAATTTTTTTAATGCTTATTTTTGAGAGAGAGATAATGAGAGTGATCCAGGGAGGGGCAGAGGGAGCCCGAGACACAGAATCCCAAGGAGGCTCCAGGTTCCAAGCTGACAGCACAGAGCCAGAGGCGGGGCTCGAACTCACGAACTGCAAGATTATGACCTGAGCTGATGTTGGACACTTAACCAAGTGAGCCACCAAGGAGCTCTTAAATACCTACTTTTTAATCATTAGAAAGCAGGTTGCAGACCTCAAAATTTGACTACTCCCTATCTCCTAAAAATATATTCTTCTATATTACTCTAATTCTGTTGATCACATCTAAGAAGAAAATTAACAGTAATTCCCTAAGATCATAATATCCAGTCCATATTTAAATTTCCTCAATTTTTTATTATGGTAAAATATTTATAATATAAATAGAATTACCTTTTGACCATTTTTAAGTGTACAGTTCAGCACTCTTATGCACATTCACATTGTTGTGAACCATTACTATTATCCATCTCCAGAATGTTTTCATCATCATCCTCAGTTTTCGAGTCACTGAATTTTATATGACATTTTATAGGTACGGTACATAATCTTACATTCGGATCTAAAAATCAACTGCATATGCAGAAGACTGAGGAGATGGAAACATATCTGTAGGATGAATAAAAAACAATTAGGGGCTTTAGTCAACAATAAGTTCAATTGTGAGTGTCAAAAAATGAGTGCAGGCTTAGGCTGACATGCAGTCTTAGAATCTGAAAGAGGGAGTCATGCTATTTTCTGCACTGCTCAGACCCTATTTGGAGAAGTATGCCCAGTTCTAGGCTCTATACCATTGGACAGTCAGAAAAATGATACTTGGAAGGTGAAAGGATTTTAAAAAGGCATCATCTAAGAAAGAGGGGAAGAAATTGGATATTTGGGACTTTCAGAGAAACAAAAGTTAACATATTGAGCAAGAGACGTTATTTTAACTGTCTTGGAATATTTAAAGAACTGCCATTTGGAAGGTAAATAAGAGGAAAGTGCCATGGGAAAGGTTTTAATTCAGTATAAGAATTCGATTGAAAATGTTGTCTTAGGAAGTAGCTAGTATCTTGTTATAAATGGCATTTACTGTAATATTTGGCAGAGGAAATTAGATGCATTGAGTGACTTTTTTTGACTAGATGACTTTAGAGTCTCTTCTGACTATGTTTTGTTTAGGATTCTTTCGGTTGCAAGTAACAGACCCAAATAGTAAGCTTCTTAGGTAAATGAGGAATTTATTAAAAGAATGCTTGATGCATTGCATATGATCAGTGTTAGGGTTGAACACTGAAACTCACGCCAGGCATGCTTCTCTTTCTCTCTCTGTCTCTCCCAATACCCCCACCCCCCACCCCATTGCTATAACTCTCACACACTTGCTTCACCCTCTCTTTAGCTCTGGCCTCAGTTTCTATCATTGATTCAGATGCAACCTGGTCAGAAAAGAAAGCTGCTGACTGTTTCTGAATCTTAAGATGCTTGGTTGAAAAATCCTAGAGAAAGGCTCTGTGTTACCTACCCGTCAACTCTGGCCAGGAAAAATATAATAATGAACAGATTTGCTTTAGCTGTTGAGTTGTCAACCGTCTCAGGTAACAATGGACCCTTATGATGGGAGATTCAAATGTTGTGAAGGCCCAGAGTGAGTGTAAGACCCTGTCTTGCCTTAAATGACATGGATGGCCAGTCCCGAAGGAAACTCACCATCTGCAGAGTGCTTCATGGCAATCTCAAGACACCCTAGAGGAGAAAATTCTTGAAGGTCACCCGGAAGCGCCACATTAAATGTTGTAGCATAGTTGGGAGCTACTGAGTAATCCCTGCTACCCACAGACTGGCTAGGAATGCGGCAAATAAAGCAAGGCTTTTCTTTTCTGAGAACTTATGGGAAAGCTGTGAGACAAGGGCAGTGGTGCATACCAGCTTAGGCTCTGCAAACATTTACATTGTGGCTGAAAGCCAAGGGCGAGGCCCAGGACCTTTGGCACTGTAGATGAGATCCTAGCATTTTAGCAGAAAAGTCCATCCTTCCTTTACACTCAGGAGAGCTGAAAGTCCTCAAGGTGAAGTAACAATTCAGTGATAGAAATGATCCTCCCTAACATGGGAGTTCCCTGTCTCCTGATATTTCCTCTTTCCTGTACATGGCCCCATCTCTGAGAAATGACCTTATCATCTCCACAGAGGATCAGTGTGACTTTCTGTGCATTCACAGTCTGAGAAGGACTAGGCTTAGCTCTCAGAGGGTGGACAAATGTCCCCAAGTACCAGTTGCTGGTGTCATTGCAAGGACACCAACTGAGGAGCATTTCATTTTAATTTCTGCACAGCTATTTTTAAATTTGCTGAATATCATGTGCATGCACACTAATTTTGCTAGGAAATTATTCATTTCTGGGGAAATTCTACGAGCTGTAGCAGGGAATTGGGAGAGAGAACATAAACACATTACAGGCTCCTATGGGCTTACTCTCCTCCCCCGCAACTTGCCAATGCCCACTGCCCACTTCCCACCTTCCCTAGTCCTGTCCCTCCTCCTGCTCCCTCTGAGGCTGACCTAGGACAGGGGCAGTTCCAGGAGTGACCGAGGCAGAGTTCAGAATGAATGCCTTTAGTTCAGCCCACCTGGCTTTTGCACAGTCCTCCGTGGAAGGGGACATAGAATGATGATGAAGATGATGGCGATGGTAACAATGATGGAAACAGGTTGCCCCTGCCAACCAGTAAATGCAGGTGGATCTGCTTTGCTATTCTGAGAACGTTGTCGAGTGCTGAGGTAACTAATGAAATGAAAGCTGAAGTGTGTGCACGCTGTTGCTTCCCTGAAAACCCATAAGGAGAATGTCAAATGTTTGAATGTTTCATTATATTTTATATTTCATAAGATGCTGCAGGGTATAGAAAGAATAAAAAGTAACGGTTAAAAAATGGAGGAGCAGGAGTGATGAGTCCTAGAATTGAAAATAATCATCACTCTTGGTTACTCAGAGTCAATAATACACTGTGAAAACCTCAGGAGGAAAAGGAGCAGGACTGAAAAAAAAAAGTAGCCCCCACATGGATGTAAATAGGTCTCCAAAAAACAAAACAAAACAAAACAACAAAACAGCAAAAAACAATTAGGACAAAAGACAGACACCCTTACTTTCTCTTTCTGAACTCTCACGCCAGAAAAGAGAAAAGGGGACCATTTGGGAGAATGTGCTACACAATGTAACAGTGGCAGCAGTGACAACAAAAACGTCCTGGCCTCACAATGAGTTATGGATGAAACCTATGTCTGTGACAAATGTGCCTCCTGTGAAAGATACAGCACTTTAAAATATATGGATTTTTTTTCCTCCCTGCATCTTTTGGTATGGAACACATAATCTATTGGAGACATATGCATGCTCATGCCCAGAATAAATCAAGAGTGAGCCTAGCAGCCTTGGGATGTGGAACACGGGCCAGCAAAGAGGGCCCGTTGCTTTGTTACAATAATCCGATCACAGCACCCCCCCCACCCACCCAAGTTTCACATCTGTCTGTATGAAGATATGCTTTCAACAGTAGGCTTCTAGAGGGTGGCAACACGTCTTTCTAATTTGGTCAGGAGTATAACTTTTTTATTTGTTTGTTTTTTGAGAGAGTGAGAGAGACAGACAGAGTGTGAGTGGGGGAGGGACAGAGAGAGAAGGACACAGAGTCCCAAGCAGGCTCCAGGGTGTGAGCTGTCAATGCAGGGCCTGACACGGGGCTTGAACTCACGAACCATGAGATCATGACCTGAGACGAAGTCAGACGCTTAACTGACTGAGCCACCCAGGAGCTCCATGGTCAGCAGTATAACCTTCAGATGACTACTTTGATGTTGGAACTGGGTCAAGATGTTGGAAGATGTCACAATTTTTCTCCCATGAAATGTGTGTTTTAAGCACAAACAGTCACTTGTTGCACAAACTGACCACCATTTCCATAAGAGGCATTGCCATAGGTCTCTCACGGAGAATGATGTGGACAGTGTGCAATTTGTTAATGCAATGTTTTTCATGTATTTTGACTGTGACCTACATTTAACTCATTTTACACTGGAATGCATCATACATACACATTTGAAACAAGATTTCATGAAATAATAATTGCCCTAGCTATGTGCACCGCTCCCTAATTTTTCTATTCTATTCCATTTCTTCTATGCTTTTTTCCTTCCTTCCTTCCTTCCTTCTTTCCTTCCTTCCTTCCTTCCTTCCTTCCTGCCTGCCTGCCTGCCTTTTTTCCTTTCTTTTCTCCTTCCTTCCTCTTTTTGTTTTATGTATTACATTGGTTGTGGCTTACTGTTTGAATAGTTCTGAATTAGAAGACATAAAGAGATCAAGCAGAGCATCTGTGCTCTATCCAATGGGCTGGTTATAAGCCCTAGGAGGGCAGAGGCATCCTCAACACTTAGCACAGGGCACAGTGCATTACAGGTCCTAAGTAAATGTTAGTTATTTTTAACATCATCTACTAATTATTTGAAATTGAACAAATCATTAACTGCTTTATGTTTCTATTTTCTCATCTGTAAAAAGACACTAATAGGGGCTCCTGGGTGGCTTAGTTGGTTAAGCATTTGACTCTCAGTTTCAGCTCAGGTCATGGTCTCACTATTTGTGAGTTTGAGCCCTGCATTGAGCTCTGTGCTGACAGTGTGGAGCCTGCTTGGGATTTCTCTCTCTCTCTCTCTCTCTCTCTCTCTCTCTCTCTCTCTCTCTTTCTCTCTCTCTCTCTCTCTCTCTCCCCCCTCTCTGCCCCCCCCGCTCTCTAAATAAATATTAAAAAAATTTAAAGATACTAATAATACTTATCTCTTGGCATTGTTGTGAGGAGGAAAGGATCTACAACACTGCTTTACACATAGTTAGCCATCATTTTTATTGGCAGTGTTATAATTAAAGACTCAGTGGCAAATGCTATCAAGTGTAGCCAACTTACTTGGCCCATTTCCTCATTCACTCTTTTCTGTAGTGCCTCCTCAGTTCCCTGAATGATGCTAAGCATTTCATATTCATTATTATCATTATCTTCTCAACAATTCTATGAGGCAGGGCCTGTTAGTCTCAATTTATCGATGAAGCTTAACTAGATGAGCTATTTGCCTAACATACCATATCTAATCCTTGACACCAGGTTTATATGACTCTGAAGACTGAGCCATTATACCTAAGAAAGTGGAGTTGAGTAGAGGTATTTCAGGCAGATAGATTGGCAATTGTAGAAGTCTGGCGGCAGAACTTAATACTTTATTTCATATATGTTGTTTTCCTCTCATCTGTGTAAACACTCTGAATTAGATTAAGCATAAGGAAGGTAGGAAAAACACACACCACTTGTGACAAAATAAAGGAATAAAGGAAGTATGGCTTGCTTCCTTTTCAGTTCTTGTAGAACTACTTTCAGAACCTGCTTCTCCTCAGTCCCATGGTGGGTGGGTTGGAGTCAGTCAGAGACATTGAAGCTCCAAATTTGATAGAGGTCAAAGAAATGCAGTAAGACATAGATTACCTGAAAATCAGGAATGAGAGACAGCCAAGGTCAAATAGACAAACTCAAGACAACTACCAAGTAAATACAAACATATAAATGGAGTAGATTCTGGAAATGAGTGTTGTCAGGGAGTGCAGGCTAGACAGGCAGAGACTTATTTCTTAGGGTGGTTTTTATCTGCCCAGTGGCCACTTTTGAAGGGCTGAAGCTATCCTGCCTTTGGCCCAAGGCTTCACTTCTGGAAGCCAGCTTTGATAAAGGTGGCCGTTTTAGCCACCAAGTCCCAGAGCTGGTGGACATTTCTTCATGCAAATTCCCATTCCTTATTAATTATAACTTACCTGCTTATTTAAACTTTCTTTTCCAATTTATATACTCAGTGGAATGAAGCACATTTTCATATTTTAATGTGAAAGTATTTCATGTTCATTGAGCCTCTCCAAGATGAGAATTGAAAACAATCCATTCCTGTTTGTCTTGGAGGAGACCGAAAGCCGTACACTATTGACAATGTAGAATGATATCAAAGGAAAAGAAGTTGCATGTAATGCCACATGATAGGTTTCTGAAGGAAATGACTGAGGACTTAATTTAATAACTGGACTGCTTGCAGAGTGACAAGCCTTGTCTTGCGAAAACCTGAAAGGAATTTCCTTTTTAGGAATGTTCTAATTCCAAACTTTTCACCCTACTCAGCCAATCCTGTAAATTTGACAATTTCTTCCATGATTTGTCACATGTTAGATTATGCCTGGGTCTACTTAGAGCCCAAAGATTCAAGTCTCTTGACATGAATGACTCCCATGGTCTGGTGCCTTCCATACACCAGAAAGCTAAGCTGCTATTGAACCTCCCTCTCCATTTTCTGGGTAGCTTATAGGCAGCCTCTCACTCTTCTTATAAAACCACCAAATATCCACATGCATGTGTGTGCACACATACTTAAAGTATTTAACCTGCTACATCAGGGACCATGGGCACTGGCCTTAGAAAAACACACTGTATTGACTAAATAATAGCCTAGTTCACCAGTATTTCATATTAACATTCCAAATCATACATATTTGGGGGAAAGGGGATATTTCTTTTTTTAAAGGTCATTTATTTATAGTTTCTATGTGTGGGAGACAGAGGAAGAGCCTGAGAGTGAGCAGGGAAGGGGCAGAGAGGGGTGGAGAGAGACATGGAGCTTGGTTTTATGACTCTGAGATGATTACCTGAGCTGAAATCAAGGGTTGGGTTCTTAACCGACTGAGCCATCCAGATGCCCCATGGGGGGGGGGGGTATTTCTTATATGAGACAAGTATTCCCTATCGGTAGGAAAGGGAGGTTTGGAACCAGAATTCCTAGTTTGTTGTTTGAATTGCATGCTCAGCCCCAACACTTTCCTTTATGCTGGGGCCACGTCTCGTTCAGGTAGGAACTCACAGACTACCATCTTCTTTGTAAAGCTTTTCTTTCTTTACTGCTCACTGATACCATTAGCAGTTTCTTTTTTTTTTATCAGCTTCTCTGAGCTTGTATTTTTACCTTGCTTCCTTTACTGTCCCCGTTTCTGCTAACCTCTTGTACATCACAAAATAAGTTATATGAAATATACATCTACTAAAAGGTTTGAGAAACTATGGAATGACTTAGAGAATGTGCAATTGTCTTTTAAATATGACATTTATCATAACCTCATCCATTTTCTAAGGGAAAAGCACTCAGTAGTTTAACTCTTCAGAAATAGTTCCGTCTAGCGGGGTTTCTCAACATCAGCACTATCAGCATTTTGGGCCAGATAATCCTTTGTTGGGGGGGGGGGTCCTCTCTGTGCACTGCAGGATTTTTAGCATCATTCCTGGCCTCTACCCATAGATATTAATAGCACTTCGCCAGTTACGACAACTGAAATGTCTCTAGACATTGCCAAATATCCCCCGGCCACCCCCCTGGAGTCTATATCATCTGTGTTTGAGAACCACTGCCCTCTAGAGACTTAGAACCACTGCTCTCTAGAGACACACAAAATGTGTTCTGCAAACTAGCAGCATCAACATCACCTGGGAACTTGTTAGAAATGCAGAATCTCTGGCTGTGCCCCAGATGTACTTAAACACAATCTACATTTTGACAAGATCCTCTTAAGTATACCTTAAAGATTTTGAAGCTCTGTCTTGAAGAATGCCTCCATTTGTTAATTGTCTCCTCCTAACAGATCCATCTTTCTCTCACAGCTCCTTCTAATCTTCCCTGGAAAATTTTTCATCTTTGTGGAAATTCCTTAAGCTGCTCACAGATATCTTTGACTCAAGAGCCATAGAGTTCCCCCTTTCCTTCCAGCAGTTCCTTTCCTCAATTCTAAGTTATTTAGGCTATAATAATGCTCCAGAGGCTCTAGAGTAACATTCCAGAAGATGAGCCTGGGCTAGGAAGGGGAGGGGAAGTTTGGGTCTTCAAGTCTGGAATAATAGTTCAGATAAGTACTGACAGTCTATGTCTGTCCACTCTGATGTTTCCTTGCTTGTGGGATTTGAAATTATACCTAGGCTGATTCTGTAGTTAAGACTATCATAATTCATCAGTTGATATCACACTTGATAATGAGATTCGGAATCTATGAACTGCTGTTAAGAAAGTCTGTCAATCTTTTACTAATGACTCTCCTCATTTTCAGTGGTCTTTAGCAGTTAGAGTCCAATATCATTGCTTAACACCCCTTCCCAATGAATTAACACTTGAATACTATACCAGCAGGACAAATATACCTGCCTTATTTTGACACCTAATGTCCAATTTCCTTTTAAATTTTTCATTTGGTCATCTATTTTAATGTTATTGAAATTTAGAACTGGGGCATAACTTCCACACACTTTCATATACTTACATTCTTTGTATCTCACTTCATAGGTGGTTATTTAATGGTTAAAGCAACTAGCGGAATCCAGACACCCAAGTGTCAGTTGCTGCAAAGTGATGTGCAAACTGGCAGCCATATAATTATAGATCTAACAGGGCTGGGTACAAGGTGAGGCAAGATAGTTACCTGGAGCACAAACACTCTCCCAAGTTCATGTAACTTCTGATTCTAGTCTCTCCCAGAGACCTTGTATCTTCATTCAGCCTGTGACATGTTTTTTTCCAGAGTCATTTCTCTACCACCGAAGTCATGGATAACAACTAATTTCCCTGTTGTTTCAATATTCATGTTGTATTTTTGGTCCCTACATGGTTTTCCCAGTCTCATTTCCTAGTCTTAGTTTTCCATGAAATTGGGCCATCTTGGATTCCTGTCTCCAGTGGAGGTAAATTCAGTAACTTGAAGAGTAGGGAAAATATGATTCAGAAGATCAGACTTGGAATTTTGTTTCCCAGATCCATGATCCCCATATGCTAGTTATCAATTTGTTGACTTCTCAATCCAAACCCACTCTCCTTTGCACTATTTCTTGATAGTGAATCTGTATCCTATAAAAATTTCTTTTGCCGGCTAGCTCCATGTTAAGCTTCATGAGTAGAGTATGCTAGGGGAACTCTATATGTACTCCTGTTTTGTTGCTTTGCTTCTTTCTTTGGTAGGGCAGTGGCCACAGCTACGTTCAAGGGGGAGACCAAGTGATGCACATTTTCCAGCAAGTCTTGCTGGCGTTCCAGCCAGCATCTTCCTAGTGAGTTTGCAGTAGGTTGCACTTTAGCAGGTTGCTTTCTGCTTTCCAATTCCACCCTGCTGCACATTAGTGAGCTTCAGTGTTATCCAAGGGTCCACAGCCATTATTGTCTCTAACAAGGTCTAAATCTCAGCCTTGGTGGGAAGGGATAGTGACTTCCAAGTTTGGTGCTTCCTTGGATATTCTCCTTCATTCCTAGAGGTAGTAGTTATTCCCTTCATCTGCTATTTCAGTAGCTCTAGAATTTTCTTTACTTCTACTAGTATTATTTCTCTTTTGCATATTTAACATTTCCATATGTGAAATTACTGGTGTTGTTTCTGTCTCCTGCTTGGATCCTATTTCATCTTCCAGTCCAAAAGAGAAGATCTACGAAAAACTAAGTCTATTCTAGTTTTAGAAGGCATCTGTAGGAGATACAGGGCCCTTGTAGGGATCCCATCTATTTTCTTATAAACAGATTAGAAATGGCCTTCCTTGGGAGAGACTGTAATGACCAGCTCATTAAAAGGTGACGCTCAGCAGTTAAGTCTCTATTGCTGTAGCTTGTCTTCCTGGGTTCTTGCCTTGCCAACCTTCTTTTCTCTAGTTCTGACTGTAGAAGACCTACTACCAATCTGTTTGGACACCATTTACTTATGTTTAAGCTTTGGGCTTTCCTTGTTTTTTATATATATTATATCATTATATATATATTTGTATATATAATATTTACATATAATTATATGTGTTATTTTTATATATTTATAAATATATAAATATTTATACCTAAATTAAAAATATCTAATATTATATAAAAATTTAAAGTATGTAATATGTTATATTGTATTTTATATATATATATATACATATATATATGAAATCAGATTTTAATTGTAATATGTAATATGATCTCACTGGAGGAGATCACATTTTCTAACTTTTTTTATTTTTTAGAGAGAGAGAGTGCACAGTGGGAGAAGGAGGCAGAGGAACTGAGAGAGAGAAAGAGAGAAAGAGAGAGAGAGAGAGAGAGAGAGAGAGAGAGAGAATCTCAAGCAGGTTTCACACTCAGCACAGAGCCCAATGCAGGGCTTGATCCCATGACCCTGGGATCATGACCTGAGCCAAAATCAAGAATTGGATGCTCAAACAACTGAACCATCCAGGTGCCCCCACATTTTCTAACTTTATTGTTTTCTATTTTGTTTTGTTTTCGACAATAGTAAGTCACTAGAATGGCCTTTTCCCATGGTTTTCTACTTTCAGTGTAGTCTTTCTTAATAAGTGCTTGCTTTTTTATTTTAAATTTTTTTAATGTTTATTTATTTTTGAGACAGAGAGAGGCAGAGCATGAGCGGGGGAGGGGTAGAGAGAGACACACACACAGAATCTGAAGCAGGCTCCAGGCTCTGAGCTGTCAGCACAGAGCCCAACGCAGGGCTCCAACTCACAGACTGCGAGATCATGACCTGAGCCGAAGTCAGACGCTCAACTGACTGAGCCACCCAGGCGGCCCAATGAGTGCTTGCTTTTAAACAGCATGGATGTTTTCATGACTAACCATTTTGAGATTGATAACAACCATATTGCTTATGAGGCTTAATGAGAAAATATAAAGTTTTTATAAGATTTTTCCATTTTTCAGCTATAGTTCTCTTACCAGCTGGGTCAAGGGGCCCTCCGATTTACAGGAAGAGCTGTTGAATGCTAACTTCTATGGGACTGTGATTAAACTGGTTGGCTTGAAAATATACATTGTCTTTACCATGTAATTCTGATTTGAAGACAGTTAAAAGAGGGGACATTAATACCTTTTAGTTTGCATACTGAGAAGTAGGTGTCTTATACTCACTTTGCATATTTATGAAAAATAAACCATACATCAGAATTTGAGCCAATGACCTTAGCCCAAATTTATAGCAGTAAAGTATTGCAACACTGATTTCTGATTGATAACCTTCATAAATGGATCTCATGCTTCCCACTGTGTTCTTGGCAAGCGTACCTTATTATTTATTTTCCTATCAATAAAATTGGCATAGAATTATATTTTGGGGTACATATATTGACTGTGCATACATTAAATGCAAAGTTTTGTTATTAATAATAGACACACTGAGATCTGAGAGTTAATAACTATCTAAACTCACATACTAACATGCCGATCAGGTGAATGTTTGATTTAACAAAGTGACCTTCATAATTTACAATGTTTCTTAGTCTAAACTTCCCCATGACTATTTTCATTTGCACCTTGACAGTTCTGTATCTCAGGGTCTTAAAGTATCCTATGTTATTTATTACTATTACACTATCCCAGAAAAAGATAAATGTTGCGTATAGATTTGTTTGATACAAATATCCTTTCGGAGTATTTTTCTAAAGATAGTGTTTCATTTCTAGATTGTAAAAGATGTAAAATAGATGCAGAATTTATTTTTTTTCCATCTTTTGGTCAGCATCTTCATTGACTGATTTTACATCTTAGTTATACTTTGGTGTGAACACCCATGAAAAGCTCCACATCTAATAAAAACAGCCTGAAAAATAATGCCTTCTTGCTTATGGCATGAGAGCTATTATGGAACATAATTCCTGTGTTTTGAAAAAACAATAGAGTTTGTTATGAAATTGAGTTTCCCCCAGAGAGTGCCACATGACCATAGGCTATTAATTATACAGTTTTATTATTATCTTTTGTTCAGAACAATAGTGCTCCTGAGGTCCTGTGGAACTTTTCTCCCATGCGATTATGTCGAGTTTTGATTAAGCATCATTATATACAGTTCATTAACAATGTATCTTAAAATGAGTTTTTGATTGAACATTTTTATTGGTCATTTACTATAATTGATGGATTCTGTTGAAATTTTACATAGAAAATTTGCCAGGATAGTTATAGTATTTTTCATTATGTATCATTATGCCCCTTTTCCTTAAAAACCCAAGTTTCTTTAAAAAAATTAACTTTCAAAAATTAGATATTGATCTATTGCCAAGGCAGTTGCTCCTTCCATGGTTCAATTAGGAGAGAAACAGAAACTGGTAATATTGAATAGGAATGAGAAAAATTTGGGAAATTAAATAATCCTATTAGCATGGTCCTTTTTTCCCTAGCGCTCAAGTCATTCTTTGGGAAAGTAAATGAATGCTTGCTGGTTGATAAGGATTCTTCTAATGCATTATAAAACTTTATCTGTTTCATTGGATTCCCCAATATTATAATATTAATCATAATGTTTACTGCACCTGTTCTTAACCTTAATCATAAATGATTTGGCAATGAGTTGACAGATTACCTTTTGTAATATCTTTATATTTAAGGAAATGTTAAAAATTTCTTACAAATTATTTAATGCATTAGTAAAAACTGCAGAAACTATTTAATGTGGTAGTAAAAGCTGCCCTGGAATTTTTTGACAGTGAACTTATATTCACCGGAGTTGTTCACGCAAATGCTTGATAGCTACTCATTGGGAAAGAGAAAATGGTAAAATAGATAATCTTTAATATTTCTTCCAACTCTAACCTCTTACAAATTACTCACTGAATATAACATAAAGCAGAGAACAAAGGAAGAAAAAGAATTAGAGGAGGAGTTTAAAGACTGATAGTGTTTGGCTTCAAGCAAGCTACTTAACTTCTCTGGGTTTCAGTCACCTGTGATAATAAAGAAATTGGATTAGATAATGCTAAAGTTACCTTTCTATTGGAGCAATTCATGATTCTCTATTTCCCTGATGGCTGAGGATTAAATGAAACTCCTCTGAGAATCTATGTTTCATTCAGAAAATACCAGACCCTTGAGAAATAGAGTCCACTGACAACAGTTGGCAAATGTATGAAATTCCAATGAACTTACAGTTTTGGTATCTGTTACGTTAACTTTTATTCCTACCTCATCTAAATTTTTGTACAGCTTTCCTCCTACTAAGAATGTGAACAAGAAAAGAAAAACAAAGAAAAAGGATTTTTTCTTTGTAATTCTTTATTCTCTTCTTTGAAATAGCAATTCCAGCTGCTGCTGGAAGCTTCTATGAATTAAAAATTATACTTTAGTGTTGTCATAGAGAAAAGGTCAAATTGAAGTTTTGGTTGCTGATCATGGGTTATTTTTCAGGAAAAGAAGAGCTAGTCATTGCTTACTTTTCTAAATCTTGTCAACTGATTGTCATTATCCTTCCCCTCATATTTATTTTCCTCTTTTTCCCCCTGGGCAGAATATAAATACTCTTAGCTCGCAAGTATAATTCTAACCCTGTAGACTGGGCAGTTTGAACTCAGCCAACCACCCAGATATTTTGGGGATCAAAAGGGCTCAATCTTCTGAAACTTGAAAGAAAAGAAAGCCTAAATATAAAGGTCATATTTTATCTACTACAGAACTCTCTCTTCCTTCTCTTTATATTTCTCTCTCAACATCCTACCCCAGTTGCAAGCCACCACTAACGGAAGGAAAATGTGCCAGGAATATGTTAGATTATAGTTAATTTGGTCACTATTTACCCTATAACATTGAGTGGATTACACTTTCGTATTACTTTATATCTCAGAATTTATTGATTCAGTGATACCTCAAGTGGTGGCCAACAAGGACACTTTCTCCCTCTACCACACCTACTTTCCTTGATTCTCTTGCAATTTAAGTGGGAAAAAAATCATGAAAAAGTATAGTATGAAGAAAATCCTTTGTAACATCAAGTTCATGGGTCAAGTTTAAGACTCTATTTGAAGTTCGTTCACATGATATTTTGATTTACTTGCCATATGTAAGGTGAATGAGCAAACTAGCTTTGTGAGTATTTAATATTTTAACCATATGGAGGAGAATCACTGCTTTTGCTTAAAGGTAAAACAAGGAGATAAGATGCATTTTATTGCCTATTTTGGGTTATTATGGGTTAAGATCTACTGAAATAATAAGAGTTTCCTATCCCATCACATATCTCTACATATTTGGGTAAAAGAAAAATGTTCCAGAGTTAAGATAGTAGCTCAAACAACAACTAACCCTCTTATTAATTGATGTTCTTGGCCAGAAAGGGAAAAAATAGTCAAGTGTGACCCTATGCCTCATCTGTTTTTAATATTGGAAAACAACGTAGCCAAAAAACAAAACAAAACAAAACAAAAATCCTATAGGTTGTCAGTTAGTATTATAATCTGAATGTAGAGAGAACAAAATATGAAAACAGAGCCCAGTGATCCAGCCTGGAAATAGGATGGGAAGACAAAAGTGTCTTACCTTTACACCAGCAATAAGGCATTCTGGGAAAATCATAGAGTTTGGTGGTTAATAATGCTATCCTCCAGCCCTCAGTCCATCATGATGACTTGTGTGACCTAGGCAAGTTAATTCATCTCTATCAGATTTTCTGTCTTCCTTCCTTTCTTCCTTCCTTCCTTCCTTTTTAGGATATCAGATTTACTTTCTTAACATACAAAGAAATGAGACATCCTTGGAAATCTCTGGCACAGTGCCTAGTATACAGCAGGCACACACGAAGCAGTCATGGGTCCTGTATCTTTCCCATTTCCTCATTCATGATGTGAGGAGTTTGATCTATAACACAACAGTTTTCAAGTCTTTTTTTTTTTCATTTGGACAACAGCAATAAAATTTTTCATGGAATCCCAACACATTAAATAGATAAAAGCTAAACTGTCCTGGTTGAAGTAAAAGTAGAAAGCCCAGAACCAGCTTCACTGGTTATTTGTTTTTATTACGGTAAAGGATTGACATTCATCCAAGCTTTTGGTCAGTATATGTTCATAGACACTCACAATCACAAATTTTTTTCAGCACCTTTCACTATTTCTTGGGCCAAAATGTATTCCAAGTAGGTTTCACATGGCAGTGGTTTCTAGAGTTCACTTACTGTTTCCTCAAGTAATCTCCTTGACAATTTGATGTTAAAGGGGGTTAATATTGGTGTGGCAGATGATAATGATCCTGTGAAATTGCCCTGGAGATCATTCTTTTGTAAATGAAGGGTAACACACTAAACTGCAGGCAAACCTGATTCAAGCAGAATGCTATAATGAATGTCATTTATCTGTTCTGCTGACTGTGGGTGCTGGAATTTTTACTGAAATCTCTTGGGGACCACCCAGGGCAGATATCTATTTTTAACAATACATGAAAAGTTTCTTTTAATTCAAGACTATAAAAAGTTAAAAGAAATGTTTGGTTTAGTATAAATCAGAGCATTGTAATAACTGTATGTTTTACTAAATATTTAACTTACTTATACAATAACTATACTTAGCAGTATGGCATGGTTAGGAGGGGCTTCAGAGTTAAATCCCAGCTCTTTCACTTATTAGCTTTGTGACCTTGAGTAATTATTTTATCCTTGCTAAGCCACAATTTCCTCATTAGTGAAATGGAAATGAGAATTCATTCCTCATTTCGGTTGCTGTGAGATTTAAAAGGAAAAACCTATTTTGAATCCTACCATTGGACCCAGCATATAGTAGATGCCTAGTAACTTTATTTTTGCTTAAATGTGCTATGGCTTTGATGTCACTTATAGTCCCTCCTCAGCAAAAACTTGGTGATACTTGAGAACCCAGTTTGGCTGAGGAGTTGCAATGGTACAGTCTGGCTCTTTACCTTATTTTTCCTCTCTTTTTCTACCTCTGTGTCATTTACTGATCATCTCCAGAGTCTTGAGCTGACTTGGATTTTTATGCCAACTTACAGAGATTCTCAGGTTCTCTTAGGTTACTTGTCAAATGTTTATACAACATAAAGACATAAATGTCTGCATTAACTGTATGCCTATAATCCAATCAGCTACTAGTAGGTACTGCACCAATTTACACAAAGTTAGAATAAGAGGAAAACTTTCTTTCAAATGCATTCTGCAAACTACCTGCTATTGTCGTAAGTTTACCTAAGAATGGGTCCCCCACCCCTTTCGTCCCATTAGATGTTTTCCAGGTGGTAATGACTCCAATTTATATTCCACATAAAAACTTTTGCTATTCTGTGCAGACAACGCTAACTGTAGAATTAAATTCTCACAAATTTAATATGCAGACAAAACACTTGGGGATCTTGTTAAGATGCAGATTCTGATTCAGTAGATCTGGTGTGGAGCCTGAGTTTCTGTGTTCTAACAACCTCCCTGATGGTGCTCATGCTGCTGATCTGCAAACCACGGTTTGGGTAGCAAGGCTCCAGGTGCATGCTAGGTCACCTTGCCAATCATCCCTTATTGTCTCTCCACCATCTCCTTTGCCTATCTTGCTAGAATAAGCAGACTTGGTGTTTTGTTTGTGTTTTGTATTTGTGTATTCCATGCCAGTCATGGTTACTTTTAAACTTTTTTAACGTTTTTTATTTATCTTTGAGATCCGGAGAGACAGAGCACGAGTGGGGGAGGGGCCGAGACAGGGGGAGACACAGAATCTGAGGCCGACTCCAGGCTCTAACCTGTCAGCATAGAGCCCGACACAGGGCTCCAACCCACAAGCTGGGTGTTCATGACCTAAGCCGAAGTCAGATGCTTAACTGACTGAGCCACCCACGCGCCCCATGCCAGCAATATTTAAAATATAAACACAAAAACAAAAACCAAAAACCCGACAAACAAAACATTCCCAACTTGGAAATTTTTAGCTGTTTATCTCCAAAAAGTTGTCTTCTAAAGGAAAGAAAAAGAAAAAAAAAAAAAAAGAAAAAAACAAACACAACTTTGTATCGATTTAAAATGATGACCTAGATTTATATGACTTCCTTTTTTGCATTCTAAATCTTCTTTTGACCATCATGCAGGTTGAATTTTCTGTCCACAAAGAAAGTAAAAATTCCTCATGGAAAAAACCTACTCTTATGACTTTGAAAAGTATTAAGATAACATTGGCATGTGACTGAGGCTGGCCCCCTGCAGGCCCAGCACTGACAATAGGGTGAACTCTTCCTTCTCTGCTTGCACTCAACAGTGAGCTGTCTGTAAGCCTTGTCCAATTAATAAAAATGATGCCTATGTGAAATGAACCTCTGTGAATTTATTAATTCATCAGCAGCCACATGAAAGGCATATCAGGTGACATGTTGGGCTCCTCATCCCTCAAATCCCAAGACTTGAGGATATTCAGAAATGCCATAAACTCCATTATTTTAAGAGCTGTTTCCTAAGAAAACTCTGGGCCAAGCATTTAGAATATATTATCACTTTAAACACAGATTTTCATTGACAACATTCTGTGGGCATCCATTTAATATTAATATTAAGCCAAAGAAATAATGGTCCTTGTTTCTTTCCTTTAAAACGACAGGAATAGTGGGTACTTGTTCCTTCTGAAAAACAGGAAATATCTAAGCCAGCAGTATTCACACTGGTGTCATTACTTGCATTACTTCAGTTATCGATTGAACCTTGCCAAAATTCTCCATGATGCATCTGCCTTCGAGCAAGGGAGAGGCTTCTATGAGAGATTGGCTTATAAAGGTTATCCCAGGATCAAATGATATGCAGTTCTCTGCCTTTTAAAAAAGTCTTAAAAGGCTAGGAAACAAGATACGGAGGCACAGAAAACGAGGCAGCTGGCTGTAATTTTCTAAAATTAGTAACATAATATTTTAATGTAACGGGTACAAAATTTGAACTTAATTTTTCAGAAGGGATGCCCAAACCAAATAAGCATTCATTAGTACTGTTCTGTGTCACCTTGAAATTACTGAATTCTAAATATCTTCCAGGGTTAGAACCCAGGGGCTCTTAGGAGTTTTCCAGAATCCTTGAAGTTCTTGCCTACCAAGCAATTTACAAGGTGGGAGAGGAGTGGGGCATAGCAGCCAGGATCAGAGGTCTTGGATGAGTTTATCCCCAAATTTCAGGGAGACTTCTTGGTGGTTCTTTCACTGACATTTGAGAATGTTGTATTTTATTTTGTCCCTTCTGTTGAATCTAGATTGATAACACCCTCCGAAACTCTTGCCCTAGGGTCTATACACTTATAAACACAAGAAAAGGAATTGCTGAGGCCTCAGTTTGTTCTATTGATTGGAGAGTGCTGCAGGGAGTCCCGAGATCAATAAAACACTGGCTTCCTCTCCTTCACCTCTTCATTGCCAGTTTTCTGTGCCAAATTTGCCTCTTTCTTTTCCTCGTCTTGCTTTTGGGGATCAGTGCCCTAGGCATCTGATCTTTTTCTTAATCTCTCTGGGGAAGAAAATATCCTAAATGCCCAGTGATTTTGTCAGGATTTTATCAGCAGTATATTTCAAGGTGGATGGAAATAGTACCAAATTTGTATGACCACCTCCAGGTCCACCTCTCTTGTGTCTCCCTTTATCCATAATATCATGTAAAGGTGCAGTGCTTTAGGCTTCACTCAGATGGGTTTGACTATGGTTTTTACTGGCCTTGGCACAGGCTTGATTATATGTTAGTCTATGTGGTCATGTGAACACCCAGTATATTTCTTTCTGTGTTCCTGCTCCCCATTCTCATCTGCATGTGTGTGCAAGTGTTTATGCACACATGTATAAGTGAACATACATATACCAAGGACAGTATCTATACGAGAGGGATGGGTGTATTTTTAAAAGAGGTCAAAATAGGGATGATAAAACTCACATGAGGATAAAATAGAAGTCCACCCTCAGGACAACACTGTGATATTTTGGCGATTGAGTTCTACCCTAGGTCCTTGGTTTCCTCTCTGGAAGACCACCTTATTTTTGACAAGCCTTCCTTTAGATCAGCCTCTAGACAACCAGTAGGTGCCAGAGACTCTTCCTGAACAAAGAAGATATTCTGAAGAAACTGCCTTTCATCTCTCTAAGACCAGAGATGAATTTCATTCATTCATTCATTCATTCATTCATTCATTCATTCATCCATTCTGCTGCACAAAGACCCAGAACACCAATGAATTTCTTTAGATGCAGTTGTATAATTTCACTTAAGATGTCCTTAGATTCCCCTGAATCTTTCTTTTTCCCTTATCCCCAGAATCAATACAAAAAATAAGAAGAAGAAGAAGAAAGTGAGAAATACATGACCATAATTTTATTTATTTATTTATTTATTTATTTATTTATTTATTTATTTTTAACGTTTATTTATTTTTGAGAGAAAGAGACAGAGCATGAGGGGGAGAGGGAAAGAGAGAGAGGGAGACACAGAATTGGAAGCAGGCTCCAGACTCTGAGCTCTCAGCACAGAGCCCTATGCAGGGCTCGAACTCACAAGCCACGAGATCATGGCCTGAGCTGAAGTCAGACGCTCAACCAACAGAGCCACCCAGGCGCCCCCGTGATCATAATTAAAGAAGGTTTGAATAAAGCTCTTTCCCTACGTAAAACAAATAAAAGTCTTGTTCCTTCCACCACTACAAGCTACATATGCCCCTCAAGAATAGATTACTACTGCTGGAGTCAGCTATGGTTTCCATAATTTGCTCTGAGAACTGTTGGGATTAGCCTTCAAAGGGACCCTCTCCTCTGCAACTTTGTGCCTCCTTCCTTGACTCTGAAATCACCTCAGCAGAATGTCTGTTTCTTCTACCTGGAAAGAAATGCAGTCAGTTTTGTTTCCTGAATCCAGAGTGGACTTTACACTAGGAACAAAATTTCTTCCATGATCAATGGCTATCCAAACTAGATAATGGCTAGAAGAGGGGTCCAATGAATAGAGCAGTTTCTATCTGGTTGTTCTACTATTTTTTTTTTTTAAGAAAATTCAGTAGTCTTTCAGGTGGGTCTAGGAACTCCCCAAAAGTGAATAGATTTGGAGCTGCTCCCCTTTAACTTCTGATATTGGACCCACATAGGGAGTGTTTTTGATCCACACTCCACACTCCAGGCTCGTGTTCGGCTCTCCCTTCCATGACTGACAGTCCCTATTCTGTTCTGAGGAACCATCTGTCTCCACAGCTCGCCCACACAAGGATGGAGTTGTCATTGATGTGGCAGCCAGGACTGCAACAACAGGCACTGATGCCAGATGACACAGGTGGTCGGGAGCATTGAGAGTCACCAAGGAGACTCAGAGAAGACTAGCACTTCCATTAGTTGGGTGGGATGCATCTGAAGGCATCACCATTTTGTCACAGATTAAGGAAATCTGAGAAAAATGATGGACACTGACTCCTAAAATGTGTCCATCACATTCATAGAGATGTTAAAAAATGCAATATGTCACCATTCACTGAAAAAACACTATGTTTTCACTGTAAGTCACCAGACTTCAGTGCTTCCTTTGACTTGTGAAGCTAAGACAGGATGAAGAACATGGTCAATTTCATCTCTAACTCTAGATTTTGCTGTATAATTTTTAAAAGGCACAGAAATATTCCAAATATTTTCTTTCAAGATGACCCATTAAGATCATTGGATGACCATTCAGATGCCAAGAAACCATTTCCAAGGTGCTATGCTATGGTAGGTTATACCAAAATATCTCAGGCAGTTGAAGCTACTCAGCACTTCTTGTTTCAAAGAACAAAGAGAAACAACATCCTCTATTGGTCTACAAGAAGTTAGGCAACATGTGAATGTAATGAAATTATACAACAAAACTTGATTCTTTTTCTTTCCTTCCTAATGACGACTCAAAGTCTGATAAGAAAACTGAACATAATCTCTTTCCTTCATTTTCTTCTTTAGTCTAATATGCAATGCATTTCCAGTAAAGTCCTGTTGATTCTTTGCATCTTTTCCTATCTCTTCCTTCTGTTTCTTCCTGGCTATAAATGCTGAGTCTAGAACAGACCTGGCATATACTTAGGTGCTCAATACATTAGAATGTTTGATAATCCCTGCTTAGCCATCTTCCTTGACTTTCTGTTTTTTCCAGGATGAAGTACAAACACCTGAACATTAGATTTAAGACACTTTGCATGTTGGTCTCAACCTGACTTTCCACCTCATTTCCTTGCATCTTCCTCTGCACAAACCTTCTATTCAAGAAACCTGAAGATCTTGTCATTCCTTAAGCTTTCCATGTTTTTTCATCCATCTCTGCATGAAAACCCTTTTTAAGACTACCTGGAATACAGAGGTGCTGATGATTGTCTTTTCAGTCATTCTGTCAATTCATTCATTCATTCATTCATTCATTCATTCATTTCCTGACCAGCATCTACACATCCTTGAAGACCCAGGCAAAATCTTGCCTTTCATATGAAGCCCTCCAAGACCCCCTGAAGTTTGTCACATTTTCTCAGTGCTTTTGTAGTACTTTATATATAATTCCATTGAGTTGTAATTTATCTTATGTGTTTCCTTTGTCCTCCTCTGGACTATAAGCTACTACAGAGTAAGCAATGAGTCATTTATCAATTTGTCCCCAGTACATTTTACAGTGCTTGGTACATAATAAGTACTCAATAAATGCGTAATGAATAAATGAATAACTAAGCTACTGGGAATAGATACATATTTTAGAAAGCAGAGATCATTGCTCTGGATTGAGGATTCAGCAGGTGAACTTCATAGCATTTTATCCATATATTTGAAAAACCTCAAGGAGTCTCTTTAGTAGTTATGTAAAATGCATATTGAAATTTTATTAAAATAATATTTTACATTATGTGAAATTCATAGAATAGCAACCAAATAACTTAAAGATCTTGGATCTGTAGACCAAGTAATATGATAATGAGTCATATAAACTGAGCAAAGGATAATGCAGCCTACAGAAAAATGTTTAGGGCTCCCTAGTCTCAATTATCTGTACATAATTCTCTATGAAGCCAATGAGAATGATGAATGACTAAGTAGAGCAACATTTGGTTTCTAGAGCAAGGCAGTTAACTATTTCAAAACAAAACAATATTATATAAATGTGATGATTGTCCTCATGTTTCTTTTAAAAGTGATGAATGTGCCCCCAAGTGACTTATTTAAATTTAAATGTAATTTGGTTTTTAAAGTAGATACTTTCACGTTTCTTAAATGCCAAAAGAGAAGAGCTGCCTAGTCATTTTGTTTTCCAGTCTCTCATTCATGCCTCATACCCTCCTCTGTCAATGACTTTGTTTGTTTTCCCACCTGAAGCTGCCCACAGAGAAAACAAAACAAAATGTTTGAAGGACATTGAAAATGGGCAAGTGGGGGAGGGGTGCTTTCCCCAAGAAAGGGTACTTCTTAAATGAGCTGACAGTGTTCTTTGTTGGTACAAATGAAAAGCTAACATAAAAATGTCCCCTAAGCTTCACTTTTAGTGTTTTGCAAGAATGGAGACCAGCTTTGACATATTTCTATGTGCCTATCTTAATCCTTCAGAACTGAGGATTCTGAGCAAACTGCTGAACCTGCAGTGTTTGTCTATTTATCTGTCTTCCATCTGCACATAATATAGACTTCACATTGTTCATTTGGGAGTCCCTGTTATTGTCCAAATGCCTGTCACAAAATAGGGTGTCTTAGTCCTCTAGGGTAACTGGCCATGGTACCAACAGACACAGATGGTGAATGAATGCATTAATATGCTCTGTTCATGGCGAAAATTGCACAGAAATAATACATTAACTTTAAAGGATTGCTTCCCATCTTTGTTACAGAGTTTTTGAGGCCATGTCTGCATGCACAAAATGAAGTGGAAATTTAAGGCAATTATCTGGGCAATATTTGGGGGAAAATTATAGTTACCTGTTAATAAAGAATTGTTAATTCTTACATTCTGAATTTGCTCACCCAGCAAATGTTCCTGATGGATTTCACCCCATTTGTCCACTAATTTACTTTGCCATGTTTCATACTTAGAGTCACAGTATACTTAGGTATTTAAAATGCAAAGCTGAGTTTCCCAGCCTCTAAGGAGAAAGGGGAAAAATGGCAATATTTCACTATAACTCAATTATTATTTATAAGTTGTTTAATAAAAGGCTTAAGTTTCATTTGTAAAATGGAAAGCACAGGACCTATCCGCCTCCCCACCACAGAGACAGGGCTGTGATGAAAGCCCTCTGTAATTGTGAAATCCTTTATAAATATAATACTGTTGGGTTGCGTGTATTTATAGATGGGGCGAGGAGTGATGACAGAAGGTAACTCAATAGATCTGGATTTATACGAAATTTTCAGCAGGAAAGTAATCCAATCCTTTATTAAATCAGGTGCAGACACTCTGGAGATCATTTGGTCGTATCATACACGCACTATATACATACGCAGAAGGACAAGGGTCTCTGCCCCAAATCCTTTCATGCTCAGTACCTGAGCATTGGCTGCTCTTGTGTGGGAAGGCAATGCATGTGAGGGTCAGTGTGAGCTTTCCTTTCTGTCTACACTCTTTGAACCCAATTTCATGCTTTTCTCTACTTTGCTGCCCCTCTGCTGACTTCTGGCATATTTTTTTTTTGTCTTTCTTTTACCAAAGTTTCCTTAAAAATTTTCAGAACAATTCATGTTTCCTGCAATCAATGAAGCATTGTAAAAAAAAAAAATACATAAAGAAAAATAATTAAGGGTCACCTGGGTGGCTCAGTCGGTTGGATGTCAGACTTGGGCTCAGGTCACGATCTCGCAGTTCACGAGTTTGAATGAAATCTTGTTCAGCTCTGTGCTGAGAGCTCAGAGCCTGAAGCCTGCTTTAGATTCTGTGTCTCCCTCTCTCTGCCCCTCCCCCACTCATGCTCTGTGTCTCTCTCTCTCTTTCTCAAAAATTAAACATTTTAAAAAATTTAAAAAGAAAAAGAAATAAGAATCTTCCTCCACATTCTCTCTCTGAACCCCTGTTTTTGATGGGCATATTCCATCAACTTTTAGAAAGTGATGATGTTAATCACCTGATGTGCTCTTTGCACACTGCTCTCCCTGCCACACATCCATACATATAAGAAAACATATTTGCACATGAACATTTGGGGCTGACTTTTGCTTTTATGAAACATATTATATTAAACTCATCACTCTGAAATATACATTTTTTCATTTAAAAAATCATTATGGACAGTCTTCCTGGCCAATAATATATTCTCTTAATAGCTACATTTTATCCACGCAATACTCCACTATTTGTTTAACTTATTGTGTCCTTTCAGCTTATTTATAGGTTTTTTTTTCCTATTTTTTTAATGTTTATTCATTTTTGAGAGACAGAGACAGAGCTTGAGCAGGGGAGGGGCAGAGAGAGAGAGGGAGACAGGACCTGAAGAAGCAGGCTCCAGGCTCTGAGCTGTCAACACAGAGCCTGACGAGGAGCTTGAGCTCACGAACCATGAGATCATGACCTGAGCCAAAGTCGGAGGCTTAACCGACTGATCCACCCAGGCACCCCATATAGGTTTTTTACTACCAGAAAATTATGCTGTAATTGACACACTTGTTCATATATATTTATTTACAATATTTTTGTTCACATATATTTACTTTAGGAAAAAACTGACATAGGTCAATGAAGGTGTGTTTTTACTTTTCATGTATTTTACCTGTATTTTTTGTATTTATCTGTATTTAATACATGTTACTAGAAAAGTTTCCAAATGGTTTATACCAATTCACATTTCCACCAAACTGAAAAAGAGTGTCTCCTTGCCCTCATCCTTTATCAGCACTGAATTGATCACTTTTTAAGTTATTTTGCCAATTTGTTACATTAAAAAATGTTATCTCATTAAACTTTGTTTGCATTGCTCTGTATTTTAGTGAGGTTGCACATCTTTCCCACATTTATTGGCCATTTGCCTCTTCTACTTTGTTATTTGTTCATGTCCTTTAGATAGTTATAGTGTGTGCATATAGGGTCTCAAAAAATACCGGTTGAACAAATAACAAAATATCTCAAAAAATTAAAATTTTCCCCATCAGTTTGTAGTAGTCCCTTGTATACTGGGGTGCTATATCCCCTTTTTTACACTATCTGTATTTTTTTCAGTTTATTTGTCTCTTGGCATTGCTCTACCATAAATAAAGCTACAAGAGATCTCTTGGAACATGATATAAGTAAAAAGCTGATACAAGCCGTAAAACATTCCATAACTCTAGTAACTATGTCTAATAACCATGTCGCTACCCCATGTTGTTATGCCCAGCATATGTAGTGTTGTGTGACCATGTCCAATGAATGACTCTGGAATCAGGTCTCTTACATCACCTGTGGGGCTTACTTAATAAATCAGAAAGCAAGGCACAGGCAAAAGAACAGCCTTTTCAGCCTTAGAGAGTAGAAATAGGACTGAGAGTGACTGTTTGCCTAATTGAAGGGAAGCCACACCTTTTAGGATATTTATAATGGGGCGCCTGGGTGGCTCAGTCAGTTGAGCTTCCAAAGTCGGCTCAGGTCGTGATCTCAAATTCATGGGTTCAAGCCCTGCTTCGGGCCCTGTGCTGACAGCTCAGAGTCTGGAGCCTGCTTTGGATTTTGTGTCTCCCTCTCTCTCTGCCCATCCTCTGCTCACACTCTGTCTCTCAAAAATAAAATAAAAAATAATATTAATAAGAAATAATAAAATGAGGAGTAAAGGAAAATAATAACGTTAGCGATCATGATCATGATAATAGTAATATATATACATCCTAAAAATGTGTTTGGTTTCTCTGTACAAAAGAGTAGTTGGTATTTTTCGCTGATAATTTAATATCATTTATATGGTGTTTTGTTCTGAAAAGAACTTTAAAATAGAAGGTGAACTCAAATATTTGCATTTAAGATTGCTATTAACCAAATAGAGTTTAGAATTCTGTCACTTTGAGTTGAGATTTATAAAGCAACAGTGTTATGCACATAGGGCCTCAATAAATGCTGGTTGAATAAATACAAATATCTTAAAAAACTTATGAAGTGTGATTTCCTCACTTTATATTTTTTTAAATTTTTGTGTATTTATTTTGAGAGACAGAGAGGGTAAGCATGGGCACACACACGAATAGGGGAGGGACAGAGAGAGGAAGAGAGAATCCCAAGCAGGCTGCATACTCAGCTTGAAGCCCAACACGGGGCTTGATCCCACCATCTGAGCCAGGTGAGATCGTGACCTGACCCAAAATCACACGATCATGACCTGAGCTGAAATCAAGAGTCAGACACTCAACCAACTAAGCCATCCAACTCACTTTATAGATGTAGCTCTTGAGGTCAAGGGAAGCCAGTGAATTTTGGGGACAGCAAATGAGTATGTGGCAGTGTCAGGATAAAGAGGGACCCTCTGCTTTTGGAGTCTCTGCCCAGAACCCTTCAGCTAATTCAAGATGTAATAAAACTCATCCATCAGACTCTAACTGGGTATTGGACAAAGGGTGGGGTGAAGCATGGTTCTGCTGTTTGTCTAATGGGAAAAACATACCATTGCTCTGTGATTGATTCTCTTCTTTACGAATATGCTCTTGATGTTCCCAGCACCTTGGCTTAACAGAAGGGGAAAGCTTGCTGATGAAGGCTCATAGTCAGTCACTCAGGGGCTGAGTTGGACTTGAATGGCCACTGTGATTCTTATACTGTTCATAGAAGAGAGCCTAAGAATGAAGAGGTTACCTAAGAAAAATCTGGCATCTCGATTATTGTTTTTATTTTGCAGTGTAATAGTCATTATTATGTTTCATGAGTTACATGGACCTCTGCCATAGATATGACTAGGATTGTCAACAATTTTCACCTCAGATAACATGGTCAAATGTCTTACCAGGTATGAAGCTTAGTGATGGCCTACATCCAACTTGAACATTGATCTGAAACTATTTCAGGGCCAATAAAGTTGTTATCCATCTTATAAAATATATGTGTTCCTCTTTTGCTGGCACCACTCCCAGCAATTGTTGGATGCCTCATCCTGCCCTTGATCTTCATGAGCAAAGCAGTCATGGCTTTCTTCAGCTGTACTCGCAGTTCCCCAGAAACTTAGAATCCCATGTGAGGAGAGGCAGCTGTAAGCACAGTCTAGTTTAATTCTTTAAAAAATAAATAATGTAAATCACTTCCTTTTCATTTCCTTTCATTTCATTTCATTTCTTTTGAACCAGTAATACATTTGCATGGTTAGAAGACATTCAAAAGTAAATAAGAGAAAGTATACAGGGAAAAATCTCCCTTCCATCTTTTCCTCCTTGTCAGCCAATCCTGCCTGGGAGAATATTAGGTTTCTGATGCATTCTTTCAGAGTTATTTCATAGTGTATACATGCGTGTGAGGGGGCGGGTTTTGCGTGTGTGTGTACATATGTGTACACTTATACACATATTTGTTCACAAATGTTCACTTTCTAACATGTTGTTCTGCACTTTGAGTTTTAACTTTATAATATTTCTTGGGATTTTTTCCTTATAAATATGTAAAATTTTTCTTTATTCTGTTCATAGCTGCGGAGTCCTCCATTGTGTGGATATATCATAACTTGTTTAGCCAGTCTTCTATGAATGCATACTTAAACATTCCTTTCAACACTTGTTATTACAAAAAGTTGTAGGGGTGAGCCTGGGTGGCTCAGTCCATTGAGTGTTTGACTCTTGATTTCAGCTCAGTTCATGCTCCCAGGGTCCTGTGATGGAGTCTGCTTCTGGCTCTGCACAGAGCATGGAGCCTGCTTATGATTCTCTCTCCCTCTCTCCCTTCCCCTCCCCTGCTTGTGCACTCTCTCTTTCTCTCTCAAAATAAAATAAAATAAAAAAGTAAAATAAAATAAAAATAAAATAACACAAAAAGGTGGTATTAAATGACTCTCTACATTGGTTATTTCATTTATATTTGAAAAAAATATGCTTCAGTTGTATAAATTTCTATCAGTAGAATGGCTAGGTCATGGCATATAGTGCACTTATTTTGATAGATATTACCAAATTGCCTTACATATGAATGTTAGTTGATTGACCGCCATTCAGAAACTGTTTGTTTCCTTAAGATCCCATAAATCTAAATATATGTGATTTTGTTGTTTTAGGCTTATGAAGGGATTTTTTTTACAAGTAAAGGATGAGTAAACTAAGGGTATTACCAGTAGCAAATGTTTCCGTAGCATAGTATGTGCCAGGCACAGCTCTAAGAGCTTAACATTGATCCAGGAGTGAATACTCCATCCACTTCCCCCTTCATCCTCACAAATAAGAATTCTCCATAATCAGCCTAAAATATTTTCCAATAACTTTATGATTAAAAGTAAATTTTGAGGAGGATTTTTCTTTCAACTTTTTAATCTTCAACTCTTTTCTCATGTAATTATGTAAAAAAAAATGATATATTTTGAGAGGACAAATGTGGATTTGTTCCCTATTTTCAGCGAGCTTCCTACTTCCTTTTGGCCATCTTGCCACTTGCCTTCCTCTTAACCTTGCTCCCAGATGCAGACTTTTCCAGATACCACTGCACATCATGTCATGGAGGAGTAGGTACTAATAGGTGTCATGAGCAGTTCTTATTTCCAAATAAAGCACAGGATGGACTTGCTTCTTTCACAGAGTTGAGAAGCTGCTGACTTCTATGTTCTCTTTAGTTCATCCACAGTTTCTTCTTTACTCACAAAGAATGAGTCATTTTCCTAGATCTCAATTTTTGTTTTCTTTCATTACTAGCATAATCAGTTGACTTTTTATCAGAGCTTGTTTTTACAGTGAAACGTTGCTCTCATCTCCCTGTGGTTTACTCTCAGGGACAACAGCAGTGAACAAGAATAGGAAGCCCTTGTATAGTGCTTGCTATGTGCCAGGCTTTGAATATTGTATGAGGGGTACAAAGCTCATGTGCCTTCTCAGATCCCTCAATTGTATCTTTCTTTTTCAACATTCAACGAACGCCAAGCACCTCTCCATTTGAGACCTGGCTGAGGCATGGAGTGTGGTTTCCAAAGTGCTTGCCAAGGGACCAGATGAAGCTATGGGTAGAATAGGGCAATTACCTCTCTGCAGAGTGAACCAGTGGAATTCAAGAGACCAAAAGGAGCCAGACAGGTATATCCCCTTCCTTTATCTCATTCATGGACTGCTGTGAGATGTGCCTCCTCTTTGCAACCCTTCCACAGTAATCCCATTACCATCACCTATGTTGAAAGAACATCTGCTGAGCAATGTGCTCTGTTTTCTTAGCTATTTGTAGAGTGGCCAGTATGGTAAGGCATCTTACTGCATCACATGGTATCTTGTCTTGTTAGGTTTCCCTTTTAACACCACTGTTACCACCTTAGGCATGTAGCTCCCACATGAACTATCCTCACCATAATGTTTGTCTCTGGGTCTTTCTTCCAGAGGACCCCAGCTAAAATCTATACATCAACTAATTTAGTCCTCACAAAAACTCTACTGGGTAGATACTACTCTTTCCCCATTTCATAACTGATAAAACTGAGACACAGGGGTTTAAATGACTTACCCAAGGCCACCAAGTTTCTTTGTAGCAGCATTGGATTTTAGTAGGGTGGCTCCAGAATCTATGCTCTTAGCCATTCTTCTCAGCTGCTCTCCAATATGAAGCTCTTGGAGCTAAGCTGTATAGTCACCACTAGGCTCCTTCACGGGTTTAACTGACTTGCTCCCAAGCAACTTCTTTGCATCATAAGACTCAAATTTGAACCTCAAAAAAATGATAATTTGTTGTAAGTCATGACCCTTTGGAGGTCGTTTGGGCAAACAGGAACTGACTGTTGAAACTGAATTCCAAGGGTTTGTTGTACGTGTGGTAAGCGTCATATTTACTTTTTTGAAAAGTGTATTTTTGCATACACATACAACAACCCATATGAGAGTCATATCTTCTGGTGTGAGCATTGGCATGTGTGGACTAACATATGTGACACCTCAATATCTCTCCCATGCTAGACAAAAAGTGACCCAGGAGGGGTGCCTGGGTGGCTCAGTCAGTTAAACGTATGACCGTTAGTTTTGGCTCAGGTCATGATTTCTTGGTGTGTGAATTTGAGCCCCACATCAGGCTTCCTGCTGACAGTGCAGACCCTGCTTGGGATTCTCTCTTTCCTTCTCCCTCTGCCCTTTCCCCACTTGCTCTCTCTGTCTCTCTCTTTCTCTCTCTCAAAAATAAATAAATTAAACAAACAAAAAAATGTGACCCAAAAAATCTGAGACACATGGTTATAGTACATATATATTTTACTGTTGGTAACAATTATTTTTATAGAATTTTCTGTCAAGGTTGGCTTTTCGGTATCCCCATGTGAACTTCAACTCTCAGGAAACCTGGGCGTAACTTCCTTAACTTACTCCCGTAATATGGTAATCGATTAATGTGAGAGGCTGACTTCATGAGGCCAGTCCCCAAATGCTGTGGAGATTCCATAGTAAGAGAAGTATACTGCCACTGCTTTAAAAATGGTAAATGGAAAGGAATCAGAGGCGGCATCAATGATGCTTTACACATCAGAATACTCTCTGTAGACCAGACAGAGAAGGTTGAACATGATACCTCTTGGGGTTTGGTGCAGATGTTACACAGTAAATATAGTTTGAGTTGTCACTGCATAGATTCTCTCATTGTCAAAAATTATGCTCTTTGAGGTCCATGTCTGAGGCACTGTCCTGTAATTAAATCAGAAGGTCTTGAAGAAGTCTCACATGTAGAATTTATTAAACCGTAACTAGGGTCTGTCAGAACTGTCTCATTATCCTGAATGACCAGTTCCTGGGGTCAAAGTTCCAAGTGACCATTCTTGTTCAAGAACCAGATAGTTAAAGTAAATGTGCTATTAAAGTGGAGCCCAGTTAGAGATCACCTTGACACCAAGTTTGGCATTAACCGACCACCGAGAAGGGCAGAACGTTTTTGATGTATGTCTGGGTTTGTCAGGAATGAGAGCAGCCTATTTGCTGTTGGGTCTCTAAGCATAACATTATGTGTGTATGTATGTGACTCGCCATCTAAGAACAGGTGCTGGCTTTCTAAAGCTGGTGGCCCTCCCTGACAGCCAAATTCCTCCCAGGCTCTGTGGGCTTGCCAGAGCCATTATTTGTCATTTGTTTAGTTTTCATCTTTCTGGGAGAATATGGCAAAGCACAAGACCACAGCTGTGCCTCTTCTCAAACCCTTTCATATTTAGACTTGGTTTTTGTCTGATGAGGAAAATTTTAACCATAAAACATGATGTCTTCTGGATATGGCTAGCAGAGCCAAATAGGATGGCAATGTCACCTGGCTTTTAAGGAGGCTTAAATACTAAAAGGCCAGTTTGCAAGCCTCACATATTTTGTCAGTGACACCAAGCTGGGAAAGAAACGAAAATATTTTGATCACTGGGTACGGGCATTTGTGGCAGATGGTCTCTTCAGCAGTATTCCATTTGGGGGGTCAGTAGGGGAGAGAGGAGGATATCCAAATAGAATATATAAAGTCAAAGAGATAGAATCTTGGCCTCATTTACAGGGCTTTGTGCCAAACCTTGGAACACCCATGCGTCTCCAGTCAAGCGGGTAGAGGTTCCCAGTCTGAGCAGTGTGACAGAGATGACAGTACATTTAAACAGTCTGCTGGGAGGAATTGCCCGGTTGGAAACCCAGGACCCAGGGAGACTGAACAGAATGGGAAAATGTGTATGCCTGTACCATCGATCATGAAGGGGAAGGCTTCCAGTTGTGCCTGCATAAGCCCTTGGTAGGAAGAATATTGCCAGAGGCATGTGTCTATGGAAAAGACTTGGAGAAATGCAGCCAAAAAAAGAGCTGAATCATCTGACTTCACCTTAGGTGACTTTGCATAGGACTGAAATCCCCAGCACAGCTCCTTGTCTTAAGACCTGGATCCTGCTGGCTGAATGGCTGGCTGGCAGGGGTCCAGAGATTGAGTTGCCTAGAAACTTTGGCCCTCACCCCCACTCTCACCAAACAACCATTATGATAATGCAAATGCACTCAGAAAAAGCAGGGGACATTACAAGCTACTAAGTAGACCTGGGGCTCTTTGAGGTCACAGGATTCTGCTAATTCCACTCACTCGGGTTTTCTGTCTTGATATTATTTATTTGCCTGGAAACTGCAGGCTTTTTTTTTTTTTTTTTTTTTTTGCAAAAATGTTTGGGCAGAGGCAAGAAAATTATATTGGAGAAAATATTTTTCCCAAGGGTTCACTGGGTACAGAAGTTGAGAAAGAAAAGGCCCAAGAATGCTATCAGTGTCATTACAATGGATCACCGTTGCCTTTCTGGACCTTCTGGTTGAAGATATCTCTTTCAGTCAGCTTTAGTCATTGGTGGGCTTGAACTTGAACTAACCTTTGTTGTCTCCGACAGCAGAGGCTATTTTGAGGTCCCTGACAGGTGGGCTTGTGAGCCATAACGCATTAGTGCCTACCTGATGACCAACCCAGGCAATGGTTCGCTTAAGTGATAACATTTTCTGAGCAATAGCTGTGTTCTAAGGCCTGTTCCACTCTTAGGGGAAAAGCAGACAGGAAACTGGCCCCCAAAGAGCATCCTGCTTAAATGTTCTAAAAATTGTTATTTCTTTTTCTGTTGACATAAAAAGACCAGCTAAAGCCCCAAAGTAATTACTCAGAGCCAGTGGCTTAGGACACCTGGTTTGTAGTGCCACTCACCTTAACTATACATAAAAAGTGACAAGAAGAGGAGACAAGTCAGAATATGAGTTTTCTGTCTTTGGTACACTCATATAAATAAATAATTACATACAGTACATTACAGTTTATAAAGTGCTTCATGTGTATTTTTATATTTTATCTTTGCAACAATATATATGGATGCATCCGTTTTGTAGATATGAAAGCTAAGTTTAAAAAGGTCAAATGATTTGCCCAAAGCAAGACATCTCATTGATGGAAAGCTGGGGGGAAAAGGCACAAGTTTAGGATTTCTGAAGCAAAACCTGGCATTTTATTCCTATTTCACAGCTGCCTCACTTATGTAGAGTAGTGCTAAGTGAGTACATCACTGTGAAACCTGTAGATTTTTAGCTGGGGAATGTTTAAAATGGAAATAGCCTGGTACAAAATGAGGCTAATTTTCCCTCTTTGCAGAGGGAGAGATTAGCTTGGGAAAAAGTGTACTAGCAGCCGGGATGAGTCTCATCTGAACAGGAGACGTCCTTCCTCCCTTACTGTGGAGCAGAGAGGTGACTGCAGGAAAGTGTATTTTTGCACATCTCTGGCACGTATTGTCCATCAAGTTTCATCCCTAGCTGTGGCTGTGCAAGTTAGATCCTGGGTGGGAGGTGAGACAAGAACTTTGAGTTTCTCTGTCCTTCCTGAAGTTTCCAACAGAAGCTGCTGGAAACCTGAAAAGGGGATGTAAAATGTTCAAGCTCTCTTCTTTTTTTAAAAAAGTTCTTTAATTTATTTTTGAGAGAGAGAGAGAGAGAGAGAGAGAAAGAGGAAAAGAGTGTGTGCATATGAGTCGGGGAGGGGCAGAGAAAGAGAGGGAAAGAATCTCAAGCAAGCTCCATGCTGTCACCACAGAGCCGGATGCGGGGCTCCATCTCACAAGCAACGAGACCATGATCTGAGACGAAATTGAATTGGATGCTTAACTGACTGAGCTCCTTCAAGCTCTCTTCTATTTTCACTTTTACTTTACTTTTAACTCTTTATGTAATTTCAGAATACAGAAAAGTCACCCAAAGAGTAATACAGAGTTCCAGTATATACTTCACTCAGTTGTTAACATTTTACTACATTTTTTCCTTCTTTCATATATATATATATATATACATATATGTATATATATATATCTTTCATATATATATATTTTTTTCTGAACTTTACAAGAGTAAATTGCTAATACAGTGCCCTTTTATTTCTAAATACTTTACCATGTGTTTCCTGAAAATCAGGACATGCTCTTACATAAACCTAATGCAAATGTCAAACTCAGGAATTTAACACCAACACAATAATATTACCTAATCTATAGACTTTATTAGATTTTTCCAATTGTCTTAATACTGTCATTTATAACAAGAGAAACTACTAGATGGCACTTCGTATTCAAGAGTCATGTCTCTTTAGTTGTCTATAATCTGGAAAAATTTCTCCATCTGCCCCTGACCTTGATGGCCTTGATATTGTGAAAATTACAAGTCAATTATTCTGTAGACTGCTTTTCAGTTTCAGCTTTCTCTGATAATTCATTCTGATAATTTATTCTGGTTGAATTTAAAAGTGAAGAAAAATGTCATTCATAAAATCATAAATAAATCAATGTACCTAAATTGTATTGCCTGTTTCTTTTCCCTTTTCCCCCTATTTACTGTTTTCCATTCTTAGTACTAATATTCTCTAGGCCAAGAACACTATATGTAAATATCCATTTTTCACTAAAAAATTCTGCTTTACTGCTCTTTTAAAATGTTCTCACTACCCTTTCCTTTTTTGAAATGTAACAAGTTTGATCCTTTGTCTTCTTTCTCACTAGTTTCTTGCACATTTCTTAGAATTTTGTGGGTGTCCAGCATCCCTAGACATATAAAGACTCCTTTCCTTACTCACTTGCTCTGTAGGTCCCTTTTGTATCCTGTTTGAAACGTTCTTCTTTCTAGGATGATTGTTTCTCATTTGGTTAGTGAAGTGACACTAAGGGCATGAATCCATGTGGAATTTAGTGAAGTGTGTAAGCATTATAAGATCTCTTGGAAACGAGCTCTGAAAATCTGAGAGTCATTAGCAGGGCCTCTGTAATTGGCCGTGGAGGGGTGGGCTGGACAGAAAGTGCAATGTGGAGCAAGTAGGCTTAGCTCATTTGGAAGTGGAGCACTTTCTGTTTCTTTTTAATGCTTCACTGAAGCTGGTTTTGAGGGAATTGAGAGCAGTTTAGTGGGTACTTTCTACGTTCCCTTCTTTACTACCAACCCATCATACACCCATCCTCACACAGGACATTAAATACATAGGAGGGACAGGAATTACTGAGAGCATGTTCTGGAATTACTGGAGAAAAAAGAGACACTCAAGTCTGGAGGGTGTAGAAAATAGAACGCAAACACATCTCTTCTGCTCTTGCTGTTTTGATCATGGAATTGTAGGTAGAGACAGTGACAAAAGGGAGCACGGTTGTGGAAGTTATGGTTTTCTGTAGAAAGGGGTAGGAACAGTAGTAAAAATACAATACTTAAAAATGAAATGTGTATTTCCTATGCCCCCACAGACTTGGAGATACAAGTGGTATCATGTAGGGCAAATTTTGTGGGTTATTTCTGATTTCTGCTAACTCTCCTGTATACTCACTCCTGGAGATGATATATCAGAAGGGAAGTCAACACAATGGAGGCTGATGAAAGGGTTGCTATTTAAAAGTGATTATAACTATTGCTGTAGAGCCACATTTTACTCCTTACTTTTTATGGGTAATTCAAAATTTATGGGATCTATGATTTGGAGGGAAACACAAAGTGGTGATAGAAACCCTGTGAAAATGAAGGTTTCCTTAACATATGTTCCTGAGTTTTTCATAGATGTGTTTTCCTGCACATGAAACAGAGAGCAGTAATGTAACTCAATGATTTTGAAGGATGTAACTTTTTTAAGTTTATTTTTTTATTTTGACAGAAAGCAAGAGAACACATGTGGGGGAGGGGCAGAGAGAGAGGGAGAGAGAGAGAGAATCCCAAGCAAACTCTGCACCATCAGTGCAGAGCCTGACACAGGGATTGAGCCCATGAACCTTGAGATCATGACCTGAACCAAGATCAAGAGTCAGATACTTAACTGACTGAGTCACCCAGGCACCCCTTAATTTTTAAATAAAGGCCATAGACATAGAGCCAAATTGTGGTTTAAAAAGAAGAAACCAAAATGTTTTGTATATGAATAACAACCTCATTTGTACCCTTACTCTATAATAATCTCCCCTTTTTATTCTTGACCCTCAATACCTTTTTACTAATCTTTGTCTGTTTTCGTGCAGGGTCATATGAATTTTCAAAGCTTTGATATTTTCACATACTTAAGAATTTAGTTCCTGCCAATTCAGCTTCTAGTATGCCTAAGACATCGGGCTAGCTGTGGTGGAGCACACAATGAGAACCAAAACATGGCCTCCACTTGAACAATGTCATACTTTAGTATAGAGATAACAATCTAGAAATCTTGAAAATGAACAAACATAACAAAGTAAGAGAAATCAAGGCAAGTCATCCTGGCTTCCTCACGTTCAGAGGCAATCCCAGTGGAAAATGCCCCCAGCTTCTTCTCTGGTCCATTTAGCCTGGAACTCTTTACACTCATAAGATTCATAGGTCATACACTGTCTGCCTTTCCAACTACAAAGAGAAGAGAGGTGAGGGAGTTTTACTGATGAGAAAGAAAATGGGGATCAACACACTCAGGTTTGGTGTTTCTAAAAGCAGGAAATCTAAGACACATCAGATAGAGCTTTACAAACATAAAACATCTTTGTACATAAAAATATTGAGAAGCAATATGGTCTACCTAACAGACTCATTTTAGAATAAAGGCCAAAATAAGGTTATTTTTCACAACAATGGGAGGCAAAAACCTCACGCATGCATGCACTGACTGATACACTGTTCTTTATTGGTCTCTTCTTGAAGCACATGAACACTTTGTAACTGCAGACAAAATTACAAATAACTATAGAGTCCAAACAAGGATGCCCTGAGAGATATGATGAAGGTAAAATTATAGAAAGAGATTTGGAGATTGATTTGAATACACTGAAGAAAATGAATTCACTGAAGAAAGTTTACAAAGTACAGATATGAAAAATTATTTAAAAAATCATACTCAAAATCAAACACTCTGATAATCTATTTATCATATCATGTGGTCTATCCTCCAAGATATGTGCAGACACATGTAAATATCAGCATAAATTTTTGAGCCATTTATTTAATAGTATAATATGCTGGTCTTTTTCTGGCTTCTATCCATCTCTTTATTATCTCTATTTTTATGATAAAATTTGTTGGTGTATCATTCTGTTATACTGATGTGCCATAATTTATTTACCCAGTACTTTCTTGTTGAAAACTATATTTCTGTACTTTTTAAACATTAATTTTTATAAAGTATCTACTATTTATTGGCTATTTACTATCTACCATGCTCTTGATTAAGCAATAAGTTTATTGATCAGTCTCAACTCATTGGGTCTTGACATGGAACAAATTTGTTTTTCTGCCTTGCTATTTTAGACCTTTGTTCTTTGTTCTTAGATGACATTTAAAGAAAACTCCATAAGTTTATCATCATTTTCAATTATTAAACATTTGCTCAGTTAAATCTCAAACTTGAGTTCGGGAGAGTTCTTTTAAGGGTCCTGTAGGGAACGCTTTGTGATGGATTTCCCTGGTGTGGAAAAGCAGGAGATCGAATCTGGTTGAGCAACTTCCAAACCCCTCCTCTCCCACCTCCAAAGTTTTTGCTCCCTGGGCAGTACTATGGAGGGAGGCACTGGAAAGGTCCTCAGAAGTATTGCTTCACATACAGAAACTTAGATATCTGAACCTCTCAGGTTGTCCTTTTGGGTGGCCTCCTGTCTTTCTACTCTGCTACTTCTCTCTCCATCTTCTTTCTTGTGTCAGGTAGCCACAAACTGATCAAAAAGTTAGATACCTAACTTTTTGTTCTCCATCTTGCAGAGATCCTTAACCATTTCCAGTGATTCATTTGATGTCCAGTCTAGCTTATTCAGGCTACTATGGCAAAATACTATAGACTGGCTGGTTTATAAAAAGCAGAAAGTTATTTCTTACAGCTCTGGAAGCTGGGAAGTCCAAGGTCAAGGTGCCTGGTTAGAGCCCATATTCTGGTTGATAAATGGCATCTTTCCATAGAGTCCTCATATGGGAGAAGGGATGAAGGAGCTCCTTTTATAAGGGCACTTATCTCATTCATGAAGTCTCTTTTCTTCATGACCTAATTAATTAAAGCCTCCACTCCAAATACCATCACTTTGGGGGAATTGGTTTCAATATATGAATTTGGTAGGGAACACAAGCATTCACTCCATAGCAGAACCCCACCACCCTAACTTTTCCCCAACTTAGTTAAAGCATGCCCGTTGAAGGAAGAAAAAAACAAAAAACAAAACAAAAAACTATAGTCATGCCACAGTGAGCTGACCACTTACTACTCTGAAGATTTTCTTGTCTTTTTCCTCTACTGTCTTTTGCTTGTAGATATTGTAGGTTAAACAGAGGGTCTGGATAAGTGTTTCTCAAACCTTAGTATGCATATGAGTTACCCAGAGAACTTAATAAAATTAAGATTTTAATTCCATAGTTCTGGGGTGGGGCCTGAGTTTCTGTATTACTAACAGGTTCCTGGGTGATGCTGATGGTAATGGTTTATGAACCACATGCTGATTAACAAAGGCCTAGTAATTATGATTGATTGTGGTCAGGCTGTTTTTGCCCCATTTTAGAGGCCCTGGATACACTTGTGGCCCCAACTGCTCACTGCTATCCTGTGAATATGTGGTTATAAGTCTTAGTCCTCGGGCTTGGGCTCCACTTTCCATTTCAGGTTAATGCAATAAGTCTCCGTCAGTGTCTTCTTTCACATACATTATCTTGCTTCTTCTTCACATAAACTTACTGTTACTGTTATGTTTACCAATAAAGAAACTGAGGCTGGAGAAGTCAAATAACTTCCCCCCTTGTTACACATTTTTATGTATAAAACCAAGGAAAAACCCAGTTCTACTTAACTTCTTTTCAACGCTTTCTTGCTAATGCATCAGTATCTCACACGATGTCTCACGTCCTAGTCCAATTTTCACAAAAACTGCCACAGAATTTTTCTTTTGCTGTAATAACAATACTAATAACTGAAATGTATTAAATGTTACTAAGTTCAAGGCCCAGTGTTGAGGACTTTACCTGCAAAATCTCGTTAATTTTCACATCTATCCAAAGAGGTAGAGGCTAGTATAATTTAGACACAGAGAAGTTAAAAAAATAAAGGATCTGGGATTAGAACTGTGGGCTGCTCAAAAGCCCAAGGTTTGAACCATAACCCAATGTTATGGTATATATTGCTACAGCAATATCTTTTTGGTTTTAATTCTATAAAAATAAAGATCATTCCAGTGGGCTTTAAAAAGAAGTACGGATAGTGAAATGGACGTTGGTAAGATGATTCTTCAAGTCGTAATAAAGAGATGTGTTCACAAATTGCTTAGAATTTTCTATAAACTCCCAACACACATTCTCTGAGATGCGATGATAAATTTTTTTTAGGTCTGAACTGATGCATGGACTTAGTGTTTGTCATCTTCTGGGATGGTGCTCCTGGAAGTACACAGTTTCGGATCTCTAGCTAATTATTAGTGTGAGTGGTATGCATGTGGTGTGAGATATGGAGAGTTTAAGTAACTTTTCCAGGGTGACCATGAGATAGGTGTGGGGTTTGACCTAGAATCCAGGTCTGGCATGCACTCCAGGTTATATTCAACCAGGCTACATTGCATGTCTCTTTGTCCTACCTTTGGGAAAATGTGTGCTGATTCAGAATCTTGTCTCATAACCTATTAAGCATCCCTAAAAGGAATGGGTTTATTATGTCTCTTCACTGAAGTTTGCATGACAGATACTAGCTTCTGCTCCCTGAACCCAACTCTTTGTCAACATGTAATTCCTTGGAAGACATCAGGAGGCCCCAGCATAGGCCATAGCCACTGCTGGAAACATGAGCTTGCTCTTACTGTGTACCTATATGCTTGTGACTGGGCATCCTTTTGCCTTTAATGAGATTTTGCAGTGACAGGATTGGAACAGATTGCTGGCATTATGGCAGCCAGGATATTGTCAGGAGGAACTTGGCAGCACTCATAGGTGTTATGATGCTGGCTCTTTGCTCAAGGGCAAGAATATTGAAGGGAAAATTAGAGATGAAACAGAGAGTGAGAGGTAATGTCAGAAAAGTTCAGAAGATGAAACTGGGAGCTGTAAATACATTGGAAATTATTTGAGGTTTACATACTTTGAGTCCTTGGTGACTGAAGACATAGCCAAGAATTGCTTCAGTGATATTCCTTCATAAATCTGCATAATAATCTCTCGGCAGGGATTTGGTGAAATTACAAGTATTCATTTACTAAATTGGGTTCAGTGTCTGTATCATGCATGCCATATGAATATTCAGTGCAGTGAATTCTTCCCAAGCTATGTTGAAGTTAACACATAAGCTGAATATAACTCAAGTAGAACTCAAAATTGCATGCTTATTTTAACCTAACAGAGGTCCTAGTGTCTTAAAGAATTGGACCCACCCCCACGCCCAATATGTCAATTAATACTCATTCTAATAAAACAAAATGTAAAGGCTTTCAGTATTTGTATCTGATTTTTGGCATAAAGTAGTTTCTTTATAATAGAGGATTAGGATAATAATACACAGGACTATGAATGGTTCCTTAGAACACAGTGGCAGCTGCCAAGCAGATTCAGGAAGAATGTTTAATTACAATACTCAGTAATAACAACAAAGGAAAAGTTCAATGAGAAGAAATGACTCTATTATAAGACAGAGGTCTGTGCTGAGTGGAGGAGGTACAATGGAGCCTTTTCTAGACCATAGACATTTGTTGTAGCTAAAGTTGCCTTGGCAGCTGATGGCCTTTTTACCTTAAAACTTGACTATTTTTTTCTCAAAGAAACTCAGTTGGTTTTCCAGGTTAAGCATGCAGAATCACTTCAATTTCAAAAAAGTGCATTCTTTCCTGAAATGAAAACTGTTAATGATTTTAAGAGAAGGATTGATCATCTCTAGTTCTGTATGGCAAAAGAACACTTGACCAGGCACTTTGAGTTCTTGTCCAGAACTCTGTAAGAAACCAACTGTGGGGTCCTCAAACAGCTATGAAATACCTCTGAGCCTCTTTGAAGGATGAAATTTTCCATGCTATTCTGATTATTAATATATATTTGAAAATATTCCTTTTAGAACCTCCTTGGTCATAATATTTCATATGGCCCTAGAATATAATATGACTTTATATCCACAGTAGCTTGTCACATGTTATATGTGAAATTTTATTGATAGGTAATATTTGTTTGGACCTCTTATATGGCAGTTGTTATGCTAAATGTGTTTCACATGCCGAGTGTCAGCATATAAGATAGCTTTATAGATGGAGTGGTTATAGCCCAGAAGGTTTAAGTCACTTGCACAATAACGTGTATTCTCTAAGTAGCAAAACTGAGATTCAAGGTCAAGTTTCTCTGATTCTGACAACAATACCTTTCACTATTCTATACTTCTTTCCTTTAAGGTAACTTATAGCTACATGGTGAACCTCCTGTGTCCATCACTGGTGTGGGCTGAGGAAATGGCTTGTGTTCTTAATTGAGTGTGTTACTCATTTAAAGAGATCTGGGATGAGAGATGGGAGAATATTATTTAAAGGATTGGATTTTAGAGGAACTGAGAGAGGAAGGGTGGAAGTTCATTAACACTGTACTTAGCAATAGCAAACAACTAGTGAGGTCAGTTTTCTCCTATTTTTAAGGATGTTACTTTGATATCTCTGTGGCTCTAAAGCAGATGTGGCAGAAACAGAAACATGCAAGTGTGCAAACGGTGCTTATGAAGGCAGTACATGAGAGTGGATGCAGATGCAAAGCAAGAAGTGACCTCACTTGCATGGGTCTTTCCAAATGAGGAAAGCTTTGGAAAGCTAATGCAAGGATTTGAGGAAGGAACTAAGTATTAAGTCTGAAAGAAGATTTATTTTAGCAGAGACAGTGTGAACTGACTAGCAGACATAGAGGTTGCAGCTAGAGAATTGGGTGTGAAATTGTCTTGATGATGTAAGATGAGCCAAGTCTGAGGACAAGAATTTAGTGATGGTGATCAAGACACATGACTATAATATCTGGAAGGAGATCATCATTCTTAGGTGGTGAGTTGTAAAGATGCAGTCCAACATAGAGAATGCCTCTCAATGGGAATTTTTGGACTTGGAGGAATGGCAGAAGGGAAACTGTGTGCCAAAGTCAGCTTAAAGTTACAGAAACTTATGTAGAAGATAAAACAAGACTCCTGAACATGAAATTAGAGAAATTTATTTTTCTCTCAAGAAGTTTAGATTTAGATCCCATCAAACATGATAATCAGTTATAATGGAAATAGCTATGACTTGTTAAAGAAAATTGTAGAAGAATAATACAAAGTTCTTTGTGGATTGTTATAACTAATGAGAAAACTGGAGAGTATTTTGAAGTGGTGGAAGATGAGATTTATTATGTCAAAGCCAAAAGACCAATAGAATATAATTATGTTGGAAAGCAAGCTTTGGCATTTGGCCTGAAGGGATTAGGTAAGACAAAAGTGGTCAAGGGCAAATTGAGCTGACATAAGTTTCTCCTTGGAAATTTGCTTCAAACCTACTCCATTAGGAACTGTGTCATTGTTGGGCTACCATAAAAATTAAAGTAAAAATTCTTTATTCTTAAATTCAGAGTCTAAATCCAGTACTAGAGGGAAGGTCTTTCTACATTCATAGTATAAGCAAAGAATAAAATCATGTGCAAATGAAGCTGTCTATCTCATACTATCGGAAGCCATATATTTATATGTATATAATATAATATATATTATATACATATATATGATTTCTAACATATATATGTATATATATACACAAATGTTATGCCCAGAATTCGTGATCCCCAAAGACCACCAGGGAGCCGAGTCCGATGCAAAAGCAAAGAGCCTTTATTCGAGCTAGCTCCAGCTCAATCTCCTACTTGCACCGACGCAGCGGTGAGACACCGGAGAGAGAGCCATGTTATTATGGTAAAAACTGTTGGTTTTAAAGTATACCCTGGAACAGTGAGAGTTTTATATGTAAACTTCAGCTTCTTGTCTACATGAATGGTTTGCTATCCTGTATCGTGATCAAACTCACATACATACATATGTGTATATATATACATATATATGTGTATATACATGTGTATATATATATATATATATATATATATATATGATTTGTTAATTTATTTAAGTAATCTCTATATCTAACATGGGACTCAAACTCACTATCCTGAGATCGAGAGTCGCATGCTCTTCTGACTGAGCCAACCAGGTTCCCCTACATGTATATTTTTTTAATAAAAATAATTCTAAAATATTTTGTTAACATTGTGAATATTACTGTGGTAAAGTAAGCAAAGTAAATCTAAATCAGGGAGGAAAAAATAAAGGGGTCATTAGAAAGTCTCTAATTTTAGAATTTCATGAATGAAGATAGTGTTTATAAAATTGGAGGACTAAAATGGGATCCTTCTTCCATATGTCTGTGTCTCCTAGTAAGCATGAATCTGGACAGTAATCATGGAAATTTACACATCCAGGATTAGATGAGTCTTCACTATGTTCTACTTAGCCAACTAACAGAGCATGGAGCTCAGCCTCAACGAGGTCAGGAGACTATTTGTGGTCCTCAGTGACTTTACTTAGATTACAAATGAAGCATCCTGATTTCAGGAAATAACATTCAATAGGAGGCCTGACCTTGTGCAGGCAACAAATGAAGCTGGAAAATGTACCCTTAGGCCAGAACATTCTCAAACAAATTGACTTAGATTCTTGTATTTACATGTCTTTGGTTCCAGCAAAATTTTTTTGGTTCATCTATAAGACAAATGATTTAAAAAAATCGGAAAACAACAAATAAATAAAACAAAGCAAAAGGGATTTTTCATGTAGAAATTTCTCCTTTGCTAAGGTCACTTTTTCTGTGGGTTTAATTATCAGGTCAGGAAGATGTAATCATAAGCCAGAGCAAAAGCAAACAGAATTGTCTGATTTAAAAGGCAAGAGTGGTTCATCTTGGTTTCATACATTTTGATTATATGATATATTGAATTTGGTGTTTATAAATAAAGTTGGAGTAACATGTCCAGACATAATTGTTTTCCATATTGCAATCTTTCAAAATGGAAATGGCTAGGCAGCATGTCCTTGCCAGCATTCTTTTTAGTTATTCTAAAGGGTACACCTTTTTGGGTTAGATACCTATGCAGACATCAATCTTTTTATCAGATGCTTATCTCTAGTTCCTGTTGACTTTAGCAGAACTTGGTTTAGCTAGTTAAACACCAATTGGCTATATCCAATGACCTTGGAAATTAATCGGTGAGAGTAGGTAGAGCAAGTGATATACACATTTTCCTTTAAAGTTTAGTTAGCAGAAGTAAGAAGCTTCATGAAGGAGACTAAATTACAATTAAAAAATAAATATTGAAGAGGCACCTGGGTGGCTCAGTTGGTTAAGCATCCAACTCTTGGTTTTGGCTCAGGTCATGATCTCACAATTGGTGATATCGAGCCCAGTGTCACTTGTACTCTCTCTCAAAATAAATATACATTTTTTAAAAAAATAAATAAATGTTTAAGAAGCAAAGCTTGGGGGCAGGAGGTGTTGGGCTTTCTTGGTGGAATAATGGATTTGATTCTGAGTGTCAAGTTTCCCATGGCTTAGTGAGACACTTGAAAGCCATATATTTATAGGTATTTACTTCAGTGTCTGCAAAATGGGAACAATAATTCCATTCAGTCCTACTTTACAAATAAATAACATGTAATTGACTTTGAGATCATGAGATTTAAAGTGCTATATAAATGTGAATGATTCAAAGTTGTTTAAAATGAATCCAATTGAAGGGTACCTGGGTGGCTCAGTGGGTTAAGTGTCTGACTTTGGGTCAGGTCATGATCTCAAGGTTTGTGAGTTTGAGCCCTACATCAGGCTCTGTGGTGACAGCTCATAGCCTGGAGCCTGCTTCAGATTCTGTGTCTCCCTCTCTCTCTGCCCTCCCTAGCTCACATGTCTCTGTCTCTCTCTCTCAAAAATCAATAAACATTGAAAATAATTAAAAAAAAAATGAATCCAATTGTTGAAATTAAATTTTTTTTTTGAGAGAGAGATACAAGAGATTTTTTTTTTTTTGAGAGAGTGTACAAGTGGAGAGGGACAGAGGGAGAGACAGAGAGAATCCCAAGCTGATTCCCCGCCTAGTGTAGAACCTGATGTGGAATTGAGACCATGACTTGAGCAGAAATCAAGAGTTGGATGCTCAACCAACTGAGCCACCCCAGTGTCTCTAAATTGCACTTTCAAGGAGTCTTTATAAATGAATTGAATCAATTGAAATTTTAAAAACCATATAGCAAGGTATTCTGAATGGATTACTTTTGAGAAGCTGAGCTCTACTTTAATGATTATGAAAAAATCAGAGAAAAGGCAGCAGATTAACTTACATATAAGGCATGGCTCTGTTATTGTCTTGATTTCAAATTAGAACCAGTATTCCAGGAGTTTCAAATGACTGTTGACATGTGGGAAGAATTCTGCGTTTGGACTGTAATTTAAGCACACAGCATTATTATTAGTTTTTCCATTAAAATGAAAGGGGAAAAAAAGCACTTATAATGTGCTTCCTGTGTTCGAAGCAACATGCTAGGCTCTGGCGCTGGAATGGATGGGGAAGTTGAAAAAGAAGTTCTAGGGGCTAGACTTGGGCCATCATGGAGATCTGACCTGAGTCCCCATTTCCATGATAAAAAGAAGACCTATCAAAATGCCAATGAAGAGCATGATACCAGAGGGCTCAACACCACCTTATAAAAAGTTTCCAGGGCTTTATCGTGAAGTTCTAGTATATGGACTCAAGGTAAGAAAATAAAGAATGTCACCACTGGACATATTAAGGAGCATGCTGCAATATAGTTCTGCTGCTTCCTCCCCTGCCCCCTCTCCCCAAGGTTGTTTACAGCCTTAGAGCTTCAGTACTAAAAATAATGTAGAAAGGCATCTGAGTTGCTCTGTAACCAGATAGATAAGGTACTGATGACCTTGAAGGATTTGGGATCCTGGAATCTTGAGACCTGGAGCCCCTTAAAGATAATTTTTCCTTAGAAGGGTATGAAGACCACAGATAGGATTTTCCACCCTCTACTGAAGAAGGCAAAGTATCACATCTGCTTGATTTCAGGTAAACTTAGAAGACTTACTTATACAGTTACAATAATTTTCTATGCTGACATTACGAAGAGGGGCTATCTTTGCCTCTTCATATAAAGCAGGCAAATTTTAGCCTGTTTTTCTTTGTGAAAAATGGTCTGTGTGTGAGAGGAAAGTAATTTCCCCTAACATCTTCTGGTTGTTACAAATCTACTGAGATACTACATTAAATTTGTTCTTGTCTCTGAGGTAAGCCAGAGTCCTTTCCGAGGATGCCAGGAGATTTCTAGAGAGTAAAGAAGACCTCTCATTCATGGCATGTACTGTCAGTGCTTAATGTTGGACCATTTAGAAACTAGTGAGGTTGTATAATTTTACTTAGGTTTTCTTGCTGGTTAGCCCTAGTACAATTTACCTCGTTAATTTGTTCTTAATGAGTTCATCAGCAATGATTTAATACAACTCTGAGGAACAGCTTTCTTTAGTCTTTAATTCACGACAGTTCCCCTCCTATTTGGCAGTACATTAATGGAAATGGAAAATTGCCTCATTCGAAATGTCAGAATAATGCTGCACCAAAAACAATTCAGTCATGTCTTTCAAACCACGCACATATGGTTCATCACCAAATGTCACTGTTCTTCCCCCTTCCCCCCATGCCCCCCTCCCGCCTGTACCTTCCCTCTTCATTTTCTGTCTGTGGTGATCATTGTTTGGATTAACTTTCTAATATCTTTGCATGAGGTTTATTTCTCCTGCTGTCCAGGAACCAGTTCTCACGACACTAGTTTCACCTAGTTGCTTAGGATTTGCCGAGTTCACAGATCAGGTGACAGCTATTGCTTTTAGTATCGAAAATGGCTTTCATCTGCTCTCAAAATTGAAGAAAAAAAAGTTTATGTGAAGTTTCTTCAAAATCATTTTTGTGCATAATTTGTGTCTGTTTTGTGAAGTTCTCTAAGTAAACTGTATTCCTCATTCTGTCTATGCTAAGTCAGTTCTTCCCCACACCCCTGCCAGCTTTGCGTTCAACCAAGTTTCTCTCTAAAAGACATGCTTCTATTATGAATATGTTAGTTGTGATTTTTTTGGGTAAGTTCATATGAAAACATCCACAGCACAGTTTTACTTGCACTTAAGGATACAAACTCTTAATTGAAAATCTAGATTCACTAATACTTAAAGGACATTTCAATGGAGTTTTAAATTAGTCTACGAGCTACACTGTCTAAAGACTGTCCATTTTTTTTTTCAAAAGGAAAGTTAAAAGATAGAGCAATTTCCAAAATTATTTATCAAGCATCACTTCTGTGGGCCAGCCTCTGAAGAGTATTTTCAATAAGTTTCTCTTTCTTAAAGAGACCCTACTTCCAATAATATTTGAAAAAAAATTTTAAGAGAAAAGAATCCCCACTCTTGGTTGTATATATATATTTTTTACATTCTTATGTTTAAAGTACTTGTCTGAAACTGGAATTTTGAATCTTAATTAATTTATTGGTTTGGCTTTTTATTTCTACCAGCAAGCTGACTCATCTGTGAAGTATGAATATTTTAATTCAAGTAAATGTTTTCTACAGATTGAGGATCATTTGTTTAAGCAGGCAGAAGGTAATCAGAGGGTAACTTGTAGTTTCGCATTACAGAGTTAGAAGCACCAAGAATGTTACCTGATTTCTCCGCTTTTCTTTTCCTCTCTCTAGTGATACATAGTTAAGATATTTTCTGGGTTTACTCTGCAGAGACTATATAATTACTATCATAATAATTATATTTTTTCCACAATTTACTTAGCATCCACTGTGTCAGGTGCATTATACAGGTTATTGAATCTAATTTTCCTGAAAAGAGTGAAGTAAAGGTTATGAAAATAGTTTTCATAGAAGTTTAAAAGGCTGTTTGACATTACAGAGATGGTATGCATTTGGACGTGCTTTTCTTATTCCACACTTTTTCTTTTATCTGTAGTATTTACTTTAGAGCATAAAAGAACATAAGGAGTGCATTGACCATTCTCCTTCATTGTCAATAGGCATCTGGCCCCTTCTAGAATATTCCAGTGACACAGAATTCACATATTCCTAGGGCAGGCAGACTGTTGTTGAACAGTTCTAATGGCAGAATATGATTCATTATATACAACTGAAGCATGTCCTATACTCTTTCCCATCATCTTTCTTCTAGTTCCTATAATTAGTCAACTCTTTCTTCCACATGATACTTTCAGCTGTTTGAAGACGCTGCTGATTTCTTGAATTGATTTCTCCTGTAGGCAAAACCTTTCTGATTCCTTGCTGTAGATTCTTTATTATAAACTCATAACAGGGAGCAATAGGCCTATGATGAAATCTGAAGCCATGTAGGATAAAAAAGGATTTAATTTGGGCATTATATTTTTTTACATGTAGACTCATAGGGTAGCCTGTGCCCTGTGTCCACCTCCATGAATTATGAAAATTTAGGATCAAGTAAAAAATAAATGGCAACATAAATTCCTAGGAACTAGGTCACCCATTTTGTACTAATGTGATTGACCTTTTGACCCTAACATGAAACTTTATACTCTGTGTAATTTTATACACACTGACTTGGCCAGTGTAGTTTTTGGTTCCATCAATTGGTATTTGAATCCTCTCTTTGCCCTCACATCTTTCTGACATAGCCGCATTTCATGGAATTTTTTTCTATATTGTTAGTCAAGTAATTGATATAAATGTCAGTGTAGGGCATCCTTAAAACAAACTCCTACAACACAACCCCATGGGCTTTCCTCCAGCATAACTACTGTTCAACCCATCTGATGGGCTGTGATTAAGCATTCCCCAAGTCATCCTGAACCCTCCAGAGAAAATGGAGGCTGCCCCTGAGGCCTCTGCCTCTGTCCCCAGACATTGCTTGATCTTTAGCTTTTGTTTTGTTTTTGAACTGACATCTGGATGTCAGCCTTCATGTCACGCTTCTAACAGAGTCTTTGTTCTTGGCTCTTTCTGTGTGATATTAATCTTTGCTTTTATAGCCCATTTGTTCAGACATTATTAATTCGTATGTTGAGTAAAACACACAAAAAACACTCATTTACTGGGGACTTTCTATGTGTATTAAAAAAATGCATGCCAGTTACTAGACCCTTATGAATCTATGAAAGACTTGCTCCCTGGGGTTTCTTCTTAAAGCAGAGTTCAACCAATTGCACCATGCATAGACACAAAGGCTTCTTCGGATTCTTCCTTCTTGTCTTTCTGAAAGAGATTCTAAAGAGTTCAATAGACTACAGCTCAGGGCACCAAGTTTTACTCATTTTCACCCACTGCTGGGCTCACAGGAGGTGCTTAGTTCAGGTTTGTGGATCTCAGCCAAACTGAATTCTGATCACTTGTGACTTCATAAGAATTTCACTTTGAAACTTTTCTATCCTTCTTAATCTTTCATGCTTTTGGAATGACTATCCTTGGGATGACACCTCTTTTGTTTCTTTTCCTCTTTTAAAATCTTGTGTTTTTGACCAACTGGAGTTCATTGGCCTTGGCTTGATGTGCCCTCTTCATGTGGTTGCTACACCCAACATAAGCCCATCATGTCCACAGAATCCCGACATTTCCACATCACCAGTAACATTCTTTCTGGATGCTCAAAATCAAGTTGTAAATAAGCTCAAGATCCAGAAGATATGATAGTTTCAGTCAAATCCAAAGTAACTAATAACAACAAGCAAATGAACAATTAAATTCAAAGGGGCTTTTCTGAGTGCTAATTTTCATATTTTAATTTGTTTCTTAAAGCTTATTTTATTTTCAGAGAAAGAGAGAGAGGGCATGCACAAGTGAGGGAGGGGCACTGAGAGAGAAAGGGAGAGAGAATCCCAAGCAGGCCGCATTCCATCAGCACAGAGCCCAGCTCATGGGGCTTGAGCTCATGAACTGTGATATGACCTGAGCAGAGATCGAGTTGGAAGCTTAACCAACTGTGCCACCCAGGGACCCCTAATAATCTTTTTTAATCCAGAAAAATAGCTCCAACACTTCCTGAGCACCTCTTCTCTGCCAAACACAGTCACTGCTGTGTTCATGTAAGTTGTCTCTAAAGTGTATGAAAGACTTTCTGGTCACCTACTGCTTTAAGCAAATTGTTTTGTTTATATAGGCTAATAGAGAGTTGAAAGGTAGATCAAAAATATTTGCTACAAGTAGAATAAAATTTGATTCTCCTTTTGAATGTTTCAAGCAATTTTAATGATTTATAATTCAACTAAATTTTTATTTATATAAATGCATGCACATGATAAGTGCTCAATAATGTTAAATAATGACAAAGCTGATTTTTTTTAAAAGTAACTTCGTTTTCTGGTTATTGCTGTGACCAGAATATCAAGTACCAAAATAAACTGTAACATGTCTTATGATTGTTGTTAACTGGCTGGAACTGGCATATATCAGAGGTCAGAAGCTTATCCTCATAAGAATTTTAAGAGCGAAAAGTTTCAGGTTACACCATGAATGCTTAGGCACATACCCATAATGCATACCCACACCTTAGACTTTCTGAGAACTTTTTCTTATGTGATAAGTTCTTCAGCTAAATAGTAAGAGGTAGTGGAAAGAATGCTACCCTAAGAGTCAGGAGAGCTAGATTCTAGTATTGCCTTTTTTTTTTTTTTTAAGTTTATTTATTTATTTATGTATTGAGAGACAGTGAGAGAGAGAGAGAAGAGGGGCAGAGAGAGAAGGAGAGAGAAAATACAAAGCAGGCTCCACACTGTCAGCATAGAACCCAATGCGGGGCTTGAACTCAACGAACTGTGAGATCATGATCTGAGCTAAAACCAAGAGTCGAGTGTGTAATGGACTGAGCCACCCAGAGGCCTTTTATATCATAAACGGATTCCATTGGAGGAGGTGTTGGATTCACTACAATGGGCCAATGGAAAGGGCACATGAGTCAGATCTAATAGGACTAAACTTGTTGGGACAATGGCCCAACAAGTATCTGTATCTGTATTGGTTTCTTATGGTTGTCACAACTAATTACCACAAACTTGGTGTTAAAGCAATAGGCATTTATTCTCTCATTGTTCTGGAGACTAGAAGTCCAAACAAAATCAAGGTGCCAGCAAGGCCATGGTCTCATTGAAGGCTCTAGGGAAGAACATTTCCTTGCCGTTTCCTGGTGACTCCAGGCATTCCCTGGCTTGTAGCTGAGCTGTGTCACTCCAGTCTCCACCTACCTCTGCCTTCACATAAACTTTTTCTCTATTTCTGTGTGCTTTTCTGTCTCTTATAAAGACATTTTGAATGGATTTAGGGCCCACCTAGTCCTGGATGATGTCATCTCAATTCTTAGCTCTAGTGTGTCTTCAAAGGCCCTGTTTCCAAATAGAAGATTTAAATTCTATTTATTTCCTACTTCTAGGTTCCAGGTAGATATGAAATAGGGAGTGGGAGCACACTGTTCAACCAACTATAGGATCTAAAGATACATGGTAACTTTTGATTTAGGCCAGTTTTGAGTCACTTATTGATCCATTGTTTCATTCATTCAACAATGATTTATTGAAAACCTATTATATGGCAGAATAGTGCTAAGTATGAGGGTACTATCCACAAGCAGATATGAACCATAATTTTATGGAGCTGTCTAGAAGCACATAAAGGGACTCTGCTGCCTATATTCCTAAAGCATGATCTCCATATTGACTTGAACATGCATATTTTTTCAGCATGTACTTCTAATATAAACTTCCACATTTATTTACTCAATTATTATATGAACTACACTACTAATGCATATGTTTATTGTATAACACACCCCAAAATGTATTTATTTATTTTTTATTTATTTTTTTATATGAAATTTACTGTCAAATTAGGTTCCATACAACACCCAGTGCTCATCCCAAAAGATGCCCTCTTCAATGCCCATCACCTACCCTCTCCTCCCTCCCACCCCCCAGTTTGTTTTCAGTTTTTAAGAGTCTCTTATGCTTTGGCTCTCTCTCCCACTCTAACCTCTTTTTTTTCTTTTTTTTTTTTCCTTCCCCTCCCCCATGGGTTTCTATTAAGTTTCTCAGGATCCACATAAGAGTGAAAACATATGGTATCTGTCTTTCTCTATATGGCTTATTTCACTTAGCATAACACTCTCCAGTTCCATCCACGTTGCTACAAAGGGCCATATTTCATTCTTTCTCATTGCCACATAGTACTCCATTGTGTATATAAACCACAATTTCTTTATCCATTCATCAGTGGATGGACATTTAGGCTCTTTCCACAATTTGGCTGTTGTTGAGAGTGCTGCTATAAACATTGGGGTACAAGTGCCCCTATGCATCAATACTCCTGTATCCCTTGGGTAAATTCCTAGTAGTGCTACTGCTGGGTCATAGGGTAGGTCTATTTTTAATTTTTTGAGGAACCTCCACACTGTTTTCCAGAGTGGCTGTACCAGTTTGCATTCCCACCAGCAGTGCAAAAGGGTTCCCGTTTCTCCACATCCTCTCCAGCCTCTATAGTCTCCTGATTTGTTCATTTTGGCCACGCTGACTGGCGTGAGGTGATATCTGAGTGTGGTTTTGATTTGTATTTCCCTGATGAAGAGCTATGTTGAACATCTTTTCATGTGCCTGTTGGCCATCTGGAGGTCTTCTTTAGAGAAGTGTCTATTCATGTTTTCTGCCCATTTCTTCACTGGATTATTTGTTTTTTGGGTAACATACCCCAAAATTTAAATTTAAAGAGAAACAATGTGATACAAGTAAATAGAAATAAAAATTATAATAATATCTTTTGGATCTTTATTGGCCATTTTATGCAAGTCATTCTTTTCTCAAGAATGCTCTGTTGGGGCGCTTGAGTGGCTCAGCTGGTTAAGCATCCGACTTCTGCTCAGGTCATGATCTTGCAGTTTATGAGTTTGAACCCCGCATTGGGCTCTGGGCTGACAGCTCAAAGCCTGGGGCCTGCATCAGATTCTGTGTCACCCTCTCTCTCTGCTCCTCCCCCTCATACTCTCTTTCTCTCTCTGTCTCTCTCAAAAATAAATAAACATTAAAATAAATAAAGAATGCTGTGTAGACACCTGTTACATTCTGATCTGGTGAGTGACATCATAATTCTAGATAATTCCATGTGTTTGGAACAACATCCCAACCTGAACTGGGAATCCAGGAGGCAAATTGTAGTCTCTAGGATATTGGAATAACAAGGGTGTCAGCACTTTCCCTCAACCTTCAAGGGTAGACTGAGGATCATGCAAGGCTTCAATCACACCAGAAGATACAAGTAAAGAAAGGCAGGGGCCCATCCATAAGAATTGTATAGTCATGGTAAAGGTTAGGGAGATTGGAGATTGTGGGTCTGCATGTACTTGGGGCCTATACTCGGTAACTCATACTGGACACAGCTCTGAGTATACTTTCTACTGTAGTTAGGGATGGCTGGGATATGGATGAAGCTGAACCTGAAGAGTGAATTCCTCTGTGTTTGAAACCAAAAAGACAGAGAAATGCAAAAGCAGACATTGTTCCTGCCTGTGACTAACTTTATGACTTTATAAGAGAAAGTAATCTCAGAGGCGTTACTTACCTCAGTAAAATGAAGGTAATAACATTTAAACTACTTCAAACCAGAGTCTCGGATCAGGAAAGTTTTGCCATCTCTTCCAGAAATAAGACACACAACTGTAAGATTTCATTGTTTTTCAGTAAGTTAAATGTTTGCCAAGAAAGAAACTGTTGACTCTTCTAATGATGACAGTTAAAATCTCATACTCAAAGGAGGAGGAGGAGCATTTTCAAATAAATCTATATTTTCATGGACTCAGGAGTGTCACAGAGAACAGTAAGCTGTGGTATGTTTCTCTAAAAAGGTGTGGTTGATTCATAAGTGAATATCTTTGAAGGAATTTTACAGACTAAATGCATATGTAAAGGCTGCCTTCATGGACTTGTGTTGTTTGATTAGGAGCATTGCTGGTTCTGTCTGGTGTGTTTATAGAGGGAAGTATATTTGCTGAGAAATAGAGGTAATCAAGAAATGGTTTTTATTTCTTCTTTTTTAATTTTTTTGATGTTTATTTATTATTGAGAGACAGAGATAGTGTGAGCAGGGAAGGGCAGAGAGACAGGGAGACGCAGAATCCGAAGCAGGCTCTAGGCTCCAAGCTGTCAGCACACAGCGGGACGTGGGGCTCGAACTCACGAACCACAAGATCATGACCTGAGCTGAAGTTGGACACTCAACCAACTGAGCCACCCAGGTGCCTCAAGAAATGTTTTTTTAAAAACAGGCAATACAAAGATGAATCCTAAGTGGTTAGAAGAATTTGATTCTCACTCATTATTATTGAGGCTACCCATTTCAATATACTTTTGAAGATACTTTCTGCTCAGTTGTAACTATTGTGTTAATCCTTTAAAACTAACAATGGAGGAGCACCTGGGGGGCTCAGTTGGTTAACCATGCAAGTCTTGGTTTTGACCCAGATCATGATCTCACAGTTCGTGAGATCACATGTTGGGCTCTGTACTGACAGTGCAGAGCCTGCTTGGGATTCTCTTTCCTCTCTCTGCCCCTCCCCAACACATCCTCTCAAAACAAATAAATAAACATTTTAAAGAATTAAAAAAAATAAAACTAACAAGATAAATACAACCATAATATCATATTGAGATTTGTGATGCTTTTTTAGATAAGAAGTGAAATACCAATATACTTCTCAACAGTTTCATGTAATAAAAATTACAGGATCTTATAAGTTGAATAAGCAATGGATGGGACATCAGAAGGTCTCTTTCTTCTGGTGCCCATTAGACTCACACTTCCCATTTTACAGATAAAGTTCCTTTCCCTCTTTGAGTGTTTTTTATTTTATTTATTTATTTTTTAACTAATGGGGCTGGGGTAGATTTTCTGTAAGTTTCCTGATAGAAACATTCTGTTGTTTCTATCTCTGTTTCGATCTGGTCTTTAACTCTGAGTTACTACTGTGCTCTCATGTTTACACTACGTTCTTCCACCCTTCATCTGCTTGGCTCAGCTGAACAATTATCTTTCCATGATTACTGCTCTTTTCTAGTGTCTCTGCTCTATTCTCTTTTTTTTTTTAATTTTTCACATTTATTAATCTTTGAGAGACAGAGAGAGACAGAGCACAAGTGGGGGAGGGGCAGAGAGAGAATGAGACACAGAATCCGAAGCAGGCTCCAGGCTCTGAGCTGTCAGCGCAGAGCCCGATGTGGGGCTTGAATTCACAGACCACGAGGTCATGACCTGAGCTGAAGTCAGACGCTTAACCCACTGAGCCACCCAGGAGCCCCTCTGCTCTATTCTTTATATTCATACCATACCATGTGGATAATCACAGTTCAGAGCAAGATGGATAATACCAGTGATTTCAAGGTGTGTTTAATTCAGGGAATTGGATCCCCAAAGGTTAGAAGGAACTGAAGTTAAAAAGTCACTCTGGACTATTGATTTGAAGGTCACACCATCATAGCAGCCACCCAGAGATCAGAAATTTTTGCTGCTCCCACACTTTCCCTCATGGTCATTAGCTGGTGACTAGCCTCTGGGACATGGAGTCCAGTCACCACCAACCCACCTGTATGACCTTGCTTGCCGGTATCAATACAGGCAGGAAGAGAGTTGCTACCCCACATTTATTTTGAGCTGTCCTTCAAGTCCTTGCTCAGATTTTAAAACTTAGCCTCAAGTGCATATGGGAAATTTAGAAATTAGATTTTGAATCCCTAAAACTAGAAGGAGGGTGGAATTGTGATTAGGAGAACCAACCCAAATGTCTACCAAAGCATATATAATGCTTGACATGCTGAACTCGTTTATTTTACGTGGATCTTCTTAAGGGCAGGGACCATGCCTTATTAATTTCTGTATTAATAAATTAGGAAGAAGACACAACATGAAAAGGTTATAGTCCATTCAGAAAATGTGTATCGATAGTAAACACTGAGAAAGAGTCAAACAAAGTTATATGTATATATGGTGGACTGATAAAGTCTAGTTAGAAGACTAGTGAAGTCTGGACTCATAGAGAAATCTTAAAAGGTTTAGATTACAACGTGAGTTTTTTTTTTTCATTTTTATTTTTTTTTATTTGAGTATAATTGACACAGAATATGACATTAGTTTTAGGTGTACAACTTCTGTAGGGAATCAACTTCCCTATATGTCATGCTGTGCTCACCAGAGAACTCTATTACAATATCATTAATTATATTCCCAATGCTGTATCTTTTATTTTCAGGCTTACTCATTCCATAACTGGAAGTTTGTATCTCCCACTCCCCTTCACCCATTTTGCCCATCCTCTACCCCCCTCCCCTTCCCTTGGGCAGCCATCAGATTGTTCTCCGTATTTATAGGTGTGACTCTGCTTTTTGTTTGTTTATTCATTTGCTTTGTTTTTTAGATTGCACAAAGAAGTGAAATAATATGGTATTTGTCTTTTTCTAACATATTTCACGTAGCATAAAGATCACAACATGAGTTTGAAGAACAGTAGAATTTGGATGGACCCAAAGAGAAAGATAAGATGTTACTATGGAGAGACTCCACTCTAAGCACTGTGAGTCCCTGGAGCTGCCTCTTCTCAAAAAAGAAGTTTCTCACATACAAAAATATTTTTCATTTATTCACTAATTCACTTACAAATGTTTACTAAGTGGCTAATAGATACACCATCTATTTTTCAGGGGCTGGGGTTATAGCAATTAAAAAACAGGAAAAATGATTACAGAAGTATCGAACTTTGGTAGAGCAGATATTTTCAGATATTGATACATTGTTTGACACTGTGTTTTATATTTTGGAATAGTTTATGTGATTGAATAAATATCCTTCCCCACCCCTTTTTTTCTTACATATGTGGTTCAAATGGTTTCTAATATGTTTGGCAATGTAGAAATTCTCATATAGGCTATGCCAGATGGTCTCACTGTCTAAATGTTTAACAGTTGCGTTACACTATAATAGATGTTAACACAGTTGTGGAGAGGAGGGTAATAATAATATATTAAGTAAGAGATATGGACTATAGTTAGCCTATTTATTCCCTACCCCATCCCCCATCTTTTGAAAAACATGAGTTTAACAGGGAATATGGTAAGTAGGAAAGGTGTTAATTTTGGCTTTATGTTAAGATTTTGTTCAAAGCCAAAACAAAACCTTTCTAGGGAATGTTAAATGAGTTTAGACTCATGTCTGTTTCCCATAAATATATCTTCATGCAATCTGTTAATGAATTTATATAGTAAGAACAAGTATCTCCCTGACTTAATCAGTGTCCCATGCCTTATCTTATCTACATTGTAATCTCTTCAAGGGGTGCAAACTTTCAAGCTCTGTAAATGCCACCTCAGCATTTCTTTTATTTTGTCCACCCCGAAACTCATTGGTCATTTGTGTGTCTGTCATATTATTGTGTAATCAATCTGCAAATTCTTCCCATCACTTGCCACTTGATTTCTATTTAGTAAACCATCCAGAATCATCTACACAGTTGGAAAATGTCTCCCTATATTCCTAATCATTTATTAAAATCCTAAACAAAATTTGTTTCCTAGAGTAAATTTTTGGGTGAGAGGCTGTATATTTATCCACTCATAAGAGTGACTTTTTAAAATTTTTATTTATTTATTTTTTTAATTTTTAACGTTTATTTATTATTGAGAGACAGAGCATGAGCATGGGAGGGGCAGAGAGGGGAGGAGACACAAAATCCAAAGCAGGCTCCAGGCTCTGAACTGTTAGCACAGAGCCTGACACGGGGCTTAAACTCACAAGCCATGAGACCATGACCTGAGCCAAAGTCAGATGCTTAACCGACTGAGCCACCCAGGTGCCCCAGAGTGACATTTATTTTAACCTTAGAAAGAATAATCTCAGGATGTATATTTTATACTCTGCTTTTATAACAAAGTATTTGAAGCAAATATGACTTAATATTGAATCAGTTCATATTTTTAATTATTGTCATTTCTAATGTATAATCTGCTTTTATTTTATAAAGAAATATTTATAATATAAAACATCCAAACTAAAGAAAAATTGAAATATCATAGAGTTCAAACAACAAAGATAACCAATGTTATAATTTTAATGTCTTTCTTTCTAGTCTTTTCATGTAGCTATGATACAAAAGAAAGAAATAGCTATATGTATTCTCAGAGCATTTTTTAGATTGGTTACAAATGGTGCCTTTCCCCTACTAGGTTATTTTTAGACATTCTACCTTTTTACTATGGCTCCATCTCAGAGCTGTTTCTGGTTTATAGCAATTGGGGTCATCACTCCAGACTTTGTGCTCTGGGAAGATCCATAATTCAACAGAGAACAAATTCCTAAAACTCCTGGGAAATAACTAGAAGAGAAGAGGGAAGAATGTTATCCCAAATGGGGGTTAAAATTACCTGAGGCACTCCTATGGTTACATTTCAGCAGATATAATTCTGATGTGTTAGGGGTGTCAGGAGAGATAGCACTTCAACTTCCTTTAATTGCCACCCCCCTGCTCCCACCTCCACCCCAGCTTCCCACATCTCAGTCCTTAAGTTTAAGGCTGGCATTTTGGGAAATACTGTCTTCTTTTCCCTTCGGGGTACCCTTGATATTGCTTTTGATCTGTTTGTCTTGGCTACATTTAAGGGAGTGTTTGTATGGTGGGGGCATATAAAATACTGCTTTTCAGTGATCCTATATGCCCCTAAATGTGGACTTGATTCTACCAGTTTATGATTCCATTAACTGATACTCATCTTTTGCACTCCCTAGAATCTTCTCTAGTGATCTTCACATAGAATGAAAGTGTGATCACTGGTTATACATCTCAGGCCTTATGGCCATCTCTGTCAAGTTATATGTTATGGTCACTTTCTCTATGCCTGACGATTTTCTGACGATACATGATTTATCTCTGTCTAGTTTATCAGTCAGTCTAGCACATTTGTGTGCATTTTCTGATGTTAAGTCTGTAATTGTTAGCTTTTGTGGTAAAATGTTCGCAAAGAGGGCCACAGTTATTGTTCTCATTCTTATAAATACATACCTTTTCAGTGTGGGTTGGTTGTGTCTCAGAGTAAGATGTGGAATTTATTTCTCCACTCCCTGCCTATGGGGTTGGCACGTGACTTGCTTTGGCCAATAAGATATATGCAAACAAAGGCTTGAAATGTGTTTGCCCATTGGGGCTTGCCTTCCCTTCCCGTCCCAGAAAAACTGTTGCCATGTGGGCAAGCTGGATTAACTTCCTTGGGGAGCTGAGCCATGTGAAAAGAGGCCCACTTGTCCCAGGGTAGCTTGGCCTTGGTCATCCAAGCAAGGCCACTCTAGGCTCTCCAATCCTCAGGGAGTTGATCCAGACCAGAAGAACTCCCAGTCCATCTACAGAATTGTGGTCAACAAAAAATATGCTTGTTTTCTTCCAGGCAGTTTCTTACGGGAATAGTTTATTATGCAGTAAAATTGAACTGATACAAAAATTGGTACCAGAAGTGGTAGGATGCTGTAACAAAACTCAAAACATGTAGCAATGACTTTGGAATAAGATTGGAAATGAAGGCTGAAAAAGTAATGCAGAAACTGCTGTCAAAGCCTGAAAAAAAGGCAAATGAGCTGTTTGAGGCTAGGAAAGTGGTGAGGAAACAGCAATAGCCAGCTAAAAAGATAACCCATGTTATGTAGCCATGAAAGAGTTGACATAGCTGTCATGGGATTAAAAATGTACCTAATAACCTTGTAGATATGCCTAAAATGATATTATGGCCAAATGGTTAAAGCGTCCATTGGCTTCTTCTCGCTGTACCTTATATGATACTGTGAGAAAAAGAGGAGCTAAAGAAAGAATGATTTGGCAAGCAGAATTTAGAGATGTAGAGGGAAGCCAAATTTCTAGGTTGGAAAATAAAGCTGTTTTCACATCCAACCTCTCCAGACGGCAAAAGATTCTCAAAATAAGAAATGGCTCCTTGATAAGGGTAAATCAAGTATATGGCTATCAGATCCTTTAAAAATCCTCCGGAAGAGGTAAGGTGGTGCTTAGCAGACTCTTTCAGCTGGACAAAAGAGCTTTCAGTAATTTTAAGGGTGCTTTCCTATATCAGCCTGACATGCTGCCCAAACAGAGGTGTCTATTCCAAAGAAATTGTGGATGTAGATTTTGGAACAAGGAGTGGACTTCATTCCTCTTCATAGGGGAACTTATAAAACTTGGTGAGAGATTATCCTAAAGAGAAAAGAAACAGTTGGAAACCAAGAGAAGCTTCTGAGCCCCAAATTTCTATGGATAGGACTCAGGCTTCTAGAGCTACACTGAACAATGGACTTGGGAACCATTCCTGGGATTAAAATTGGGCTCCAATTAAGGAACATGCCCTTCTCTAGGAGTAGAGGCCCTTGTTAATGTTTACTTGGAAAGATTTTACAATAGCTACCGACCAGTGTGACTACCTGTATTTCTTTCTTCCCATTTGAGTGGAAGTATCTATTGCTGTTAGCTATTCTTTCTATTACATAGTGTGTGTGTATGTGTGTGTGTATGTGTGTGTGTGTGTGTGCATGATATAAATAACTTCAGTGCTAAGTCTTTGAATAAAGAGGAGTCACATTTGAGGAACTGTGTCTAAAGATCCTCATCTGTTTCTGGACCTTATTTAGATGAAGATCTTGTAATTCAAAATGAATACCATAATGAGAAATGACTTCTGGGGAAGAAAGAGAATGTATTTTGTAAGTGGGAGGAAAGTTTCTTCTGTGGCTAGTGGGCAAACTATGATGGATTGTCTGTAGAGATGGCCACAATAATCCCTGCTACGCTTATATACGCATCTCTTTGTAATGTAACATTGCCATTCTTTCTAATAAGAGGTGGAATTTTATTCTTGCTCCTTTGAATCTGAGCATAACCACGTGACTTGCTCTGGCCAATGGGACATGAGGAAGACAAAACCCAGGCACATGAATGGTTATACATTAAGACTCACTCTCTGTGGCTGCACATGTCATCCTTTAACAAGGATGTGGCAGTCCTGACCAGAAATCACATGGATAAGGACCAGGGAGGAGAAGTTCAGGATTGCCAGACTGGTAGGTGAGGCCATCCTGACCATCCAGCTCCAGCTGAGCCAAGAGCTGACTGCAGCCACTTGAGTGAGAGACAGATAAATCCAGCAGAACTGCCCAGCTGATCCCAGCACAAATTGTCCATCTGCTGAATCATGGTCCAATCATTGTTGTGTTAAATAGCTAAGTTTTGGAGTCATTTGTTAGGCAGCAAAAGCTAATTGATACAGATTCTTCATTTAAAATGCAATTTAAAGTGCTATATCTTCATAAAATTCCTTTTTTCATGAACATTACAGCAAATGTTTTGCCTTCATGTGCTTGAGTACAGCCTCCTTATCTTGAATCTCAAGAAGTTCTGTTAATACTTTACCTACTTTCCTTTCTTTGTTTAAGGACCTTAGTGTTTTATTTTGGATTCTCTTGCAAGGTGCCTTGTAAGTAAGTAGCTCTTGACCTGTTTAAATTTGACTTGTCACATTTATAGAATTCCCACTCTTCTTCCTGGAAAATTCTATTCCTCCCTAAAATGATTCCTTGCCCTTATCCCCTCCTTTTTTTAAACCGCCTTCTTTCCTTTGCCATTTAGGCATTTAGTGTTTATTTTCAAATGCTTGCTCTTTTTGGGCTGAGTCAAACATTTTTCCTGAGTTTCCAATAAGCTGTTCTTAAACAGTCTCCAGACTTCATGGTTATTTACTTTCAGAACTATTTCTTTCAGGATTTTTTCCCTAAGAAAAGCCCAAATTTTGCCATAGTTCCCTTTTCTAAAACTGAATAACTTCATGATGAATATTTTTGGTTTTCCTTTCTTGCCAGAATGTTGGACTTAATCACGTGGTAATTGCTGTTAAACAAGCACTCCCTGAGAGACAACATCTCTCTTATGAACATCCCTTCAGATGAACAAAACCATCTCCTCCCCTCTTCTGAGGGATTTGAAAAACAAAGCTTGCCTGTCTATCTAAAGCATATTCTTCAGCTGTTGAGAAGATTCAGATGGAAATGAGGTAGAGGGGAAAATAATAGTTTGTTATTTATTTTGGTACTTTTCTGATTAATTAGCCCTCTCTATGAGGACATACCTTTATAGCATCTATATTACAGTTATTTGTAAATTCATCCTATCTTCCATACTAGACTCAAGACATTTGCAAATAAGCTTCAGGTTTCCATTATCTTTGTATCTTTCAGAGTGAACCCAGGAAATAGGAGTTACATTATAAATATCTGAATAAATGAAGAATTATCAAATAAATTGATGAATGCATCCAAGCTATGACCTGGACCAAGAACTTCTGTGGTGGGAAAAAGAGAAGGTTTTCTCACTTAAGCGGCCCTCCTGAATGAACTGTTTGCCTCTCCACAGTTGCCTAGTTTTGCCTTCCTACCTTACTGTGCCTTCCTTAAATGAAACAGATGGAGTTAAAGAAATAGAAAATCTATAATAACAAGTAACATCATTTGTCCCCACTTACCACTTAAAAGGAGTCTGAGCCTCCTGTACCTACTTCTTCTGCTGGTTAAGTTAGAGAGAAATCTGGAAGATGGTGATGGCACATTTCTTGGATCTGTCTGACTATCCATTAAAATAAACAAAGTAATGACTATGGTAAAACCAAACACCCATATAAGAAAACATATGAAAATATATTTTCCTGTACCTCCAAATGTGAGTGGTGACCAACCACCAACAGTTCACAATACAAGGTATTCATACCTGTGTGGGGAGACGCAGAAGGAAGACAACTGGATATCTGTTAGTTCTGAGAATGGTGAGCACTGGGCTAATCTGAGAATAGCATCAGAAAGAATATGATTCTACAGGTTTCTGTAGAATCCAACTCAAAAAAGACTACAATGGATTATACTACCATAAATTCTAATGGTGCTTGAGGCATCTGGGCCTATAAACTCTCAAAATTATTAAAACAAAACCTATCTTCCAAGGTTGCCTGGGTGGCTTAGTTGTTTAGTGTCTGACTTCGGCTCAGGTTATGATCTCATGGTTCATGAGTTCGAGCCCCGCATAAGGTTCTGTGCTGAAAGCTTGGAGCCTGAAGCCTGCTTCAGATTCTGTGACTCCCTCTCTCTCTGCCCCTCCCCTGCTCGCACTCTGTCTCTGTCTCTCTCAAAAATAAATGAAACGTTAAAAATTTTTAAAAAAATAAATAGAAATAAACATTAAAAAGTATTAAAAAAACTACAAAAAAAAAAAAGAAAAAAGAAAAATAAAAGAGGGAAGCTGGGTGGCTCAGTTAGTTAAGTGCCTGACTCTTGATATCGGCTCAGGTTGTGATGTCATGGTTGTGGGACTGAGTTCTGTGTCAGGCTTGTGCTGAATGTGGAGCCTGCTTGAGATTCTTTCTCTCCCTCTCTCTCTGTCCCTCCCTCACTCATGCTCTCTCTCAAAATAAATAGATAGACTTCAAAAAATAAAGAAATAAAACAAAGCTATCTTCTAAGACTAAGCCCCGTACTGGGGAGAAACTTCTAGGAGTAGAATTCAACAAACAGGATAAAGGCAATAGGGACAAAAAAAAAAAAAAAAAAAGACAGGTGAGGAAAGAGAAGAGAAATATACCAGACTATCAGAAAAATTTCTTTACTTACAGGGATTATGGTTGTATCCAATATAGTGTAATGACTAAGACAAGAGAATAAAAAGAATAAGATTTCTACAGAAAATGAAAACATGCAAAAATGTCATGCCCTCAAACATTTGAAAATTGTTTGCTAATTGTGATAGGCATAATAATGGCTCCCTAAAGATATTTTCATCTTAATCCCCTGAACTTGTGAATATGTTAGGTTGCATGGCAAAGAAGAATTGCATTGCAAAGAAGAAGGTTGCAGAGAGACTCAGGTTGCTAATCAGGAGTAAACTAAACAAAATAGGGAGATTAGCCTGAATCACTCTGGTTGGCCCAATGTGATATCAAGGGACCTTAGATAAGGGAGGCTAAAAACAGAATTAGAGAGATGGTGGTAGGAGAAAAACTTGATCCAAAATCACTGGCTTTGAAGATGCATAGATGCAGCTATAGGCCAAGGATGTAGGCAATCTCTAGAAGTTGGGAAGAGCAAGAAAACAGAATCTCACTTAGAGTCTCCAGAAGGAACTCAGCCTTGTTGGAAACTTAAGTGAGTTAAGTAAGTTAACCCAGTGAGATCAATTTTGGATTCTGACACTCAGAACTGTAAAATAATACATATACATTGTCTTAATACATCAAGCTTGTGGTAATTTGTCATAACAGGGACAAGAAATGAATACACTAGTATCTTAAGATTACCTACAAAAATTAAGAAAATGATAGAAGCTATTATAATTTTTAAAAATATAAAGTATTTGGAGAAAAACTACATTTGGGGAAAAATGGGGGACAGACTCAGAAAAGAAAAAGAAACAATCATCTCATAAGTAAAGAATAGAGTACAGGGGCACCTGGGTGGCTCAGTTGGTTAAGCCTCCAACTTCATCTCAGGTCATGATCTCGCAGGTTCATGAGTTTGAGCCCCGCATCGGGCTCTGTGCTGACAGGTCAGAGCCTGAAGCCTTCTTTGGATTCTGTGTCTCCCTCTCTCTCTGTCCCTCCCCCACTTGCACTCTGTCTCTGTCTCTGTCTCTGTCTCTCTCAAAAATAAATAAACATTAAAAAAATTTAAAAAAAAAGAATAGAGTACAAAGGATATGAAAATGAATAACCCTACTGATAATGCCTTAATAGAAGTAGAAGATGGAAAGAAGGAACAAATTAAAAACAAATTAGAAAGGGGGTGTCTGGGGGTCTCAGTCAGTTGAGCATCTGACTTTGGCTCAGGTCATGTTCTTGTGATTCGTGAGTTTGAGCCCCATATCAGCCTCACTGCTATCAGTGCAAAGCCGGCTTTGAATCCTCTGTTCCCCTCTCTGTCCCTCTCCCTCCTCAGGCTCTCTCTCTCATTAAAAAAAAAAAAAAAAAATAGAAGATTAAAAAGAAATTTGAAGGAAAGTGATAGAGATTCATAAAGAAGGTTCAACACATTTATATATGAGTCATTATATGAAAAGCAAACCAAGGGAACAGAATATACTCTCACTAAAAGTTTTTTTAATTTCTTGAAATAAAAGATTATTTGCAACTTATTAAAATATATACCACATACTTGGAAAAATCTACACAGAAAGGTAAACATCAAGGCATAGTTTAGTAGAAATACTGGATTAAACAAATCCCGTGTGCATTGAGGTAAAGAACAAAACCATACATAATGAAAGAAAATAAGATTATCATTAGAGTTTTCTACAGCAACACTTTATCCCAGATATGGAATAGAGTAGCATTTAAGATACTCAGAAGAAAGAAAATTTAAGACACATTTTCTATGTAGACAAACCAACTGTCAACATAAAAGCTGTAAATAAATGCCTATGAACATGTAGTGATTTAGAAAATATTATTTCCATGAGCTCTACCTGAGTAATTTACCGTAGAATGAGCTTTAGCCAACCAAAAGATTAGACAGGTTTTGAAGTCAATAATGCAGTGTCTGTATTTTCTTGCAATGTAGATATGGAACAATAATCAAATGGAGAAGAGAAAGCAGAGTATTTATAAAAAGAAGATTGCTGATTGCTTTAACAGTATTAACCTGGAATAAAAGAATATGACTTCATTTTGGATATTGTGCAAAAATTAGGGAGAAAGGAAAGGTTACTGGCTAATTTCAACATAGTTCATAGTGATGAATCAATAAGCAATAGCCAAAAGCAAATGTAAAGGTACTATAAAAAGATATTAATGTAAGTTTTTAGTGTATTAGTCTAACTCATTTGTGTACATATTATGTATATATACATATATCTTTATGTAAGAAACCGATATAGGGCATGAAATATTGATGTGTTGATCATGTCAAAAAATGTTAATAAGTTTAAAACACCCATTTGAAGTAAAAAAATATTCAGACCTGTTAACAAATCATTATTTATTTATTTTGTTTTTATTTATTTTTGAGAGAGAGAGAGAGAGAGAGAGAGAGAGAGAGAGCACAAGCCAGGGAGGGGCAGAGAGAGAGAGGGAGAGAGAGAGAAAATCCCAAGCAGGCTCTGCACTGTCAGCATGGAGCCTGATGCAGGACCTGAACCCACTAAACCTGAGATTATGACCTCAGCTGAAACCAACCATCAGATGCTCAAACGACTGAGCCACCCAGGTGTCCCCAGTTAACAAATGATGCTTGAACACTGGAGCACCTGGGTGGCTCTGTAGGTTAAGCATCTGACTCTTGATCTTAGTTCAGGTCTTGATCTCAGGGTCGTGAGTTCAAGCCCTGCATCTGGTTCCATGGTAGGCATGACGCCTACTTAAAATAATAATAATAACTGAACACTATGTTACATACTATAAATCTGAGAAAGTAGAATTAAGACCAAATGCATTAAGAAATACAAAATGAGACTTCATTGTGCTAATGGCTACATTTATTCAATAACATAGTACCAACTTTCATAAAGCAGAAATTACATTAATAGAGAAAATTTTGACCATCTAAGTCAAATCAAGTGGACAAGGTATTGGTAAAGCTATAAAAAAAAGTATGATATATTTAATAAGGTAGATATAATATATTCAACAAAGTAGATCTTAGATAAGAGATACATATCAAAATCAATCCTGATAATGGAGGAAGCACTTTCCATCAAGTGGATATGAAATATTTATGAAGTTGACTATATCAAAGTACAGAAAAAGAACTCAATAAATTCAAAAGACTAGAAATAATATAAATTAATAGTTTTAGACCATAATGAAAGAAAACTAAAAATTAATAACTAAATCAAAACCCGAAAGATTTTTATTTAGAATTTTTTTTAAAAAATCCTAATAGATCTAAAAGAAAATGAAAAATAAAATTATAAAATTTCTTTTAATTGTAACATAAAAACATGATATATTTGAAGTTATCAGGGGAAAATTTACAGAATTAATTATTTATCCAAATAGCAATGTAAACAAACATATGAATTTCCACCTCAGGGTTTTAGAAAAAGAAACACACCCCCACCCCCCTCCCACACACACACACACACACTAAAGTAGAAAGAAATTAGTGAAGATTAAAAACAAAACTGATGAATTAAACACCAAAAAAAATGGAATTATTAAATAAAAGTAAATACTAGGTCTTTGAAAAAAATCAACAAAATCAACAAAACAAGCAAAGCATTGTGTAACTTAGAAACAAAAGGAAGAAAGAACAAATACACAAAATCTAAAATGACAAGGAGAAAATAGTCATAATAGGAGAAATTTAAAATAGAAATAAGAAACTATTCTGCATTAGTTTACGTAAATAAATTTTAAAACTTTGAACAGGGTTCTGTGAACTAGAGGCTAAATCTGGCCAGCTGTCTGTTTTTGTAATTAAAGTTTTATTGAAATACACCCATCCTTTTCTGTATTGTATATGGCTGCTTTGCTAAAATGTCAGAGTAGAGTAATTGTGACAGAGACCCTATGGTTTGCAAAACCAAAATATTTACTATTAAACTATTTACAGAAAAAGTTTGGTGACCCCCAAACAGAGAAACTGATAATTTTCTTTTTGGAAAAAGTAGACTTTGAAATGGGCTTCAATTGAAACAATATCACCCATTACTGTAGGGGAAATACAGTAAGTGCTTAAAAAGTTACTGCAAGGAAGTGTTATTCCATTCTCCCAACTGAGAGACACCTGGAGGCCAGGGGTTATCAACAAGGAGGATCCACAACAAGTATGCAGTCCATGAAGACTTTGTTCCTACATTCCTGAGACTCCCCTTCCCCACTGAGAGACAGATGGACAGCACCATTAGGTGAATACTATCATCACTAGCAGACCAACATGTGAAGCTTCTTTAACTCTGCAGGCTAGAGACTCTTCCCCTACCTAGTGGCACCAGGTGGCCCAGAACTCAAAGCTTTTTCTGTCTCTTCAAGCAGCACCATCAAAGACTAGTGACACCCTTACAACAACAAATAAATAAGCAGAACAATAGCACTGCAAAGTCTGAAAATTAAATTGTCATGGACCCACAGTCTGTGAAAGTAGACCAAGATCTACTTGCTAAACCTGACCACGATGACTATCTTAAATTGAAAAATTTAAACAACTCAGAGACTCTTAACATAATTGCCAAAATGTCCAGCATGCAGTTGAAAATCGCCCATTCCCATCAGACCAAGAACCAGGAATTCACAACTCGAATGAGAAATGATAATCAACTAATGCCAACATGGAGATGAATATTAGAATTACCTCATAACGACCTTGAAGCAGGCATGATAAAAGTGCCTCAACATAAATTACACATTTTCTTGAAACAAATGAAAAACAAATAGAAAATCTCAGCCAAGAAATAGAAGTCATATTTTCAAAAAGGCAGTATAGAACTGAGAAATATAATAGAAAAATATATTTGAATAAGTGCAAAGATGCACCTTTATCTTGGATAGAAAGTCTCAATAATGTCAATTTAACTTTAGTTAATGTAAAAATTTAATTACACTCCAAATGTAATATTTAATACATGGACATTGAGGAAATAAGAATGTTGATTGGATGCTTGGTTTTAGTATGAAATAATCACTAATCTTTAAATATGATCATTATTTGATGGGTATAATTATGCAAATGAGTTCACATCTTTTGGAAACAAACAGTGAACTATAGAATAAATAATAGAATGTTTATGATTTGCTTCAAAATAATGGAGAATAGCAGGCATTAGGTAGGGATAAAACACGATTCGCTATATGTAAATTTGTTGATAATTGTTGAAGCTAAATGACAGGTATGTTCAGTCTATTATACAATTCCTCTGCTTCAGTATATGCTTGAGATTTTTCCAAAATAAAAAGTTTTTAAAATATGTTCTCAAGATCTGAGGCTTGCTGATTTCTGTTTTGGTGGGGGAAAAAAAAAGGTAACGTAGAAGAGGCTGGCATTTGAGTAAGATGGAGGTAGGAAAATAATCGCAGGAGCCTGTAGGGGCACTAGTGAAGGCGACTCGAGCCAAAGTATCCACAATCCACCATTTATTAAGGATATAACTTCAGAAAAATGACGCACCCAGTCTTGCTTAAAAATGGCGTTTTTAAAAATAAAAAAAAAAAAAACGACTCAAAGGAGATCATACCAAAATTTCCTGTAGCACTCTAAAATTTCTGTCAAAATCACCCTTAATATCTTCTTATACCAGCTTCTTTTTCTTATTGTTTCTCTTCTTTAAGTGCAATAAAAATAAAGAGATAAACATTTTAGCATACTTTATTAATTTTCTGTTTTGCTTGGACAATAGTATTGTTTTCTGACATTTTTAGTGTAATTAGTTACCTATTCATGGGTAAGAACCTGCTTTCCAAACACAGACTGTATATTTGAATCCAGCCTCCATCACGTAGGAGCAATGCGACTTTGGGCAGATCACTCACTCCTTTTATGTGTCAGTTTCTTCATCTGTAAAATGGAGAAGAGCTAGTACTTAAGATGGTGGTTAGAATCAATATACTTACTGTGAAACTAAGGGAATTTGGGACACAATCTGTTCAAATGCCTGGGGTTTTTGATTATTCTCAGTGCATGGAAGGCACGGGCAGTTTATTTCTTGAACGTAAAACTTGGGACTGAGCATTCAATGGCATGGTATTTGCCTCTATAATTCTCCACTATCCATCTTCATTAGTTTCCGGTGACTGTTATAACAAATTACCACCAACTTGGTGGCTTACAACAGAAATTTATTCTCTAACAGTTCTGGAGGTCAGAAGTCTGAAACCAAGGTGTTGGGCAGGGCCACACTCTGTTCAGAGGCTTTAGGGAGAAATCCTTCCTTGCTTCTTCCAGGTTCTGGTGACCCCAGGTGTTCCCTGGCATGTGACTGAGCTACATCACTCCAATCTCTGCCTCCCTTCACATAATGCTTTTCTCTGTCTCTGTATATTTGTTTTTGTCTCTTAAAAAGACCATTCTCACTGGATTTAGGGCCCACCCTATTGCAATACTGTTTCATCTCAATTTCTACCTGAAGTATATCTGCAAAGACCTTATTTTCAAATAAGTCCACATTCTAGGGTTCCAGGTAGATATGAATTTGGGGGGACACTATTCAACCCACTATAGTATCTAAAGATACATCATAACTATTTTGGTTTGGCTTTCTTGGCTTGTGGTTGTATCACTCCAATCCCTGCCTCCATTTTCATGTCACCCTCTTTTCTGTCTTTCTCTTGTCCTCTGCATGTCTGTGCCCAAACTCCTTCGGTCTCTTTCCTCTAAGGATACATGTGATTGTTGTTAGGGGTTATCTGAATTATCTAGGGTAAGCTTTTCAAGAATCTTAATCACATCTCTTGCCATGTAAGGTAATATTCACAAGTTCTGGAGGTTAGGATGTAGACATATATTTTGGGGGGCACGATTCAGCTCACTACACTATCTGAAAGAGTCACTCCTCTAACGAGGTATCGAATAAGAAGACTAGGTAAACACGTGTGGAGACTCAAATTCAGAAGCATCCATTTTGGAAGCAGAGGAAAAGGCAACATAATTTGTCACCTACCACACTAGGCTGTGACAATCTTGGATCCAGAAAATGCTGGTGCTTTACATTTCTATCACTTGGGTCAAGGTCCACTGAAAGAATGTTGCACTGAATTCTAAGAACATAGCTTCATTACCTTTGTTTGGCTACCTGACTTCAAGGTGCCCCAGCTTGCTGGACCACATTCCTGACTCATTCTGGATGTTTTGAGTACGATTTAGATGAGTGCCCTTGACATTTTTATTTTGTTTTACCTTTAATTACAAAGGTAACACATGCTTCTTGTTAAAACTTGAAACCAAGGACATTATATGTAAAAAGTGAATAATCTTCACCCCTTGTTTTTAATTACTTTCCTTACCCTAACACCACCACATCTCCAGGGTACTCATTATTATCAGTTTGGAGTTTGTGTTCCCATGTCTTTTTATGTATATGTAAATATATATAACCAAAATAGACTTATACCATATGTATTATTTTGCAACTTCTTTCCAGCTTTCCTTTCTTTAAATTTTATTAATAGCTCTGTTTAATTTATCCAGAAAAAAATCCCGAAAACTACGTTACTACTTCTAATATCACCCATCTATTGTAACAATCCAAGTGAAAAATGCTAACGGCTAATGTTAGCAATAGAGTTTTGAGAACTGAGCAAATAATGGAGATCCAGATACTTACTGTGATCCAAACACCCAATGGACAATATTCTTTGAAATGCTTTTGTAAATTGAGAATTGAGTAAGTGATTCATACAGGGCTATCACCTTTATTGGTTTCTATTTACTGCTTAGGAAGCCAAGTACATTTCTTTTACTTTTGCTTTGCCAGGAAGCAGTCATCTACTTTACTTCCAATTTAAAATGCTCTATTGTAATCATGAAGAGCAACTCTAAATACTTTTCAATTCTATTAAACATTTCTAGCTCTATTATCAGATGCATACTAGTTAGTATGAAATTTGCACCAACAGCAATTTCATGTTGCTTTTTTCTCATGAAAAGATTGTTTCACTATTACTGTCTTTCAGCATTGTCTTCACTACATTCTCAACAGCCTATGCCTTTACTAAGGTCTATGACATCCTTGGCACTGTGCTAGGAGATACAAAGAGATGTGAGGTAGCCATCCTTTTCTTAAGAGCTGAAAATCTGGATGGTGAGAGAGAATATATAATAGTTCAAGTATCATAAATTGGTGAATTCATTCATTGGTCGTTTTTTTTTAAAGCTTTATGCTAAAAAATATGTATATCAGCCATTTTTTGGCTCTGAGATAAAGCATTGAACTAACAGACGCAAATTTCTGCCCTCAAGAGAAATACTCTAGACGGGGAACAAAGCAATTAACAAGAAAAATATATGGTACATTAGAAGGTTAACAAAACTATGAAGAAAAATAAGAGGGAAACAAGAATGCAGAATGTTAGGGATTTTGTACGTGCAGTTTTAAATTAGATGGGAAGTGTGGACCTCACTAAAAAAGTGATATTTGAGTGAGAATTTGAAGGAAATATGGGAGAAAGTCATGCCAGTATCTAGGGCAAGGACATTTTATATAGAAGAGATAGAGCAAAATTTCTGAGGCAGGATCATATCTGATGGTTTCAAAGGATAGCAAGGTGGTTAGTATGGTGCAGTAGAGTGAAAAAATAGGAAGTAGCAAGAGAAGAGGTAAGGAAGGTCACGGGGCGGGGGGCAGTATCTTGGTTCTTACAATGTAAGAAATAGGGAGAGGTTTCAAGCCGATGAGTAACTCGTTGGTTGAAAATAGACTCAAATGTGAGCTATATGAAGTTGAGAAATCAGTGAGGACACTGTTGCAATAATTCAGGTGAGGCATGATAGTGGTTTGGACCAAGGTGGTAGGAGTAGAGAAAGGGAGAAGTCATCAGATAATGGATGCATTTTGAAGGTAGAAACAGCAAGATTTTCTGATGAATTGGGGGTATTGTGAGACAAAAAGAGGATTACTCTGAAATTTACTAGGCCGGACAATTGGAAAAAAAGTGTTACTGTTAACTGCCAGGCATCAAAGTTAGGAGTTCAGTTTGGCACATGGTAAGCTTGAGATGTTTATTAGACATGCAAGTAGAGATGTTACATAGGCAATTGGATATAAAAAGCTACAGTTCAGATGAAAGGTGTGGCTAGAGATAGAACTCTTGTAGTTTATAGTGTAGACATGGTCTTTCTAGCCTTGACATTGGGCAACATCAAGAAGATATAGAACATCAAGGTAGAGAAGAGGTCTGAGGACTGAGTCATGGAAAACCCCACAAAGCAACCAGTAATGGTCCATGAGGTAGCAGGAAAACTCATGAAGCTCTGAAACAAAATATTTCAGGAAAGAGTGATAAACTTTGTCATATGTAATTGACGGATCAAGAAAGAGAAGAGAAGAAAAATATACATAAGTATGGAAACTCTTTATAGGAAAGCAAAAGGAACAGAAATATGGAAAGAGCTGGAAAGGAAGGTGGGTCAAGGACTTATTTTAGATGGGAGAATTAACAGTACAGATAAGACACTCTGTTTCATCTCTAATGTTTTAATGCATTGTGGATTTGAATATGTAGAGGAAGAAAAGTTTTCTTTTTCCTCCACCTGTTTTAAGTTCATAGTCTGGGGCCCTATAAATTAGACTGACACAAGACAGAGAAAAACAAACAGAAGTTTATTAACCTGTGTATCACACATACACACAAGAGTATTCAGTGATGAGTGACTCAGAGAGGTGGTTAGAATTTGAGCTTATATGGCATCTTAAAAAAAGAACAATGCATTTTTAGAGAAATGACAACACAAAGGAAAAAGACTGTTTTTAGGGTAGAAAATTGTGGGAGGGTAAACACATTTAACACTTAGACAACAGGTTTGAACTGTATGAATCCACTTATACACAGATTTTTTAAAAAAATAAATATAGTACAGAACTGTAAATGTATTTTTTCCTTTATGATTTTCTTAATAGCATTTCCTTTTCTCTAGCTTACTTTATTGTAATAGAACATATAATACATATATGACATACATGTTAATCGATTGTTCATATTATCCATAAGGCAGCAGTAGGTTATTAGTAGTTCAGTTTGGGGGGGACCCAAAAGTTATATGCAAATTTTCAATTGCCAAGAGGGCTGGTGCCCTTAACACCCATGTTGTTCAAGGGTCAACTGTATATGAAGGAACTAATGGAAGGTAAAGGCTAGCTAGTGAAGTTTCTCATATAGAGTCCTCTGGGTTGATAAGGGTCAGAGTTGACTCTGGTGATTAATTTGGATCTTTCTTGGTGGAAAGGGGAGGAGGGACACCTTTACCAATGTATGTCCTGCCTTTAGGCAAATAGGGAAGCAGCTCTTCTTGTATCTGCTTCTTCTCAATTGCCTTCAGCTCTAAATAATCCTTATGAAGTGACATATTTTGGGGTAGCATATTCTGCTACCCTTCAAATGCCTCTTGAAAGGGCATGTTCTCTTCAGTTCTCCACATCCACCACATACTGTCTTTTGTCTAGCCCTGTAGGTGTTCAAGTTTGCAACTCCTGCAGGAAAATGTACACCTTTGTGGACTTAATATTGGCAGTTGTGGTATTTTAACCCTGAAAGACATGTACTCATTTGTACCTGTACTGAGGCACTTTCTGTCAGCTTTTTAAAATAATTTTTCGGTGCTTTGGAAAATTATAAAACTAAAATTTGTTTATAGTAGATAATTTAGAAAATACATAAAGGGAGGGTCGCCTAGGTGGCTCAGTCATTTGAGCATCTGACTCAATTTCAGCTCAGGTCATGATCCCAGCATCATGGGGTTGAGTCCTGTGTGGAGCCCCATGTCAGACTCTGTGCTGAGCCTGCTTAAAATTCTGTCTCTCCCCCTGCCCCTCTCCCCCCACTCACGCTCTCTCTAAAAAAATATATATATATATAAAATAAACAGAAAAAGGAAAAGGAAATAAATATTAACCATGAAAGATGGTATATATTTACCATGAAAGATGATCCTCTATTATACTCTAGCATTTATGCTCATAGACTTTTGTGGATTTTTTTCAATGGAACCAAATTTGAGAAAAATGGGGTCACACTCTAAATAATGTGTCATTTATTTTTTACCTTCAACATAGTATAAAGTCTTTTGAAGTAAGTATTCTCACTCTATCTTATGTAGTGATCTATATATAGCACCATTTTTATAAGTAATGGAATTCCATTGTATGGAAGGATTGAAATCTGTTTAATTGATCACCTGTTTAGATATTTATCTATTTATTTATTGTGAATAAAATAATATGACAATGAACACCTTTGTAGCAAATCTTTGCATGTGTTTATTCCAAATTAGGATCAAAAGTGCTGCAAAGCTGGTGTGAAAAGTAAGTCACTTGGCCTCAGGGTGAGCTGGCTGACTTCCTTATGCAAAACTTCATAAAGCTCTGTTGTCTTATTAAAATAAATTACCTCAGTCAACCTTCACCAAAAGAGGTAAATATTATAAAACGTGTCTTTTAAAAAATTGAGGAAATTTTGGGAAAGTCACATGTGTACTGAAATAAAACCTCTCAGATGTAGAAAAACATCAATGATCCAAATAAAAAGTGTACTTCCCATGTAATTTTTCCTAATCTTTCTTTAGAGTAAATAAATAGCACCATGTCTAACTGGTTCCTTTCACACATCAAGTCTTAGTGACTATTTATTTCCAGGTTTTCTCTTATTGCTAAGCATTTAGACTTGTCAGTCTTGCTATTTAGGCTATTGGCATCTGTATAGATGACTACGTATTTTGGCCTCAGCTTTTTCCTGCAAAGTCTCACACCTGTCAGTTGTCTGAGTAAGTGAGTCAGCTGCTTTGTCCTTTCGCTTTTCTCAAATATGGCGTAAATTCCCTTTCAACCATTCCGAAAGTGCTTTAAGTAACTAAAATCTTAGGCACTTTCACACTGAACTCTATCAAAATTTTGAACTCTGGAGATTCCCTACATAATTTTTATGCATTTGGTGCCCATCTCTTCTATGTAAGTTCCACCTGGGGCCCCGTGTCCAAAAACAGCAAAAAATATGCCATTAAAGGTTCTAAAATACAAAGCTATTTTCCCACAACCCACCTCTCAACTTGTCATGGCACTTTTATCGGCTATTTAAAATCATTCTAGGTGGAGGAAAAAATTAGCATTTTAAATTATTACTATGAAGGTTACTGTTCATCTTTATATTGTGCCATGCCAGTTTTAAAGGCAAATATAAGAACAGTGAACACACATATGGAATCGCTGAAATTACACAATTCCTATTTGGTGGCTCATAGGTGTGTATATATTTTGTACTTACCAGAAGCGGAAATGCTGGACAAAACTAACTCACCTGATCTGTTTTCTCACATGGTGATAAAATTACATTCTGCCAATACTTCCTACCTTTGGATTACTCATGAGTAAGGAAGGACTGAAAGGAGAAGTTGGCTTTATCTTTCCCTTTCCTGCTATGCTGTCATTTTCAGCCTAAATGGTTGACTAATACATGGAAGCAATGCAAGTAGGAAAAGATATCATAAGGTTCTTTGGCCACTTACGTTTCCTAGAACGCCACTTTCTTCTGCGTTTGAAGCAAACTCTGGTTCCAACAGAAAGTGTGCGCTGTCGGTGTATCAGCTTGCTCAGCGGAGGATGCTCCATAATCACTGTGTACTGGCTTTGAGTCTGAAGGACCTCCACCTCAGAGTTCCCTGTTCACAGGGCATGTAAACACTGTAGGAGAACTAGGCAGCAAGAAATGCCAAACCTACATATTGCACCGGTCTCCTTTGCTCAGACGTGAACTTCATTGCCCTATTAAATTTCACTTCCAAAATACAAGGTAAACGATAATATTAGTAAGAATTTCAAGACGCTGACCACAGAGCATAAGGCCAAGTCTGGCACCCTTCTGACCATTGGGCTCCGTGTGACTGCCCAGGTCATATCTTCACGAAGCTTGCCCTGGTGCCAGCCTTTTCAAATGTTTTCTTGATCTTCATGGTGAAAAAAAAAATATCTCCTCTTCTCTTGCTGGATTCTCTTCCTAGAAATCCACCTTTCTTAAAAGCTACAATTATGAACTCTATGTCAGTAATGTCCACATATCTGTATGTTCACAAATATCTGTATCTTCAGCCTATAGTGTACTTCTGAATTCCAGAGCCATGTATCCACTATCCACCTGACATGTTTGCATGGATGTCTCAAAAGGACATCGGACTTGAAGTGACTAAAACAAAATGTATGAATTCTCTCTTCATTGCTTCTTTTCCTCCCATCTTACCCCCAACACTTCTAGATCTCATCACCTTCTAGTGCCATGGATTTCAATGAAAGAGATCACCATCCAATCAATTACTCAACTCAGAATTCCGAGGCCATCCTTAACACCTCTTTCTTCTCACCCTCTGTGCAATTCCATCATGACTTCTAGTCAGCTTCACCTTTTGAATATCTCCCTCATTTCTTTACTTCTCCCCCACCCCCCGCTCTCTGTTGCCACTGCCTCTGTACTACAATGGCATCCTAATTAATCTTGCTAAATTCATTCTTGCCACATAAGGTCTGTTCTTCATGCTTCATCCAGAACACTTTTGGTTTTTTGCTTTTAGGCACAAATCTGATTTTCCCACCTTCTTGAAACTCGTCATTGCTCTTAGTTTAAAAAGAAAATCTTTAATGTGACATGCAAGGCCATTTGTAGACTGACCCCTACCACATCTTTATTGTACTCTAGTTCTGTCTTCCTTACATTCTGTATTTCAGAAACACCAACATTTTAAAGATTCTTAAATACTCCTTGTTTTCAAGCCCAACTTCAGGGATTTTGAAACCTGTCTTCACCATGTCTTGGAATACTCTTCCCTCCAGCTTATGTATTTGGATACTACTCTTCCTTTAGACCTCAGTTCAACTGCCGAATACAATAGTAAAGAATTCCCTGACCCCTAACTGAGTTAATTCTCCATATTATATAATACCACATTTGTCATGTAGATAATCCTTTTATAAGTATATATTTACAATAACTTAGAATGCATCCTTTGTAAAGTGTTTTTGATCAAAATTTATCTCCTCCTGTATGAGTATACTCTGTCAGTTCAGACAGCATGTCTGGCTCACCATTGCCAACCCAGTTCCTAGCCCAGTATCTGGCATGTAGAAGAGACTAAATAACTATGTCACATCAATGAATAACCACTTACTTTGTTCCAAGCACGATGCTTGGCACTTTACATTTTTTTTTATCTAATATAATCCTCAGACAACCTTATAGGGCAGAGTCTATTATTATCTCAAGTGTATATAATCCGAGGCTTAAGTTACTTGTATAAGGTCATATAGAGTATAAGTAGCAGAACTAGAATTTGAACCCAGAGAATTTGTTCTCTCTTTCTCTTTAAACATAGTAAAAGAGACCATTTAAAACTGGACTTGAGAGGGGTGATGGAAACAATGAGTTGAAACCTTAACCAGCATTCTGGAAAGAATCCTATATGGTTTTTTTCAAAAAATTCATCAAAGCTTCAAATAATAGAGATAAATATGTGATTCCAGTGTCAATGCCCAACCCTCTTCACCAAGATGTTGGGAATCCACTTAGGCAGGACCAGCAAAGGAAGGTCTATCAGCTAGCCTCTGGAACAGACTTTTTCTTCCCTATCCCCCCATTCAGTCATCCTTTTCTGAGTCTTTTATAAAATGTGGCCCAGCCAGATCTACCCTTACCCTTTCCATGTTCCCATCCCGATGGATCCACTGCTGAGAACTCTATCCATTCAGCAATTGCTCCAGAGCTAGGCTTTAAAGTACAAAGTTTTCATCAACTAAAAGTCCTCCAGCTGTAGCTGTTTCTACCACTGAGCAAATGCTGAAACACAGCTTGCCTTTACAGCCTGCCCTGCCAAGTATGTCTGCCAAAGCTGCCTGGGAATGTCTTCTCGGTCCACACACAGAAGTGATAGGAGTGATTTCAGATATCTTCTTAACTTTCTGCAAGGAGAATAACACTACTTTGCTGCGTGCCACCTCAACAGGGCTTCCAGCCCCATGTAAAATGTGTAAAATTACCATCATTCTCCAGGCACCTCTGAGGCTCCATTATTCAACAGTTTCTTTGTCAGCAGCAGGGCAGTTAAAGCTGTCACTAGCAGCCTCACTTGGGCTTGTACTTTAACTATTTCATGACTTTGGGGGGGGGGGAGGGTGGAATATGTGTGTGTGTGGGAGTAAATTTAGTGATGGTCTAAAAAATAATTTTCTTTGGCTCTTTAAAATATTGATTATTGATACTTCCTTTTCATTTCCCCAATAATTTCGATTGTTCATGTTGCCTGGTTTGCCCAGTGATTACAAAGATCTTACAATCTGGAAAGTTAATAACAAAACCCATAATAATATATGGAAGCTTCCTTTTGAGAATGGATGTAGAGAAGAAAGACAGATGGAGAAAAAGGGAGTGTTAGAAATAAATTAGGGAATAGGGTTGGCCGCAATCTATATACACCCACATAGAGTTACTTGCAAAACACAGTTTTAATCTGAAAGGCAGTAGAATCCTCATGAATGGCCATGGGAAAAGGTGGCATGCAGCAGTTAAATATTTTGTGAGCAGATTGAACTGGCTGAAGGACAGAGAGCTTAGAGGTTGGAAGGACAGAAAAAAAAAAAAAAAACAGGTGGCAGGAGCTAATAAGAGGCAGAGATGAATACAATATTCTTTTAAATGGAGCACAATAAATATTTTTGTTGTGATTTGAGATGTGGCAAGGCACATATTGCTTTGACACTTACACCTTCCAGCACTGGTGATGCCATTTGTAGTCTATGAAACTAATAAATGGTTTCTGATCCTCCCTTTCAGTGCTGGCGTGAACATATAGGGAAATAGTCAAGGCAAAACAAAAACACAAAGGAACTACTGTAAAAATATTGTATTATTTGGATTCAGTCATCACCAATCTTGCCAAATCCCTGCGGATTTCCATTGTCCTGCATAGCAAGAATAAAGGAAAATATAGGGGTCGATGCCAAATTGTTTTAAGTTGAATGTTTTTCAATTTTTTTTTCATGAGATGTCAGTAGTTCTTTAAAACTCAGTTAAGGGTTTTGCAATATTTTTCTTATATGTATTTAAGCAATACATAAATTTCAGACTCTGCCTTAGTTATTTTAGTTGCCATTTTCAAGTAACTGATTTCAATTGTGAATATGCTGAAACCCACCAAAAAAATAAATAAAAATTAAAAAATGGAAAAAGATAAATATTGGTGTGAAACGATGCTTTCAATGCATGGGTGCCAGACAGGAAAAGCTCTTAGTCTTTTCCTATATTTGATCAATTGGCTTGTCTAATCCATTTGACTGTGGAAGGTTGGCCTGACATGACTTCAGATTAGTTTAATAGGGATTAAGGTGGCATGAAGTGTAAAACACCATGCATTTGCAAGTACAAACATGCTTAGAAATTCATTTGTCTTTTGGGGGAGGCTAGTTCCAACTCCAGCTATATTTACAAACAGATTCTAGCCACAGCCGAGCAATTTGGAGCTGGGGAAAGTAACTGTGCCTGCCTTTCCTTAAACCCACAGGGCCTTTGATTTCTGCCCAAATAAAGCAGGCCTTTGGCATTCAGCTCTCTTAGCTGGCAAGATATCTGCATAATGTCTGCAGAATTTAGAATGGCCAGGAGGGGCAGGTCAAAGACAGCCAAATTATGATATCACACCCATAAAACCTCATCAGTAGTGACATACAGAAAACACTCAGTGAATTGCTTTCATTAATTTATCCTTATTAAGAAATTCTAAGCAATGTCTTCATTTCTTGGCAGGTTTCAGATTTAGCCCTTTCCTCTTCCTTCATTCACTGCTTTTCCTTAAAAAGAACAGGCACCACGGGCACTGATTGACAGTAGTTGAAGACATGTGGCTTGGGGGAATCTAAGATGCTTGAACTACCCAGGAGGAATGTGTTATTTGCCTTTGGGAGAGCCAAAAACTTTCCAGAACCTCTGCTATGGGTTAGGATGAGAGCTGTTCCTGCAGAGAAGTAAAAGAAAACCTGAATATAGAGAATTCTGTATTTCTCTCTTCTCTAGAAACAAGGACAGGAGCTCTGACATACCCTGGGGCCAGACCCCACCCTGGCCTTGGGTTGCAATGATCTGACTCTGGAAAGAAGAAACAGGGATGGTTGTCATGTTGTCAGGACAGAGGCAGGATCAGGGAAAAGGTGGGATATGCAATGGAAGACAGGCCAAGCTTTTCTTCAGGTCATACATGTTTCTAAAGCTGAAAATCTGGCTGGTCTACAAAATCGACATCAGGAGGAACTGAGGGAAGTGAGAGGACTGATAGGAAACATTTCCAGATAATCAGCTGACCTGTTGACAGTTTAGAATGACATCAGCGTAGGGGCAGATATTCAGAAGACTCAGTGCCTTGTCTGCTTGTCTGACAAGAGGTCTGGGAAACATGACCTGAAAGCCTTATTCAGGAGGCAGAATTCATAAGCCAATACAGTGCCATGTGGAACTTTCCTATATAGGTATGTAGTGAGAGAGGAGTGCCAGAAATCTGAGACCAAGGAAGGCAGAAATAAAAAGACTTATCAGAGCATATTTAAGATTGGAATGAATAGAGAAATGTTTTTTTTTTAATCTTTATTTATTTTTGAGAGAGAAAGAGAGAGAGCAAGGGAGGAGCAGAGAGAGAAGGAGCCAAAGAATCTGTGCTGGTAGCACAGAGCCCAACGGGGGGCTTGAACCCAGGAACCACTAGATCATGACCTGAGCCTAAGTCGGAAGCCCAACCAACTGAGCCACCCAGGCTCTCCAAGAGAGTGTTTTGAATATGAAAGAAAGGATCAAAGATGTTGCATTGTTTCACAGACAAATTTTAAAGTAGCAAAGATATAATTTATGTAGTGCAAATGAATCCTTGTTCTTTTGTGCTTTTTACTTACTGTGCTAAATTTTATTTCTTGGATTGTATACTTTGAAAATTCAAGTTTTTAAATATTTTAAAAATCCTTTAGTTATTATCAGAACTAACTGAACTAGGGCATTTTGGCTAGTTAAAAAGTATTCTTTTAACTTAACCTTGCTAGTCACTGGCGTTCTTAAGGACTTCCACGTTAAATAAGCATGTCAGATGGACCCTTGTTAGTGACAGGCATTGATACAAGATGTGGGCAGGGAATCATGATGAGGGAAATACCCAAGTGCAGATGTTAACCACTCCAAGGAGGGATGAAAAAAACCCCAAATCCCCAAAGCATGACTTAAAGAAAGAAATCAACTGTGAAGACAGCAGCTCTTTCTTCCTGCTAGCTTACTGATTTGAACAGGATGTTGTCTGGAGAAACAGTCCTACACTAAGGTGAGAAAAGACTATCATGACACTCATCCCGATTCAGTGTGAATGAACCAAACTAGAACTATGCTCTGATTTTCTAAGGATATCAGAATCTTAACTGTTTTGACATTATTATACGAAGGCTTAAATGCATTCATACTAATTCCTTCTAGGTGTAGAGTCATGATATTCAATAACAAGAGGCAATGCCAAGAGATGAAAAGACATAGCTATTTAACACAAAACAATGCAAAAAAAAAACCCACAAATATAAGTAATGGACAGAAAGGTATCCTGGTGAGAGACCTTGACCCGTGTGGGGATTTGAAGTCTAGTACAGGCTCCACTGCTGAACAGCTATAGAGGAAAGGACCCCTGACTCTAAGTTCCTTTTTAGCTCTGCATATACATATATATATTTCAGTCTGATTCATCTTCCTAAGAAATACAGTCCTAACAAGAAGGAGATCTTGCCATTTGCAACAACAGGGATGGACCAAGGCCAAGGTATAATGCTAAGTGAAGTAAGTAAATACCAAATGATTTCACTCATCCATGGAATTTAAGAAACAAAACAAATGAACAAACAAACCAAAAAGAGACAATCAAACAAACAAAAAAAAACTCTTAAATACAGAGAACAAAACGGGTGCTTGCCAGAGGGGAGGTGGGTAGGGGGATGGGTGAAATAGATAAAGAGGACTTTAAGAGTACACTTAACATAATGAGCACTGAGAAATGTATAAAATTGTCGAATCACTATATTGTACACCTGAAACTGATGTAGCCCTGTATGTTAATTACACTTCAGTAAAAAAATAAAAAAGAAAGAAAGAAATACAGTTTGAGAGGTTCTTGGGTGTCTCAGTCAGTTCAGCAGCCGACTCTTGGTTTTGGCTCAGGTCATGATCTCAGAGTTTGATGAGTTTGAACTCCATGTCAGGCTCTGTGCTAGTAGCACAGAGCCTGCTTGGGATTCTCTCTCTCCCTCTCTCCCTCACTCCTCCACTCACGCTGTCTCTGTCTCTCTCAAAAATAAATAAATAAACAAACAAACAAACTTTTAAAAAGAAAAAGAAATAGAGTTTGAGTCTCAAGAGCACTGAACATCAGTAAATAGTGAGTCTGATTCCTTTTGGTTTTAGGAAAGACCTGCAATTCTGTATAAATAACTATTTGGGTTTACTCTGGTGCATACCCCTTTCATTTTATTATCTTGAAAACTAAACCTGTTGGTTTATGATTTTTGGAGAGTTCAGAGGTAAAGTTATTATACTGCTGAGTTGTTTTTATTTTCAAGTACAAATGATGAATCTGTTTCTGGTGCCAGCCCTGTTATATCTTCACTGTGGTCAGCTGGATCTGTTGTTGGGGTCAGTTATAGATATTTGACCTAACTTAGGTAGTATGTTGAGGTTTTCTGTTCACGGCCTCTTTTAAAAAAACTTTTTTTAAATGTTTATTTATTTTTGAGAGACAGAGAGTGACAAAGAATGAGCAGGGGAGGAACAGTGAGAGAGGGAGATACAGAATCTGAAGCAGGCTCCAGGCTCTGAGGTGGCAGCACAGAGCCTGACGCAGGGCTTGAATCCATGAAATGTGAGATCATGACTTGAGCCAAAGTCGGATGCTTAACCAACTGAGCCACCCAGGAGCCCCAAGTTCATGGCCTCTTTTTTAAGCAAAAGATGAAAACTCACACAAGCTTATGTGAGCTAGTATAACAACATTTTTGGTTTTACTATCACTATTTTTCCTCCTGGTGGTAACAGAAAAAGAAATTAGAGAACTTTGGGTTAAAGGTCCTCGATTTCTACAACGGCTAGTTTGTTCCGTTAAGCACATTTAAGTAAAATGAAAATGAATTGCAGGCTAAAAGCAAGCTGTCTGCTTTCAAGAGTATCTTGGCTGATGATCCCAGGCAGCACTGAAATAGAAACCCAGGAAGAGACGCTACATATGAACCAGCGCACTCTGCAGTTCTCACTTCTCAAGAGAAACGTAAAATGGTCTTGCTCTTGTTGATGTGTATATGCACAAAACAACAACTACAAAACACCTCACCTTTCAATACCTTTGAAAAGTTCTATTTGTTGATTGAACGGGGAATTTGATGAAAATGACAGGTTTCTTACCACTGTCAACAGAGAAGTATAAAAATAAAAGCAGTGTGTTTGTATATGTGTGTGTACGTGCTCATGTGTGTTCATACACACGTGAGGAAGAGGTGAGGAGATATTCAGACTCAGGTACTCTTGGTGTGAATCAGTAGATTAACATTTGACCACTCTAAATTTATTTAATGGGTTTTTTTTATTTGTTTATTTTAAGAGGGCGAGGGTGAGGAAGAGAGAGAGAGGGGGAAAGAGAATCCCAGGTGCTGATGGCCACGCAGAGCCCAACACGGGGCTCAATATCACAAACTGCGAGATCACGACTTGAGCCGAAATCAAGAGTCAGACACTTAACCAACTGAGCCATCCAGGTGCCCCGGCCCTTCTCAATCTCATAAGGGCTTCCATCTCCAGAAGACAGAGAAGAAATACTGACCATTTGGCATCTGTTTAGCTTTGCAGGTTTACTTGTCAGTGTAGTTTGTGTAATAAGGCTTCTCTCATCTCCAGATTGTTCATGGTGGTCTTTTGCTATGTACACCCCAAAAGTTCCTTATTTATTTAGGGAACTCTCCTGGGATACTGATAGGATGCAGTGCCTAAAGATGGCACACACTGTCACTTTGTCCTTGTATGCGTGTGGTTTTTAAAGGTATGATTTCTCCCATTTTTTTCGGTTTGGAAGTAGACGAGAGGGAGCTGGTTGTGCTTCTCACCACTGTGTCAGGCCCCAGACACCCAGATGGATATTCCAGTGCCTGTAGGAGTGCTCGTTAAAGACCTAATCAACAGACTTCATTGACTCACAGGCTGCAATGTTGTCACTGGGGGTTGATTTTTTCCCCTCTCGTTCTTTTATTATTTCCTTGGCACCTCTAATATTGTGTTGAAGATCATCTGAGACTGAGACAGAATGATGCGTGATGGGAGGAAATCAGAACTGAATATATTTTCTGTACTGGCACATATACCACACAGTTCTAAGGCTGACAGGCTTATCTGAAATAGCCAATTTTTCCAGGTCATAGCGTATGCCTTTGACCCCTGGATGCCTCCCCTTCCCTTCTTACAAAACAAGAATGTCAGAAGAGCTTTTTAAAATTGCCTTAATAGCTATATTCATATCAGATCGAATATCTCCATGGCTTTCAACAAGAGCAGGCACACGGGAAGCAAAACATTATATTATTTAGAACAGATAATATGAAAATGAGAGATGAAGATGTTTTCTGTCTGAGGTATTCTGAAAAAACAAAACATGTGTCAAAAGGTTATAATTCTATTTCTTGCTCTCTCATGCACAATTTTCCTGGCCTTGGAAACATAAATATCATCCTCAGCTTTATCAGAAATATATCATAAAGCTGAGTTTAGGCAAGGATGGTGTGAGGATGGATAGATGTGGTGGCATAAGAAAGTCTGAATAGTTGGGCGCCTGGGTGGTTCAGTCGGTTAAGCGTCCAACTTTGGCCCAGGTCATGACTTCATGGTTCCTGGGTTTATTTCGTGGGTTAGAGTCCCCCAGTGGTCGATCTGCTGTCAGCACGGAGCCATCTTGGGATCCTCCGCCCTTCCCTCTCTGCCCCTCCCCCACTTGCATGCATGCTCTCAAGGGCGCTCTCTCTCAAAAATAAGTAAACATTTAAAAAAAAATTCAACTCTGGTGGGCTGGGAGTACATTACAAGAGACTGTCAATCACTCTCTTTATTGAGTTTTGTACAAAATGGGTAATGAAAAGCTAGAAGCAGAAAACATTTCTATGCAGGCAAACTTTGGATATGTGTTCTCTATTTCGTAAGTCAAAAGCTAAGAGAAAACGGTAGCTTGTAAGACTGTGTAATCTGGAGATCCTACTATTGTCTGATTTCAAACAGTAAGAACACTTTTTACAATTGTTTTTAATGTTAATTTTTTTAAAGAAGAACACTTGTTTTTAAATGAGGAAGGAAGACTTTGCTTGTGTAAATGACCTCTGAGGATTCTGAATACCAAAGAAAGTAAGATGTTGAAAGATGGTTGGAAGCAATGAATAGAAGAAGGAGGTATATTAAGAAATAAAAATCCATATATATGTGTATATATACAAAATATGTATATATGTATATACACAAAATATGTATATCTGTATGTATACAAAATTATTTGGATCACTTCCTTTGTTGCCAAATCACACATCCAAAAAAGACTCAGAGAGTAAACCGAGGTTTGCCCCCTCTTCAATAGAATAACCTCAATTTCTGTGTATGCAGAGGTGGGTCAGAGGCAGCTGTGAGCTGGCATCCTGGGAAACTTCATTACTGGATTGGCATCATGGGAATTTGCCCATTCTGTGCAAGACAATTTGTTAAATCCCATTCATGTGTCCAAATGCATGATTAGGGACTTATAGTAACCACCCATGTTCACACATCTATCATTCAGACACAAAACAAAATACAAAACACCAAATGTCTCTAGAGTTGAGCCAGATCTTTCTTATCTTTGAACAATCAAAACTTATAAAAAGCCTCAGGGAATTGAAATGATTTATGAATGTTCAAATTTGCTAAACTTTTGACAATCGTTCTTGCTAAAACAAAACTGTCTACATTATCTTGTATTACCATAAAGATTTTGACAAAAAAATATTTGTTTCCAAAAAAAGAATATTGTTTTCTTGTTATTTCTTTCCCTTCTATTTAGACATTACAATTTTTTTAAAAAAACTTTGTGTTTTTTTTTTTCTTCTGAAAGCTGTTATAAGTAAGAGCATCTGGGAGAAACAGAACCTTCCCAATGCAATGTAAGTAAAATCTCTGTTCTGGTCTGGTCCACAACTTACATCCTGTCACCAGGCTAACCAAGTAGACATTCATTACCTCTTAAACTACCAGGGAAAATTGTAGGTTTTAGAATGTGTAGATAGAATATGTACATTCAGGTCTGGTGAAAAGAAAGTGCAGGTTATAAAAGCCTAGCTAACTCTTACTTTATTGTGAAAGCTCCAGGGTCCTGCTACTATTTCTTTTCCTGCCATGCATATTTTTTCACATAGCAATTAGAGGAATATCATTGCTGTTTATGCTCATGGAAAATTAGCAAACAAATGTATTATTTTCTAAAGCATTCATTTATGGGTAAATCTGTGGCTCATAATCAAAGTGTTTTATTTGCTTCTTTTAATCATGTGGTTTCTTAAGAACAGTCAGCTGTCAGATTTTTTTCCCTGGATACAGAGGCTGGGAGAGGAGAGGGCACACAGCAGAGAATTGCAAAGAGAAAGAATTATGATTTATATTTTCTTTATTCATTTTAAGGTAAAACTGAAAGATGTGAAATGCAGTAAATGAAAAATGTAACTGATCCATTGTGGTTAAAGACTTCTTGGTTTCTCAGTATTAATTTTAGGTTATGAATTTTTCTATCTTTTGTGAGATCTTAAGGCCCTCTGTTAAGAAACAATTATGTTTCATTAATGTCTGATTGAGCATCTTGTCAGCCTTAGATGACAGATTGTAGACACCTAGAAAATCTCTAGACTAATGTTGTTATCACTGTTGACAACACCATTCTTCCAGATTTCAGTTACAATAATCAGTGTCTTTAGGCATTCTTATCCAGTGATGGTGAGATTATAAATTGGTGCAAGCATTTTGAAAACAGCTTGGCAGTATGCTGTAAGAATCTTAAAACCAATTCCCTTGAGCTAGTCATTTCTCTTCTTGGAGTACAACATAAGGAAAAAGTACCAGATGTAGAATACATAGCTTAATTTTTTGATTTTATGTAAACTGAGGACCCCCAGGTCCTCCAACTATCTGGGATTATCCTTTGCCTTTAATATCCAAGTTAAATAAGTCAAGTTTTCACTCATATTAACTACAGAAAATCCAATGACTTTCTAAACTCTCAGAGACTACTGTATGGGGTTGAGGTCAGGACAAGAGATACTTATATGATTACGTTGGTTGTCCATTATAACTTCTCCAAACCACTGCAGCAGACCTTTACTGAATTCCTGTGACATCCCATACCTGCTTTTCCATGTCATATAAGCCTTGCTGTGCCATTTCATGCCATTTCCATTATTATCCCAGCACACCTAAGGTAACTGAATTTTTGGGAATTGTGGTAAGGCTTTGCAGAATGGGATAGGAAATAACTTAAAAATGGGTCTGGGTCACATTATGCTGTGAAAGCTAGTTGGCCATTCCCTTCCTGGTTGACTCTCTCCTTGGGCTCCAAACGATCACCCTGTTGATGGGCACTAGTCTCTCCTTTCAAAGCCTCCTTCCCATTTCCTGGTCACTCCAACTTCCTGTTTCCCTCCCCCTTCCTGACCTTGTCTCCTTTCCAAGAACCACACAAAGGTATTCCAAATTATTTTTTTATCTCAACGTAGTTTTCCTTCAGAGAAAATACACTTTCACTTTATTTTAAAGAACAGTTTAGATTCTTTAATTTTAACATCCCCATTCTAAATTTTGTCTGAGACATATTTTTTCTTTTATTTCTCTTTCTTTCTTTCTTTCTTTCTTTCTTTCTTTCTTTTTTAACATTTTAGTTTTAAGTAATCTCTACACTCAACGTGGGGCTCTTGAACTTACAACTCCAAATCAAGAGTTGCATGCTCCACTTACTGAGCCAGCCAGGCATCCCTTGCCTGGGACCCATCTTATCTTTTAAACCAAAGGGTCTATTAAATGTTACTGTCAAATTCAGGAGCAATCTTTTTCTAAAGCTGAATTCCGTTCTCATTGCCCCCTTCAAATTCATGAAACAGAATGTTTTTCTGATGTCCTGAGAAACTGATAAAACTAAAAGTAGTCTGGAAAAAAACTAATGTTCCCCCAAAAGGAAAATGATTAATCAAATTAAAGCAGATACATAGAATAAAATAATAGCTTATAACTATAAATTATATTTATGAAGAAGTTTTTGTTTTATATGTCACCATTTTAAATGACATAACATTAAATAAGCCATATTATTTTGGCTATGTAAAAATACTTAAATAAGCAGAATAAAATACACTAAAAATAAATAAAAACCATCTGAGTGGTAGAGTTATGGGTGATTTTTATTTTCTTTTAAACATTTTTTAGTAGTATCCAGTTTTTCTGTAATAAGCATATATTTACTTTATGACTTAAAAATAAATTTATTTAAAATTCTCGGGAATTTAGACTTTTACATCTGTAACTTCTGTTTTCTTTTCTTCTGATTGTTCACGATGACGGTATAAATCTGGTCAGCATGAATCCAATACAGTTAATGATCTGGGATGAATGGTGGGGCCAATAATCAAAGAATTTAGGCTAATAACTATGTAACTTAATAGGGAAAAAGATGAAAAGCCACATGTTCTCTGGGAGCATCCATTTAAATGTTAGTCAGCTATGAAGAAGATGCCATCTATATATAATTTTCTAAATTGCTAATCTGGCCCCAAGTTAGAAATCAATGATAATAACCTCACAGTCTAGTCATATTCTCTTCATGGTGGTACAGGCAAACACTCAACTCCTCCACTGCCTACTCACATATAAACTGAACCCCCTAAATCTTCAATGATTAAACCCATCAATTGGAATTAAACTCTCCCTTATCTGATATTTGGGGCTGCTGTGCAACATGTTCCACCAGATTTATGAGATCAGAGGACGACTCTGTGTGTCTTGTGTTGCCTGTTGAGCCTCGTGAGATGTGCTGGTTTTTAAACTGTTCTCTTGGCCCCCGTCAGATGCTGCTGCAAGCTTTATTCTCAGAGTTCAGATCTTTCTTCGTAAGATCAAGCATTGCATCTGGGTGATATCCTCAACAAGCCTAGCAATATCAAAATCAATGATGTAGGAAACCCATTTATTGTACAAGGTGTAAGCATGGAGTGGGACATGTTGGAGCACCAGAACCCCTTACGTAGTAGATACCCCTCACAGGCACCTATATTCCCCTTAGATGGTCTTTATTTTTGATGTAATCAAACAAACAATTATTGAATAATAGATGTTTACAATTTCCAAAATTATTTAATAAGGTGCTTGTCCTTTTCATTAAGAAAAAAAAATCTTTTGTTAAACTTGGGAATATCTGATTTGAAATGATATTTCTTTTATTCCTGTCCCCTGAATCCATAGATCTGTGGAATAAAGTCAGTAAAGACTTTTTCTAATAAACACAACTTTGATGGCTCACTTCAGCCCACAATTTGAGATAGTAACTTCCTCGCCTTCTGCACTTTGAGTTATACCTTATGTCTGAGAGTCACAAAGAAAAATAGTCTTTAGCTCTGGGTAGACCATGATAAGCCTAACTCAAAGGGAAATTTATATCATGAAGGTGGCAGGATAGTTTCAAGGAGGAAGTAAAATCTAGAATTGAACACAGAAAAAAAGTGCTGCATTGTAAGATCTATTTTGCCAAAAAAAAAAAAATTGTTAATTTGGTTTTTCAATGCAGATAGTTACATCACTGAAGCGTACTTCAATAATTAAATTTAATTTTCATTAAGAAGAAACTGTTTCCACAAGGCCAAATATATGTACCAAATATCTAAAATCTTCTGCAACCAAATTAAAAATATAGAATAATTGCCCAGCAGTCTTGCCAGGTAGCTGCATCACAATGGTGGCGGGGGGGAGGGGGGGTCTTCTTGAATAATGCTTCAGGGCACACACAGGCTCTGGAGATAGATGGCCTGAGTTCAAATGCAGGCTCTACCACCAGCTGGCTGTGTGACCTTCAGTTTATTATTTAATCTCCTTAAGCATCCATATTCTCAGGAATAAAATGGGGATTATGATGCTATTAACTTCACATGATTGCTGTGAGAATTGAAGGCAAGATAGTACACACAGAATACTTAGAACAGTGTTTGGGTGATGCTAAATGATCATTAACCTGTAGTTATTGACTGCCATGATTTTCAAGGATATGTGTGTGAGTTTGAAATTAAAAGCTCAATAATGATATAAAAGCTAACTCCTAGTTCACGTGCCCATATGGCCATTCTATGTTCATTTCTACATATTAACTCTGAGCAACTTGCTCTAAATGCTCAGAGGTTATCTCTGTGGTTGATAAATTATCTTCTTACTGAAAAAACGTGAGGAAGAGGATTTGAATGGTGAAATCTAGAATGAAATGCAGATGTGTTTTCCATCAAGAAAATACCTACTATTGTCATCTCCAGAATATCAACTGTCACCAAGCATCCAACAAAAATTGACAAAATATATTTGCCTAGGCCTTAGGGTTACAAAATAAATAACACCAGGGCGCCTGGGTGGTTCAGTTGGTTATGCATCCGATTCTTGAAATGGACTCAGGTCTTGATCTCATGGTCCATGAGATCTAGTCCCATGTCGGGCTCTGCATTGGTAACATGGAACCTGCTTGGGATTCTCCTTCTCCCCACCTCTATACCCCTCCCCCACCTGTGCTCACTCTCACTCTCACTCTCTCTCTCTCTCTTTCTAAATAAATAAATAAACATTAAAAAAAAAACAAAATAAGTAACACAGGGTCCTGCTATCAAGGAGCTTTTCTTCTGTAGGGGAAATAGGGGAAATACCAAGTAGCCTCACTATAAGGTAGAAAGGGATAAGTGCCTGAAACATATGTATAAAGTGAGTTTAAAGGAAGGTATCATTCTTTTTCAAATATGTTAATCAAAGAAAAATTTATGGCATTTGAGCCAGACTTTGAGAAATAGCAAGACTTCATGTAGTATTATGAAGAAAATGCAGGCATGATGGCAATTGCATTAGCAAATAAGATTAGTTTTGATTTTCTAGACCCAGGTGTGTGTAGCAAGTTATTTTCTGCATGTGTTTTGCCTATGAGATAACTCAAAGTTTAAGATAATTAGAGTCCTTATGCTGCATCTTATGGAGAGATTAGCAGAGGGATGACTCCTCTTGTAACTGCCCTCTCTCAAAATAAATTCAAAACAGGTCACAGAGTTACACACAAAAGTTAAAACTATAAAATTTCTAGAAGAAAATTCTAGAGAATACTTTGCAACCTAAGGGTCGACTTATCACCATTTATAAATCATACTTCATAAAAAATTAAAACTCTTGCTATCAGAAGACACCATTAAGAAAATCAGAATGCAAGCACAGACCAGAAGAAAGTACCACTATTCTGAATATATAAAGAATATATCCAATGTAATTTAAAAAAAGTCAAAACACTTCAACAGATATTTTATTAAAGAAGATATACAAAGGGCCATTCAACATGTGAAAAGGTGTTTAGCCTCATTATTCAGGAAAAGGAAAATAAAAGCCTCAAAGAAGTACAACTGACTAAAATTAAAAAGAATGGCAATTTGAAGGATTGATGAGGATGTGGAACAACTGGAAATAACATACATTGCTGGTGGAAATGCAAAATGGTACAACCACATTGGAAAAGCAGTGTGGCAATGCCTTATACAACTAACTATACTTACATCCTACGTATGACCCAGCAGTTCCATCTCGGTATTCACTCAAGGGAAGTGAAAACACACGTCTATGGAAAGACTTATATAAGAATGTAGAATTGATAGGTTTTGATATAACAGATATATATTTTTAAATATTTATTTATTTATTTATTTATTTATTTATTTATTTTGAGAAAGAGAGTGAAAGCAGTGGAGGGGCAGACAGAGCATGTGAGAGAATCCTAAGCAGGCTCCACCCTAAATACTGAGCCTAGTGCAGGGCTTGATCTCACAACCCTGGGATCATGACCTGAACCGAAATCAAGAGTCAGAGTCTCAACCGACTGAGCCACCCTTGTTATAACAGTTATATTTAAAATGACTTACTAGAGCAGGAATATATTTTTCAAGTACAAATGGGACATTTATAAAAATTAACCATGTACTAGGTAAAAATACCTGTCACAACACAATGCCAATAATGAATATTATATAGCTCACATTCTTTGATCACTAGAAAACAACATTAAAAAGTTTTTCCCTCAGCCCACACGTATTTATAATTTAAAGATTCACTCATGGGTCAATGAAAGAAATAACGTGAAACTAAGGAAATACCTATACCTGATGACTCTGGAACTACTACATATCAAAACTTTAGGAATGCAGTTTAAGCCATATATATATATATGGATATATATATCCATATATATATATATATATGGATATATATATATATATAAATGTATAATCTATAAGTGCATTCATTAAAAAAGAAGAATAAAAAGTAAAGGAGTTAAACTTTCAATTTTAGAATGTATGAACATCAGAATAAACCAACGTTGAAGGAAAGAAATAATAAAGATAAGAGCAGATTTAAATAATGTAGAAAACAAAGAAATAACAGCAAGAATTAGCAAACCCAAAAGCTGGTTATTTGAAAAGATGCATAAATAGAAACATTTGAAGCAAGACTGATCAAAAATAAGTAGGCAGAAATGAACAAGATTAGAAATGGAAAAGAGGCTATAAGTCCAAATGCACTTGAGCCCTAAAAATCCTCAGAAAACAGACAAGTTTGTTTCTAATTAATTGAAAATTCAGAAGAAACAAAAAAAAATTTCTAGAAAGTTTTTCTTTTTCTTTAGAAGCAGTCCGGCAAAATGATTAAGAGGGCAGCCTCTGAGGTGTATGATCTTGAACAAATTCATTAAGCTCTCAGTTTGCCCATCTGGAAAATGTGGATAATCAGTGTGCTTCATAGAATTGATACAAAAATTGAATTAATAATGTTGTTAACATGCATGAAAGACTATCAGGGAAATATTAAGTACTTGGTGAGTATTAACATTTATTATTTTTGTTAATGTTAATTTCCAACTCTAACTCAAGAAGAACAGAAAAAATAAATAAACCAATTACAACTAAAAAGTTAATTGAAAAGTAAAAGTATACTTTCTCTATAGTCACCATATCCACTGTTTTAGAAATGAATTTTACCAGACTTTCATATAGCAATCTCCATTTTTAATAAAATGCTTCAGAAAATTGCAAATGAGAGTACACTACTAAATGCATTTTACAAGGACAATATAGCCTCTTCCATAAGGACAGAGTCATGCTGGACAAGGACAGTACAATAGTCCCCTTTATCCATGGTTTTACTTTCTATGGTTTCAATTGCCTGCCATCAACCATGGCCCAGAAGCAGGTGATCCTCCCTCTGACATATCAGAAGGTCAATAGTAGTCTAATGCTGTATCACAATGCTTACATTATTCACCTCACTTTACCTTATCACATAGGCATTGTATAGTTTTACATCATCACAAGAAAGTTGAATAAGATATTTGAGAGACAGAGATTGCGTTCATATAACTTTTATTGTAGAATATTTTTACAATTATTCTATTTTATTATTAGTTACTGTTGTTAATCTCTCACTGTGTAGTTCCAGCCATCCACTGAGGGTCTCCAAACCTATCCTCCCCCACAGATAAGAGGCTGCTAGTATACAAGGCATGGGAAATTATAAACCAATGCCATTTACCAACATAGTTGTTAAAACATGGTTGTGAAAAATATGTACTAACTGAAAATTGACTAAATAAACTCAAGAGTATATGAAAAATACATATGATGAAGTATACTGTGAAAAGTAGAACATCAAAACAACCTATTAATGTAATACCTATAATCTCAATGAATTCAGAAAAAGTTAGTTGATGAAATTTAATACAAATTAATGACAAAAATGTTGAATGAATTAGGGGCAAACTTTATAAAGTTTATTAACTTTAATTTCTGACAAAATAGAATTTGATGTTCAACTACATTTTTAGAAATTTGCAGCAAACGTCATGGTTAATACCAAGATTCTAGATGCATTCCCATTAACGTAAGGAGCAAATGATAATTCCTTCACTCAACATTTCTGTGCAATATTGTCCTGAGGCTGTACTAATTAGAATAAGGAAAAACAAAGAAATAAGAAGGGTAAGAATTAGAAAGGAAGAGATTATCTTTTACTAGATGATAAAATTATCATTTAATTAGACAATATGCAAACTATTAGAACAAATATGAATGCTAATGTTGTTAGATATGAATCCAACATACCTAAATCAATGATTTTCTTCTATAACAATAAACTTTAGATACTATAATAGAAAACATCCCTTTTTTTAGCTACAAAATATAAGGGTAAAGATAAATATAGCAAATATATCTAAGAATTTATGGAGAAATTATAAAAATTTTTAATGACATGAAGGTAGACAATAATGAAGCAACACATGGTATTAATTTAAATGTAGACCCAATATTTCAATAATACAAATTATGTGAAAAATAATCAACATAGTTCAATAAAAATCTAACTAGGGTGTTTCATGGAACTAGACAAGCTTTTTCTAAAGTTAACATATACTTCAATGGGTAAAGAAAATGTGGCGTATATATACACAATGGAATATTACTCAGCCATAATAAAGAATGAAATCTTGCCATTTTCGACAACATGGATGGAGCTAGAGTATAATGCTCTGTGAAGTAAGTCAGAGAATGACAAATATCATATGATTTCACTCATTTGTGGAATTTAAGAAAGGAGTAAAGGGGAAAAAGAGAGAGAGATGCAAACCAAGAAACAGGCTCTTAACTACAGAGTACAAACTGATGGTTACCAAAGGGGAGGTAGGTGGGTGGTAAGTTAAGTAGGTGACGGGGATTAAGGAGTGCCCTTGTCGTGATGAACACCAGGTGATGTATGGAAGTGTGAAATTACTATATTATATACCTGGAACTAACATTCACTCTATGTTAACGAACAGGAATCAAAGTAAAAACAAAAAAAGTTAACTAGAATAGCAAAAGGCAAAGCTAGACTTAAGGATAATTAAAGAATACATTGCAGCAGAGCAAGTCCTACCAAATAGCAAAAAATAGGAAGCTGTGGAAATGAAGATAATGTATTTGAATACAGAGACAGACAAACGGACCAAGGGAACAGAATAGAGAGCCAGAAATAGAACTAATATGAAAACTTGATATATGATAGTGGTGACATTATAAACCAGTCGACTAATCAATCACTGGTGATGAGGAAATTGGTCATCCACATAGAATGTAGTAATAATGATAGGTTCCAAAATCAAACTATATCCAAGAAGAAAAGTCTATTCTTAGGGGGAGATTCTGATTAACTCTTCAAGGTAAAATTCCAAAAATTTGTAAGAAAAATAAAGGATAATATTATGATGCTTAGGTAGTGAAAGGTTTTTTCGTAGGTAACAAAAATATTGAGAGATTTCAGTATAAAAAGAAAAAGGGGGGAAAAAGTCTGCATATGAACAGAAAACATAAAGAAAATGAAAAGGCAAGTCAGAGACTGGGAGAAGTGTTTTTGAATAGATAAAATCAAAACAGGACTGAGAAGCAGTGAGCTAAATTACCTGAGTTCAAAACCAGATTACATCACTTATTTGCTGGATAACCTTGGCCAAGTTATTTCACATCTATGTGCTCCAGTTCCCTATATACAAAATAGAGATAATGGGTCTTCCATCTCTTAGGATTGCTGTAAAAATCAAATGAATTAATAAATATAAAATTGCCCCAAACAGGGTCAAGCCTGTCACAAGCACTTGATAAATGTTAGCAATTGTTTTAAAGGATTAGTATTAAAATATATAAAGAAATCCTAAAAATAAATAAGAAAATGACAATCTAATTGAAAACTGGGCAAATACTAGTAGTTTAAAGAAGATGCCTAGATGTCCAATAAACATTAGAAAAGATGATTGAAATATAAATTAGAACAATAATGAGATGCATTTCATGCTCATCAGATTGACAAAATTTAAAATGTAGGACTATGGAACAATAGAAAGTCCACAAACTGCTGGTAAGAATATAAATTGCCACAACCAATATGAAAAGTAATTTGACAATATCAAGGAACACTGATAATGCTCATAAGAGATAATCCAGCAATTGTACTTCTAAGACATAAACCCTACGAGAATTTTAATATGGGTGATCCAAAAGACATGTACAATACCATATATAGTATAATAATAAATTATTAGAAGCAACCTAAATATCTTTCAGGGGAGATATGGATAAATAATATTCTTATATATTCATATAAAGAGATACTACACACAGTTACAATGAATGGACAAGAACGATATTTATCAACTTGAACAAGTATGAAAACCTAATGCTAATCACAGTTTGTGCATTTAGATTCCCCATCTTTTCTCACCAACTCAAGCACACCACTCTAAGAATTTCTCTTCCCACAAGAGCAAATGTTTTTATTTCTACTGGATTATTCCCATGAGCATACAACTTGCTCTACCTTATTTCATCTTACATTCATTCTTCTGCTATCACCCCATTTCCTGCTCTTCATAGTAGATCTCTTTCAACAGGTTGACCATACTTGATGTCTCCAATTCCTCTCTTCCCATTCTATTTCTTAATCTTCCTAAATTTCCTTACCTGTTGCAACAGCCAACATCTCAAAGTATTATCCACAATTCTTATCTCTGTGTCTTTTAACAACTTAATATTTTCAATAGATAATATAGTCACACATTTCAGAAATCTAAAAATATAAATACTTATATGCAGTAAAAAACTCTTTTACTCCAGTCTTTCTTCTACACAATTTCTACTCTTCTGTTCTTTGTTTCTTATATATTATTCAGCTTATTTGTATACACAGAAGCAAATGGAAATATATTTACGCTGACTCTGCTGCAGAACTTTTTTCACTTAATGATGTATTTTGGAGGCCATTTCATATCAACACATAATAGTTTTTCAATTATATTTGCTAAGTGTCTAGTATTTGATTGAAAGGAGGTACCATATAATTTATTTTACCATTTTCCTATTGATGAACATTTAGATAGCGTCCGTGCTTTTGTATTCATAAAAAATGTGGCAATGAATGACTTTGTATATTTGCTGTATTGCATGTGCTTAAACATATGCAGATAAATTTCTAGAAGCAGAACTCCTAGGTCAAAGCAAAAATGCACTTAATTTTGATGGATATTACTAAATTTGTTTTATAGGAATTGTGTCAATTTAAGCTTTTCTCAACAATATATGGGAGTACCTGCTTCCTCATTGCCTCCACAAGAAATGCTATTATCAAATTTTTATTTTTTCTCATTTTATGGGTAGAAAATGGTAAATGGTTTTAACTTGTATTTTTCTAACTAAAAAAAGTTCAATTCTTTTCATAGGTTTTAAACTTTGTATTTTTTTCCTTATTTTTTATCTTTTGTCATTTATCTTTTGCCATTTTTTTTTCAATTGGGTTATTCCCTTTACCAATTTCTGGGGGAGCTCTTTAACTGGTAGAGATATTAGTCACCTGTTTGTGAAATGCTTTTCCCTTTTTGTCATTGACATTTACTTTTGTGATTTTTTCTGCCATGAGAAGTTTCTTTTTGTTTTATAACAATGTTGATTTTATGTCTTGGTTAGAAGAACTGGCCCCACATCAAGGTTATAAAAGGGTCTTCCTAAGTTTTCTTCTAGTGCTTTTATTGACTCATTATTTAAAACATTTAAATCTCTGGATCTGTTGGAACTTAGAATAAGTATGGATCCAATTTTATTTAATTTTTATTTAGATGGCTACAAGGTTACGCCATTTATTGAATATTCTACCCTTGAAATGCCAACCTTAGGCTATTCTGTATTTCTTTATTCCTGTATATTGATCTGTCTATTAATGTACCAGTTTCATATTGGTTTAATTGCAGGGTTGAGACTTCAAATATAACTTTTAAATAGGTTTTTTTTAAATAAGTTTTAAATATCTAATTGAGCTAATATTTCTATCTTGCCCTTCTTTTTCAGAATTCCTTTGCTATTCTTTATTTTTCCACATGAACATAGCATCTGTTTCTCTAGTGCTTCAGCAATCCCACTGGTATTTTAACTGGGAACCATTACATTTATAAACTAACTCTGTAAGTTAACACATAGAATTGACATCTTTGTGACATTGAATTTCTAACCCAAGAGCTTGGTATGTAATTTATTTGAGCAGCATTTCATTCATATAATTTTGTATATTACTTCTGGCAAATTTCTTTCATATAATCTTAAATATTTCATTTCATTCTCAGGTATTTTGTTATATTTTTTTATTCCTCATGAAAATAAGACTTTTCCAATTATACTTCCAAACTGTTTATTATTGTATACATAAAATATAATTTTTAAATTGATTTTATACTATATTACCTGATAGAATTATCTAGTTTATATTAGTTTTCAGTTGATTCTCTTGCCTTATACAGGTATATAAATGTAGCATCTGTAATAGTGATAATTTTACTTCTTATTTTTCAGGTTTTATGCACCTAAATATTTCCTCTTCTCAGTTGTGTTGATGATAATGGTGGGCATTTGGTTTTGCATGATTTCTGTGGAAATATCTCTGGCTTTTCCTATTAAGTATGATGTTGGCTTATGGGCTGCTATAGTCATGTGGTAAGGAAATTTCCATCCATCCTCATTACTGCATCATTGAATTATCTAGAAGTTTCCTCAAGATAGCTTCATTGGAGCTATTATTTCCTCATATCTTGCACATCAGAACTATTTAACTATAGCTTTTACAATTGGATATAATTTTGGCTGAATATAAACTTATAGATGTTCCTTTACTAATGAAAACTACTGTAGAAAAACATGATACCAATTTGATCTCTCCCCCTCTTGTAAGAATGGCACTTGCATAACTTATTGTTCAAACTTATTGGCAATTCAAAGAGCAAAGGAGGGTTCTAATAGTAATTATAATGGAACAAAAACCATAAACCGGGACTGCCTCTCCTTCTAGTCCGCCCCCAAAGCCTGAGATATATGATAACACTAAGTAATGTCTTCTTTACTCTTGGATACACAAGATTTATTTCTTTCTAATTAAAGTTGAACAAATTTATTAAAATATATTTCAGCATTGGTGCCCCTGGGTGGCTCAGTAGGTTGGGCATTCCGACTCTTGATTTTGGCTCATGTCATGATCTCATGGTTCGTGAGTTTGAGCCCCATATTGGGCTCTGCGCTGACAACTCAGAGCCTGCTTAGGATACTCTCTCTCCTTCTCTTTCTGCATGTATATATATATATATATATATACACACACACACACACACAATGTTGAATGTTCTGTGTTAAGTGTTCTATTTTCTATGGTACATGGGAAATTTCAACATATAGATTCAAGTAGTCTCATATTGCAAGAAAGTTCTTAAGTTACATTTTTCAGGGTTTATTTTGTTCCATCATTTTGCTTTCTTTTTTCAGAGATTCATATATTGGTTCTCTTTTGCCTGTGTTTTATAACAAACATTTTCTCTCTAATCCTTTTTAACTCTTAATTTCTGTTTGAATTAGATTGCTTTTCTCATTTGTGGTGTCTCTTACCTTGCTCCATGATATATAATCTATTTCATGTTTCCAACTGCACTTTATTTTTGTGAGATATATATTTCCTTCATTTCTGAGTTCTACCAGGTTACACTTAATCTATTTATCATCATCTTTTCCCTTAGATTTTATATTTCTGTTTTATAATATTCCTTCAGAGATGTAATTACTTTATCAAGTTTGGAAACTTCCAAGGCAGAATCCTTAGTGATAATTTGTATTAGCCTATCATATCATGTTTTTATGAGTGTTCTTTACCTGTTGATAACTTTTTTTGCTTCTATTTTTTTTCTTATCCTTATATTGACATTGTGCCATGTAATTTTTTATTACTTTTTACTGGATGAATTGTATTTTCCTGGACTAATAACTATTAGAACTTTCTTGAGCAGTTGAATAGAGCCAGGGTAATCTTCTAGGAAACAGAAAGCAAAGGTGTCTCCTTTTTTATTTCTATAGAGATAGGCTGTTTCTGGTAAATACCACTCACCTTTATCCACCTCTGAATCCACTGATTTTATAAGCTATCCTCATCCAAGAGGATTTTTCCACCAGCCTTCTTCATTCTAGTTATAATACTTGAAAAGAAATGATGTGGATTTATAATTTAGGATGAGCCCTGTACTATCACAAAGTGTATTTTGTCCAAGACAAGGGGAAAAATGTGAAGTCACACAGCTGTGTTCCTAACAGAAATTCTCCTTTTTCTTTTGAACCTGCTCTGTTCAACACATTTTCTCACCACCTTGCTGAAAGAGGTCTTGCTAAGTATTATTAGTAACCTCTACATTGCTTATTCCAATGGTTGGTTTTTAGGCATGCTTATATTTGACTTTACGTTAGTATGTAGCACAGTTGATCCCTTCCTATTTTGAAACATTTTCTTTGATTGAATTCCAGCACATTCTTCTCTCTTTTCCTCTTATCTCTTTGGCTAATTCTTTTCCATCTCTTTGCTGATTCTTCCTTATCTTCCCAAACTCTAAACACTGAATACAATAGGGTTCTATTCTCAGGTCTTCTGACTTCTTTATCTTCACCTCCTTAAGTGATCTGATCCAGTCTCAAGGCTTTACACACCATCTCAATGGGGTTGAAATCCACTTTATATATCTTGACTCTATCGTCCTATGAACTCCATATTAATATATTTAATTTATCACTGAACACTCCCACTTGGATGTTTAACAGACATATCAAACTTAACAAGTCTATAATCAAACTCCAAAGCTTTCTCTCTGATATTTCTCACGCTTTCCCCATCTCATTTAATGAAAACACTATCCTTATGGTTGTTTAGATCCCAAATTTAGAGTAATTCTTGATTCCTGTGTTCCTCAAACTTCATATCCAATCATCACCAAATACTGTCAGGTCCAGGGGCGCCTGGGTGGCGCAGTCGGTTAAGCGTCCGACTTCAGCCAGGTCACGATCTCGCGGTCCCTGAGTTCGAGCCCCGCGTCAGGCTCTGGGCTGATGGCTCGGAGCCTGGAGCCTGTTTCCGATTCTGTGTCTCCCTCTCTCTCTGCCCCTCCCCCGTTCGTGCTCTGTCTCTCTCTGTCCCAAAAATAAATAAACGTTGAAAAAAAAATTAAAAAAAAATACTGTCAGGTCCTTCTTAAAATGTATCCAGAAAGTGACCACTTCTAACCAGCCACCAACATCTCAGCTTGGATTATTGGAATGTCCTACTGTTGCCACCGCTCTTCTGTGGTCTGTCCTCCACATGGCAGCAAAACTAATATAATTTTAATATAAATGCTAGCACATTATATCTTTCTGCAAAATTCTTCAAAGTTTGTCCATTTTATTCACAATAAAAGTCAAGTTCTTTCAATGGCTGCAAATCCCTTCATGATGTGCTCTTTGCTTCAAATACAATATTGTTTTCTGTGTGGTTTGTCAATCATTCTAGAAAGTTTCTAACCTCAATACCTTTGCACTTGATGTACTCTTTGTCTGGAACTGTATTCCCCTTTTGTTTTCTGGGCTCACAGTCTCAGTCTTCAGATTGTGCTCCTAAGTCTGCTTAATATTAATGTTTTTCCATAAAACTCTACTTAAAATAACAACTATTGGACCATTCCACACCCCAAGTACTACGTATTTCCTTTTTCTTGCATGATTTATCTCTATAGTGTTTATTGTCATTTGAGATATTAGAGGTTTGTATATTTATTTGTTCATTTTCTGTGTGCTCCTTTCTGAACATGTCATGAGGGCTGGACTTTATTGATATTGTTTATTGCTCTATCTTCAGTACCTTGTTTGGCCCATGGTTGAAAGTCAGTACATATTAGCTGAATAAATAAATTAAATACATAGGCAATAAATATAAATTAAATAAATATATACTAAATATCTTATTAATTAAATAAACATAAACATCATATAATATTTATATGAAGATTTACATTTGCAAAATAGTAGTCTATAATGCTGATGGAACAAAAGTAGATGGGGAAAGTATAAAAACATCTATAGGATGCTAAGGAAGGAGAGAAGACACAAGGAGACGTACATGGAGACCCTCATGTGAGAAACACATGTAACATAATGTTAAGATTTGATAAAACTCAGTGGTGGGTACACTGGTATTTCACTTATTCTCTACCATTGCTGATGCATTGAAATATTTCATTTCATTCCTTAGGAAAGAGAAAACAGAGTAATTTCTTAAAGGAATCCCAAAAATATATAGAATAAGAACTAGTTGAATGAATACAAAATTTATTATGCCTGAGGAATGACTGAAGTGATTGGCAGGGATTAGTATGGCATTTAAATCCACCTAAATTTAAACAACTCTGAAGGCAAAAGAGTTTAACCTGGATCCTTTTTTCATCAGATGCCTGGTAAGGTGAGTAACAATTACAAATGTTATTGATCTCATCTAGAAAAAGAATATAGCCTATAGTTTAAGGGACAATTGTCCCTGAATATTTAAAAACCCACATTCACACAATAAATATATAATGGATTTTTTCTATTGATCAGATTTATGCAAGTTATGAGGACTACAGAAATGAATAAGATGAAAATGGGGATAAAAATATCTGGCTTCGCAGAGTTCACAGTCTCGTGGGGAAGATGGACAAGTAAACAGTTATAAAACAATGTGCTATAATCGTGCTATAATAGCGACGCGTGGGGCGCCATGGGGGCAGAGAGCTGTGAGAATGAGCTTCCCATATGTCAATAAAGATCTGTGCTCACAGAGAAACTTTACCCAGAGCCGTGCTGTCAGCAACTATGTTCCAAAATCTACCATAATTATTAGTCCTAACTGCCAAATCCAGGGCCTCCCACTAGAATTTTTTATATTCCAGGTTTTGTGATTATTTTTCCAAGTAATAAGGCATTTGTTAAACTCAACACGTTCTTAGGAAGTTTTTATACTCTGATTTAAGTACCATGTGGCTAACTTAATTAGGTTGTTTTCTCTGCTTCTGAAATACCCCTATCAAACCAACAACTAACAAGTGAAGTCTTTTTGATCATAATTTACCCACTTAATTTAGTGATAAGAGATATGGATAAAAGCCTCTCTTAGGAGGAAATACTAAAGTGATTTTTTCAAACAAAAGCCAATTTGTTAGATATTAGCTGGCCCCATCTTAGGATACTACTAGTTTAGTTAGGAGTAAAATTAAGTGCAGCAACAGCTATAACAAGGGTCAACAAGAAGAGAACTCTAAAAATATTCACCCAAAGGGTGGTAATAAACAGAAACGGTCTAAATATTAAAAGATCAATATCAAGGTTTTTCTCACAGCCTACTATTCACAAGTATAATATCTTGTCTGTATTTGAGCAGCTGGTTACCTCTTGGATTTATATCTGCCCTCTGAAAAGAGTACCACAGGGCAAAATCCTTCTGGTTGACATGATGGATAGCTTTGGCATTGCCATTACTGCTCTTAAGTCTTCAGGTATCCTGCCATCAGGTAAATAGATTTCACAAAGGTGAGATAGTTTTTACACTGGAAGCTGCAATCGAGAAAACTTAAGTGTCCCTTTTGGAAAGGAAGGCCATCAACATTTCTCGGGATAGCTTAATCAAAATGGGAAGTAACAAATTGCTATTCCACAAACTTGAAAACTTGCAGATAAATGGTTTCTGTATTTAGACATCGTTTCCCTTTACTGAATAATTCACTGATTAATATAATGGTCAACATTTCCTTCATTTGGACCCTCATGTTTTTCCCTCCATTTAGGTCCTAAAACCTTAAAGTTGAGGAAAGGAATTTTCCAGAACTCATGTTTCGTTTAGGCAAATTATGTTATTGCTAAAAGAAAAGCTGACAAATTGTAACATTTTCATTTCTATCCACATTATGGAGGAGGGGATTTAGTAGTTGGGTAGGAAATTCAACTTTTGAGGGAAAATAAAGTTCTACTTGGGAATATCCCTGGTCTCTCTGCCTGCAAGAAGTAGAAGTGGTATCATATTTCTAGTTTATAGGGTAGAATAATTGCCTCAGGTTTCTGGATTGAATTTTAGCTAGAAGTTCTGTAGGACAATTTAGGCCTTTGGCAATAACTTATCTAGGAAAAAAAATTTATACAACATTTAATCAATTTCATCCCTCTACAGTGTATACTATTGCATGACGGTCTTTTGATACAACTCACTTCATATCTCAATCTCTGCTGAAAACCATGAAATACAGTCTTATTGATTGCAAAATAATGTCAAAATCCTTAAATACAGCATTGAAGGTTATTCATTATCTGGCTCCATACTACCCCTCCATTCCTTTCCTCTGTTCACTTCTTAAGTAGCTTATTCTCTATTGAAACTTGCCTTTTGGACTTTCCCTCCATATTCTCTGCTTTTCCCACCTGAGTGACTCTCTCCACCTCTCACACACATACTTTAAAACCCAACTCAAACCTGCCTTCCCAACCCTCCTGATTCCATGTATGTAACCCATCTCTCTCTGAACTTTGTACTTTTCTTCAGAACTTTTACATTATAGATTCTTCTATAATTGTTAGAAGAACACCTTTTCTTTTGCACCTCCTATGTGCAATGCTGGAATTAAGACATGATGGAGAACAACTTCAGGGACTCCATAGTCTAGTGGGAAGGATAAACCAAAAATAGAATGAGGGAGGGAGAGAGAGAGAGAGAGGGAGGGAGAGAGAGAAAAGGAGAAGAGGGAGAATATAAGAAACAAATTCAAATAAATAAAATAAATAATGTATTACAATAAATGCTATTCATAAACAAACAAGCAAAGAGCTAATATTAAAACCATCACGTAGGCCAAGGTATCTTCGGTAAGGGGTATCATTAGTCAAATTTCTTCAGAGAAGCCGAGCAGAGAGAGAGGGAGAGTGAGAGATTGAGATTTATTATGAGAAATTGAGTCAGAGTATTATAAAGACTGAGAAATCTCATGATCTGCCATCTGTAAGACAGAGATCCAGGAAAGTCAATGGTGCAGTTCAGTCAGAGTCCAAGGGCCTGGGATCCAGAGTTGCTGGAGAAGGAAGTCTCAGTCCAAGGGCAAGAGAAGATCCATGTCCTAGTTCCATCAGTTATACATATAAAAGGTGAATTCCCCCTTCACCTATTGTCCTATTCCAGTTGTCAGTGGATTGGATGATGTCCAGCCATGTCAAGGGAGGGCAATCAACCTGCTTCACTGACTCCACTGATTCATATTCTATTCTGATCTGGAAACATCACTGCAGACACACTTAGAAATAATGTTTAGTCAGATATCTGGGCATATGATGACTCAGTCAAGTTGACACAAAATTAACTATTATGTATGATCAGGGAAAGTCTTCCTAAGAAGGTGAAATTTAAGCTGAGTGCGAAAGATCAGAAGAATACAGCTATGGAAAGAGTGGAAGAAAAATATTTCAGGCAGAGGTAAAGGTGTACAAAAGCCCTGAGGAAAAGACGAAATAGAAGACTGTGTATAATGGAAAGGAGGAGCATGCAGAGCTTGAGGAGGAGACATTTTGTGTTTTAAATGTTCTGTAAAAGGAATGATTACTCTGTCTTTGGTGGGGAAAATGGACTGAAGGAGATAGTAAATAATGGGGAAGATTAGTTAGAAGGATGTTACAGTAATCCAGGTATGGTGCATTGTGCATGACAGTACATCCCACATGCTTTTACCTGCTTCTGTGAAAAGGGGAGGTCATTATTCCCTCCAGTTGAATTGAATAGAGGCTTGTGACTGCCCAAAACACTAGAGTATGGTAGAAGTGATGGTATGACATTGGAGGCTGGACAGTAAAAAGGATACAGCTTCCTTCTTGCTGATTGTCTGGGGGGCACTCACTCCATGGAAAGCCAGCCACCATGCTGTGAGGAAGCCCAATTACCTTATGTGGAGAGACCACATGGAGAGGTTCAAATGGAGAGAAAACTGAGCCCCCAGCCAGTCACAACCACCCAACACGTGAGTAAATGGCCCTTCAGATGACTTTGTCTTACAGCTTGTTTGTGTTGTGTTCTGCCTGAATTCCCGATCTACAGAATCGGTGGGCATTAAAAACAAAAAACAAACAAACAAAAAACTTGTTTTATGCAACCAAAGTTTTGGGGTAATTTGTTTTTAGCAATAGATAAAAAATAGATTGGTGATACAGGAGGTGACAAGAAGGCAAAGTCATGATATTAAGAGTAAAGAGTAGCTCCACCTACTGAAGTCCCGAAGACAGGAAGATGTAGATGGCAGATTTGGAGAAGGCAAAGCTGATCTTTTCTACTAGACTTTAAGCTCTTTGAGAGCACAGTTGCACCTATTTCCTTCATAGCACAAAGCACAGTGGGTTTGGTTTTTTTTTTTTTTTTGAGTCTTAAGTGCAAAAAATATCTCCTAAATTGAACTGTGAAGAAGCTACTGCCCATGACTGCCCCCAGTGAGATCATCGCTTCTGAAAGCATTTATCTACAATATATATGGATACAGATGAAGATGCGTTTTTTACATTTGCATAAAAGGAATTGACATATTACATCAATTAATCACACTTGGCAGAGGAAGAATGCATAAATTAACTTTCTGTCTTTCAGACTTTGGCTGCACATAGCAGAGTGATATAAGGAACCGGAAAATGTATGGTTAATTTGGCTCATGGAGACATGCATATATTAAAACAGGTCATATCAGTCACAAAAATGAGGAATTGTTACGCCACGCTGTGTTCTGTAAACAAAACCTTCGTGCTTCTTACTTATGGCTAATTCTAGTTTATGCTTGCATGACCTTGGCCTTTTCTTCAGTGTGGCTGCTTAGATTTGTATTAGCCAAGTCTTCTTTATAAAGTGCCTAATTGAATATATTCACTGCAGAATTTCTGGGAACTTTCCTGATGGGTCCAAGACTTTAAATAGACACAAGATGAGAAGTAACATAGCTGCAGTGACAGAAGAGCTCCCTTGCAGGGAATACTCCAGAGTGACACCTAAGTGGCAGTCTTTCTGAGTTCCCTGTTTCTGCAGTGTCCAAAGGAGAAGTCATTCTATCCGCATTCTTGGTGTTTGACACAGCGCTTTCTGCAAACTTGCCCACTTTGTAAATACCTTCACAGGATCTGGTTTGCTTTTTCTTTCTGGCACCTAAGTTAAGAATTTATCCCTTTTAAAATATTTGCTAATCTCATTTATATTCAAAGGGCAAATATGAACCCTGGAGACATCTCCTCTGGCCACATTTTTTGCCTCTGTGTTTCTGGTCGGGAGTAAAAAATGCCATGCTGTGGGTGCCATTAATGGGTCTGTGTGGGGAAAGGCAAAGGCCTTGAAAATATGACTCACAGTCCCAGCCACTGGACACACAGACACTGTGTCTAAACGTCTCATAACTATCCCAGGGGAAAGGTTCAACTCTTTAATGATATAGATGCTTAATGACAAAGATGTCTCCCTTTTCACGTTTTTCCCTGTAGAAAGGAAGTTCATATAATCAACCCACTTGGCTTTGCTTTTAAGAAATGATGGTCCTGTGTAAGATGTTAATGTTTATCCCTTATTAAGTGCTGATTCTAATTAAACAAACTCTCTACTTTGAATGAGAAAATTGATTTTCTGTTTAAAATTTTTGTCAATAAAATTGTGGTGATTAGTGAGGTTGCAGTTAGTTATTAAGTCTTAATATACAGTTGTAACTTAAATTTAGCTATTATTTTTTAATAATGTGCAATGACCCATCAGGTTTACTGAGGTCTTTAGAGTTTTCACTGTTTATAATCCTCTATTGTGTTCAGAGGATTGTGAGGTACTCCAGGGAGCAGGTGCTAGTGGCCAAGCAGGTTTCTATTTTCATCAATGGGAGGAGTTTTCATAAAGGATTGAGTAATCCTACATCAATTGGCCTCAGGGCATCCCATGCCCAGTGAGTGTAACACACAGTTTTTCTTTCTTCTCTTTTCTTCCTCTCTCTTTTTCTTTCTTTTCGTTTCTTTCTTTTCTTCCTTTCTTTCTTTTCTTTCTTTTTTTCTTTCTTCCTTTTTTTCTTTCTTCCTTTCTTCTTTCTTTCTTTCTAACTTCCTTCTTTCCTTCCTTTCTTCTTTCTTTCTTTCTTTCTAACTTCCTTCTTTCCTTCCTTTCTTCTTTCTTTCTTTCTTTCTTTCTTTCTTTCTTTCTTTCTTTCTTTCCTTCTTTCTTTATGGAAGTTAGATCCACATTTTTTAAAAGCTTGGTAATGGGTAATGTTGTGGAAGAAAAGATGGAGCCTGTAGCAGGTGTTTGGTGATGTCGGGCTGCTCTTAACCCTCTTGTACCTACCAATGCCATTCTTCTGCATCTGCAGCATAGCATCTGGAGGCTTCATAAATTAAGGAAACTGATTTTAAAAGTTCCTCTTAAATTTACCAAACCTTTTAAATTTACCTTTTGTTCATTGCAGACATTTGAAACAATGCACCAAGGTATATAAAATATAGTATCTTCATTACATCATCACCTTTGATCTTGTGCTCTGCCTAGAGGTAGTCACTGTTTTCAGGCTACTACGTATCTTTTGTTTTGTTTTTTCTATATATACCCATAAGCACACATGTAGGGCTCTGTCGATGGTGGTGATTTTTGGTCAAAATAGGATCATGTGATATAGTGCCTCCAGCTAGCTTTTTCACCCAATAATGTATCACGAACATACTTCATGTAATAATATACCATATTAGATCATAACGAAAAGTATTTAAAGAACACTGATTTATTTTTTAATCAAACTAGTCAGCATCCCAAATTGTTGTTCTCTTTGTACTGATTGCATCAGAAGTCTAGCTATGTTCTTTCCACATTGCTACCATTTTTTGAAATATCTTTGACACTTTTACATCCACTTTCAGAGCCAGGTTAGACAATTCATCTCTTTACTTTGGGAACTCAAAGCAAATGGAGCATGCATTTTTTTGCTTATATATACCGTGAGTTTTTTTTGTTTTGTTTTGTTTTGTTTTTTAATAGACCCCAATTTGATAGGCAGAATTCTAAGATGGCCCTCAAGGTTCTTTCCTTTGCCATCCAGGTCAGTATCATCCTCTCACCTGGGGTGGGAAGGGGCTGGTGGCTATGAGGAAATATCACTTCTGGGATTGAATTATGTTATCCAACAAAGATGTAATTAATCAGCTGATTTTGAGTTAATGAAAAGGGTGGTTATCCTGTGGGAGTGAGCCTGACCTAACTAAAGGTAGGTCCTTTAAATCTCAGTCTAGAGGTCAGAGACAGAGCATGTCAGGCAGATTCAGAGCTGCAGCAGATTTTCCCCTGTTGGCCTTGAAGGAGCAAACTGCCATGTTGTGACGACCATGTGGCAGGAAACATCAAGAAAACTCTTCCTGCTCGGACTGACCCCTAATGGCAGCCAGCAAAAAAATCTGGATCCCTGTCTATACCCTCAAGTAACTGAGGTCAGACAACAACCAGTGAGTTTGGAAGAGAACCCAGAGCTTCACATTAGATTGCAGTCCCAGCTGACACCTTGATTTCAGCCTGCGAGCTGCTAAGCCAGAGACTCAGTTCACCCGCGTAGGGTTCTTGACCCACAAAAACTGTGAGATCATACATTTATGTTGTTTTCAGTGGCCAAGCATAGTGGTTTGAATTGTGGCCACCGAGAGGTATGTCCACAGGAACCTTAGAATGTGATCTTATTTGCAGATAGGGCTTTGCAGATGTAATTAAGGTAAGGATCTCGAGATGAGATCATCCCGGGTGAGGGTGATGACATGGAGAGACAGAAAAGAAGGCCATGTAAAAATGGAGGCAGAGGTTACTGTTATGTAGCCCCCATGCCAAGGAGCACCAAGGGTTGCTGGCAGTCACCTGACGTTAGGAGGGAGTCGGTGAAGCCTTCACTCCCAGAATCTAGGAAGCAAACCAGCCCTGCTGACACTTAATTTTGCACTTCTGGCCTTTAGCACCATGAGAGAATAGATTTTTGTTGTCTTAAGCCTCTCAGTTTGTGGTAATTTGTTATGGCAGCCCTAGGAAACCAACACACCAAGTTTGTGATAATTTGTTACACGGAAATAGAAAAAGGATACACAATATTACAATTTCAGGAGATTTTGTTCTCTGTATCAACCCTGCATCTGCATCTCACATGGCGGCAGCGATTAAGAGGCAGCTGCTGCTGTTTGCCCTGGTCTGAGTGATCTGGTTCTCTCTGTGGACCACACCACTCCCACAATGCCCTTCAAGCACACTCACACCTGGCCTGTGTCTTCACCTGTTGGGCCCTTATGGTCATTTGCACTTTTAATCTTTGCTTTAGGATTTCTTTTCTTTCTTTTTTTTTTCTCTAAAACCTGAAACTATATTGCCAATTTATTGACACTTTGTTGCTTCTCAGAACTGAAAACTCTCCAGCAACACTGAGGTTATTCAGAATAGAAATGTGTATGTGATAAAAAAGAATTCCAAACTATATTCCAAAAGTATGTTGGACCAAAGCAAACTTTTCCAAGCAGACTTGGCCAAACAAACCCTACATTGGACTTGAAATGAGGTGTCACTTTGCACTATTTACCTACTTATTTCTCAGTACAAAACATTAACAATTTTTAAAAACTTACAGTACTGTTTCCTGCCCTTAAACTAGAATACCAATACGGAATATAGAGTAGTGCTAATTTTCATGGAAACTGAACGTGTCAAAGACAAACCATCTCTTCAAAGATACATTCTGGATGAATCCACCTTGAGTTAGGTTCATAGTTCCTGCTGTGGAGTCTGCTAATTCTAGCTTCTCCCTGTCATACCTGAGTTGGCAGCAAGATTCACAATCCTACCTGTTTCTGAAGAATGGGTCTTTCTCTTATGAAAAGGATTTATGGATGCAATTTATGCCCAGTGACAAGACTTCCATTTCTTTCTACCTCCTGCAGCGAAGTGCAATTTAAATTTGTTATTTATTCAAATGGGCAAAAACTTGCCAATGGATTTAATAATTGCTTATTTGTTTCTTTGTCTGCCAATATCACTTATTAAAAGAACTGGAATAAAGAGAAATGTCAAAGAGCAAATAAAGTTTTCCTATAGGTCGGCTTAATGGGAAACTAATACATTTGACCCTTGAATAACGTTTGAAAGTCAGGGGCACCCATCTCTCATGCAGCTGACAATCTGTATGTAATTTTGATTCCCCCCCCCCAAACTTAACAACGTCCTGTTCACCTGAGCCAATAATATAAATAGTTGATTAACACCTATTTTGTATGTTAGATTATTATATACTGCATTTTTACAATGAAGTAAGCTAGAGAAAAGAAAATGTCTTTAAGAAAATCATAAGGAAGGGAACATACATTTACAGTATTTTTTAAAATCTGCATAGAAGTGGACCCATGAAATTCAAACCATGTTGTTCAAGAGACACCGGTATAGTAGAGAACCAACATTTTCACAGGTGAGAAAGGAAGAGGTGATAAAACACTGAGGAAAAATGATGGAACAGAATAACTATGATATGTAATAAGATCCTTTTTAGTTTGATTCCTAACCTGAATTGAAAATAAAACCTGAGCCACTGTCACTTAAGGATATATGACAGTCTGGGAGTTGTGTTTTGATGATGGCTATGATTGAATTTCAATCAGAATTCAATGTTCAGGTTCACTGCTACCACACCATTACTATTTTATACCGACACAGTATCAGAGGATGGGCAAGCTTGTGTCTGGCAAATAAGACATTGCTATTTTTCCCAAGTCCCCTGGGTTTTGTTGTAAATAGATTTCTCTGCTGATCAGCAGCATTGATCAATATTTATTAAGTGCGGACTGGGTGCCTGGAATTGTGTAAGGCCATTTCATTTGTAAGATTGTTTTTGTCATTCATGTCATTTTTCTTAAGAAGGAATAGCTACTATTATTGTTAACAATATGCAAATAAGAATATTTAATCTATCATCCTTCCACTTTGATCTGGAAAAGGAATTAAAGCTTGCATATTACACCACCTTCCAATGAATCCTTTCCCAAAGACGTTATCCTAGATTTAGTTATTTTTTTTTAATTTTTTTTTTACATTTATTCATTTTTGAGAGACAGAGACAGAGCACAAGAGGGGGAGGGGCAGAGAGAGAGAGGGAGACACAGAATTCGAAGCAGGCTCCAGGCTTTGAGCTGTCAGCACAGAGCCTGACACGGGGCTCAAACTCACAAGCTGTGAGATCATGACCTGAGCAGAAGTTGGACGCCCAACTGACTGAGCCACCCAGGTGCCCCGATTTGGTTTTTGTTTTTGTTTTTTTTTCCAGCTAACTGACGCCTACGACTCTTCAGATTGTTGGGACCATTGTATAAATAGCTCTCCTATCCCTACGTGTCTGTTCTCTACAAGTTTCAGATCTCCTCTTCACTTTGACTTGCACAGTCCTCAGAGGGGTCACAGACAAGGGAATGGGTCAGACCAAAGAGGAGGAACAAATTGCAAACAGGGGATGACATTAGCTACAGAGCTTCAAATGGAGAGGAAAGTTGTATATTTGATATACTTACCAAAGACATCCAGTTTTTCAGCTTTTCAGGGGACTTCTGTGTACCACCAATGGTATGTCAGTTCATCGGCAAAGGAAGGAGGAAATAAAATATTTGTGAGGAGTGTTAGGAAAGTACCTAGGGTAACTGAGTTCTCACCTTTAGACAAAAGCAATCTATCAGTGTTGTATTATGCCATGAAGAATTGTTTCCCTTCCCTTTTTTCATTTATTTTTATTTTTTTTAATGTATTTATTTATTTATTTATTTATTTTTGAGAGAGAGAGAGAGAGAGAGAGAGAAAGAGAAAGCGGGGGAGGGGCAGAGAGAGAGGGAGAGAACTCCAAGCAAGCTCTGTGCCATCAGCACAAAGCCCAACGTGGGACTCGATCCCACAAACCGTGACACCATCACCAAAGCTGAAATCAAGAGTCAGAGGCTTAACCAATTGAGCCACCCAGGGGCTCCTTTCATTTATTTTTAAAATTTCATTTATCTGCTAAATCACTTGACAAAGGGAGTATAAAATACTTGTTCTGGGTAATCTTAGAAGAATGTTCTAGATTTTTCTACTAGAAATTTTACAGGTTTCTTTGTAGACTAAGGACAAGTTAAATAGTCTCTTGTTCTGACCCATTTCACTTTCATGTTTTCTGCATTATCTTTGGAATCTTATTTATTCATTATTCAAAAGTGAAAACAAACTAGATGCAGTGAGCAAGGAACCATTTTCTTTTGTGGGTGTTTCATTTTTGGCTTCTTAGAACAGTACCAGGGCCAATCCTAATTAGTTGTCATTGTTTGTTTTAGTTCTCTGCTTAGGTGGGAGGATAGAAGACCAGCTTTTATACTGCTGTTTTTATTTATTATTTTCTTACTTTTCCTTAGGTTGAAAAACCCTGCCTCTCCTGTTTTATTCATTGTAACAAAAATGTGCTTAATTAAACATAACACTTTACAGATGCTTCAACAAATGTCTTATGTACAAAAGCACCTATCTGGCTGAAAGTAGGGAAGCTTTTCCTTCCAACTCTTCCTGTATTTTAAAGAAAATAAAAACAATTGGTGTTATTGCTTGGGTCCAAATGTATATGTATCAGAGGCACGAATGTATGCTACAACAAGAAATTAAATTCTTCTGTTTATTTGGAAATCTTGTGAATACTTAAAGAAAGATAAATCCAATAAGATATTATACGAAGGTATTATTCTATTATATATGTATATAGCTACGTGTAACAAGAATAATTATATCGAAGATCATGGAGAAACGCTTCAGATTCTTCAGACAGTAATGTATAATGGCAAGTGTTATCTGACCACATTAAATAACAGTGAAAGAAAATGTTGAAAATAATTATTTAATGGAAATATATGTTTTATATTTTTCTCTTAGTATTTTCTTTCAACACTGAAATTTTAAATGAAGAGTAGAGCATGCCACTGCAATGATAAAAAATTTATACCTATGTTTTTCAGATCCATGGTCCTCCATGATCACCTCTGCCCTCCTCCCCAACCTAATCTCCCTCCAGGACACCACACGTGTCCTTCAGTTCAGGCTACAGGATGCATATTGCCATTTATTATCTCTACTCTGTTTTCCTTTTTCTTCGTTCTTTTCTTTCTTTCCTCTTTTTTTTTTAATTGTCTGATTCAGGTTTTTTACACTTGCTTCAAACACTTCTCTTTGAATATCACCTTTTAATTTTATGATTCACAAATAACTAAAGATAATTAAAATTTTCTACACATTTATACTGCATGTAGATTGCAGTTACAACTACAACTGAAAAGCTAGAGTTTGTGAGCAGCTCATGATTAGAATCCTGTTAAGGTGGTTTGGAGGAATTTCTGTGTGGAGAAATTGATTGAATAGTCTGTTGGAGAAGCCCATGCCATAGTGTATAGTAAACCACTCTTGTAGCAGATTTAGTTTATGTAGGTTTATTTTCTCTAAGTTACTACCTGACAATGACCACTTTAAGAGATGAAACAGACAAAATGCCTCAGACATAATGCCGTGTGAAAAAATGAAAAATGAGAAAATCATGTTTCTCCTTTACTGTTTACACAAATGGTGCTCGAAACAAACGAACAAACAAAAGCAGCAATTTATCTATGGATCTTGTGAGACCTCTAGTTTGGCCCTGTAAGATGATTATCAAAGATTGGTGAAGTCTGTGCACACTGGAAGCATGAAATCATCTCCTTTCTTTTATTGGAGCTGATTTTTTTCCAGTCATGGGGAACTACGTGCAGCGTTCAAATTGAATTATGATGTTTCAGACCGCTGTACCTTCAATGTACAGTCTCTTTTGCCTATAGTCTCTAAAGTGTCTTTCTTTATTTCTTCATCTTCTACTCATATGTCAAGATATAGATGTAGCATCATCTCGTCAAGGCAGCGTTCTCTAGATCTCCCAATATAGTATGCATTCTCTCAGCTCAGGTAACATCCTGCATTGAGTATTTATCATAGTAATTATGAACTGTTACCATTTTGATTTATTCTGTCTCTCTTGGACCACAAGCTACTCTGGGAAGAAGAGGATATCTTTTCCAGTTTTGTATACCTAATATTTAGAAGCATCTTTCATAGAAAGGGTGCTAACACTAATTTGTTGAATGAGTGAACCTGGCTGATAGATTTGACTTGTACCATTTCAGACACTAGTTGGCCAATGAAGCTAATCAATATAATGAGGTGGAGTTCATGGTGTGTTTTCTAAAAATAAACCTGATCTCAGATGTCTATTTAAATTACACTTTTCAATGAAAACCATGGAATTAATTTCTCTGGTTTTCATTTAGAAACTCTATATTTAATAACCATGCCACCGTGTCCAGTTAAGGGAAACTTTAATTTCCAGATTTATGCCTTAATAATATTATTGTCATGGTAAGTTTTAATATTTTAATCCCATATCCTGGCCAGTTATTTAACAAATATATATTGATAACTGACTATGTGCAAATCCTCCTTGTTTGGGGCACTAGGAATACAACTGTGAACAAATTTCTGCTCTCATGGAGCTTACATTCTGAAGGGGATAGACGATAATAAGCCAAATATATATATATCTATAGACAAAAACTCTGTCTTTAAAGAAATGTATTTCATGAACTCTGGGTTAAACATGAAACTAACTTTTAAGAAGAAGCTATCATTTAGCAGAAGAAGCTGCTAAAATACTGAAACACCTAATTCAGACCACAGACTCCTGTTTGCTCCTCTTGGGGATGCTTAACTGCAGAATTTGGAAGAGGCATCATGACCAGAAAGACTGAGCCTTCTTTTTCTATGAGAAAACAAACATGGATATTTTGAATTCTTTACTACAAAATAGACTGAGTGTGGTTCTGAATATGGTCGCAAAATTGTTTGGCTCTGTGAATCCACAGCACTATAAAATTAAGCTTTCTGGTAAAAGGACTGCTTTTTTAACCTTAAAATTCGCAGGCTTTTTTTTCCATCATAGCCCCTGTTCTCCCCACCCATTTCTTTGGTGCTCTTGGCAATGAGCCCTTTGGCTACACGGGTTTTCCAGCAGGTAGTATCTCTTATTTTTAGCCCAGTTAATGGCTTACTTGCAAACCAGTGAGTCTAAATCATAAAAAGTAAGGAATGACTCACATTCATTAAAGTGAATTCTGATACATTTGGCTACTCATGTAAAACAGAGGTACATAATGAGTCAATTGGAGGACACAGAATTCATTAATCCATGAGGTGGCAGTGATGCCAAGCAGAGACAGGCAGACATTCCTCTTAGGTCTCTTATAGGCTAAGTAATTATTTCTTTAAAAGATCTGCAGTTTATGAGCATTTGTTACCCTTGGAGGACTCCCCCCTCAAAACTTAAAGAAAATTCTCTGAGGAATTAACCCAGATGCATGAGTTATTATGGATTACAGTATCTATTTTATTCCTTAGTTTCTGTCAGATGCTATTCAACTACTGTTGATTCAGCAGTTCCTTACCTTCATTTGGATTTAGGCAAGGTGGCCGCCTAGACATTCAGGGCCAGGACCACAACAGTCCTCCCTGGTCCTCGTCATGGCTTACAGATGTCTTGGGACTAATTGTGTCCACAGATTTGGATTGTTGGATAGTCTCGCTTATTTATCTCAGAGAGTGGAAACAACAACCAAGGGAAAACTGTTTAGCAAAAGGCTGTCCGTTACATGAAAGAATCCTCCTGACAGACACTCATCATTATCATTTTGGCCTTATCATCAGGCCATTTTTCCAAAGTATGGTCTCTTCGTAATTCAATCTAAAAGCAAAATATAATAAAATTAATCACTATTGGTTTAAACTAAATTCTTTGAATCTTAATTGGTTCACTTTCTAAATGAATTAATGGCCATAATAGTTGATCTGGTCGCATGGGTAAGGAAAGTCTTAGATAAGGATCCAGGTGTCATTTTTTGTTTTCCTAAAAGTACCTCTTTTGGGAGGATAGTAGATTTACTCAGGTGGCTGGGACACAAAGACATAAAGATATTATCTTATTGTATCCAGAAGTTCAGCTATTTTTTTTTTTTTTACTTCCAGTGAAAGGATCTAAATAACTCAAATGATTCCTGATTCAAGACAAACTTCGGTCATCCTCCAAAACAGAAAGAACATGAAATTCAAAATATAAATAATAATATATGTGAGGAAATGAGTCAGAAAATGACTTTATAAGGAGCTCTTGTAAATGATTTCTACCTGCTATTTTTCTGGACCATCCAAATTCATACATATGTGATAGTTGACATTGAAGACTTACTGATTTGGATAACTCATTTAAAAATCTTAGAAAATATAACCTTTAATCATATATTTTTATTTATTTGCAAAATTTGAAGGAGTCACAACATTTATGAAAACTTTCATTTAAGGAGTCAGTTAGACTACATGTAGACATAAGAGTATATAATAATTAACATTTATCTGTATTTAGAAAGTCCTTAGGTGTAGGAACTTGCACTTGCTCTACAGGAGAAACACAGTTGTCAAGAATTAGTGACTTGTAAAAAAAATTAAAAAAAAAAGAATTAATGACTTTTTTCACCAACACTTATGTTTAGAAAAAAATCCCATATGTAAGTGAACTCCTTGGAAAGGGAGTAGAAAGCTGGTTATTTTGTAGCCCTAATTACCATTTCCTACCCTCTTCATTGGTAAGCTCCTTTCCATCTAACTTGTAGAAATGGGGTTAAAGTGGTCATTTGTATTTTCTCTATCAAATGTTCTAGAGATTCAAGTTTGAAACTATGTAATAAGGGAAATTCTAAAAATAGATGATCGCCTTTCAAGTATTTGCAAATCACCTCCATGTTTTTACCTAGAGAAAACTTTATTGAGTATTTACTATGTGTAAGACGTTGTAAGAAGTAGAAAACCAAACACATTGGAAAGTCACATGTCTGGTAAATAGAAGAGTTACAACTATGGACCACATGCCTCCTGATATTTCCTCTCCTTTCTTTTCCTCTTGCCAACTTCTCAAGAATTGCAGAGGAAATGTAAGTAAAATATTTTAGGAATGCATTATTTTATTTCTTACTACCAGACCATCAGGGGCAAGTCATTGTTCTTTACTAAATGGAAAGTTAAGCTCCTCAAAGTTATTTCTTTGGATTCGACTTAGCTAGAAGCAAGCCAAGACTAAAGATAGTGGCAACACCCAGGGTGGCTCAGTGGGAGATGTAGGGTCCCCCATCACCTCCACAATGAGGTAGGGTCCACCGTCACCTCTATAATTCCCTTTCCTTGATCTTTTTTTCTCCCAGTATCATGTAAAATATCATCTCAAGAAACCTTACACTCCCCCTTTGAACTGGCTCTCCCCTTCATAGAAATATTGGATGTGACATTGGACCTAGAGATTTCTCATCTTCTGAGAGTTTGAATGAAAATATTAGGGACATATTAGAGTTTTGTTTGATTTAAAGAAATAAAGCATTCAATAATTTATCTGCCATGCTTGAAGATGCAGAAAGGGATCTTGTTGCTAATGTTAAAATATGCATTGTATATCTAAGAAATTTTTCTCCTCAGCAGGCTAGGTCAGTACATAAAGTGTGCTTCTGAACTCTACATGCAAAAATGATCATGATGTAGGTTGATGAGAATTTGGAAGAAGATTGAAACCACATAACAATCTGGGAAATCCTAGCGACAGTTAAAGATTTTCAATGGCAACTCAAATCTAAAACTCTGTATTATTTCTTATTAAACCACACAAATGCTCTGTGCAATAATCAAGCAAGAAAATAAAGGGATTCAATCAGAATTCAGTGTAACAATGAGAAAATAGCAACCTGACTTTGATACTTCATGTGAGTCAATTTCAAAACCAAACAGAAAAATAAAAGGCTCTAAATACTACTGTATATATGAGTATATATAATTATAAAGCCACATTAATATGGATATGAAACTATGATTTTTTTTAATTTATTGTATCAACATAGTCAAACTGGAACTCTATTTTCCTGAATTTGCTTTTTTGTGTGGATTCAGTTTAGGGCTGTACACAAGAGAAATTTGCATGAGATTTGGAAGGTTGAAGCAGTTATCATGTTCTAAATGTTTGTGTGAATCCCAGGAGCCCAGCATATCACACATGTTCTCACAGTGTTCCTCCAGCTCTTGCCCAAGCTCCTCCTGGAGTTCTTCAACTTCTGGACATAGCACCATGTATGGTTTGTAGCAAAGTGTACCCGTTTCTTCAGTGGGTAACCCATGTTGTCAAAGTTCTCTGAGGAAATCTGTTAGCCTCCCTTGCCTATAAAACCTGTGTTGGATTTCTCTGTGCAGTTTGCCTGTATAGGGACTGCTGATCCTCTGCAGAAACTGTCTCCACCATCTCTTTTTGCTTCCAGACCTATAGTCTGAATCCAGTCCTGGCATGCTCCAGGACCACTGTAAAGGTAAACAAACAAAATGATTACCCATATCAACAAACAAAATTATTCTCCATAAAACAAACAAAAATGAATGCAAGATATCTCCAATCTATATCAACATTCCTGGGAACATTCATGTTTGGGAATGAATAAGGTATGTTGAATAAGGGTGGGAAAAAATAAAATACTGAATCTTTTGGTATAGGTGTACTCAAAAAAGATTCTAGATTCAACGTGTTAGCTTTAGCAGCTGGAAGTGGCTCTAACGGTCATCTTGGTTAGACAATTGAACTTGTTTGGTAGCCCTGGAGATGATGGTACCCAACCAAGGTCGTAATTCTAGAAAGGATCACCTCAAACCCACTCTGTCTGGATGACATTCTTCTCACAAATGATTTGCAGAACACACATGTGAGGGAGCTCTAGACTGGCTATTCTCTGTAGTCCAGAAATACCAGTAGGAACTGCTGCAGTCAAAGTAGACTAACTGGATGCAACAGGGATGATGAGACCTGGCAGTGGCAGGGACCAAGTTGTGGCACTTAATGGCCAGAGACAAAGTGGTTTGGCCCACTTTGGGTTGGCCAATAATATGTGTCTAGACAGGAATAGATTGACAGACTTTTAAAGTATTACTTAATGTGTATAGCAGTAAAGGTCTCTTCTGGTGAATGGAAATCTAACTTTAATCATTATAATGGTTATGCTTCTCAACCACTTCCCAGCATTGAGCTAATTTACAAACCTAGAGCCCCTTGAATGAGGCAGAGGCCAAGTTATTCATGAAGAAAGATCCTGCCTCATAGCCAAATATTTGTAATGTAAATGTCCTTTCCCAGATTTCCCCAAAAAGGACATATAGGCATTTCTCAAGGTGACTGTGCATTTCAGAAAAGAAATAACACAAACTTTTGGGGTAATTGTTGGTCACTGGCTCCAAACTGACCTTAATTCCTGGAGACACAGAATGTTGCTATTGTTCAGCAGTGAAAGTAAAGGACTGTGGAATTCAGACAAACAGTTTGGGTTCATGTTTATCTCACAGTGGACTCAGCAGGTCCCCAAATCTATACTGGGGTTATTTTGCCAGTTAGAAATGCATAGATGGAGTATTATGCTTAACAATAGGCAGACTTTGCACATTGATTCCTATTAGTAACTCAGGCAGTTAGAGTTGTGATGATAACACAGGCCAAGCAGAAACCACTGGAAGAACTCTGCCTACCAAATAAGTAAACCAAAAGCAATACATCACTGTGGATAAATTGCAAAAAATCATTGCCAATACCAAAGGCTTGAAAGATATAGGGGTGGTGATACCTGTCACATCCCCATCTAATTTGCTTACTTGGCTAGGACAGAAGATGGCTATATCTTGCTGTGTGCAGTGGGTAACCTCAAAATCATGTAGTGAATCCTATTCCAACTGCTATTCTAATGTTTTCTTTCTGGAGAAAATCTGCAACAGGTATGTAGCTATTGTGCCAACAAATACTTTTTCTTTTATGCCTTTTAGCAAAAATCTCAGAAGCAGTTTTCTTTCAGTAGAATAGATCGTACATCTTTATTATCCTACTTGAAGGCTATACTAACTCTTCAACCTTATGTCATAATTGAGTCCAGAAGGGCTTTAATTGCCTCACCATTTCAAGGAACATTATGCAAGACCATTGCCTTGTTGATATAATGCTGATTGAACCTGGTAAGTAGGAGTAGCAACCACTCTAGGCACTTGCATAAGATAGATGCATGTCAGATAGTAGGAAATAAATCCCATGAATATTATGGCCTGCCACCTCTAAAAACTTCTAAGGAACCAGTCATTTGAAGCTTAGTGGAATTCCCCTTCCAAAGTTAAGGAAAAGTTGTGGCATCTTGTGTTTCCTAGCACTACAAAAGAGACACAATGCCTACAGGGATCTCTTTGGATTTTAAAGGTATCATATGCCTTATTTGGGTGTACTTCTTATATTCATTTATCCAATAACTTCAAAAGGATCCAGTTTTGTGCAGGTCCTAGAACAAGAGACATCTCTAATAAGTCCAGGTTGATGTTCAAACTTCTCTACCATTTGGGATGTATGAGCCAGCTGATCATATAGTGCTTGAAGTGTCTTTGGGGAATGGGATGTTGTTAAAAGCCATTAGCAGGCATTTATAGGTGAATCAATGTGCAGATCTATTGGATTTTGAAATAAAGCTACGGCATATGCTGCAGATACCAGTTCTTTGAAGCAGTTTCTGGTCTGCTACTGGCCCCAATACAGATTAAATGCTAGACCATGACTCATCAATTTGCCATACCACATGAAATACCAAACATGAACTGAGTATTGTCTGACCACCAAACCATGAAGTTGGGTATGCACGTAAGTCATCCCTCATCAAATAGAAGTGGTAGATATGATAGCCAACGTCATGAAGGCATAAGTTTCATGAGCAAGTTGCTCAGAATTTTTGTTATGTGGCCTCCTCCTTCTCAAACATAAGATGGCCTCTTGGAGAGTTCCCTATGAGTGTAACTGAAAAAGAATATTTGTGTATGGCTTACAAAGGATTACTGGCACCACCATTCCTTAAAGAGATCAGCCTCTGTGCTGGAAGGTTGATTACATTGGACTTTTTCCATCATGGGAGGATCAGTTCTTTTTCCTCACTGAACAGACTCTTGGTCAGGATATAAATTTGCCTTCAATGCACACATTTGTTTTGTTAAAAAACTCCGTCTCTGTGTGCTTTATTTATCATCATGATATTCCTCATAGCATTGCTTCTGACCAAGGAACTCCTAAACAGCTAATGAAGTATGGATAAGGATGAGACATTTGAAGATTTTGTTATGACCTTAGCTGGGTGGGAAAATCTTGTAGGGCCAGGGTAGTGTCCTCTAAGTATAGTATTTACCCCAAATCGTGGCACTGTTTCTTCCACAGGGTCATCAAAGAATGGGGATTAGAGTGACTATTCTCATTATTATCATTAATGATCTATGAGACATTTTGGGCTATACTAGCAACTTCGGGCTGGTCTTACTTTCCAAGAGAAAAATTCTTCTACCTGAGACACAGTAAGTGTTCCGTTAAACTGGAAGTTAAGACTGCTACTTTTAAACTGATACCATCGAATCAAAAGACAAAAAGAGAGGCTGGGATGTTCAATATTGACTATAAAGGAGAAATTGAGTTTTGCCCATAGAGTGGCCATAAGGAGTGGGTGTTTCTGGAATGTAGGAGGTCACCTAAAGCACCTGTTAGTATTGCCTTATCCTGTAGTAAAAGTTTGAATTACTCCATCAGGCATGGAATTATAGCAAGACGAGGTGCCTAGTAAGGAAAAATAAAATGCTAGTGAAAGAAGCAAGTCATAAATACAAGCTGTGGCCATATTTCCAGCAACAGAAATAAGAACTGTAATAGTTACAAATATTTCTTCCTTAATTTATGTACTTATTTTTGCGCATGTATATGTGTGTGTTTGTGGGTGGTGTGTGTATTTGTGTATATTAATAAATTATTTTGCTCCCCTCACATTTTCCTACTATCCCATATAAGGCATTTTAATAGTGGTTAATCTTAGAGTTCAATATTTAAGCCACAGAATAGGAAGAGTGGGCTCAACCAGAAGAATGAACATAAACTAAACATGGATAAAGTGACATATGGGGCTGTTATATAGAGTTAGTGTGTTTTTGGTTGTACAAAGGATAGTTGCATCATGTTCTACCACATTTATCTGGAAGTCAAAACATGCCTGAAAGAGGTATCTCTAGACATGGGGATACCAAGTGGACAAGTTGTTCAGAGACAACATAACTGAGTTGGAAATACATGTTTGAGAATGTTCTTGCATCTACAGATCCATATTATGAATGGCCCCAAGGGAAATTTGCACAAGATTTGGAAGGTGAAAATGAAATGGCAGCCATTACCCTCTGAAGGACAATATGGGGTGTCAGGCATCCCTGTAGTTCATGTATGTTGTCATTGATCTGCTGGCTCACCTGGGCACAGGACACAGCTGGGCTTGTGACCCTTCCACCTCCCACTGTACCTCCTTCATCATCTTCTCCAAGTCCTGGACTAGGTATAAATGCATATCCATGGGAAAAACTATCCGCTTCCTCTGAAGGTCACCTGTGTCATCAAGAATTGCGGTAGTGAGAGACAGATTAAGTTCCAATTCTTCCTTGCAGGTTCCAGTTGGTTCTTACTGTGCTCTGCTTCCATTGGAAATTGCTCCTGGCTGCCAGTACTGATGGCCTACAATTTCAGAACCAATACAGCAGCAACAGCTTTCCATAGACTTTCTCAACCAGTTCCAACAATTACATATGATCTAGACCCTTAAATGAATTTATACCTCCATATCACTTATAATGGATCTATTTTCTGGATTAAACCCTAACTGATATGGTAGTAACTAAAGATGTAATTCAGTACGGTCTTCTTTTAGGAAGAATTACAATGTACACAGCCATTAAGAGTCATGTTTATTTTATACTAATTATTTTAAGCAAGATCTCCTGAATTTATGTGATCCTCACTGACCTCAGCAGGAGAAAATTTATGTTGTTTTGTTTTTGTTTCATAGTTTTACATTTCCTATTAAGGTTCTTCTCCTAGCATTTTAAGAGAATTATAATTCTCAGAATATTGTAAAATCTTCCTTATATATTAAAAATATGTAGCAAAAAGTAAACAAATAAGGTTTAATTAACAAATGTGCTTATCTATATTCCACATGAACACAAATTAGTCCAAGTTCTACCTTAAGCATGTGTATGTGAAAGAGAAAGGTAGAGATAGAAAACAGTGTCTCTTATTACATAGAGAAAATGGAAAAAGAAAAGAAATTCTTTTCTTACCAATTTTAAGGATAGGCTTTCAAGATTGTAACTGGATCCAAATATGTATTTCTAAAATAACTCTGTTACCCTAGGCCTAACCTTTAAATTTGAAGATCATAAATAGTCCATAGATGGAATAATACATTTTCAAAAGAGTTCCACCTTAGATGAATAGGACTATTTACCACATCTAATTGGGGGGAAAAAACCCTGTTTTCCCCACTTAAAGAGATCACCTACTCAGCAATCGGGCTACTTTGTCAACAGTTAACTGGGACTGGAATCATGGGGAATCAATATTGCCACTTCCACCCCTACCCAGCTGGGGGCTGGAACCAATCACGGAGTCAGTAAATGGAGAGTTGAAATGTCAGCTTTTTATTTTTTTAACTGATAAAGTGGCAGCCCGAATAAGATGATTTTTTTTCTAAGCATGTGGGAGGGTGTCAAGATGAGCTTGCTAATTCTTTCCCTATAAAATGGACAGACTCACCCACATAGTCACAAATAGGGGAGGATGACTGCAAGCCCCACTAAGGTAACTGCATAGTTAGTCCATATCTTTCCAGCAATATGGTTGCTAATTTTTGCTCTTGCTGTCTTGCTATGAAATTAACAATTTATTGTATATAATCCAACTTTGTACTTGCCCTTACCAAGTACCTCCTGCAGGGTTTTGATAGACTCACCTGATGATGCAACCCAAACCCTCATTCCGGGAAGTCTGAGCCCCTGACCATAATCTTCTCAATGTTTACAGGTTTTGATTTTATTTGTATAACATTGCCTTGTTCTCTGTGTATATATGGTATCTCCTTAAATTGACCATAAATTCTTTATTAATAAGAGTCCGTGTTTTATGCTTTTGTTCTACCTCGCTGCCTTTATCGTAATGCCAGGCAATAGTAACTGTTCAAATTAAGGAACATATATTGAATAAATGAATTAATGACTGCTAGGTACATGTTGTGGGAGTATGGGAGTAGGTCCTAGGATAGAGATTAACGTGTAGAAAGTTTATTAGGAATTGTTTACAGGATCAATCCCTGGCAAAACAAAACAAAACAAAACCAAAAAACAAAAAACAAAAACAAAAACAAGGTAAAAGAAGAAGCTGTGTTATGTTGTAATGGCAACAAACAAAGCTCTCAGCTAAACCCATAGACAGATCTAAATCTGGGATGGACCTTCAAAGTTATCCCAGCTTGGGAGAGGCTTCTGGACCTTTACATCACAGTATCTACCATTCATTGCATGCAGGCTTCTCCCAGGAAGGGGCATGATCTTGGCAAGATACCTCTCCAGGTGACTGCAATTCCTGCAGAGGCAGGCAGGTGGGATCTGTCAGCCAGAAGCACTTCCAAAAACTTGAGGACCACGTGTTTCAGTATTGAGGAAGATCTAGGTGAAACACGAGAGCATCCATTACAGACCACCACTTACAATGCCTAGATTCACTTCTTCGTATAAATTCTGGGAGAAGCTTCTCAACGACTCTGGTGGTGGTCTTGTCCTGGAAGAAATTTCTAAGAAGGTGCATGGGACAAATTATAGACTCTCAACACCTGAACTGCTCTTGCAGCCATTAATGTCATCTAACCTGTTTCTTCCTTTACCATCCACTCTAGACTCCTTTCATCCTCAGCCAGTACTTCTTCAATTTTAGGTGGCTCTGACACAGATTTCATGCTTTAGGGATCTGAGTCCCTAATCATCATGCCCTTTTAAGGCTGTGTCATGTATTTGTCCACAAACCATAAAAAATGAGTGAGAATAGGTAGAAACATCCAGCTGAATCACCTGGGTGCCAATCATATTCCACTCTACTCCCATTGTGTAATAACGTTTCTGCTTTTTTCTGATGGTCAGGGTCGATTACTCCTTCCAGAAATGGTGACTCATTCTTGGCCACAGTCTCTTGGCATTAGGGCCCCTAGATGCCTGCACAGCAGTTGTAGCTTAGAGTCCAAGGGCACTTCTAATGTGTCCCTTTGTAGAGGTATTCCCTTTTGGGAACCAGGACCTATATCCCACAGCATCTAGAGTTGGGGATTGGGAAATCTAAATTCCCAAGTGGGTCACTGGCAGTGTTATTAAGTGGGACCATTCACACTTCCATCCTGACATATTTTCTCACCACATTTATCTCCTAGTCTATTGCAACTTCAGGGACACAAGCTCACGTGGCTTAGCCACTTGCATACAGTCTGGACCTACTGAAAATCTCTTTAGAGTTCTTCACAGAACTATAGTTAAGTCTCCCATGCAAAGTGGGAAGGCTTTCATTGTTTCTGAGAGATGGGTTGGAGTGGTATCCCCAGCTGTGGAATATGCTGCCTCTAAAACCTGAAGAGATCCACCAGCTATTGTGCTTCCTTCTTTGTAGTAAAGCAAATGAGATGCAATAATTTGTCCTTTACTTTGGAAGTCATGTCCTGGCATGCCCCAGACCATGGAACTTCTAAAAATTTTACTGATTTGGTAGGCCCCTCAATCTTCATGGGATGTACCTTCTCTTTCTGTAATGTCTATGTCTTACTAAGGACCCCAAAACATTTGCCAAATTCTTGTTTTTCTGGTGTGACTAGCATAAGGTCACCAATATAGTGGACCAGAAGGATGTTTCATAGTATGTCCAACTTCCAGATCCCTTTGAAATATAATATGACAGAAGGCAAGATACATAACACAGTCTTTGGCAAGGCCATTCACTCTTGATCATTCTAAATGAACATGAATTATTTCTGATTCCTCTTTATGATAAAGACGCAGGAGGACATATATGTACATATATGTACATAACGACATATTCGTTATGTACATGTGCCTGAGGTTCTGTAAATCTGCCCTAGTAGTGGTATCATATCTAGCACAACAAATACTTCAAGCAACTACTTTTGTCAGTTTGGCGTGGTCTACTCTTATTGTCAAGGATCAAGGTCTTTTTTAAAGACCAAGTTAGTGACTTTAATGGGGATATGATGGGACTACATATCTTTTAAGTCTGTAAGTATAACACACTAACTTCTGCCATTTCCCTGGAGTGTAACATTGTTTTTGATTTACCATCTTGGCTGGAGCCACTTGGTTTTGTCCATTATATAGCTTTTACCTTCTAAGCAAACCAACCAAATTTGGGGATGGGGTAGGAAAACTATCAATTATGTCCAACCAGTTATACACTGCTGGTGAAATGATCAACGATGGGTCTGTGAGGTAGGTAGTTATTCCCTTTTTACAGATAAATCCAAGGCTTAGAGTAGTTAAGTGACTTGTCCAAAACTGGCAAGCTAATGCGTGGCAGATCTGGGATTGAAACACATATCTCTCTGATCCCATATCCCTTAGTCCAACAGAACCATGCTAAATAAGCCACTGCCAATGTTAGTTAGGACGGGAGTATATTAAACAGTTCTCAGCTCATTATGTGAGAAGGGAATTCTAACAAGAATCAGGGAGTCAGTGTGGGGAACCCTGGGCAATCCCAGTAATCCATCCTAGATTATGCTTCTCAGAAATAAATAAAAGAAAACATGAAGCCTATAAAACGTTTCTGCAGATTTTAAAAATGAAAACAGACTTACTCTATAAAAAGCAGGGGACATTTTGTTACTTCAAAAGGAGTGTACTTTAGAAAGCTTTGTCATCTCAAAAGACCTAGGGAAACTTGTACATTATGAAACAAAAGAGAAATGATGGGATAAGACCAAAACTAATATAAGAAATGGATTAAATAAGGAAAGATTGTAAAAACACAAATAAAAATGATCACAAAAATTTAAATCAGATTTAAAATAAGGCAGCAGCGATATTGCGGAAAAATGAATTCATGTTGTAAGAGGCAAACCAGAGAACTGTTCTAAAGTGCACAGAATAACAACGAAGGGACCAAATGGGAAGAGATGGTAGATATAAAGGTCAGGATATTAAGAGCCAACTTACAGATCACTTGCAAGCATGAATAGACAAAAAATTTAAAAAGCAAGTTAAAAGGAAATTTCCTGAGATAGAAGACTCTACAGCTAAGAAGGACAGATTTTGTATTAGAAAGAATTAGTAATACTTAGTACCTCGAAAGATCCTGGTAGCATTTTTTAAGGTAAAACAAATTAGTGACATTTAAAATAAAGTAGCTCTTTAAGTAATTCTAGGAATAAGTAAGAAAACTGTACATACAGAATATTTAGGGAGTAACGAGAACATTGTATATATAAATGAAAGGGTGTAGACAAGATAGTTTAAAAAGAAAATTTGTGAATCTAATTTTTTCCAATTAATCAAGAGGTTCAAGAACTGCTCAGAGATAAAACAATTTATATATTCCAGCAGATAAATGAAGAAAAAAAAGAGTAAAATTTCAGAAAATATCTTCATGAACTTGGAGGCCAGGAAGGGCCTCTCTTAAAATTCCCAGAGTACTTTGATAAGAGAATAGTTGATAGCTCTGATATCATTCATATTAAAATGTTATGCACATAACAAAGCACCATTTTAAAAAAGCAAAAACAAAACATAGGCTGATAAAAGTGTTTTGTTTTTGTTTTTTGTTTTTTTGTATTTTTTACAATGAACATGAGCAACTCGATAGGAGTTCTAGAAATATAAAGAATACTTAAAATCAATCAGAAAAGACAACCCGACAGAAAATAGGCAAAAAGATATGAAGAAGCAATTCAAGAAAGTCAAAAGCTTAACAAAAAATAAACTTGAAAATACATATAATCTCACTAATAACCATGCGAATGCAAATTGATATAAAAGCGACAAAATCACATGGGCAAAAACTAAGAATTTTGACAATAGTAAGATAGGAATGTGGAACAAGAAGAACTAATAATTCTCTGCAGTTGGGAGGGCAAATTATCACAAACACCTTGGAAAAAAATTTGACAAGTTAGTAAAATCAAAGGAATGAGTATTCAATGACCTAAGAATTTCACTCCTAAACTTATAGACAATAAAGTTTGTGCATGTGTGTGCGCATGCACACACATGTGCTTGTTAGGGGAAGAGATTGAAACATTTATGACTGGTGAATGGATAAATGTATAGGTAATAAAATTACCTATATGTGGGATGTTAGTCATCACATTCAGGGATTGGATACCTCTGGGAGAAAGGGAGGAAAATGGAATATGAGGAGCAACCCACAGAGATTTCATTTGAATATGTAATATATTTTTTTCAAGTTAGGTGGGTAGATGAGTGTACATTATTTTATTCTCTATACTTATTTTCATGTGCCTTAAAAATTTATAAAACCAATATATGCCCAGAGAATTAAGATAAAGCCATAAATTAATGAATTAGAAACAGAACAGATCAACTAATCCAAGATCTTGGCCTTTTGGAGAGAAGTCTAAACATGAATTACAAAAATACAAAACACAAATATGGGATATTAGGCATGACAAAAGCATATCATGACAAATGGGATGTTTTAAAGTTCTAAAAGTATATTATCTGTTCAGTCTTAGTAAGTATGAATATCAACGAAGAACACATTTCTCTTTTTTTTTTAAGGAAAACAAACCTAACTAAAAAGGCATTACTGGTCTGCAGAGATTTATATACTCAGCTGGAACCCCCTAGTCATACCCTGTGACAGCCCCAAATCCTTCCAAATACTCTTAACATTTCTGAGTACCCAGGTTCCTGAGCCACTTCTGTCCTTGGGATCCCTGCTGACACTCTTCTTTACCATGTTGACCAAGACATCCAATTTATCCCCCTTCTCAGTTTCTGCCAAAAATTTAAAATCACTCTCACCAGACTTTTGAAATGTGGAAGGTTTTACCTAAAATTGGATGACGAAGTTAAATGTTCTCAAACAAAATATTAGACAAATGTCATTTGGCCAACACATCACTAGGGACATTTCCTTAACTGATTCCCAGACAGCTCTCATTTCCCACCCTCTCCCTGACTTCTCTGTCTTACCTCTTCTTTCTCTATACTCTGCTTTCTTCTTTCTCTCTATTGCAAAGAACAATAATAATTCCTTTTGTCGTCTCACACATGTAAGTAATGACACATGCCTTCTGGATCTCATGTTCTATACCAATGGCTCATCAAGGTATTTCCCCAATAGACAGTAGATTCTCTCTGAAAGGGACTCAAATTATAGATGCTAACATGCTGTATTTTTCACTTTCTCATTATGGTTGCCAAAAAACACCCAAGAAATTATAAAACAGTATGTATAACATTATCTAAAATATGAATTATGCCTATCATATACATATATACTCTAAGATAATGTTATTTGCAGAGATACTGACTCTATTAATAGTGATATTGTTTCTATTTTTTAATATTATTTAGGTAATTAGAAAAATGACATTAAAATAAATAAAAGTATAGGCATAGCATTCCTTAAATAAAGAAGGCAAAATATCCAAGCTTTCTGCCAATGCAATTTCTATCACATACCTAGAACAAATATTGACAGCCACCATTCTGCCTCCAGGCAAGGCTGCACTGACCTGGCATCGTGGGGCCTAGGCAGACGTATTCCTTGTTCTATTTCTCCGGAAGCCTTCAGAGTGCATTTCCCTGTATATCCCTAGTGCTATTGTGCTGTATTTCCTGGAATCTGTGCTCCTGCTGTAGTTGAATTTCTGTCCTTTGGGAAGTTGCCTTGTTTCATATTGATTCTCCAAGATGTCTTGCAGTGTTCCGCCCCTGAAGTCAATTGCCTACAGAAACTAGTGTCCATTCACTATATGCATTCAATGAAGAGTAAGCAACAGTGATTCTGGACTGACACCCTGAAACTGCAGCAAAGAATAAAACCCAGGTCTCTCTCTTTGTGTTATGTATGTCCCTGTCCCTATATTATTCTCCTTCCCTAATAATTAGTAAAAGTGACATTTTCTCATGCAACCTTCCTGAAACCCTGGGCTAGCACAACAGGCCTGCTACACATTCCCTTAGCAATCTTCGTTTTGCAATCTTTGTAAACATTAATTCCATGTAATTTAAGGCCCATGAGAGCAGGATCATGTTCCTCTTGTTTATTGCTATATTTATGGATGTAAGAATTGCTTAGTGAATAAATGAAGAGATGGATGAATGGATGGATGGATAGATGGTTGTTATACTGTCATTTTAGAATTTTCTCTTTCATCTTTGACTCTGTTCACTGGTTCTTACAGCAAAAGAAAAAAAAAGTTTAGCCAGTGTTCTCACCAAAATAAACTCTGTCTCCAGTGGGAAAGATCTAAAGGAAATTAAAAGTATCTTAATGAAATCAAGGTAGCAATTTAATAGGAATCCAATATCAAGATTAAGAGAATTTCAACCAAAGGTTTTTCTTCATCCTCTCCCACTCTTGTTTGCTTTTTTAGGAGATTGTACTCAACCTAAAACATGAGGCTTTTCCCTGCCATTACTCGTAATGACTTCACATGAGATTCCTCTGTCATATGCTGACTCTAAATCTCCACCTACTTTATGCTGATGGCTGCACACTTACATGGCTCCTTCCTGTATCATCACACAGCCCTGTTCCTCAGATGAATACTTCCTTGGAATGTCCCTCTCTATATTTGCCAATGATCACATTTTCCCACCAAGTTTATCAGTTTGGTTTTCCATATATATGATCACTTAATCCCTCACACCATTACCTGAAATATCATTCCCCAGATGCAGGAAGGCTATCATTCCTATGTTGTAATTCCCAGCACATAGACCCATTCTTCTTTTTTTTTTAGTACCCTGATTCTATTGAAAATAGCTCGTTGTCATAGGTCATATCTTCAGAGAAAAATGTCCCCTGACTACTCTCCTTTTCCTTCATCTCCCCTACTTCTCCAACACCATCCTGCATAGTACCTATTTCCTGGCTAATTTGCCCAAATCAATCCTTTCTGAGGACATTATTTTCAAAACCTCTAAAAGCTTCTTATTGCCTTAGAATCTACTGATAAAAAAATTCTCCACATTTAACTAGGCATTCTCTGAAGGAGCTATAATGTTTATGTGTAACCCATTTTCCCTCCAATCCTTAATGTTGCCAACCATGCTAGTGTCCTCATTCCTGCCTGCCTGCATTTACTTCTATCGACCTTTTCAGAATGGCTCTCCATTCTGCTGTCTTCTGACCCAAATCCTATTAACTTTGCCCAGATCAGTTCCATATACACCATGAAGCCTTCCGTTAGTCTATCAATTATTGTTTATATGAACTCTTCTTATATTTTGTATTTAATACCAGATCATTAATCTAAATGTTTCATGTATATTAGATCTGCTTTTCAAAGTCCACTGTGTCCTTCTTTATAGAAATATGTATTAGACTTCTGTATTCCCTGTTATACCCACAACAGTGCTTTGGACTTAGCAAAACTAAGAAGTTTAGTGTCTACTGAAACATAAAGATGGCCTCCTTCCCCTGTTGAGTTGTTGAAGGTTGATTATTATTAGGAAAGAAAGGAATTGAATTAGGAAGATGGTAGGGAAACAGTGCACAGTAAATGAACGAGACAGATTTGAAGACTAAAGAGTTTTGAAAACTATTTTCAAGCCTGAGCCAATGTTACCATGACCAAGCTTGTCAACAACCATGAGCAAACTAGCTACCCACCTGCTGTGTTAAGGAAGCATTTGGAGCTCAAAGAGAGTGAATAGTAGCTTCAGATAGCACTTTAACACTAAGATAATAAATATAATAAAGCATATTTATCAATACTTTTTTGAGAATCCTTAGCTGGTGTCTGGGCAAGCTTTCATGTTATACCTGTGATGGAAAGTGAGGGTACGGATTGTGAACATTTTGACAGAAGAGGACAGAGAGAAATCCCCTGCCGAATCTAACAGTGATACAACTGAGAATGGAAACCAGGTCCCATGCCTCACCATCTGGTGTTCTATCAGCTAGACCACACTGTCTCTCTAAATTGCCAACCTGGATCAATAACTATGCTTGTGACATAATTCTCATCTTCCTCTTTCTGTGCTGTTGAAGATGGGATGTTTCTTCCATCGGGTATGGTGGAAATTTCTGTCTATATAAACACATTTAAAATTAGTGATATTGCTTCTTTATACACAATAGGATGATGATAAAATAATTTATTTAAGTTTATTTAAATGCCATAGGAAAATTAAGAAATTATTTGGTGTTAGGAAGATATTAAATTATGAATTATATAAAGAATGTATTTTGAGAACTGGATAATCTATCGCATTCACTTCCATACATCTATCCTAAAGTCCGAGATACTCTCTTCAACAAAGCAGGAGTCTGTGCACACAGGACTTCTGCAGGTTCAAGTTTGTGCCAAACCATGGTTACAGAAATAAGAATGCTGGTCCTTATCATCCACTCATCCACTATGCTAGCCCTCATGTGCACTTCCTTGGGCAGGTGCACACGCACATACATTGTTTACCAGAGTTCAAAAACTGTACAATTTTGACTCAGACTGAGATGAGTAGTATTTTCTATTTAATTCAAGGAAATCGACAGTTTAATATCAGGTGAAATATATTTGGTTTAATTACCAAACCAGGAATCCATTTGGGGTTACAGAAGGGAGCCAATCCTTGAATCACTAGCATTTCAATCTTTACTCTCTCAAATGTCTATGTACTTCAGACCAGCTGTTGTAATAAAAACTTCCCCACCTTTCTTTTATACCTTTATGGGTTGTCTGAATTATACACCACAATAAAGAGAAAAATTGTGGAAAACAAATTATTTACTTGAAAGGAATTACGAGTTGAGGCACTGTGAGTGAGTGAGAAAGGATATCATAAAACATGGATCACTCAAGGGACAGTGAAGTTTGGTGAGTGACAGGAGGTGGTAGATTTCAGGGACATACTCAGCAGCAGACTCTAGGGAACAGCCCTGGGGCTGATCTCTAGAAGGTAACAGGGTCGCTGCGTCTCTTGTTCACTGTTGCCCTGGTTCCTAAACTTGGTTTGCCCTACTCACCACTTCTTCTTTCTAAAGGAAAAGTAAGGTTTTTGTATTTCCTTCAATGGTGAATTTGAGCTAGACATAATACATAAAACACCGAGGAGAACTATTTCAGCTCCTGAATTAATTCACTGAATGTGTAAAATGGGGCGATAGGTCTGGCAGTGATCCAAACAGAAGAGAAATCTGAAAAGATTTAAAAATATATATAAAATCTCATTTGGGAATGAGCTACGTAAGAGAGGCTATGGGAAGAGGGAGGAAAGAAAAGGGCAGGTGTGATGGGTGAGAAAAAAATAACCACTAAATCTTTTTAGTTCTAGAATTTAGGATGAAAGATAATTGGGAAGGAAATAGAGAAGTATAAAGTAAATAGATGAACACAGGAAGGGAATGTTTCCAAAATATTAGTAAGGATACTGAACAGGAAGAGAAATACTGCATTTTTGACAGAAGATAATAATGTCAAGGGGAATACAGCGTATTATTCAAGGGCCCTATATTTAGGCAATTGGAAAGTCATTTTCGAAGATTTTTAAAATATAGCAGAGAAGTATCTTGCTCAGTTCTTGCGGCCTCATTGCTGATCGTTGTAAACAGATTTCCTTTTTTTTAAATTTATTAGAAGTTTATTTATTTATTTTGAGAGAGAGAGAAAGAAAGGGGAAGGCGCAGAGAGAGAAGGAGAGAAAGAGTCCCAATCAGGCTTCACGCCATCAGTGCCGAGTGCAGCCCAGGACTCAAACCCACAAACCACGAGATCATGACCTGAGCTGAAATCAAGAGTCAGAAGCTTAACCCACTGAGCCACCCGGGTGCCCCCTGTAAACAGATTTTCTTGTCATTTCAATATTAGACAAGACATAAAATAAAACAAGACATAAAACAAGACATAAAATAAAATGGTGAGGGCAAATATTGTGAAAGGAAGGGAACCCTCATAATGGGGCTGCTGCACTCCTACAGAGCTGCCCAACTTCAGTTAAATAAAGGACAGGAGGAGTGCCTGGGTGGCTCAGTCAGTTGAGTTTCTGACTTCATCTCAGGTCATGATCTCAGGGTTCATGAGTTCCAGTCCCTCGTGGGGCTCTGTGCTGCCAGCTCAGAGCCTAGAGCCTGCTTCGGATTCTGTGTCTGCCTCTCTCTCTGCCCTTCCCTAACATGTGCTCTGTCTCTCCCTCTCGAAAATAAATCAACATTAAAAAAATTTTTTTAAATACAATAAAATAAAGGGCAGGAAGCTTAAGCCTGCCCTTGAGCTCCTTCCCATGTCACCTGTTCCTCCCTCCCCTCACTTCTCTCTTCTGCTTTCCACGTTTTTGCCTTTCAAGTAGACTGACCCATTCTCTGCCTTCCCCTGGGGAACTGGCCACCACTCCCTCACCTTTCCTCAGGCCTTTCTCCTCAGTGGGAATGGCCATTTCCTTCCTCCTCTTGGTCGCATGTCGTAGCTTTGTGCGTATGTTTACAAAGTCATAACAATCCAAGCTGTGTTTGTGGTTGTTTTTTCTACTCTTCAGATCATCCAATAATACATGCTTTCGTTAGGCTGGATTTGTTTTATTCTGGTCACTCCATTTTTTCATGCCACGTGTTTTATTTCATAAACTAAGATTGTAATATGTAGTGTGAATGCAGAATCCCTCCTTGATACTATATAGCCTTTCCTGTGTTGACTAGCTGGGTGAAAACGGTGATGCCTGAGAAGTGAGGCTTAATATATGCCTGCTGTTTCATTAAGAAGGACATGTACCATGTGTCTTTCACTGAGCATTTATAATGTGTCATGTTTGGAGTTAGAGGCTTGATGTTTAAAATCATAATCGTAAGAATCATCATCATCATATCTTTCTTTTCCTTTTCTTTCTTTCTTTTTTTTTTTTTTACCTTTCCTTTCCTTCTCCCTCCCTCCGTCCCTCTCTCCTTCCTTCCTTCCTTCCATTTTTCTGAGAGTAAACTTAGTGCTATAATTTAAAAGCATTTAAAAGTCTCTCTTTGGGTTGCATTTTATAAATGAAGGTTAAATTGATGTACATTTTAAGCTTGCATAAGGCAGGCAGTAACTTGGTCTATATGATATTTTTTAAATAAAAAGTTATTTTATTCACATGCTAAATATATGTCAAACCTATAGGTTTAAACACTTGCAATCAGATTATAGAGTTTGGACCTCTTTCCAGACAAACTAAAACCTTCTAAGTCAGTGTAATACTTGGAATAATTTACTAAGCTAGCTCCTTGACTCACTTATCAATGACTTCAAAACATTATTCAGAAATGCTTGGTTAGGGGCACCTGGGTGGCTCAGTCAGTTAAGCACCTGACTCTTGGTTTTGGCTCAGGTCCTGATCTCACCTGAGGTATAGCTCTGCGTTGGGTTCTGTGCTGAGCTTGGAACTTGCTTGGGATTCTCTCTCTCCCTCTCTCACTGTCCCTCCCCCACTTTCGCTCTCTCTCTCTCAAAATAAATAAACTTAAAAAAAAAAAAGAAACGTTTGGTGAACAGTACCAAAAAATTCTGCCTTGCTTTTGGGCTTTGCTTACTTTTAGGTATCTAGTGGTATTATAGAGTATGAGTCCTACAATTTGCTCTCCGCAGCCCTGAGAAAATCACAAACTAAAATCGGAGTTTTCCATTTGTGTTTCAAATTTCACTAAGCATTTTTATAGCATGACAGTCATGGACCAATGGTATACATATTTTGAGTCAGGCATGTGCTCGGTATTCACATGTCTTTAGTATGGCTAGTTGATAGTCCTCTCAAGCTATACATTTTCACTTGATTATGCAAATTCTCTTAGTGACCGGCTGGCATTAGTTACAATTTCTTATGGCAATAAAGAACATGTAATCCTTGGATGTCTAGTTTTATGAGGCAAACTCTTCCATTATTTTTATGCTTTAAATTTTTTCTCATATCCTGAAATTAATTCAGTATTTAAAAGTATTTTCTTCTAATTTTTGTGGATTTAATTTTACCATTTAATAATGCAGCTCAAATTTTATCTGTCTATCTATCTATATTGGTACGATGAAAGGTAAAAACACAATTTAGTTTGCCGCATGTAGCCAATTAAGCAACATCAGTAGTTTGCAGTATTTTGAGTCTTTTATTTCAGGATCTGTTTTAGGGTTATCTGTTCTGTTCCCTTGATCTGTCAGCTGATTTTTATGCCAATATCACACTGTTTTTAATTATTGGCTCCTATAATAGAATAAATCTTCTTGTTCCAGTATTTAATTCTTCTTTTTCATTATTTTGGACAGTCCCTTACTGTTTATTTTTTTCGGATTTATTTTTGAATCATTGCTCCAAAGTTACACAACAAATTCCATTGGGATTTTGTTTGGGGATTGCATTTTGAAGATACAAACTGATTTGGGAAGAATTGGCAGCATTACAGTATTTAATGTTCCCAATAGGGTAATCTAAATTTTATGTCTGTGAAAAGTGAAACCTGTTTCCTTTCTGATATTATTATTTGGGGGGGGATGACTGTGAATGAATTTCAAGTATTCCAATACCGCTTGTTTGGTCTATGGATGAGCAGAATCTTTAGCTTCTCTTTTATCTCACAGCCTGACGTTCGCGATGGAACTTACACCTTCACTGAGGGGAACAGGAGTCCAAAAGCAAACCCAGGCCAATAGTTCCAGGGACAGGCTTGGTCAAGAAGGGAACTGGCATATCTGGCTGTGAAGAGGACTCCTCTATGTCTGGCCAGGGGCCTCTCTGCCCATGAGGTTACTAATCATGTCTGTTCTTGTGTTTCTCTGACCTTCTCAGCCTGTGTGGCTACCTCTCCTCCATCTCCTCCACCCCGACAGGCACACTGGCTTGATATATATTTGAATTGAATTAGGGTACAAAGGAAGCTTAGTTCTGGGGCTTTAGGGGTGTCTTTGTCTCTGTTAATGAAAGGGCACACCAGAAATAGGGAATCAGAAGTAAATTTAGAGTCTAGTTTCAAGGGAAAGTGTAAGCCTTTAATAAATTTTTTAGTATTAACAACAGGTTTCATTGCCTCTTCATTGCTGTGTCTGTCAAAGCTCTCTGATTCACCTTTTTGGTGTTAGGAATTAATTTTTTTTTTTAAAGGAAGACACTTTCCACCAGTCACCTTTTCGTCCCTATAAACACTGAATAACTCTCGTTTCTGATGAAAATAATTTCATTTCCAGGAGACAGCTGGAAAGATACACAAGCTCAACCATCAACAGATTGCAGGCCTTGTGGTTGAAGAGGTTGAGAGGTCTGTGGGTTTCATTTCTGTCCTCCCATAGTTCCATCAGTTGTTGGTAATGCATGTGACACCATCAGTCTCTGGTGTCAACCCATGATGATGATGGGAAATAAATAGCTTTTCAAATGCAAGCTTGGGTTTCAGAGATCCAGTAGAGCCAGGCATGAGGGCAGTGAGTTGCATGGGTCCTGCCTATTATGCCTGGTTCTTGTCGTCTCTGCAATCTCCCCCAGTATTTTGTTAACCCAAACTTGTTCTTGAAAAATGTTTGGAAATTCAATTCTAAGCAGTGTTATGGATACGGATACTTTCCCCTCAATGGTTGCATCTAAAATATCTACTTAGGGGAGCCCGGGTGGCTCAGTTGGTTGGGGGTCCGCCTTTGGCTCAGGTCAAGATCTCTCAGTTTGTGGGTTGGAGCCCTGCGTTGGGCTCTGTGCTGACAGCTCAGATTCTGTGTCTCCCTCTCTCTCTACCCCTAACCACTTATGCTCTGTCTCACTCTCTCTCTCAAAAATAAATAAACATTAAAAAAATTTTTTTAATTTTAAATATCCATTTAAGGGGCACCTGGGTGGCTCAGTGAGTTAAGCATCGAACTCTTGATCTCGGCTCAGGTTATGCTTTCAGTTTCTGAGATAGAGCCCCGAGTTAGGTTCTGTGCTAACAAAGCAAAGCCTGCTTGGAATTCTCTCCCTCTCTCTCTCCCTCTCTCCGCCCCTCTCCTGTCCACGTGCACTCTCTCCCTCTCTCTCTCAAAATATATAAGGAAATTTTAAAAATAAGTAAAATAAAATATGCATTTAGGTATGATCTGTATGTCTATTGTAAATGTTTACAATATGTAGTATTTATAACAGAAAATGGCTCTGTTTTTGATTTTGATACAGCTTCAGATAATCTGCATCTTTCAAAATGAAAAGCGAGTTAAGAAAATCTTCCACTGTTAGGCTATTGTGTCAACACAGCAAGAGAGAGAAGAGACAGAGTTGAGTTGATGTCCTCCTTACTCCGATCTGGTATTCCTGTCCTTAGGGTGACTCTCAAAGTTGCAAATCAGAGTCAGGTTACCTGAGTGTGGGGTCTGCTCACCACAGACCAGTGGTGAGTGTGTGTGCTGCATAAATAGGGGTGAGCCATCCAGAGGCTCTTTGGAGTAATCTTCAATTACATGTGGGTTATTGTCTAACCAATCTGCTTACTATTCCAAAAGTGTTGCCTTGTCTCTGTAGATGCCTGATGTTCTATCGCATTTTTTCAAACTTCCACAGCCACTGCTTGTTTTAGATCTATTTTTCATGACAGGATGATAGCTTTTTCTCCTTGCTGTTGCTTCAGAAAAATGCTGTGAAAAATGTTTCACAGGATTTTCTTTTTTTCCCCTTAAAAAAATTTTTTTTGTTTGCCCTTTGGGTAGCTCCTGTGTACTCCTTTCATATGCAGCAGGAGATTAGATTTTTTTTTTAAATTACACTGCATGTCAGTTATGTATTAGAGCAATCTGTCATCTTCACATTAGAAACACTGAATGCTGGCTCCAGCAGCTGGTTCTCTAGGACTTATATTTTAGCAAGTATGGTAACGGGTGTTACATGAACAGTGTCAGCAGAGCGTTATTCTTAATACGAGGTACTAAGTTATAAATATTACCAGACATCCTGGTGCAGGTTTAGGAGATGATTCTGTGGTTAAAACAAGAAAACGTTCACGCAACTACCAGGCAGAAGCAAATGAAAAAACTAAAAAATGTATTGTTTCTATGAAGTTTTAAAGCTGATGTAGATAGCAGCAGTAACTTGGTCTTATATCACAATAGTTTGGAACTCTATTTTATATGTTTTCTTTCCATTTTATAAATAAGTAAGTAAATGTATGACATATTTATACCCTACCTCTCCTTGCCCCATGAGGTTGGTCAGTGCTCAGCTTGGACAACCACCAAAATGGAGATCTGTAATTCTTCTTGGACCTTCGCTAAAGGTGGGAGCCCAGCGGTAGCTTTATAATAGTATCTATTATTAACGCACATCCATTCTGCAAAAAAAAGGATCCACGCCAGGAAGCACTCCAAAGAACCCAGTCACATTTTATCTTAAGGAGGCTGGTGTTTAAACGTCAAAATAAAATAGCTCACACAGCTGAAAGGAAAGCAGATGAAAAGCAGGAAAACCAAGTGGCGCAATCTGAACTTCCCGGCATAGCTCACCCAGGGGCTCTGCTCACACACTGAAGCTGTGTGCCCTTCAGGAAGCTCTTCTTTCTGCAGCCGTATGGATCGTGAAACAAGTGTTTGTGGAACCGTGAAGACATCAAGTTGTAAAATATAAACCTCATCCTTTCATTCATCCACATTTCTTGAAGACCGTTATTTGTAAGTGCAAATAGTGGGCTCCATCATTAAATGCACATGCATGGTGCAGTCATGTCATGGCAATTTATGTGTTTCTGAGCACAACCAGCTTCTTTACCATGTTAAATACACACGGCACCTAACAGTGATCACAGGTGAAGGTTAAAAACATCTTGTTCACGTACCAATGTGATTTTTTTGTTATTCCTGGAACATTATTTAAAATAAGTATATGTATTTAAAATTCTCTTATTACATGATGGGTTATCAGTTCATAGATATGAAGTATATAAATGTTTTTCTAAAATACCCAATGTGTAATGACGTGTGTCTATGGAAAGAGATCAGTGTAACCACATTGTCTTTAAAATATGATGCTTTAAATAGTATGAGGCAAACATGAAGATCATGTCCTACCCATATGTGCTAGGCAATCCAAGATTCTCCTATTTACAAAGTATATTTCACTTACTATTAATTTACAATTTTGAGATCTTCTGTTAAACATATATTTGATGTGAATTTTCTATGCTTCAAAATATTTGAGTATTTCTTTCCCTCACACTCCAGAGATGCGACCATAAAAATTCCTCACGTTGTGACAAAAACTATTTGAAAACCTGCATTTTGTTAATACCATTCATTCTTTAGCATTCACTAACATAATGATTGCGAAATTAGGATGGGATCTTTTATTTATTATATTTCTGTGCAGTTTTAGAGGATAATTGTATTTCAAGTATTTTTGCATTAATTGTGAAATTTGAAAATGAACCACATATTATCTGACATTTGTACAATATCCTGATTCTAACCTGAGCTATTGTATTGGATGTTCACAGAACCATAAATTTTTTTCCCAGATATCTATTTGCAGAAATATCAATGCATTGATTACACCATTTTCCACACCACGGAATCAGTTCATCATTTTTTGGTATCCATCCATCTCATTAACCTTAATTAGTATTTACTTGGTCTTACCATACTGGGTATATGGCACTGTGCTAAGTGCATGAAATGGTTTCACTTTAATTAAAAAATTTGAGTCAGTAATATTGTGCACATGAGCATACACACAGACATATACACACACATTGACCTAATCGAACATGTAGGCCAGGCTCTAATGGTCTAGTAATCTCTGAGGGTACACGAGCTTCCTCTGTTCATGAGTGAGTATGCAGCAATGATATTTGGCGAGCACAGAAGCGTTTTTACCAGCTGCACTGCACTTTGACATCTACGCCACGGTACCAGAAGGATATATAAGGATCATTTGGCTGCTGTATTTATTTTCAGAGGTCATGTGTCAGTTTCATATGTACATTTTATTAAATTTTTAAAATTCATTAGCTATAACCTCCCAAACTCTAAAGTATTAACATAGTTTTTCCTTATTTTTTAAAAAATTAAAAATGATTTTGATGTTATTGACAAGATATCACAACTTCTTTAATATCAATAATATTCATCAATCCATCACTGAGGCTCACAGACGGTGTGTTGCTTCAGCATGGAAGGTGCACTGAATACTTTTATTTATTCTTTCAATTATTCCATCTATTTGCAAAAAAAGGCATTCCTACCAAATAATTAGAGTTGTTTTCAGAATTTGGGAGGAAAATATCGACAACACACTGAAGGACAACAAAAGGATTAAGATGTAATTTCCACATTAAAAAAAAAAACAAAAAAAAACTTCTCTTCCACTCATCCCATCCCTGTTTATATACAGTAAGGAATAAAAACCTGAGGCATGTTTAGATAAGTATAGTTATTAGCTATCTAGCTGTTAAACAGGCACAATTTCTTTGAATCTTCAGTTAATGTTGTCATTTGCTTGATAATTTATATTCCTGATGCTGTAGTCCAGCCCAGTCTTTAAATCTTCACATTTGCATTTAACTCCTTAGTTCAAGTTAAATGCTGTGGTAAATCTGAAAAAAAAAAAATATCCAACTGGAAAACATGATTCCTTGCTTGGAGTTAGGGAGGAGAGGGATAATACAGTCATTGGCTAAGGGACAACAGTGAAAGTCAGATAGTAAGGCATGTGCAGGTTGCTCAACTATAATATTGATGTGCTGTTGCTTTTTTCTTAATGACAAATACGGGGGTATGTTTTAGCTAAAAATTTATGCATACAACATCTCCCTTGGCCCTAAGAATACTCTTGATTTACTTTCTCAAAAAGGAGGAAATTCCAGTTTTACTAGTTAATAGGTATACTACATTTTTGTTCTCTTGAAGCCAAGAAGCACAGATAAATTAATGTAAAAAAAAATGGCCTCCCTTTAAGGACTGAAAACATTTTTATATTGCAGATTTTAAACCTTGTTTTATGATTCTTCCATTAAATCAAGGCAATAAAAAATAAGTACAATTAGTACATGGTCCAAGTAGAGTAAATTAACCCTTGCTTTAAGGTTAAAATAGTACATGGAAAATAGTACTTGAAATAACAAAATGCAAAATAATGCCCTGTGCACTAAGGGACTGCCTGAGAAACCTCAGGAATTGGTTCAACCACAGCAAACAGTGTCAGTTTGTCTTATACTCTGTGAAAGAAGCAATGGGATACAGTAAAAGACATTTCTACCACCTCTAAAACACCCGCTATGGAAACCGCTATTTATTTGCTCTGAATTCTTTGAAATAGAAGGGAGGCACAAGCTTTAGGCTTATTGATCTGTTTGTTTTACTGTGCCTGAGCTTCAGTGAAGTTACGGATTCTGAATCTATACACCCATTGCAGGTCTTTCCCCAGTAATACAGATGATATCAAGCAAGCAGCCTACAACAGGTGAGTTAAACAGTGGCTTGCATAAAATCCCACCTGCTTTTCTATGCCTTCTGGGAAAAGGAGACACAGTAAAAAACTACAAGACCTCACACCCCTTGCAGTCCGACTATAGCAGCCAAGAGGATCTCTGGTCTCAGCCCTTCCTGAACCCTGGATGCCATCCTTGCCATCGAATACCATGGAGCTTTGCTAGACCAGCTTCAAGTTGTTAGTAAAAGACAGGGATATTGGTTCATTCCTGTTGTTATTAAAATCAGGTTGGCAGGGTAGAAATATGTGAATGGCTTGTTGAAGGTCAAGCTGTTTCTGTCTGTAGGGAAGTAGTGTGCTCAGAGCCAGAATAAGAAATAGGCCAGCCAAGCTAGCACCTGGGCACTTAAACGCTACTGAGGCCACTACAGCATGATTGAAAATGCTGGGAGCTGCAGCAAATTGCATTTTCTAGAACTCTCAGAGAGGACTGCTGATGATTGGAAGAAATGCCATGATAAGCTGCTTGCTTACCCTTGTAGCCCCAGCCAAGCAGGGTGCCTAACCTATAGGTGCTAAATAATATTCATGAAGCAGACATGTTGCGAAGCCTGACCTCAGAGGCATGTTTAAGCAGGAAATGATCACTCGATGGCCTATAAAATGCCTTCTAAAGAGGGGTTATTGGAAGGAGCATTTTTTTTTCCTTTCTAAAATTCCTTCTTTGAGTGGAGAATATAAGCTAATGACTAAACATTAGAGGAGAGGCTGATTTCTAAACCAGCATGTCTCTGCTCTTGCCCTTCTCAGTGTTCAGCCTGTCTGCCAACCCATACTCATATTTAAAGAATATAAATTTAAAGGAGTGTCAAATTATTAGTTAGGCCCATACACTCATGTCTCAGTTTGAGCCTGAAAGTGACACTCTGACTTTGAGCTTGCTTGTAGTTATATATTTTCGGAATTCTAGTCCCAACTCTGTTAGTACATTCATCTTGGTATCTGGAGAAGAAGCACTGTACAGACTCAGGAGTCAATGGTTCATTTTGCTTCAGTGAAAATCCTCCCCACTCTCACCACCCCCACATACACACGCTCACAAATAAGCATTGCTGTATGGAGTTAGAGCTGGCTGAGTTGTTTCCACTGAGATAATCAATAGAAGTCCTTTATGTAATGCAGCATGGAAGAAATTTTTCATTAAATTTTATTAGAAATGAATTGAAAATTTAAAATACCAGAGACATGATGCGACACCTGGGTGTCTCAGGTGGTTAAGCGTTCAATCGAGCCTCACATCGGGATGTGCACTGACAGCCCAGAGCCTGCTTGGGATTCTCTCTCTGCCCCACCCCTGCTCACGCTCTCTCACTCTCTGTCTCCCATAAATAAATGAATAAGCATCTAAAAAATAAAATAAAACATCTGAGATATGAATTTATTCCTGGACATCAGATACTTTTAACTCAAAGCATAAAAAAATGATTGACAGGCATATATGTGTAGCCACAGTACACATTTACACAGTTTCACTTCAATGCCTTAAAATAATTTGTACCCGGTAAAATATCCACTTTATTTTAACAAATCATGAGTAACACACAAGATGACTGAGATTGTTCAGTGGCAATCTATGTAATTCACTTCCTAGGGTCCTTATTGAAAACATTTGGCTGCCTAGACATCAGGTGGGACATACCATCACCATGTATGACAGACTATGGAAACTTTCTCTACAATAATTGCACAGGTTGGATTTAAACACGTGGTTAAAAAAAATAAAACTCCAGTGCTTTAAAGAATATGGTTCTTTGGTCTGAGATGCTTCCCATGATGGGGTTCCTAAATGAAGTACATTATATTGTATAATCAGAAACCATGGTATGTGTTAAGGATACACCAAAACTCAAATAGAGCCAAGCTATAATTCTTACAAAAGTGCCTTATTGGTGAAATTCAGCCTGCAGTGCTTCTTCCTTCAGTGCCAGAATTTCTGAACATTAATGAAAGGATTAGTTAAATCCTTCATTGAAATGCTAGAGTGTCTGATTTCCCTGACTTTTGCTTCCGGATTACCACTTTTAAAAACATCTGACAAGCCAAAGAAGAATGAGAAGCAAAAAACCTATTACTCAAAGAAGAAAAGTCAGGTAAAGATCAAGTTTAAAACATAACCATAAACAAGGAAACAGAGAGACAAAACCCTGAATATATTTCTTTAATTAAATACCATGTATGCAAATTGGGAATGTTGGGACATTTAGTTAACTTCCAATTTTTTTTTCTAGAGTATCCAAATAGCAAAGACCCAGTTTTGAAGGCTGTAGAAAGACTTAAAGAAAAATGATTCTTATAGTGGATGTATGAATATGTTGGATGTATGCTTTTGTTGATCTAGTGTTAAACCGGAAGAATAATACAAAAAATTAAAGGAATCTTTATTTGCTGTTTTCTGTTTTCCTTTGAGATTTAATAAGGTTATCATTTTTGATCAAGATTCCAATGACTAAGGTTTTTTTTTATGATTAAGATTATTGATACTCAGCAGTGCATAGAGATAACTACCAAGGTTTCCCTCCAACATCTTAGTCTCTACCCTATGAGCAAGTTTATTTTCAAGTAAATGCTTCCTCCAGCAAACCGTCTGATGGCGGTCTCTGAATGTATTACTCCGCCTGTTGGCCCTTTGTTATTAAGAGTAAATTCTCAGGCTGGGTCAGGATAGGCTCTTAAAAAGTCAGAGAAGTAGAAGCAGGTGATATGCAGGAGAGATACAGGCAATGGCTCAACTATGCTGCAGGTACCACGTGTCTCTTCTCTGAAGGAGCAGTTTCTTGGTTCGTGACTCCTGGAGGCCATTTGCCCTGAACTAAACAGTCCTGAAATTCACTTAGCTCTTGCTTGTGAGACTCTTTAAAATTTATGATTATAGGTATTATGTATGTGTGTGTCTATAATTCTTAATATTGAAAAACCCAGAATGTAAAGAAGATAACATTCACATCAAAATCCATCACCTACAGTAATCCTTCTTGACATTTTAAAATGTATATATTTACAATAGTTTTTCCATGCATAGGTTTAATTGTAAGGCATTATATAGCCTAAACTTTATGTGTGAATATTTTCTAATGCCATTTTAATGTCTCTGTCATATTTCACCTTACAAATGCATCGTATTTTTAAAACAATGCATATTGTTAGATATTTAGGTTGTTTGCAATTTCATATTGTTAATAAACAATTCTGGTACAAACACTTTAGAAAATCATTGAGTAGCATGCCCATGATATTTTTTTAAGGATCAACCCTGAAAAGTAGATTTTTTGAAACTGGATTTGCAATACTTGGATCTTGGTATTTCCATGGTTTGCAGCTGTGCAACCCATAGGCTAACTGTGATGACAAACAACATGAAACTCTCAGAACCATAGTACAACAAAGATTTATTTTTTATTCACACAGAGTCTCCTGAGGATGTTCCTGGTCAGTGATTCTTCTGGGTGGCTTTCCTCCAAGCAGTAAATTCAGGATTCAGGCTCCTTCCACTGTATGTTTCCACCATCAAGGAGTCAACGGGAACCATCCTAAGATGACTCATATGTTCAATGGCTATGTCTGAAACAGGGTATATTACCTCTGCCCACACTAGATTGCCCATAACTCAGCACCATAACTCAATCTATCTAGATTTATCTATAGATTGTCACACAATTTATCTATCTCCAAGTGCATGTGTGTGTGAGTACGTGTGTGTGTGTGAGTGTGTGTGTGGGTGTTGGGATTAGTGGTGGTGGTAAATAAAGTCTTTCATTGAGCCCAGGAGGGAAAAAGAATGGACGATGAAAAAGAATGAAATCTTGCCATTTGCAACAATGTGGATGAAACTAAAGGGTATAATGCTAAGCGAAATAAGTTAGAGAAAGAGAGATATATGATTTCACCCATATGTGGAATTTAAGAAACACAACAGGTAAACATAGGGGAAGGGAAGGAAAAATAAGATGAAAACACAAAGGGAAGAAAGCCATAAGAGACTCTTAAATACAGAGAACAAACTGAGGGTTGCTGGAGGGGAGGTGGGTGGGAGATAGACTAAATGGGTGATGGGCATTAAGGAAGGCACTTTTTGGAATGAGCTCTGGGTGTCATATGTAAGTGATGAATCACTGGGTTCTACTCCTGAAGTCAAGACAACACTGTATATTAACTAACTTGAACTTAAATTAAAAAAAATACATTTCCACAAATAACATCTTCCAAAAAACTTTAACATGATACTTCCAAGGTAGTAGACTCCTATCCTTGGAGCAGTTGAAAGGGAGGTGAGATTAGCATTTTCCAGGGACATTATACAATGGATTTTTAAATTGGTTGGAGGGTTGGAGTAGATAAGTTTCAAAGTTCTCTCAAGTCTAGGATTCTCCACTTTTAATCACTGGTCCACTTGGATCAGAGCCAACTGGGCCTTTTCGGGGGGACCAGCCATTGCTGTCAAATGCACAAATTTGACATGGCTAAGACAGCATCACTTTGGACTGGGTCTTAAGAAGAATGGCTCAACCATGGCTTTCTAAAATAGCTTAATGCTGGAGATATTTTCAATGTTTAAAAAAGTGGAATTTTCTTTCTTTGCCCTAGGGAGTTACCACTAAAGAATCTAATAATATGTCTTTTCAACTGAATCAGTAAAAGCATGACTTTTCTTACAGGTATTCTTTTTTTTTTTAAGTGTACCATATTCTCTACAATTCTGATTGTGTTTGCTGCTTGTGATGGACAGAAAACTGACTAGTTACATTCACATAATGTAATGGGTGCTTGCTAGCCCTGTTTTATTTCCCCTCTACCTCCCTTTGCAAAATGAGAGGCTTGTTTTGCCTCCACTGGCACATAAATTATATTCTTTCACTGTAAAATTAAGACAGAGTGATAGGAGAGAGAGGGAAGGAAGGAGAGGAGAGGGAGACAGAAAGTGAGATACTGAGGAGGAATAAAGACAGAAATAGAAAATAAGACAAAGGAAAGAGAAAAGCATAGAATTATCACAGGCAAAATGGTATAATTGCTTTGCTTTCAAATTATGCATTGGTAGAATTGCCTAGTGATGGAATAGTTAAAAATATGCTACAAAATATGTCTATTGTCAGGCAAATTAGAGAAGAATAGTATAATTTCAGAAAACAAAACTATCATTAAGGACACTGAGAAAGGGAATAGAAAATACAGCTAAGTCTCTGTTTTGACTTCACTCACTCTGTGTAATAGTTTAAATAACATATTCCTATTTACAAATTTGAAAATAAGTGTCTGATATATTTAAAATCATCAACTCTTTTTTCTTCTACCCTAGTTTTTTTTGTTTTGTTTTGTTTTTCCCCTCTTTGAGGCACAGGCCAAACCAGGACCCATGGACTCTAGCTTCCGGTTTAGTTCCTGTGTCAATTATGGAGCATAAAGAATGGCTTTGAGTTACCCACCAGCCTGCTTTCTCTTTTCTCCCCCCTTTCCCTCCCTCCTCTCTTTTAAGCTTCCCACAATCCAGCGAAAATCAAAACACACTTGAATATTTTTCCTCAATTGTTTTTCCATGCATAATTTACTTCTAAGTCACATCATTCACAACTATACCATTCTCAAAACAAATTCCCAATTATCTTAAGCAAAACAGAAAACTTTATCTTTAAATGAAGGGGGTTAATTTAGGAATTTTTAGGAATCCTGTCAAATAAAAACAACTTTTAGGGGCACCTGGGTGGCCCAGTTGATTGAGCATCCGACTTTGGCTCAGGTCATGATCTCGCAGTTGACGAGTTCAAGCCTTCCATCGGGCTCTGTGCCGACAGCTCCGAGCCTGAAGCCTGCTTCAGATTCTGTGTCTCCCTCTCTCTTTGCCCTTCCCTCGTTCATGCTCTGTCTCTCCATGTCTCAAAAATAAATAAGCATAAAACAAAAACGAACAAAAAAAACCTTTAGAGGCCTCAATAGACCTGCTGAACATAGTACAACCTTGTGAAAATATGGAAAGAGAAAAACAAAGGAAAATATCCCCTCTAGCAATGGCCCAAACAGCAAGGACTACCAAGAATGAAAATAAAAGTATTAGTGAAATTTTGTCCCCTAATAATTGCAAATTGATCCCATACCAATATGTCTTACTTTGACTTAAGTTACATTATCAAGGATTTAGCTTTATCGCCCAAGTACAAAAGTAGATGGTGATTACCTCTCAATCAGGTTAGCCTCATATGTTTCCAGTCAGGTTCATTTCTTTAGTGTTGGCCTTTAACATTAATACTTATTCATTCTTTTCCTGTCTTGACTTTCTTTTCATTTTTCTTCACTCACTTCTTAACAAAACTTCCATTAATCCCACCCAGTGTATATTTTTTATCTCTGAAATTGTATTTTTTATATTTAAAAGTTTTCTCTGAGGCCTTTTAAATTTTCTATGTCTCAACTTTTGAACATATAGGGTACAGTTCAAACAACTTTTTAAATGTCTTTCATCTCATAATTCTAACACCTGTGTATATCTTATTGGTTTAGATTGATTTTTTCTCCTTATTACGAGTCATTGAGAATTTTAACTTGCTGGGTGCTGGATATATTTTATCCCAATGAGTATTCTTGAACTATGTTCTGGAACACAATTACTTGGAAACCATTTGATCCTTTCAAACTTTGCTTTTAAGATTTGCTAAGTAAGACCAGACCAGTGCTCACCCAAGGGTTTATTAATCCCCACTACTAAGATAAGACCTTTCTGAGTAGTGTACCCATGGCCCATGAATCATGAGGGTTTTTTTTTAATCTGGCTAGTGGGGGTACACACTATTTCTGCATTGTGAAATCTTCAAGTATCCTTAAAGGGATTCCTTCCCTAGCCTTGAATAATTCCCTTCCCTACATGCATTGATCTGTACTTTGCTAAACACTTGAGAAGGATCCTATGCATGTCTCTGACATTTTCTCTCTGTGCAGCTTTTTCCTCTCCAGTGTATTGTCCTGTGAACGAACCCCTTGATTTCCTAGAACTCTCAGTTTCATCTCCTTGACTCAGAGTCAACTAGGCTTTGCTTGGGTTCTCCTTCCCTGTGCCACAGCATGTAAACTCTCTCAAGGAAGCAGGTCAGGGAGATCATGTACCATACCTCATGTTTCTTGTCTCTCCAGTACTGCTGTCCTTCATTGTCTGGTGTTCAGGTTTTAAATGTTTCAAAAACTGTTATTTCAGATATTTTTCCAATGTGTTTGTTGTTTCAGATTAAAGGTTAAACCCAGCCCCTGTTACACCATCTTAACTAGAAGTTCTACATTGTAATCTTGACTGCTTTGTTGAACTCCAGCTATGCATTCAACATTCAAACTTACATGTCTAACAAACATTCCAAATGTATCATGCATACAACTGAGTTCTTTATTCCTTGCAGAAGCTTCTTTTAAATTTTCCTCTGTGCTCTAGAAATTAAAGCCAAATATTTAGAATAATCATTTTTGCATTTCTCTATTATACCGCCTACAGTCTATTCATCATCAAATTTCTTTAATTCTATTTTGCAAATAAATTCCAAATCCAACTTCATTTTACCTTAACTGAGACCACTCTACTCCAAGACAACATCAAATTTCTGTGAAAGCCCCATGTCAGTCAGGGCTCTGACAGGGATAAAAGATAGTATACTCAAACTGGTGAATTAGGAGAGAATTTAATAAAGACATTGTTTGAAAAGATGAAGTCTGGGCTAGGAAAATCATCAGAGAAAAGTTTTGTAACCAAGTGCTAGTAATAATGGGGAGTCATTTCCCCCCAAAGAGCTGAAAATACAAAGGGAGAAAGAGGTACCAAAGTTAGGGAAATTAGGGGCTACCTAATAGAGACTGTGGCTCTTGGTAGAAAGATACAGCCGACCCTCAGCAACCTCACAGGTGGGAGGCTGAGGAATTTAGTATCCTGACCTCAGTCTCCTCTCCATTTTCTGTTGGTGACTCCCATTAACTGAACCCATCTGGAAGTCAGAAGTCAAAGGACTTTTTTGGTACAGCACAGAAAGGTCATGTTCTAGGGACTCAGCATGGAGACAGACAGTGACTCTGGAGGAACAAACAAGTTACTGAGCATGTTGCCCTAAGTGGTCTCCTCACTCCTATGCAAGCCCTGCTACTATCTGTTCAAACCGGCCAGAGAGATCCTTTGAAAATATAAATCTGTTTATGTCATTCCAGTGCTTAAAATGCTGAAGTGGCTTTCCCTGACACTTAGAATAAAATTTAAAAACTTTAGCAGGATCTAAAGTTCCTACATGATCTCATCCTTGGCTATTTGTCCAATCCAATCTCTAATTACTCTTCCCGTCTCTTATTCTTCTACAGCCACAGTGGCCTTCCTGCTTTTTCTCCATGCCTTAAATTCCTCCCTGCTTTGCACATGCCATTCTCTCTAGTTGAGACCTCTTTCACATTCCCTCATTATATTGCTTTGGAGAGGTCTTCTCAGATTCACTCACCTAAATAGTAGCCTTTATTATTCTCTATCTCCTCATCCTATTTTATTTTATATTTCTTCATAGTAGTTATTGCCACTTGTTTATTATCTCCTTTTTGTCTCTGTTAAAATATAAGCTCCATGAAAGCAAGAGCTTGGCTGTGTAATTGGCTGCTGTGTCCCTGTGACTAGGACAGCCTGCCACATTATAAATAATCATATAAATTGAACAATTAAAGACAGATAATTCTCTCCCTCTTTTCCTAATCCTGAGAAAGTTTCATAATATTCCTTCCAACTGTTGGATCTCATTATGCAATATTGTAGTTTCCCCATTTTATTTTCCTAAATATTTACAGACAATGTATTAGTTTGCTGGGGCTGCTGTAACAATGTACCATAATCTGAGTGGCCTAAACAACAAAAATATAGCTCATAGTTCTGGAAGCTACAAGTCTGAGATCAAGGTTTCATGAGGGTTGGTTCTTTCTAAGGGATGTGAGGAAGAGTTTGTTCCATGCCTCTGCCCTATATTCTGGTGGTTTGCTGGCAGTCTTTGACATCCCTTGGATTGTAGAACCATCAACTCAATATCTGTCCTTGTCTTTACCTGGCCTTCTCCCTGTGTGCATCTCTGTCTCCAAATTTCCCCTTTATTCAACAGCCGTGTTGGATTCAGGGCCCACTTGAACACTAACACATCTTGACTTCAATAATTATAGCATCAAAGACCCTACTTCCAAGGTCACATTCTGAGACACTGAGGATTAGGAGTTCAACATATACATTTTGGTGAAACACAAGTAACCCATAACAGATAATGAATTTGTCATATGAATAAAATAGATTAAAATATATAAGAATAAACAATTAAAATAATATTTTAAATGCTTAAATAATTTATTTTGAAGTAATTTCATATGCTTTGAAAAGTTATAGCAATGATACAAAGAATTCCTGCATCCTCTTCAGATCCTTCAGCTAAGGCTATGTCACATGTATCACCTTTTTTCTCTCCTTCTCTCTCTCTTTCTGTCTCACTCAACCTATTATTAATATTCTTTCACTGAGCTATTTGAGAGTAAGTTGCAGTCATAATACCCTCCTCTCCCCTAAATACAGAGACATGTAGATCTCCAAAACATAGTATAGAGACTTGACACACACCAAATAGCCACAATACAACCACCCAAATCAGTAGATCAGTATTGATGCAACACTAACTTTTAGTCAATGAAACACATTAAAAGTTTTTCAAATGCTTCCACAATGTCCCCCCCCCCAGGGTTCAGTCCAGAATAATATATTGCATTTAGTTGTCACCTGTCTTTAGTCTCTTTTAATCTAGAACAGTTTCATGGTCTCTCGTCTCTCAGGAACATCAAAGTTTCATTCTGTGGACTGTTCTTCAATAGGAGTCCATCTGGTTTCTCCCCTTGTCTAGTCTCAGGCTGCACATTCCCACAGGAGTACCACAGAAATGAACTTGTGCTCTCTCTGTGCATCACATCAGGAGGGGCCTGTCTCTCTGCCGGTGATGGTAAACTCGATCACCAATCCAAATGCCTGTCTGTCATATTCCTCCCACTTAATATCCTCATTTTGCCCTTTGCAGCTGAAAAGGGTTTTGGAGACAAATACTCTGAGACTATGTCAATAACCTGTTCCTCAAACCTTGACCCCCCAACTTAAGCATCTGTTAGTGACTACTACCTGAATCAATCACCAGTGTTACAGGGCCAAATGGTAATTTTTCTATCTCTATCATTTCTTCTAACTTATTAGTTGACATACTAATTTAAAGAGGAGCTTATACTTTATCCCTCCATTTATTTTTAAATACCAGAATGGAACTATGCATGCCTATTTTATTCACAATGTTGTAATTTATTTCTATTATTATTTGTTTCAATGCTCAAACTTCCTAGATTTGGCCAGTGGCAGATTCTCGCTAGGTTCCTGTATCCTTCAGACATGGACTTATCATTCTTTGGGCACTTTAGATTTTTTCTTCCAAATTTTTATTTAAATTGTAGTTAGAATGCAGTGCAGAATTAGATGTAGAATTCAGTGATTCATCAATTATATGCAGTACCCAGTGCTCATCATAGCAAGTGCCCTCCTTAATACCCATCACCCATGTAACCCATCTCCTTCCTCCCTCCATCAACCCTCAGTTTGTTCTCTATCTTTATTTATTTATTTTTTTAATTTTTTTTTCAACGTTTATTTATTTTTGGGACAGAGAGAGACAGAGCATGAACGGGGGAGGGGCAGAGAGAGAGGGGGAGACACAGAATCTGAAACAGGCTCCAGGCTCCGAGCCATCAACCCAGAGCCCGACGCGGGGCTCGAACTCACGGACCGCGAGATCGTGACCTGGCTGAAGTCGGACGCTTAACCGACTGCGCCACCCAGGCGCCCCTTGTTCTCTATCTTTAAAAGTCTTTCATGGTTTATTTCCCTCTCTCTTCTCCCCCTGATATATTTGTCTGTTTTGTTTCTTAAATTCCATATATGAGTGAAATCATGCAATATTTGTCTTTTCTGACTTATTTTGCTTAGCATAATACACTCTAGCTCCATCCACATCATTGCAAATGGCAAGATTTCATCCCTTTTAATGGCTTAATAATATTCCATCACACACACACACACACACACACACACACACACCACCTCTTCTTTATCCATTCGTAAGTTGATAAGACATTTGGGCTCTCTCCATAGCTTGGCTATTGTTCATACTGCTGCTATAAACATCGGGGTGCATGTACACCTTTGAACGTGTATTTTTGTATCCTTTGGGTAAATACCTAGTAGTGCGATTGCTGGATCATAGGATAGTTCCATACTGTTTTCCAGAATGGCTGCGCCAATTTACATTCCCACCAACAGTGCAAGAGGGTCACCCTTTCTCCACATCCTTGCTAATGCCTGTCGTTTCTTGTGTTAACTCTAGCCATTTTAACAGGTGTCAGGTGGTATCTCATTGTAGGTTTGATTTGTATTTCCCTGATGATGAGTGATGTTTAGCATCTTTTCTTTGGAAAAGTGTCTAATTATGTCTACTGCCCATTTCTTAAAAGAATTATTTATTTTGGGGGGTTTGAATTGGCTAGATTCTTTATAAATTTTGGAATTTCTTTACATTTTGACAAAGAAATATGCCATACGCTTACTTTGTATTTTCCTTGCCTTTGCCCTGAAATCAGCCATTTCCCTGAGGATCCCTGGTCTCTTTTAGTGGAGGAAGTTTTTTAGAATTCAGTATCTGGGCATTCGCTGAGCTTCTTAAGTTGCTTTTTAAAGTCCTTTTATGGACAGAATTAGAATATAAATATTCACATATATACATATACGTGACACACACACACATCTTTCTACTTCCATCTTTTCCATATTTGTGAGTCCTTTCTCCAGCAGTAAGAAATTTTTCTGTCATGATCCTCAACGTATTTACTCATTTGTTTGGTACTCAGGTATTCAGCACCTGGCTAAGGTGCTGGCTGCCACCTTTGTTCTGATCCCAGTGCTCTCACCTCAGCTCCTTGCCTATCACTGTATCCTAGGGTGCCGCTGCCTCAGCGTCTAGTCATGTCCACTCCTTGAAGGTGAGCAAAAGGAATAGAAAGAAAAGAGGAAGAGCAACAAATCACACAGGATCACCTGAAGTACATAGTAACTATTTTATTCAAATTCGTTTGCTACCTTCCATTGCTCCATTTGTGTTTGACACTTCCTTTTGTCCTTCTCCAGACAATAGTGAATCAAACCTCACTTCAATGTTCTGCTAGTGACCTACTGATATGAAAGACCTTGTCTGAGATAAGGTGAGATACAGGTGAGATAAGACCCTGGACAAGATACACATCTTGCCTTCAGAGTGTCCACAGTTGAGTTGGGGATATGCATGTATGTGGATCTATTTTGTCAAACAAACTGGACTTCTTACACTATAATAAAAAAGCAAAACCAACTTTATTCACTTCTCCTTATTTCTGTTTGATTCTGTGTTAAGGACTCTCCCATGTGACATGTTTGCACATTCTTGAGAAAGCCTCTTACTGAATGCCTCTGATTGCATCTGCCATATCAAGCCATATGGCTCCTCTGGTCAGTCATCTCCATTATTCCTTTACGATTTCTAGTCTTAATCCTTAATCCTGAACACTTTGGAGCTGCATTCATCTTCCTTGGTAGCAGAGAAAACTGAGAGAAAGCCTTAGAGTTCCTTTTCTTGTAGGCCTCCTTAGTTAGTCCCTGGACTGCTAGGGACATCCAGGTTGTCATGGTCATACAGTGGCACTCTAGCTTTTTCTGACCTTGAACCCTCAGGGAAGGGAGAGGCAGGAGTTTTGACCAAGGTCCCTGGCAGACATCTCCCAAACACTACCCCTAACAAAAAGCATTCACCTATGCTTCAGAAAACCTTTCTTTCCCCATCAGTGAGGTCCTGGCCACTGCATTTCTCTAACTCACTCTCCTAACCTGAAGTCCATCTGATTCACAATGTCTATATGCCCTTTTTAAACTACAGTAATGCTCACAGTCTATCAAAACGAGGGCTGTGTAAACTATGACAATGCATTTGTGGCTTCTTTTCAATTTTAATCAGATAAAGCTACCCTTCCTCAGTGGCTCTTGCGCTTAGATTTTTTTTCAAAGTAGACAATGTGACTTTTATACATTATAAGGAAATAAAATCACATGAAACTGCAAATGCAATTTTTACGTCAAGCTTAGTCTCTTCAATTTGTTTAACATGAAGGGGAGATGTGTTAACTGAACCTTGTTGGTGCTGATTACACCTTCAAATGTACTCATTTTTTTCTTTTGCAAAGAAAAGAGATAATGAATTTTTTTTCATTGAAGTACAGCTTTTGTCAAGCTAGCATATTGCCTGCGAATATGTCTTATAAGCCTGATCAGTGAGAAGTTCAACCTGCTCATCTCACTAAGAATCCATGATCCAGAGATCCTACAGACATGTCCAGCATGTACCAGTCACTGTTCCCATTATCCGTGTATAAATAACAAAGTTATTGAAGCCTCTCCAAACTGGACTTGTTTGTCACCATCTTGTGTTTTACTTACTCTTTTAGCTGAGTAAATGCTTTGATTGCATCATTGCACTATCTCTTGATATGTTGCATCCTTCTCCATTCCTGGCTATAGCACTAATCAAATTCAGTCTCAGAATTGCCCTGCTTGTGGCATAGAGCTTACCCACAAATAAGTTCCTTATTTCCTCAATTCAGTTTTGATGTGACAATAGATGTCCATGTCACAGATAAAAAAATTCAAAAATAATGGTGACATAATTTTGTTTTGATAATTCTTTCTCTGGAGTTTAGTGTGTATCTTTAACTTCCCTCAGAGGCCTTTTTGGTTATAGCACTTTTCTCCTAAGAAAGGCAAGATTCAGGCCATCTTCATAGCTCAGAGTTTAAAAATCTCAATCTGGTCGTGTACTTTGATTTACTTCTTCCGTCTGGACTCACACTCTGTTCTCACCAGATACCCCGAACAGTCTTTCAAATTCATCAACAGCTTTCCCCATTGAGTGGTTCTTTATATAGCCTTTTATGGGTCCAGAGCTGTCAGTGTTTCTCTGCAATATTTGTTTTGTATTCAGAGATTACCTGCTGGATATCCTTGAAGTAGTTTTCTGGTGATGGATAATAATGGCAGCAGTTGTCCAATCCCCATGCTGTCCTCCATAATCAAAGTTGGCAGTGCAAATACGGGGCTGTCTGTTTTTCCACTATGTGAGAAACCTCTTACAGACAGGCTGTAAACAGCTTGGGTGGTATTGGCATGACACTGTCTAACTTTTCTGTCTACTTTTTTTAGACTTTCTGCTTGTTACTTTGCTCACGTGTACCCATGTGTCTAAATATGTTACTGAAGGCCTTGGAAGATAGTTTTTGTGCAACTTTTACATTGTCAATTTCAAAAATTTAGGTAAAATTTGCATACAGAAAATGTACATATCCTATTGTACAGTTCAATGAACTCCATCAAATTAAATGCCCCAGTCAAAATATTAAATATTTTGATCGTCCCCCTCAAAGTTCCTTCTACTCTTATACAGTAAATCCACACACATCATAAGCAACCACTGTTTGGATTTCTACTTCCACATTCTTGAAATTCATATAAATTTAATTGGACAATATCTATTCTTTTGTGTCTGACTTCTTTTAGTTATGACAATTTTGAGATTCATCAGTGTTATTGGGTTTATCAGTGGTTTATTCCTCTCTTATTGTTGAGAAGCATTATATTATATGAATATGTCATAATTTGTTTATCCATTTTCTATTGATGTACCCTTTGGGTTATTTCCAGTTTGGGGCCAGTATAAATAAAATTGTTATAAACATTCATGTAGAAGTTTCTTTTGGATCTTTGTTTTAAATTCTCTTGAGTAAATATGTAAGAGTATAATTTCTTGGTCATGGGACAAGTGTGTATTTAAATTCATAAGAAACTACCAAAGTATTTTCAAAAAAAACCTGTACCATTTAATATTTCTAACAACAATGTATGGAAGGTCCAGTTTCTCCACGTTCTAACATTTGGTATAATCTGCCTTTAACTTTACCCTTTTGGAACTGGTATACAGAATGTGATTCTAGCAGGTGTGATTTTCATTTGAATTTCCCTAATCAGGCTAAGAATTTTTTGTGTATATTTTTCACCATTTGTATACATTCAGATCTTTTTGCCCATTTGTTTATTGTAATTTTTCTTTTTCTTTTCTATTTGTAGGAATTCTTTGTATATTCTTGATAAGAGTGTTTTCTCAGTTCTATATATGTACTAGTCGGTGGCTTTTCTATTTATTGTCTTAATGGTATCTTTTGATGAGTAGAAGTTTTCCATTTAAATGAAGTGTCATTTATCATTTTTTTTTCTTTTCTGGTTATTGGTTTCTTCATGCTCCCTGAGAAATGAAATATTTGTCTACTCCAATACTGTGAAAATATTTACCTATGTCTTCTCTTCGAAAGATTTATAGATCGAGGTTTTGTGTTTAGGTCTATAATCCTTCTTGAATACATTTTTGGTTTTGGTGGGAAATAAGATGTGTGTTTCATTGTTTTCCATATGTTTTATTTATTTTAAAGCACTATCTATTAAGAAGATTTTTCTACTCCCTTTGGCACCTAGATAGAGAAATAATTTACTGTGTAAGTGTGGATCTCTGTTCAGAGAAGTATCTTTTTGGTTCCATTGATCTATTAGCCCACCTGTGTGTCAATACCATCCTGTCTCGATTACTACAGCTTTAGAGTAAGTATGAATACTTAAGTATTATACCTACACTTAAGTATACTTAAGTAAGAATTCATAATAGTATGAATCCTTCAACTTTGCTCTTATTTTTCAACTTTGTCTTGACTATTCTAGCATCTTTGCATTTCCATATATATTTTACAACTGGTGTGCCAATTTTTTTTAATTAAAAAAAAAAGCCTGCTGGGAATTTGATTGGAATTTTTTTTTAAATAAGAAATGAGTACTGAATTTTATCAAATCTTTTCCACATCTATCTGAGATGATTATATTTTTCCTTCTATTTTTTAAATATGGCAAATTACACTGTTTTTCAAACCTGGCCTTTCTGAGATTAACCTCACTTGGTCATGATGTATTATCCTTTTTATATGGTACTGGAATCAATTTTTTGATAATTTGTTTATCAGTATTCCTAAGAGACACTGACCTGTAATTTGTTTTTTCTTGTAATGTTTTGGTCAGGTTTTGGTATAACAATTAGGCTGGTCTCATAAAACTAGTTGGGAAATTATCCCTTTTCCTCTATTTTAAAAAATTCATATAAGAATGGTATTCGTTCTTGAAGATTTAATAAAATCCACTAATTAAAACATTTGTGTCTGAATTTTGTGGGGAGAAGGGTAAAATTTTTATTACATTTTCAGTTTCTTTAGTAGATACAGGGATATTTATATCCCTGTTCTTCATGTGTTTATTTTGGTAATTTGTATTTTTCAAGAAATTTTTCTATTTCATCTAAGTTGTAGAGTTTATTAGCATATTGCTAATCTTCAGATTTTCTTTTTACATTTTGTTATCTGTAGGATTCATAGCCCCTTTCTCCTTAATCTTATATTTTCATTTTCATTGATTTCTCTTATGTTTACGATTTCTTTCTTTACTTCTTTTATTAGCTTCTTTAGATGGAAGTTAAATAATTTTCACCACTCTTCTTTTCTAAAGTGGACATTTTTTAAATTTTATTTATTTATTTTGAGAGAAAGAGAGAGAGAGAGAATGAGTAGGGGAGAGACAGAGGACCTGAAGCAGGCACCATGCCAACAGCAGACAGCCCGATGTAGGGCTCAAACTCATGAATCTGAGATCATGACCTGCGGAGAAGTTGGAGGCTTAACTGACTGAGCCACCCTGGTCTGCCTCTAAAGTAGACATTTAAAGTTATGTGTTTAATTTTAAGCCCTGCTTTATCTGCATCTCACAAATTTTGAAACGTTTGTTTTATTCTTCTCAAAACATCCAATTTCTATTATGCTTTAAGTCCTAAATTATTTAGAAGTGTATAGTTAATTTCTAAATAGTAGGGACTTTCTAGAAATATTCATATTACTGATGTGTAATTTAATTCCACTCTTGTCAAAGAACATATTCTTTATGATTTTAATACTTTTAATTAATTGAGGCTACTTTTGTCAGTCACCATATGACTTGGCGAATTTTTCATGCATACTTAAAAATAACATGTGTTCTTTGGGGCGTCCCGGTAGCTCAGTCGGTTAAGTGTCTGACTTTGGCTCAGGTCATGATCTCAAGTTTCTGAGTTTGAGCCCCACATCAGGCTCTGTGCTGACAGCTCAGAGCCTGGAGCCTGCTTCGGATTCTGTCTATCTCTCTGCCTCTCCCCTACTTGTGCTCTGTCTCTCTTTCAAAAATAAATAAACATTAAAAAATAATTTAAAAATAAAAATAATGTGTGTTCTTTTGTTGTTGGGTGGGGTGTTCTGTGAATATAATTAAGTAAAGGTGGTTTATAGTGTTCAAATCTTCTATATCTTTGTTGATTTTTATCTACCTACTCCATCAATTATTGAGAGAGGGGTGTTAAAATTCCCAACAATGATTGTGTATGTATCTATTTCTCCCTTCATTTTTGTCAGGTTTTTGTTCATGTATTTGGAAGTTTTTATTTTTAGTATATACACATTTACGACGTTATGTCTTCCTGAGGAGGTGACCCATTTTTAAAATGCCTCTCTATTTCTAGTAGCAGTTTTTGTCTTGATGCCTGTTATGATTCTACGCACACCATCTTTCTTATTCTTACTGTCTGCATTGTATACCTTTTCCAACTTTCTTAGTCTGAAGCTCAAGTTTAGTCTTAGCTCAAGCTCCCATAACAAAACACCATAGAGTAGGTGACTTAGAAATTTAGTTTTCCTCAGTTCTGGAGGCTGGAAGTCCAAGATCAAGGTCCAGCAGGGTTGGTTTCTAGTGAAGACTCTCTTCCTGGCCAGTAAATGCCACCTTCTTGCTGTGTCCTCTCAAGACAGAGATTGAGTCTCTGGCGTCCCTTCATTTTTTTAAAGAATGCCAGTTATATTCCACTATTGTGACCTCATTTAACCTTAATCATCTCTTTAAAGAAACTTTCTCTAATATAGTCACATGTGGAAGGGAACTTCAACAAATAAATGTAGTGGGGGTGGGGGAAACAATCCAATCCATGGCTCTAACTTTTACATTCAATCTATTCATTTCTCCACATTTAAAGTGTGTTGCTTGTATATAGCATATAATTGGATCTTGATGTTTATGCAGTTGGACAGTCTTTGGTTTTTTATTGAACTGCTTAGTCTATATTTAATAAAAGCATTGTTATGGCTAGATTTAATTCTACTGTATTCTTATTTGTTTTATAGTTTTCATTCTGTTTTCTTTTCTATTTTCTTCCTATTCTGCATTTATTTTTTGTTAGTCAAAAATTATTTAGTGTTCCATTTTGAATCTTTTTTTTTGGCTTTTTAGCTATATTACTTTGTATTTTTTAGTGATTGCTCTGGGGTACAATATGCATTCTTACTACAATTTTCCCAGAGTTAATATTGTGATTCTAACATTCACTTAAAATGTATGAACCTCGCAAAATAGAATTCCATTTACTTTTTTCCATCCTTCATGCTACTGTTGTCATATATTTAACTACTATATTTATCATAAATTCTGTAAGACACTATTATTTATATATTTTCTCTAAAAAAGATCAGCTAATATTTTTAAGAAAAAAATAGAAAATATGATAGGTTTTAAATGCCACATACAGTCTCTGTCAGTTTTTGTTATTGCTGCTGTTGGTGGTGGTGGTGGTGGTGGTTGTAATGGTAGTTCATACTTGCTTTTGTTTTCACAATCCTTTGAAAATATGAAAAACATTCGTAGCTGTCAGACCAAATAAAACAGGCTGTGAGCTGGATTTGGCCCATGGGCCAATGAGTTTGCCTGCTTCTACTCTAAAAAATCAGTTGTTTTTTTTAAAGAAATCAATGTAGGGAAAAAAAGATAGAATTTTATATTTATCATTCTCGATGCATTTTTTCCTTCCTGCAAATGTGAATTTAGGTTTGTATCATTTCCCAACTTGAATAACTTTAAAATTTCTTGTAATGCAGGTCTCATGAATTCTCTCTGCTTTTAGTTATCTGAAAATATCTCCTTTTTTACTTCATTTTCAAAGGATATATTCCTGGATAGGGAAATCTGTTTGTAATTTTTCTTTTCTTTTCCTCCTTTCCATCTTTCAAATATTATGTCATCATCTACTGTTACACATGGTTCTGATAAGAAATCAGTCATAATTGTTTACCTTTATGTATTGTTTTATTTTCTCTATGGCTCTTTGTGGTATGTAGAATCCGAAAATACATCGTTTCCTATCCCACCCAAGATTCCAATTCTTAAGACTATGAACATGGTAAGATATCATGCCTTGATTATGTTACATTACATGGAAAAGGGGATTTTGCAGATGTAATTAAGGTAACTAATCAGTTGACTTTAAGTTAGTCAAAAGGGAGATTATCTAGATGGGCCTAGTGTAAACATGGGCATGCTTTCAAAGCAGAGTGTTTTCTCCAGTTGAGATTGGAAGAAGTCCAAGAAATTCATTGTGAGAAGGAGTTGATGTGTCATTTCTGGCACTGACAATGAAAGGGACCACATGAGGAGGAATGCAAGTGACTTCTAGGGGCAAAGAGTAGCCTCTGGCCAACATCCCAAAAGCAAACAAGGACCTTAGACCTACAACCATAAGGAACTAGATTCTGCCAACAACCTGAATGAATTTAACGTGGATACTTCCCCAGATCTTCCAGATAAGAGTCCAGTCCAGATAACGCCTTGATTTCAAGCTTGTGAGATCGTGAGCAGTGTATGCAATTGGGCCCACACAGGGTTTTGACCCAAAGAACTGTGAGATAATAAATGGATATTGTTTTAAGCCTCTATGTTTTGTTGCAATTTGTTACACAGCAATAGAAAACTAACAGGCTCCTATCAAGATATTTCTCCTTATTGTCAGTTTTCAGAAGTTGGATTGTGACATACTTAAGTGTGGTTCTGTGGTATTTTCTTGTTTGGGGTTCACTGAGATTTTTGAATCTGTAGGTTTATGTTTTTCATATAATTTGGGAAATCTTCAGACATTATTTCTTTTAAAAAACCTTTTCACCAGAGTCCCTCTCCTCCCCTTTGAGACTCCGACTGTGCACACACTTGGCAGTTTGACATCTCACAGATTGCTAAGGCTCTTTTCTTTTCTTTCCTTTTCAGTCTTATTCTTCTCTGGTTTTCAAATTTTAATATTTTTATTAATCTTCCCTCAAGTTCACTAACTAATTTCTTCTCCCATCTTTAATCTGTTAATCCCATTCATTGAAACTTTCATTTCAGATACTATATTTTAAAGTTGTCGAATTTCCTTTGGCTTTTTTTAATAATGTGCTCCATTTCTTTGCTGAAATTGCCTGTTTACTCTTTATGTCCATCATTTTTTCTTTGAAAGTCCATGCACACATCTATTAAAGTCCTTATCTGCTGATTTCTGAGTCATCTTACAGTCTACCTGATTTGATTTTTCTTGATTGTGTGTTTCATTTTTCTCCTTTTTCAGTTAAATAGTAATTTTTTCTTTTTCAAATCTTTATTGTTATAACTTAGATTAAAAGAAGTTACACACATTTAGTGTATGCATCTTGATAAATTTGGACATATACATACACTCATGATACCACCGCCACAATCATACTACTAAATACATCCATTACTTACAAAAACTTGCTTGTGTTCTTTTGTGTTCTGTGTGTGTGTGTGTTAAGAGCACTTAACATGATCTCTATCCTCTTCACATATTTTAAAGTGCACAATACTATTTGTTATCTATTAGTACAGCAGATCTCTAGAACTTACTCATCTTGCATAATTAAAACTTTATACCCATTGCACAAACAATTCATTTTCCCATCTTCCCATAGCCCAACCCAAATGTCCATTTGCAGATGAATGGGTAAAGAAAATGTGTTATACGCATACAATGGCATAGTATTCAGCCTTAAAAAAGAAGGAAATCCTGCCATTTGTGACAAAATCAATGAAACTAGAGGACACTATGCTATTTGAAATAAGTCAGTCACAGGACAAATACTGCATGATTGCACTTATATGAGGTATCTAAAATAGTCAAACTCATAGAAGCAGAGAATATATAGAAATTTATTTTTTAATCTAGAATATTATGGATTATAGGCAGTGTAGATTATACTGTCTTTTTGAAGAAAGTTGAATTTTGTTCTGGCAGGCACTTAAATTACTGTTGTATATATAACAATATATGTGTATGTAACCACATCTGTAGTTAATACTGTGTTCTGTATCTGCAAGTTGCTAAGAGAGTAGATCTTAAAAGTTCTCTTCACAAGAAAAAAAAATGTGACTATGTGAGGTGATGGATGTTAGTAAGCTTATTGTGGTAATCATTTCCATATATATATATATATATATATATATATATATATATATATATATATATATAACCATTGTGTTATATACCTGAAATTTAGACAATATTACATGTCAATTATATCTCAAATTAAAAAAAAATTTAATGACTGCTGGATCATTTAGAGTCCTTCAGGCCTGGTTTTATTGTTTGTTTTGGTTGAATTCTTTAGGATTGTCCTTAGCCCTAGAACATGGCCCTTACTCAAGGTTATGGATCTTATGGGCCTTTCTGAGTCTAAAATGAATGACCAAGGAGTTCAGTGTGGCTTCTCTGCTCTGGCCAGACTGGAACACCAATGTCTTCCAGACTCACATTACCTCAGGTATCCATTCTATCTATTATACCTTTGTGGTCTCTATTCAGCTCTCAGCCTCATGGAGACTACTCTCTACCAGGCCTCAGGTTGTCTGGACACAAGTCTGCACAGCCAAGACTTTGGCCAAAGTCCCACAGAGAAGCCCCCCATATGGGTTCTGGCCACCTTCTCCATAGCTCCGGGCATTCTGGGACTCTATCCCACACATGACTGGCACTTCCGTGACTCTGAACTTTGCCCCATCATTCTTTCTTTGGTCAATTCCTCCAGAAATTATTCCCAGAAAATAGCCAAGACAAAGGCACTTGGGTGGCTCAGTTGATTAAGCATCTGACCCTTGATCTTGGCTCAGGTCATGATCTCATAGTACATGAGATCAAGACCTTCATCAGGCTCTACACTGACAAATAGAGCCTGCTTAGAATTCTCTCTCTTCCTCTCTCTGTCTCTGTCTCTCTCTCTCCCAAAATAAAACACTTAAAAAAAAAACAAAAAGCCAAGACAATCATGGTGTTGACTCCTATACTTTCCTTTTCTGAAGGATTTAAGTCTTGGGCTGTGTATTGTCTAATCCCTAAAAAAAAAACATTGTTTCATACAGGTTTTCCAGTTTTATACTTGTTTACAGTGGAAAGGAATGTCTGGTACCAGTTACTCCATCATGGATAGAAGCAGAATTTGCCATATTTGTTTTAATAATCTTTCAGGCCCCATCAGAATATTGACATTATTTTTCCTATAAATTGGGAGTATCCAAACTGTAATTCATGAAGTTACAGATCAATGAAAAGGAGGCTATAAATAAATATGCATAGGAAGAATTAACTATTGACTGAACAAATAAAATTTCTTACCCTGTTTGTCAGGTTTCTTCACTGTAAAGGTATTCCCCCCCCCCCTTTACATATTGTACTCTTTGGAAGCCCAAACTTAAGGTGGGGGTCACCTCATTGGAGGCAATCTATCTACACAAATTATTTGGAATTCTTCTGCATGGAAGATTTGTCTTTTATTTTCCATTTATTGCTGCCTCCAATCATTTGTGCTCAGTCAGGGATTGGTTACTTCTATTTAGGAGACACATGGTGTAGACAAAGGGGCAATAAGCATATACTCATATGTTGGTTTGAGTCCTAGCTCTCCCACATGATTGTTCTGTGGTTTGTGTAACTTCTTTCATGCTGTTCATGCTCAATTTCTTCATGTGAAATGGGAAACAACAATATTTGCTCCCTAGTGTATGATAAAGTTAAGAAAGAAATGTGGAAAAAACCTTTAAAAGAATCGTACCTTTTTGTCTACCTGCATCCCTTCTAGGTAATGAAGAAGTGGGATGATTTAAAGGAATTGAATCTAAAAAAAGGATAGTGATAGCTACATACCAGAAAATATTCAGATAAAGAATAATGGATTAAATCATTGAGATGTGTGCATGTGTGTGGGTATGTGTGGATACATGAGTGATGTCTGTAATAAATGTTTATACTGTTAGAAAAATCTAGATAATTTATTCAATTTTACTTTTCAAACTTTTGGCACTCCCCACAGTGAAGCCAGAGAGATAATTACTCCTCTTCCTTCATTTAGTATCAACTACAAACTTGAAGATAATTATTAATTTATCCTTTAGTTCTGTCATCTGTAAGATAAAGTAAGTACTACTCCTTTTGACCTTTCACCATATACTTTATATTGAAGTTATTTAATAAATATTCCTAAACATTTCCAAGTTTTATAAATCCCTCTTAATATTTAAAGTCTGAAATTAACATACTTTTCTCATAAAAGTCTAACAAAAAGAAGTTGTGTTCATTGAAAATAGCATATATAATTGTGGTTTAAGGAAGATTGTCAGCAACTGAAATAAATTTGGTTCTGAGAATAGAGAATTATCAGCCCAACATTGTTGATATATCTGTTTTGATTAAAATAGAAAATGAGATGAGAAATTAAGATGTTCTAAAGTCTCTTTTGGAAGGACAATAAAATGTTTTGAATAATTGTATACCCCAGAGGGTTATCCTGGGAAAGAGAAAAACACGGGACTGAAGGGTAAAAGAGACAATTGCTTCCCCATGACCTGGGCATGAGAGGTCCTTGCTGTAGGCCACCATATTTTACAAGCCCCCAACTCTCACCTTCCTCTGTCTACACTCCACTATGACAAGTAGTGTGAGGTGTCAAGAGGACATGCCCTGTTAGAATCAGCACTCACCCCACCTACTACCACCACGAAACCATATTCTGGTTAGCTGGGGTTTTGAAATCCTAGCAATAGTATGAGTAACAGTTATAAGCCAGTTTCCTCAGCCTGAGTAGGCCTCTTGCTTGGGTCTGTGAGCCCAAAGACAGACTCTATGTCAGCATATGCTTCTCTTGGCTTTAGAACTGGCCGAGGGTGTATGGGAAGTATAGATAGGCCTCATTCATGCTTGTACATGCAGACTGGGTTATCCACAAGTATGTCTTTGAGGCCTATAGTGGTGTGGGTTGAACCAGGGATTAAAAAGAAAAGTAATGATGGTTTGCTTCAGACCAGGGGCTGGATGTCAGGGGCTGGCTCTCTTCATATACTCTGAGGAGTCTAAGAACTAAGAATTTTATTCAAAATGGAACATGCAGGTCATGATGAGGAATGTTTGTCTAAATAGATGTATAGAACATATTTTATTGAACACTTTGTGAGCTTGATTAATAACTTTTTAAGTCTTCAGATATATGACACATAGCTTCCACAGGTACTCCTGCCTTAAGCCCACAATATATTAGGAACAGCCTAGAGATGACCCAAGCTTTAGTTTTGGTCCTTCCACCAACCAGCCCACACGTTTGAACAAAGGACTTGAAATGTTTGGGTTCTACTCTTTGTATTTGTAAAAGAAAGTGGCTGGCTTAGTTTCAATACTATTTCTGTCATTTATTAGCTGTGTAACTTTGAACACGTTGCACAAAACTCTGAGTCGAGGACTTTTCATCTGAAAGTCTTAAGGTTTAGATCAGGTGACTATATGATCTATTTTAGTTCTATTCCACAAAGACTTATTTTTTTTTATTAGGCTAGTTGCGGACATTTTTTCAGAAGAAGGAAACATATTATTAGAGTAATGGCTAAGGTTGATAAAAGTTAACCTGCATTAAATCGAGTTCCTCCTTCCCTGCAGTGTCTTCTTTCCTGGTTCATTGTCACCTGAGAGCTCCGTTTTGTTTTAACTTAAGTTAAAATTACAGTTGAATAATGTGGTTCAAGGTCAAAAATCAATTAAATGGAAATTACAGTTTCATGTTTTAAAAGTTCAGGCAGTATTTCACATCATGAATCTGTTGGATGACAGTTGATATAGATTAATCAGCAACCTGCTTTCTCTTTGATCATGACTCAAATCTGCTCTGGACAGGAGTGATAATAAGGAAATAATTATGAGTCATTCCCTTGGAGTGGTGTACATGGAGGGCTTTGGATAAAAAGCCTCTCTGAGTGCAAATTGAAGCTCTTGTTGTTATGTAGGAAAATCAGATTAATTGTCTCAATTCATGTCCAAGAGCACAAAGGGCAGCTCCTGGTCAGTCACATCAATTCTTCTCTGCCCTTTATTATACATCGATTACCCATGAGGCAAAGGTTGATATGTTACCTTTTGTTTTACAAGGACAGGGAGAGCCAGTGATATTCTCTGGGCTGTGCAGGGGGCTGAAAACTCCATAGCTGTGCTTTCTGCCTTTAGTTTTCTCCTGAACCATTAGAGAGCCTAAAGAAATACACAGAATTTAGTCTGGAAGGGTTAAGTTAATTGGGGTAGTAATTACTAGGGGAGGAACAGGAGGGTTTTCCAACTGCAGTCAGAGAGACCACAGGGATGGCCCCTGGTGGAAGCTCATCTCTTCAGACTTCCTGTTTCCAAACTATTGGCCACCATCTTCCAATTTTGTCTATACCATTTATTTCACCTATAAAATGAGCTTTTACTTCCATTTCACACACACACACACAAAGTTGTGAGGCATAAGCATGATTCACAGCAACTCTTCCCTTAATTAATCCATTATACCATTTATTTCACCTATAAAATGAGCTTTTACTTCCATTTCACACACACACACACACACACACACACACACACACGAAGTTGTGAGGCATAAGCATGATTAACAGCAACTCTTCCCTTAATTATTCCATTTACATAAAAATGATCAGATGTCTGTAATGAAGAAATAGCCCCCTCTCCCATTTGGAAAACCAAAAACAGAAAACATCAAGTCCATTCACAAGTTAGGCTTATGCTATACATTTGATGAATAAATATGATGGTGACTAGAATGTCACAATAAAATCTGTGTGATTTCTGTAAGGTATCTACAATTCTTATTTTAAAGAAGGGGAAAAATCACCTGCTATATGCTACTCAAGCAAAATCCTTAAAATACGACTTTATCACAACACCAGAGGTAAATGTTGATAACTTTTGTTGTACCAGAGGTAAACTGTCCAAACATCCGTATTTAAAGCTAATGAGAATGTTGCTCACCTTATTTCTCTGCCTGGGGCAGTGGGGGAAGGGAGGTAGAAATGAATTCAATAGTGCTCATTTGAAGGTAAATTGAGAGATTTTGCAGCCTACTCAAGTTTAATTAAAAATAAATGTGGAAAATTGTTTTATAAGATTGTACACAGTGATTATCTCAAATTGCCATGGGAAATACAGAAATGCCTCATTAAAAAACACATTTAGACATTTTTTATATATAAACTCCATCATTTATATTCTAGCTTAGAAAAACCTCCTCACTTCTAAACAACTAATCTGAAATATGTCATCATCACTTTTATGTATTCTAGAATATTATGTATATGTGTTCAGATGATTTTTAGTGTACATTGACATCAGGAAAATCATTTTAAAGGGAAACTGGAAGCTTGCAAAAATAAAACAAAACCACTGGACAATTAAAGGATTACTAAATCATGCACAGAAGCGAAACCAGCAATAAAACTGAATCAAATCTCGGTAGCCTCCCAAAATTAGGCTTGGTAAGTATCATGATGCTGCTTCACCATACAATTTCTTGGCGTCAGGTAGAGGTTTTACCTCACCTCAATCCTAAACTGTATGTATATGCTACTTAAATATGTTGTGTTTTTTCTTAATTGTGTGAAAAACTAACATGACGAGAGCCATTTTAAAGTAGAGCTGGAGCGGCCTCTGCAGAGATACTCCCTTAACAATCTTCTTTTGAACTGGCCCAAAAGCTTTGGACAATTGTTTTAAGCCAAAGTCAGCAGGAGATTGGATATCTTTATCACAAGACATGGCTGTGGATTTTCTGAAGATAGAATCAGTAGTCAATCCATGTACAAATCAGAGTAGCTTAGCTTGTTAATACCCAAAGAAAACTTTTTCTTATTTTCAACTCATGTAATTGCCCCCTTCTTTTTCCTCATAAAAATTTCCTGCTTTCACCCTACAAGCGAGACAGTATTTGGGTTTCTACCTGAATCTGTGCTCCCCAAATGGCCATTCTGTGATCCCAAATAAATGCTTATTTGCCTCTCATTACACCTCTTTATTTTCAGGTTAACAACTGAAAGATTTAGTTGATCAAGAAAGATCAATTTTACGAATGTTTTTGTCATTGAGTTGAGCCATAGTTTGGTGTTGAGTGACCGCATCATAAAGCGTTATCCACAAAGTCAGGCTTTCCTCAAAGGCCAAAAAGAAATGCCTTGTTACTCTGCTTTCATTTTACTAACCTGAAGAGACACACACATCTTCAATGTAGTTGAGTTGTTCTCCCTGCGAGCAAGAGGTTATGGAGTGGACACGATGCAGAAAAGAAGGAAATCAAAGTTTTTAAGACTCATGGAATAATTTGTTCCACATTTTAAAGAATTTGAACTTACACTTTGTGGTTTCAGGAAGAAAGGATATTTGTATCATTAATAGTCATTAATAGCTTTATAGCCAAGAATAAATGATAGTACAGGGAAAATATGGACACTGTATAACTAAATTATTATTACCAATAACATACTGATTTTCTTTAAATTGTGGTTTTTGTGACTATCACTTTTTATGAGCCATATTTTCTATGACATATTTCTTCCTGGAAATTTCCAAAATTGCCACAGTACATGATGACTATAATATGCATACACATAAAATTGAAAAATGGTAATCACTAAAAGAGATTTCATTCTTAGGTAGAACTATGTGTAGACAATTTGATCACTAGCACAATGTCTTTGGGGAGTAAGCCTTTCCAAGCAATTATTATTATATTTTGTACCCACATCTTCTGTTTTATGCATTAAGGGTTAATGGACCTCTGGAGATCAGCAGTAGAAAATTTTAGAAACTAGCAAAATATCTTTTTTTATTTTTCACCCTTAGTAACTCTGTGGTTGGGGTTAAATTTGTCCTGGGGTATTATCCACTTAGTCAACTCAGACTCTTCAGGCAAGTTGTCTGCTTTGCGCAGTTTCCATGAGGCAAATGTTGCTTTCAAATATTTATAGACAGTTAATACCTGCCAGGCCAAATTAAGTGCAAGGCTAACATCTTATACTGCCTCTATGAACTCAAACTTTCTGAAGATTAAAGCCTAAATGGTACGATTTGAAATTGATGTCCAGGTATCCTTCACTTTTCAAAAGTTCACATTACATCACTTCACTTTTGTAAAAGACCTGCCTTAGTACCAGTTTTCCCCAAAGGAAAGAAGTCCGAAGAGAGAAGAGGATTTTTGCCTTCACAAAGAGAGGTGAAAAGCGACACTAGTGTTCAGCATTTGTTTTGCAGTGAGCCTTTATAGAGGCAGTGTGCACAGGGCTATAGGGGCACCACCGAGCTCTTCCCCTCGTGCCCCACCCCCACACCAAGCGACAACAGCTTCTCAGCATCAAGCCACCAAAGCTTGTATTTGTGAACATCTGTGTTTTATCCCCATATATTTTATACATTCTTTAGCTAGATGTGTCCTAAATTATCAGAAAACCCTAAGAGAGGTTATTTTGGGGGCCTGGGAACGCTCAAACACTTCCCACATAAATTGATAGTAGTGGCTTCTTTGCTTTATGACATTTCCACTTACAAAATCTTTCATAGAAATGACCTACTTTCGGATATTGGTGGGGAAACCTGTCCTTCCCTGCATTACCTATGGTAGAGGAAGTCTCAGCTCCGGAAGGATGTGCCCTGTGTGAGGTGCTTCTCTGGGCCCAGCTCTAAATGCTGCCCCCTGGATACAGTATACTATGTTTTGGAGACACAGCTGGAGGATGGGCATGGAGTAAACGATTGCAAATAATCAGGAACACATCGTCCTCATCAAACATTTTGTTTTTTCCTTCAACCAATTTATCTATAGAACATGCATTCAGTAAAAGGAATGTAAGCAAAGGAAATATTTATAAGTAGAACCTGTTCAAAAACAGAGCATCACAAAATTACCCAAGGAAGATCTGAAAAAACAATGTACCAGGAGTTCATTATGGGGAAATATTCCAGCCATCAGGCAACCCAGAGACCTGTATGTGCTTCCCACTTCTTCCCAAATCAAGGTCTCAGTGGTATACTATGTACCTACTTGATTGGCAAAGGTTTAAAAAAAAACAAACTGACAATATCATGTACTGAGGAGGATATGGATCAATGAATTTCTCCCACTACTGGTGGGAGTATACAGAGGTTGAACTACATTTGAGAGTAATTTGGCATTATTTACCAAAGTTGAAGGTGCAAGGAACATAAGAGCAAACAGTCCTACCAACAGGTAAATACCTAATAGAAATGCACACATACATGTTAAAATTATGTACAGTGTTCACAGCAACTCTATTTGTACCAGTTCCAAATGGAAGGCAACCTAAATGTCCATCAGCCATGGAACGAATTCAAATGTGTTATTTTATGTATGATGGAATACTATAAGCAATTAAATTAAAAATCAACTTACAGGATATAAAATAATATAGAGGAATCTTACATAAATGATACTAACTCCCACAAAACAAGACTGAAAATTATACATCTACATGAGATTCCAATCATAAACTTCAAATCAGACTAAACAAAATTATATTCTGTAGTGACATATAACAGGAGATACATGTATTGAGCAAAAAACAAAAGGAAATGTGTATCATAAAAAGTCAAGGTGGTGGTTATCACTAGAGAAAACAAAGCAATAGTAATCCAAAGAGTGGCTATGGGCAGTTTCTGGGGTGCTGGAAAAGGTCTATTTCTTAAACCAGCTGGTAGTATATGGATGTTCACATTATAGTTATTTAACTACAAATTTGTTTTATGCATTTTTTCTAAATGTGTACTGTTTTTCTCAGTTGAAAGAAAAGATGTAAAAAAAACATACTTTATAGTATGACTTAATTTTGGGAGAGGCACTTTGGTTCCCAGAATTCAAAACCCAACTATAATGACATCTAAGTTAAAAAAAGGTATTGCATAGGATTTTTTAAACTAAACTTTTATTTTGAAATATTTGTAAATCCACATGCAGTTGTAAGAAAGAATGCAGAGAGAGTCCAGGCACAGGCATACCTCCTTCTACTGCACTTTGTTTTATTGTACTTCACCCATAGTGCATTTTTTACAAATTGAAAGTTTGTGGAAACCGTGCATTGAGCAAGTCAGCGGCATCATTTTTCCAACAGCATTTGCTCATTTCATGTCTCTGTCACATTTTTGTAATTCTTAAAATATTTCAAACTTTTTTCATTACTACTATATTTGTTACCGTGATCTGTGTCAGTGATTACGACTTGCTGAAAGCTTACATGATGCTCAGCCTTCTTTAGCAATGACAAATTTGTTAATTGGCATACATTGTTCTTTTGAACATGACGCTATTGCACCTAATAGACTACAGTATTGTGTAAACATAACTTTTCTATGCACTAGAAAACTGAAAAATTTATTTGATTTGCTTTATTGTGATACTCGCTTTATTGTGGTATCTGGAACCAAACCTGTAGTATCTTCGAAGTGTGCCTGTACCTGTACTCAGTTTCTTGCAAAGGTAACATCTTACAAAGTTATAGTACAATATCACAACTAGGATACTGACATTTAATACCTCAAGATACTGAGTATTGTCATTACAATTAGCCCGCACATTGCTCTTTTATAGATACATCTATGTTCTTTGGCTTCCCATTCCCTCCTTAACTTTTGGCAACCATTAATCTGTCCCCATTTCTGTATATTACTTCATCTTAATATTTATTTACTTTTGAGAGAGAGCATGAGTGTGGGAGGAACACAGGGGGGTGGGGACAAAGGATCAAAAGCGGGCTTTGGGCTGATACCAGAGAGGCCAATGCGGGGTTCAAACTAAGGAACCATGAGATGGTGACCTGAGCCAAAGTCGGATGCTCAACCAACTGAGCCACCCAGGCATCCCTGTTTTTGTTATTACATCTTAGGTGAGAGCTTAGATAATTAATTGTATACCTTTCATTTCTATTATAATCATTTAAAGCTATAAATGTATTTCTAGGAAGTATTCTGTGTCTCACAAATTTGATAAATTGCAATTTCATTATCACTCAGTTAAATTTTTTTGTTATTTTCTTTGAAATGCTTTTGACCAATACATTATTTAGGAATGAGTAATTTAATTTCAAGTAGATGTAAATATTCTAGATATCTTCTTGTTACTGATATCTAGTTGTGGTTAGATATCATAGAGTGCATGTTTTTAATCCTTTAAAATTTACTGAGATTTGCTTTCTGGCTCAGCGTAGGGTCTATTGTGATGAATATTTCCTGCATAGTTAAGAAGAATTATAGCAAATTGCACAACAATGTTTAAATTTAAATGTTTACTGATTTTTGTCTGTGTGTTCTATTAATTTCTGAGAGAGGGGTATTAAAGAGCCAATTATGTTTGTGGATTTGTCTGTTTAGTTCTGCCAAATTTTACTTCATGTGTTTTAAAGCTTTGTTTTTAAGTGCACATCCATTTATTATTGTTACCTCTTTCTGGTGAATTGATCTTTTATCATTATGAAATAGCTTTTTTGTCTCTAATAACACTCTGAGAAAACTCTTGAAATTTACTTTATCTGATATTAACATAGCCATGGTGGCCATATTTTTCTTCAATTGATTAATTTTAATTTAATTTTTAAATTTCAATATAAAGCCAATTGATAGACTGAGTGTAAAAGCAAGACCAAACAACTTGCTTTTTATAAGAAATTATTTTTTACTATGAAGATGTAGATAAGCTAAAATTAAAAGGGTAGAAAAAGATTATACCATGAAAGCACTAAGCCTAGGCAAGTTTACTATGACTTAAGTGAGAAATAAATTTCTCTCTCATGTAAAGGACTGAGTTGACATGGTGCCTCTGTCCATGAACTTACCAGGAGCCCAGACTTATTCTAATTTATTGCTTTGCCATCCTTGGGGTATTACACTCATCTTCTTAATTTAAAATTACTTAGCTCTGTCCAAATACTGACAGGAAAGGAGGAGGGGGAAGGCCATCTTTCTTCTATCTAAGGGCAGGACAGAGGAGTTTTCACAGGGCACTGGCACTTAGTCCTGTGATCCTCAATGATAGGGTTTCAAGATAAGCTGAAGAAACTCTCCAGAAATGCAATAAAAAATAAGGCTCTGTGTAACAGGAAAGAAAATATTAAACCATGAATATTAGGAGCTCTGGAAAATTACAAGAGGGGTAGGAATTTATCAAATATATAAATGTCTCAAACTGAAGGACATGAATTTCTAGATTAAGAAGGAATTTTTTTAACTGTTGCAAAAAGAAAATTGTGCCATTCTACAGAGGAAAACGGATCTCACAAAATAAATTGAGAACATGAATGACAGGGTGCTTCATAACAACAATGGAAGCTAGAAAGAAAGAGTAATGGCTTTAAATTTTGATTGAGAATGTTTTCCAACCTAAAATTCTATTTCTAATGAAATAGCAACAATAAACGAGCAGAGAGTAAAGCATTTCAAACACAGGAGTTAAAAAAAAATTATCTTGTATTCATTTCTCAGGAAGCACCTGAAGAATGGCTTCACCAAAAATAGGAGGTAATCTGTGAAAACTCAAATCCATGAGTCCAGGAATTAGAGATTCTATACAAAGGAGAGATAAAAGGATGGTGGTGAACATAGATCTGTGATCAAGATGTAAGAAAAAGTTGATAGAATAATAATTTCTGTCTATAAAAGAAAGCTGAATGCTCCAGGAGGAGATTTCCAAGAAGAAATTAAAACCGTATTGCGAGGGGATTTTACCCATCTGGCAGTTTGGTGATGAATTAGTGTTAAATATATGGAATACTAAGCCGTAAAAAATTAGATGATAAAAATTATATGAAAAAACATGGCAATAGTATTCTACATGGCTCAGTAAGGATATTTATACAATGATAATAAACTTGAAAATGGACTTAAACAAAAATTATAAGATAATTGTGGGAGGTGAGCAGAAAGACCCTAGAGATCTGAATCCTCATCTTCTACAGCAGAAAATCAATAGACAATATCTGAAAATGAAAAAAAAATCAAGATTTAAGAGTACAAGCATGTTATTCAGAAACATGAAGGTAAATGAAAACAGTGAATGTGGTTTCCTCCAACAAATGGAAAAGAGGCTTTGGAAGGTTTTGGGGCAGGGAACTGCTGTTTTATCATTTTCAGTCCTGGTAGAATTGACTTTTATAATCATGTTCATGTGAAATATTGGTAAGAAAAATAATAATTTAAAAAGAAGGGAAGATGTAAACTAGCATGATTAAATTCTACAGCTTTCTGCTTGAACTTAGTTCTCCAGCAAACAGGATTGTGCTGTTTCCTAAGTTCAGAAAAATCAAAGAAACACAAAAAGAAATAAATACAGTAAACAATGTAGTGTGAAAACAGAAGACCAATTTGGAAAACTTTCATCAACGATATGGCTGCAACATCACTTAGCTGTTTGTTTGGCTCAGGATTTGCTCTCAGGAATATGGTGAACAGCACCAAGGACCAGAGGCAGAGAGGCGACACACTGCCTGCCTTGTCCAGGAGCCCAGAAGAATGAAGTTGACCTTTGGATACATTTTGGAGGTACAAATCTCCTTCTTCAGAGCATGCATAAAGCACAACCCCAGGGAAATTTCAAAGAATCTTTTAACAGATTTTGGCAGATAGGAAGAAGCAGAGAAAATATGGAGCATTTGAGATTTTATAGAGTAATGCTTAGTCACTTATCAGAAGTCTCTAGTGAAACCTTCACTATTTGTTGTATTTTCTGGCCTACAGATATGAAGACAGAGCAAAGGTACATGGGAAGAAGAACATATTTTACCCCATGGATGCTGCATTTATTCAAGCCTTACTGCTCAGCACAATCAAGAGCTCCCAAAGGAATACAAACCAGAAAGCTGGAGAACCTCCAGAATCTGTAAAAGGACAGAGAAGTCACAGGAGATGAGAGAGGGGGGAGAATAGAGAACAGATGGAGGGTGAGAATGATTTAAACCTGCAGCAGATCTCTTGAGATCCTTGAGAAAGTTTTGGGAAGAATCTGAAAACAATTTTTTGGATCATCCTAGAGAATATCAGATACTACCTGAGGGGGCCATTAGGTAGTAAAACAAGATCTGTGTGATGCTCCTTCCTTCCAGGGGTTGCTATCTAAGAATAATTGACAGATATCCATTAACGGTTCTTCACAGATATACATATTACCCTAAGATTTGAATTTTAGAGAAGATAAATAATTCTTTCATGACAGGCTTGGGCATTAAATATGACAATCCTGCTTTTTCTGTAAGGCTCTAATGTCTTAGATTGATAAACGTGAGAACACTTTATTGAATGAATGGCAACGTTGGAAAAAGAATCACTCCTCTAACACCTGCTTCCCAGCAGTCCCTCATTCCTCCTGTCTCTTCTTCTCCTTCCACTTTTAGAACTGTTTCTGGAAAGTGAAAAATTGATCCTTGCTCCAAAACCCTTGAGTTAACAGTTAAGTCGAAATATCCGAGCAGTGCAAAGCTCCTTCGGGCAATCTTCCCACAACCCGCATTCTAGCCATTCTTACCTTAGCAGTCTGGGACCAACAGTTTCTACTTGCAATGTCATTCTACCTTATTATTATTATTATTATTATTATTATTATTATTATTATTATTTTTAGTGCTTATTTATTTAATTTTGGGAGAGAACTTGAACGAACACAAGCACAAGCAGGGGAGGGGCAGACAAGGGAGAGAGAATCCCAAGTAGGTTCTGCGCTATCATCGTGGAACCTGATGACGGTGGCTCAAACCCACAAACTGTGAGATCATGCCCTGTTTCAAAATCAAGAGTGGGTTGCTTAACCTACTGAGCCACCCAGGCACTCCATTCTCCCTTCTTTTTAAAGCCAAGCTCGATAGCCATCTCTTTTCTGATGATTTCCCTGACTTTTTTGGGCAGAGTTCATTATGCTTGGTGCAATGTTCTTGTAGTTAACTACAATTCCATTGCATTTGTATAATTGTATTGTGATTATTTCTGTCTACCGTTTCCCATTAATTTGTCCTCCTCAAAGGTAGAAACATATCTTATTTATCTTTTTCTTTGTCCCGAAGCACATTCCACAGTTCCTGATACAAGAGAGTGCTTCATGATAATAGTTTGCTGAAGTTATTAACAAATGCACAAGGAGTGGCGATTTTCATGCTGGAGGATGAGAAAGATGCTAGAGGGTATTCTAAGTTCTTGACGATAAATCCCAGTCAATCCAGAAAAAGGTCTCATTCTGTTCTGTCATTCTTAGTCGCGATTTATTAGTTTCATCTTTGTGTTTCTGTCCCAATCATCCTTGCTGCTGAATGTCCTTTGTTTCTGCTACAACCATATTGTGTTTGATGGGCAACAGGCAAACACTTCCAACTGTGCTCTTTAGAGAGGGGTAAGTAAGCCCAATCTTGAACAGAACAAAATAAGGGAGAGTGGGAGAAGATAGAATTAAACCAAAAACAAAGAAAACTGCCATTGTGAGCATTTTATATTAACCTTTTTAAATGATGGATTATCCATTCTGAGCACAAATATATCAATCAGGGGAAATTATAGAGGCAAGGGATATGACAGCAGCTGTGGAGTTCGCCCTAACGATTCTGGACTGCCAACATTTCTCAGCTTGGTGGTACAGAAGAGAAGGGCTAGGAATTACGTGAGGTTGTGAGAAGAATACAAATGTCCTGCATACCAATGGAAAACAAAGATCCTAAAAATGAAGACTCCAAAAGTTGCTGGTGAAATGGCTTCTTCTGGACTGTTGGAAGAGTAATTTTCACTACACCACTACATTTCAATATCTGAGGCACTCCAAATTTGAAACTTTATTAAAACCTTATTAAAAGAAACACGAAAATCAGCCATTCTTACTCCTTAGACAATAGGATTGAAGGAAAGACACACATGTATATTTTACATATACATACATTTACTGAACACACATATAAACACACAAAGAAATACCAAACACTGAACCTGAACACCAAAGAGAACTGAGAATTGCCAACTGTTAAATGTTTAGAAGATTTTTCACCTAAGATTATATATGAATTCATTTCTGCTCAACACAGTGCTTGATGTATATGTGGTTTGTGGGATTTAAACAGAGGATGAAGCATAGACAAAAATAAACCTTTTAAAATTCTATTCTTGTCTGGTGCTTTGGGATCCTCAAATTTGCTTTTCAACTTTTTGTTCTGTTTGAGCAGACTTAGAGTATGTTTAGTAAAATTATCTGCAATTTAAAAAATAAACTGGGGTGCCTGGGTGATTCAGTTGGTTAAGCATCTGACTTTGGCTCAGGTCATGATCTCACAGTTTGTGGGTTAGAGCCTCACATTGGGCTCTGTGCTGACAGCTCAGAGCCTAGAGCCTGCTTCAGATCATCTGTTGCCCTCTCTCTCTGCCCCTCATCAGCTCACACTCTGTCTCTCTCTTTTAAAAATAAATATTAAATTTTTTTAATAAAATAAAATAAAATAAAGAATTTGGTTAAGTCCCAGGCTGATGTTGAGGATGGGCAGGGCATGATTCCCACAAAGGAGCCGGAGGGCAATGGGATCACACCAAAGGGTACTTCCAGATCTCCTTTCAGTTAATCTTCAGGTGTAATAGCAGGAAAATCTCAAAGAACAGAGAGATAAACAAAGCAAAAGTTGTTACCCTTCCTTAACAGACTCTTGGTAATGTACACAAAATATATAGTTGCATTCTGATCTAAATGATTACTCATCCATTCATCAAGCAATTTTTGAGCTCTGGTTATGTGGCAGGACCTACTGCTATAGCAAATAAATCCAAGATTCCTGCCTTCATAGAGCTTACATTCTAGCAGAAAGATCATGATTTCTAGAGGGGCAAGTCTTAGGGATACGCAGAATATAAAAGTGCTCTTAAAAAAATCATGATGTATTCTCCTCTTTCTAATTACCAATCCACCTATTTTCCTGAAGGCAAGTGTTAAAAAATGTCAGAGGTCATGTGAAATGTACACAGTATTAAGGATAAAACATTAAGAAAAATTTATTAATGATAACAACCTCTTGCCCCAAAGGTTGAAGTCTTCAGCAAAACTAACTTTTTTGTCAAATCTCAATCGTTCTTTAGGGTGGGGGACAACTGTGATAATGTCCACATATTTTGGTATTGATAACATAGCCTGTCTAGGGAGGATTTGCTTTAACCTTATGGGTTTCAGACCACAGGGCAATTGCATGTACACTTCTTTCCTGGAAAGATGAATTTCCATGAAATTATTTGTGGCTATTATTATATTAACTTGTAAAAAGATCAAAAAAATTATAACATCACAGAATATAAAAATAGAAGGAATGTCTGTTACAATGTCACTTCGCTAAAATACTTGGTCAAGAACTCTTGAAATTTTTAATGGTTCATATTCATCACACTGCAGGACTGAGTTTGTGCAGACAGAAGCATGCATAGGTTTCAGAATTGATCCTTAGAGGAAAGCTTTGAAAATATTAGCAATAACTACTATTGATCAAGGGCCAATTAGGTACCAGTAGTGGGCTTAGAACTCTGTACCAGTTAGTTGATTTAACAGCACAGCCTTGCAAGGTAGATACTGATATATACATTTTGTAGATTAGTAACTCAAGATCGAGCACTGAGATATGATTTGAACCTCAGTCCAATTTCAAACTTCATGCACTTCCCACAATGCAACAATGCCTCTCTCAAGAGTTTGAGTGGATGAAAAGATGAACAATTTACTGATGCATGGTTTCATGAGAGCTTCTTTACTAATACATACTCCTTGGGTACTAAGACCAAAAAGCTGTTGTCAAACTAAGAGCTTCTACAAATTTTAAGGGACTAGAAGGCTTGCTAGGTCTTTTCAACACACTTCTACAGTAAAAAATTTCTTATTGTTGTTCTTAACATGGGCAAATAGAATATTCATTTCAATACACTCTGTTTCAAAAACTATACTCTGGGCATCAAATCATAAATAAGAGTACAAAAAACAAAAATTCATGTGAACACCTAATAAAATACTTTTTGTGAAATGAGTTCATTTCAGGTCCACAGAAAGGTAAAATACTATAAAATATTATACTTGTAAATATAATACCTGTAAAGTTCATCTTCCAATGTGCATAAAATCAGTGGAAAAGTAGAAGAGAGTTTGACCAAAAAAATAGGCACAAGCATGTGTCTCTGGGCTACATGGTGCTTGGTGGCTCAAGTTTCTACTGTACATTTCCTTTAAAGAAAATTGCATTTTCTAACATAAAACCTCAGCAGGCATGCACTTGGCTAACAAGGGGAAAACTCTGTCCCAGTTTTCCATAATACATTCATGAAGGGATTTGAAGCAACCAACAGTCACTGCAGAAGGAAAACGAAAAAATGTTGTTCCCTGGCATTTTTTAAACAAACACAAAAGTTCAAGCTCTACAGCTATTAAGCTTTTTGGAGGCGACATAAACACAGGCTTATTTCTAACCCACTATAATCCTTGAATCAAACCCAATCTTCATTTTCTGTTGTAATTTTTCTGCAATACTCCAGGCAGCAGGAGTGCCTGAGGCAGGGTCACCAGGCCTGGGCTTCAACTGGATTCCTCCAGTAGCGATATCAGCACCAAGGTCTTCACTTCATCTCTCCTGGTTGAGAGACACCACATAATAAGCACCTTCTTTTCTACTCTGTTTAGTCTACAGGGAGGCCCTTTTCCTTTGTGGAAAAGTACCATCTCTTTTCTTGTTCTCTTTCTTCAGAAAAGGAAGAAGTATGTCCAGGGAGGATGTGGTTGACATATTTCTCTTCCATGTGAGCAGGGGGAAGGAAATTCTTTTCAAAACATAGCTTGATTTATGCAGGATCTCCTAGGATATTATAACATGTCATGTGATCATTGTGCTCAGGGAAACCTCAAGGGAACAAGGTCCACCCTCTGCCTCTCGACAGACTGACTGCTTACAAATTACAGCAGCACAAAAAGATACAAATGGATCTGTGCTTATAAGTTCTGGAGATGAAGTTTCCACAACTTCTGCTTGCCTTCCCCAGTCGAGATATTTGCCTGATTTTGTCTGAATCTTTTTTTCCATCATCAAAAGGCTTAAAAATATTCTCCTTTCAATAGAGAGAATGGTTGGCCACCAACACCTGAGTAATAACCCCTCAGATTATTTTTAAATACTGTAATAGCACAATGGACCCAATGCACCATGAAAAGGCAATTTCCTAAGTGGACACAGAAGTCCTGAAGAGGATAATGTATGGGCAAATGTTACTTAACTGTCTCCATTTACCTAGCTACAACCAGGCCCGATAATTACAGGTGAGCAGTGCAAACTCACAGCTCAGTGCAAGGCCACGGAATTTTTCCTCACGTCTGCAGTCTTGCATGGCACTGAAATGCACACAATAGATGATCAATATTAACAAAGCTATCAACCTTGATGATACCAAGGCTCACTTATATGAGGATAAGTACTGGTAAAGTGGTAGAGGAAAAAGGCAAAGTTAACCCAAAAGATCTATACTTCATTGAAGCAAAGGTAATTTTGTATGTTTTGATTTTTACTTGTGGGTGCTTAATACCTATTAAATAAATAATGAGAATTAATAATTATTTACAGTGCAGTGGTGATTTGTACCTTAGTTATCTGAGCTTGCTGAGCTCTGTAGACAAAGGCTATAGTACATGGTACATACAAAATATTTTTTTTAAATATAATTCTAATTATTTAAAATTTGAGATTCACCTTCTCCAGCTAAGAATTCCTTTAGAAGGACTGTGAACAAGGCACTTCATTTTTGGTATGGACCTTGACTTTCCTATTTCTAATACAAGAAGGTTGAAATAAGTGATATTTAAGTTCTCTTTACCTCTAACATTTTGTGATTATAATTAACTATACAGCTGGAGATTGATAGAATTCTGGACCTGGAAGAGATTCCAGAGTGAATTTATATAGAATTGTTCTTAAGACAATCATGGAGGCACTTTTTTTAAAATACTGCATGTATTGAAATCTTATTATATGTAGTCTCTAGACAAACCACTCTCAAAATTCTCTTTTATGCATCTAAGAAAAGTTCTGTGATTTAGACACTGTTGTAATCTTTATCTAAGGAGACCAAGGCTCAGGAAAATAAATTGCTTAGGAACTCAAACCCAATCTCTGGCTCCAAAACCCATGCTCTTAACCACAATAACTGCTTTTGGAATAACTTCCCCATAATCCCATTCCCTGGAGAAAGTTTGAACTTGATCTTACACATCTCCTCATCACCCTACGATCTTTTTGCCTCCCCTTGGCTCAGAGCCAAGGTTCTGTTCAACTCAGAAAAACTAGTTTCCTGTAAGTGAGAAAAGAAAGTCGCATTGCTTCTCAGTATTTCTGCTCAAATATCTGGGCAGGCAAGATGGGACAAGTGACCATTCTGCTAGTCTCAAGTTTTAGCATAGTAAGATTTTTCTTTAGAGTTTCATCCAGGGGAACATGGTATTCTAAATTCTTGTTTCCTTGCAGGAGCCACCAAAGTATAGGTCATTCACCTTCACTATAGGCTAACCAGTAAGGATGTCTCTGACAGGCACTTGCCTCTCTTTCTTTCTTCCCCCCTCCCTCTGTTCCTTTGCCCACTGTGCAAGCAATCAGTGCAACCGAATCTTTAATAAGGACAATTGAGTCCAACCCACATAGCTATTTTGTTCCTAATAAATCAAATATTTCAGCTCAGATTGAGGAGGCTGTCATGTTTACGATATCACAGTCAGTATCTCCATATTTCTGTAAGAAATAAGAAGCTAAGGAGTATTCTCAGAGTGTAATCTCATCTTTCTATTTGTGTTAGGGCTGATGGTTGTGCTGCTATTGCTAGAGTCCCTTGTCTTAACCACAGGCTGGAGAAGATGATTTAGCAGTCACTTAGAATACTTTTCACATAGAAGGGAAGCAAACAGATAAGAGTCCACAGAGCTCTGTTCATATTGGGTACAAGGGATTTGAACAAGTATGGAGTGACCCTTTCATGTGTGATTTCCCTTCCAAGATTCTATAGGGCTAGGTGGATCCCATTATATAACATAATATTTAAAGCTTACCAAATGACCTTTAATTGGTAGGAATTATCAGTGCCTATTCAATCTCTTCATTTCTTCAACCATGTTAGCAAGGTAGAATTTAATCATATTAAATTAAAATTTGAAATTCAGGTCCCAAATATTCCCATAGCTCTACCCTAGAATGGAGAAGCTTTAGGGATCACACACATGTTGAATGTGTCATTTAGGATAAATTCGTACTTTAAAAATTTATATCTTAAAGAGATGCCACGTGCTTTTTACTTAATAATGGAGACTTAACTAATTTTTGAATTGAAAATGTTATAAAAAATAGCTATCCCATTGTACTAGACTTAAAGTATGTTAAACTAGATTTAAAGAATTTCCTTAGTAAATTTCCTAGTTGATCAATAATGTGGTGTGATTGCTCATATAACCCATTGGTAAAATATTTAAAGTGAGAGACTGATGCTCTTACTTTCCTTTCATTTTTCAGATAATTGGGCTCAGTACTGTGAGCCAATAGACTCCTATTAGGCTATTTTTAGACCACTATTTTAAGGAAAATAGTGTCAAACCTTAGTATATTCTAGGAAGAGTGTTAAAATGGCAAGTGGATTAGAAACCCTGCCAAATATGAAGTAGTAGAGAGATAATGACTTATTTGTTTAGAAAAGGGAAGATTTGTTTCCAGTCAGGGAGTTCCTGCCCTGAGAAAGGCGTTTCAGCTCTTTCGTGTGGAAGAAGGATCAAACTTATTCAGTATGACTCTAGGGATAAAACTAGGGTCAACGAGTAAAACAAGAGAAAGCCAGATTATAATTAACTATGAGGAAATATGTTTTCATAGCCATAGCTATGCAAAAAGGTGAGACGCTAAGTTCGTCTTGTCTAGAGATGTATAGGCAGACACTAAGTGCCCAGGTTGCAGGGATATTGTAGCACAGGGTTTGGGGAAAGAGAGCAGGAAATAACTCATATTTAAAGTTCCTTTCTATGAAAGACTACAACTCTACAGTTTATGTTCTCACTAAAAATATGATCTATACTTGTTTGATTTCCTTGAAAAACAGCATGAGCTCAATAAAAATAAATATAGAAGCGAGGGAGAGAAATCTGAGGGATGGCCCTCTGATTGCTCCAGAGGAAACTTATCCTCTATCCTGGTCTCTTGACCATGGCAGTACATTTCCCTTCACTCTGCAAAAGAGTGAAAATCAGGGCCTAAACATATTGACATGGCATCAAATATTAGACCACTATTTATTTTCCCAGAAACTGACAAGCAAATTTGCATCCAGGCTGCCAAATATGGTAAGGCAATAACATTAGGTAAGTTTGGATGACTTCCTTGAAAAGACATCCCTGTTGGAGTACAACGGGATAGCTATTTTTTATAACATTTTCAATTCAAAAATTAGTTAAGTCTCCATTATTAAGTAAAAAGCACGTGGCATCTCTTTAAGATATAAAATTTTAAAGTACAAATTTATCCTAAATGACACACTCAACATTATGCATCCAGAATAACAAGAAGCTTGTTTCCCTTTTGAGAATAGTCATGATTTTGTTTTGCCTTCTCTTAGTTTTTAATCACTATCCTTGTTGTCTAAAAGGCGAATTAAATTGTTCCAGTGTTCAGCTCTTTGTTCATGCAAATAAATGAAATCTCTTTGTGAATTCCATTGTTAACATAAAAATCTAATTTTGAATTCTTAGTTACATCCAATCAATATCCTACCGTAGATAATATCACAACTATCAATTAATTGTACTCTTTTTATATTTTGGTTGAAATAAAGATTAAAAAGTTGTACATTGCCAAAAGAAAATTTTTGTAACCTTGGGAATGTTAGGAAAGTTTCCCTGGCAGCTAAGTTTTGCAAAGATCCATGGCTTTTTGTGTTATAAGTAGAAAAACATGATTGCAACCTACGTTGTCTCTTTCTTATAGATGGAGGAAATTTTCACCTCTTTGAAATAGTATTATTTACCTTATGCTAAGTTATACTGCAGTAATGATTGACTTCAAATCATCCGTCATTTAAAGCAAATGTTTATTGCTTGCTCTCATTACATATCCACTGTGGGTTGACCCATCTGGAAGACCTCTGCTCCCATCTCTTATTAATACAGTGACTCTGTGGTTGATTGAATAGCCTCAATCTGAGATTACTGAGTTCATGGCAGAGGGAAAAGAAAAGGCACAATGTCACTTTTGCTCGTGCTCCATTGACTAAATCAGGTCACAAGCGTGATGTCAGTCAGTGGAGTAAGCGTGTATAAGGAGGAGCTGCGTAGACCTTTGCCTACTGAATGCAATGCTAGAAACATCAAAAGGGTCCTTATAATGTAACAAATATCCCTGTGATAAAATATGTGTGGAAACATTTTATCTCATCTGTTCTGTTCCTTCACAACTCTTTTTTTTAAAGATCGATATATTTATTTTTGAGTAATCTCTGCACCCAACATGGCACTCGAACTCACAGCCCTGAGATCAAGAGTAGTCCACTCTACTGACTGGGCCAGCCAGGAGGCCCTCTTCTCAGCTATTTGAATGTGATCAATTGAGGTATTTTGTCAAGTTGCCAATATTTCATCACTCGTTATTTTGCCCTTAACCTTTGTTAACCTCAGATTATGTGCCTATAAAATGACAATTCAGTGAAGTTTCATTGTGAATAACCAGGGGACATGGTACTTTTGGCAATGCTTTTTTCCCCCCCTCTAAAGTAAAAAAATAAAATACTACGTGAAGCATCCACATGAATTTTTCTCATTAACACTTCCTAGTAAATGGATATTAATTCATGTTACTATAAATTACAATAGAGTGCCTAAGCTGCTATGGAATTACACCTCACAGCTACAGAAATACCTGGAGAGCTGCTGGGGAGTAATGTGATTATCACAAGCAACACCAGGGAAATAATATAATTTGTTGCCTACTATAAACTGCTACCCCATTTTTCTTAGAAACTTGGCAGGTTGAAATAAATTATTTTAAAGGCAATTTATTAGATTAAAAAATCCCACCATTTCCCCCTTCCTTTCCTCACCCAGAGACCTTTAACAAACAGATGTAAAAGTCGGTAGGCAACCAAATTTATTGAGGACTTTCTTGAAGAGAAAATCTTGGAATTAGTTAGGATAACATACTCTGAATAGCACTGATAAGATTACTGCCCCAATAATTTCTTGTAGGTTACCTTAAATAACACTTTGAAATTAAAATAATGATTAGATAGGTACACAAAAGAAGAAAGAGAAGAAGGGGGAAGGGAGGGAGAGTAGAAGAGAGAGAGAGGGAGAGAGAGAGTGTGTCATCAGAGCACAAGAAGATTATTTCTACTGGTGCCATGGATTCATCAAAGCATGGGAGATTGTAGAGATGCCAGGTGCTGATATGAAGCTGATTTTTTTCCTTCCTTAGAAAGTAACAGCAGTTGACACAAGCTTGTATTTAAAAAGATTTCCCACAATAATTTCTCAGCTGAAAATCTTCTCTTCTCTCTCTTCTTTGGCTACTAACCTGAAAACATCGGAGGTGTATGTAAGTAGGTATGTGGGTTCCGTGGAGCTCTAATGTTGATGGTTGCTAGATTGTACCCTGGGTTCTTTCTTTCTTTCTTTTTTTTTTAAATTTTTTTTCAACGTTTTTTATTCATTTTTGGGACACAGAGAGACAGAGCATGAACGGGGGAGGGGCAGAGAGAGAGGGAGACACAGAATCGGAAACAGGCTCCAGGCTCCGAGCCATCAGCCCAGAGCCTGACGCGGGGCTCAAACTCACGGACCGCGAGATCGTGACCTGGCTGAAGTCGGACGCTTAACCGACTGCGCCACCCAGGCGCCCCGTAGATTGTACCCTGGGTTCATATTCTGTGCCTGGATGCTCAGAACAGACAGATATCCTGTATCCCTTTGAAACTATGTGCCCAAATGCTTTTTGTCCCTGCGGAGCCAGAGCATTTATATAGCATCTCTTTATTTTCGAATTCCACTGTGCCTTTTCTACTATAGCTGTTTGCATATTATATTCACAAAAATGCTCTTTTGAATTAAAACATAATAAAACAAAAACTAGAGAAATGGCTCAGTATGAAAAAGCAAGATAACACATTCATGGACTCACCACTGAATTATAATTTCACAATTATGGATGCAATTTGTGGTTTCTTTCCATATCTAATCACTAAAATGCCCTCAAGGGTGACAAGAACAGAAAAAATACATCTAGTACATCATCATTACTGCCTTTTAATTTCTTACCTCAATATTCAGGTGCCTCCTTGCAATTTCCCTGTTGTTGACACACCTCACATATTCTGCCTCCCAACTGTTAATAATTCTATCATCAGCCTCATGTCTAGTGATTCAGTTCAAGATACATTCTGAAGGTAGAGTGGATAGAACTTGCTTGTAGATTTGGACATAAGGTGCAAGAGAAAAGGAAGAGGCAAAGATGAGTTAAAAATTACCTGAGCACGTGGGTTAATTGTGGTACCCTTACTAATGTGGGGACACAGTTGGACAAGCTGGATGTGGCATAGGAAGATATCCAGAGTTCTGTTTTGGGTCTTTTAAATTAAAGATATTGAAAGGACTATTGGATACACAAGCCTGAAATCCAAAGAGTAGCCTGTAGGTAGAGCTTTCTCAGAAGAAAAAGATTAAATCATTAAAGAGAGGAGGCTGAATGGAGTCATATAGGGAAAAGGGTGTACAGTTGAAGAGAGGAGGTCTGAGGACTGAAGGGAAGAGCAGTGAACAAAATGGTCAGGAAAGAAGCATTCAGGAAAGTAGGAGAGAATGGCATGAAAGGAGGAGACAGAATGTAAACATTTCTTCCAAGAAGTTCTGCTATATAGTATATAGGAGAAATGGGTGGAAGCTAGAAAGAAAATCTGGTGGGTTTTTCTTTTACTGATTATTTATTTATTTTGAAAGAGAGAAAGCAAGTAAGCAGGGGAGGGGCAAAGATAGAAAGAGACCAAGAATCCCAAGTGAACTCTGCACATACAGCAAGGAGCTCTATGCGGGCTCAATCTCACAAACCATGAGACAAAATCAAGAGTCAGATGCTTAACTGACTGAGCCACCCTGGTGCCCCAAGGTTTGTTTTATAAGATGAGAGATATTACATCATATCTGTATGCTGATGGAAATCACCCAATAAAACAGAAGAAATTAAAGATGAAGGAGAAAACAAGATTGAATTCAGGACCAACGATTTTGCATATTTCAGAGGGGATGGGAATCCAGTGTACAGTGGAGGGGTTGGTCTCAATGATGGAAAGACATTTCATCTACTGTAATAGGAGGGAAGGCAGTGTTTATGGTGACAGATACAGATAGAATGGTTTTTGTGTTGGGAAGATGGGGACATAGGTTGCTGCTAATTTCTAGGTTAAAAAAAAGCTTTATCAGCTGAGGGTGAGGATTCAAGAAGCATGGTTAGGGAAAACAAAATGATAGAAATAGTTAGGGGAGGTGAATTGACAAGAGAAATAAAATAAGATTCCTGGATAGAACTGATGACCCACTTAAGATTGTGGTCATAATTTTGAAGGGAGACCAGTCAGCGTGGTTGTGGATTTTTTTTAGCCACTTTCTGCTGTGAGAATGTGTTTCTAACTATAGTTGCTGTTTTGTTATGTGAAATCATGGATTGGAAGAACAGCAAAGGAGTTGAGATTTTTCAAAAGAATGATTATGGTGAAACACCATGGAACCAAAGCTCAGTGAGAAAGAATGGTGGCCATGAGTGCCCATGGCAGTTAAATATCCCTCAAATTGAATTCATAAGTTTCTCTTCAAACATGATTCTTGTGTTTCATCCTTTCCTCAGTGATGGGTTGCCTAGTTCTTTGAGCTGGAAATCCAGAAATATCTTACACTTCTCTTGCTTTGAAATCCCATCTCAATTTTTGTCAAGTTGATCACATATTCTTCAAGTATTTTCTATTCTTCTCCCCATATGAGCTTCCCATGATGATGCTCTTTAGTCACTCACTTTGATACTGCAAGAGCTGGTATTTTAACTCTCCTCCAATCTTCCACCTCATTGATCCATGATCTGCAGTTACCAGAATGATTTTTAAGATCTGATCATACTATCTCCCTACTTAAAAACATTTATTGTCTCCAGATACTCTCCAGAAAAAAGTCCAAAACTTCAAGTGACAGAAGAATAATGATAGTTGATAGTTCTTCAAAGGCTACTATGTGCCAAACACTGGGCTAAGTGCAACATGTCTTTGAACAGCCTCAGGGATCACTGATTGATCGATTGATTGGTTGATTATTCCATTGCAATATTATATTACATGTAAAGAAATGGAAGGACAAAAATATGAAGTTACTTCATCAAGGTGATACTTAGAAGTAGAAGAGTGAGAGTTTGGATCCAAGTCTGACTATTTCCAGAATGTGCTCTCATGACCATGGACATTATTGTGTAAGTATAAGGCTTGCTGTGATCTAACACTTGCTCATCATTCCAGACTTGTTTCTTATCCTTTCTCTCATCCCCTTAGACTTACCTTGTGTAAAATACTGTTAAATAATCTCATGCCTATACTTATGCATGTGCTTGAAATGCTTTCCCCAAAAGTCCCTCCTTCACCTCAACTCCACCTAACACCCATCTGTTGCTTGAAAATTTTTCATTAATTGTTTAAAATTCACCCCTTTTCTGATATTCCTGGGTATCTTTTTCCCAATTCCCCTTTCAACCTTCTATTATTATATCAATAATACTTAATTGCATTTTCTGTTTATCTGTTCATAGATCTATCATGGGCTGACTTGTGTCCTTCCACCTAATTCATATGATGAAGACCTAGCTCCCACCATTTCAGAATGTGACTGTACTTGGAGATAAATTCGTAAAGAGGTGATTAAGTTAAAATCAGACCATAGGGTAGGCTCTAATCCAATAAGATTGGTGTTTTTATAGGAATGGGAAATTTAAACACACAGAGACATGACATGGTTGCAGACAGAAGAAGGATCATGAAGATCATGTGAGGACATGACAAGAAGGTAGCCACCTATAAGCCAAGGAAAAGGGCCTCAAAAGAAAACACAGCTGTGACTTTTTGATCTAGGACTTACAGCCTTCAGACTGGTAAGAAAATAAATTTCTGTTGTTTAAGCACCACGTTTGTGGTATTTTATTATGGCATCCCTAGTAAACTAATTCGATAGCTTTACTACAAAACATTGGTGCAAGAACTCATCTTATTTGCATCATTAACCCTTAGGAATCTTATGCTGTAGACTCCTCCACCCTCTACACATTTTTTTTCATCTGACCAACATTACAGATATTCAATATACTTTACCAAATGAATGAAAAAATAAACAGGTGGGAATGAATATGTTTGCACACAGGAGAATATTATAGACCTCCTGAATGTGGGTCTGAATCCATTAAATACTCCAAGGCCACGGTTGGTTATTTCTTTTTGTTTTTTAATGTTCATTATTTTTGAGAGAGAGACAGAGTGTGAGTGGGGGAGGAGCAGAGAGAGAGGGAGACACAGAACTCAAAGCAGGCTCCAGGCTCTGAGCTATCAGCACAGAGCCCGATGCGGGGCTCAAATTCACGAACCGCGAGATCATGACCCGAGCTGAAGTCGGACACTTACCGACTGAGCCACCCAGGCGCCCCCACGGTTGGTTATTTCATGTTATTTATGTATTTTCACATCTTTGCCTCTACATGTTATTACGAATTATAGTTGGGTACTAAGAAATATGGCAGCGAATGTGTTAAATCAGTAGCACTCCAGGAATTCATTAGCCAGAAATGTAAACTGATGTCCAAGCCTCATGACTTTGATCTTCAGAACTATCAACTTCGAATTTGCCCCTTTCAGAGGTACACCTATGGAGGCATGATTACATTTGCCGGTGTAATAAGAAATTGAGTGCCTTCCTTGGGTTTCTTAGTGCGGCCAGCATCACTGTTATTTTTCCCTCTCACATCCTTTCTTTCCTTAGTGAAGGAAAACAGAAGTGTGTTGACCTGGCAGACATTTTCAAGTTTTCACTGCTCTAGCTAAAACATTCCAAGTTACTGTCGCCATACTTGAGAAAGAAAATAGCAACATAGCCGGCCAGGATCTGATGAATGAAGTTACATAAATATTTGCTGTACAGTGTAGGTAAAAGCAGCATGATGTGTGTTAGAGGGATTCCATCCCTTTTGAACAAAACTGCAATTTCAGCCGATTTGATTTTGTGGTGAACAAAATGATTTCCTAACAATTATATCAGCTTCTAGAATAGCCACAGTCCCAGCCTAGTGAGAAGAAAAATAAACTTTTGATCTTTGCAATTTGTAGGCTACAATGTCTTGTTAAACCCTGAAGGCCTTTGAAGGACTAGACTTACATTTTGAACCACTTTTATTACCATATCTTCATTTTTCCTTAATTGTTTCTTTAAAGTCACAGGACTTTGTTTCTTCACCAGGAAATTTCTGACAGGGTTTTTGATAACTTTAGAACAACCCAAAGCAGCTCGGTGAACACACTTTTTGTAGTAACGAAAATGACTACTAAGGTGCGTGTGTTACAATTTTGATTTTGTGTGATTTTGATTTTTTCCCCCCAGAGGTTGAGTTAGGGCTGGAAAGAAGAGTGCACTGAAGCAGGAAAAACTTTCGTGTTCCAACAAACCATTAGTCTGCTCTAGCAAACCTCCCAGGGCACTAAATAGCTAAGTAAGCAAACATAAACCTGAAGCCTGTCTTGACTTCCAATTCTGTTTGTGAAACTCTCCTACCCTCTCTGAGTTTTCTTTTCTAGTGTCCTATTAAAGATTCCTATAAAAACCCTTACACTGTAATTGTATTTCAAACTTAAAAAAAATTTTATTAGAGGCTCATGATCCCATATCTATCAGAGTTGAACTCTCCATATTCCTAATTCCACTGTGGACACTTCCCTTCTCCTGGCTTGGCGGCCTTACTTTTTCATCCACTCTAGCTTCCCTTTCTCCTGTTCCTTGAAAGAGAGCAGCAGGGGTTATATGAAGAAGGGTTCAGAAGGCCAGGAAACACAGTGAGTCCAATGATAGAAAGTTATGTGATATCATGGCTCCATCTGTGTTTCAATCTTCAAATAACCTGGAATTCATTATTCTGGCCTAGAATATACTATTCTTTGAATAAGATTTTTTAGAAACTATGCAAAGCAGACATTTGATTTGTATGGAGACATCTTACCTTTCTTTTTATTTTATATAGAATCTCCATAAATGTTGATGAAATGTCCCTATGGCCTCTTCCCTTATTTGAATATCAGGATACAACAGAGAGAAGGACAAAGAGATTTGACTTGTTACCTTGTTACTTGCTAGATACTAGGTAAAGCCAGGACCCTACTGAGAATATTATTGATAATATTCAACTTAATAAAGGTGGTGAAAACTTTGGATCTAGGGAGGGAGGGCTTAAGAAGCTGGGCCCTCAATATGTTTATCTGAAGTGTACCATTTTCTTTAACTCATCTTTTTGTGAAAATTCCCAGCTCTTCCTAAAATAAACCTATTTTTGTAAGAAAAAGAAGACGTGTTCAAATTGTGGATAGCTTCGACTCTTTCTTAAAAACTGAGCAAAATCTAAACATTTTCATCTCTTTAAGTATTTGATAGGCAATGTAGACCTTAAGAGTCAGAAGAGGAAGGCCCCACCTAGCAAAAGAAACACTCGCTGTTAAATCAGAAATGGCTGGAGAGCAAAACCACAATGATTGCTGCTACAAGGCCATATGGATTTGAGTCTGGTCTATATTATAAAGGCTGAGGAAGACTTAGCCTCCTTCCAACACCACCCATTCCCCACCACCCCTCAGTCCACTGTCTTTGACTTAAAGCCAGGGTTTTGCTATACATTTTGAAGCATAATCCAAATATTCTCCTGTTCTCTTGCCTATAAAAAAAGAGTCTGTCTTGGGTAATGTGTCTGTGAAAGTGTTCACCCTCATGAACAGTACAATCCAAGAAAACTATGTCACTGTATATATCCACAGCTCTTAACAAAACAATAAGGCCATCTTGTATGCAACACTCTTTCACAGGACAAAAGGTACTGGGACTTTCCATGTGGGCAGACGTGGTCCTGCTGTTGTGGAGATGGCTCAGGGGAATAGGGGCGGTACCGGAGGTGAGGATGTGAGAACATGAGAAGAGACCTCCACAGAGAGGACAGGACTGGGATGTGTGAAGCTTTGGCCCCATTTTATGCACAGCTGTGTTATAAATGTGATGAACTAGCATTTCTTGGATGACGTTCAGCCTGGGTCACAGGACAGCTAAGGTGGGAATAAACGTAATGTTACCTTAGGCCTTCCCTCCCTCAGGATTGTATTTCTAAGCATTGAAAACTGCTGAGATCTGTCCTCACAGCTGCAAGGGCTCAGAATAGCATGAATGATGTACATTTTGTCACACCTAGCTCTTGGTTGCCCAGAATTGAGGGGGAGGGGATCTCTCTATATTCCTCTGTCTCTGTCTCTGTCTCTGTCTCTGTCTCTCAATCATCTATCTCAGGATTGGTTGGGGGATAAAGTCATCAGGCCAACTCAGACCTCCTCCTGAGCTCAAGAAGGTGGGAGGGGGCAGGGCTGGTAGTGACTTTGACACAGGCCAATCAGCAAATAATCTACCTAATATTTGTGTGAATTGCTGAGCAAACTGTGGCCCAATAGTTCTTGGACTGGAAGAGAGATTATGGGTATTCATACTCTTCTGGAAAACTGTTTGATATTATATGCTTAATATTAACAAAATATATAGGCATGCTCGAAAATGTTTGCCCTCTATTCCCACTATAAGCCATATATAATAGTGTTCTTCATATATCACAACTCCACAGATTTTTGTTTTCACCCCATGAGTTATGATTTATAAGAATGGTGGCCAAATTACAAGTGGAGAAACTGAGTACTACAAAAAAAAATGTGTTAACTCTCAGAGCCTTACCACAAGGCATGGGTGGGAACAAACAGACAGAACAGTGTTTATACATTTCACTGGGTTGCCTTTCCCCTGAGAAAAACAGCACATCCTCTATTGATTTCCATGTCTTAATGAACCAGATGTAATTATAAATATGAGGGTGGGAAAGACACTGAGGGAAATTGATTTTGAAAAGAAACAGACAACTATTTCTGTCAGATGAAAGCCTCCCTCTGTGAAGACTGAGCAGGCAGAGAGTAGCAGCTAACGGGTACAGTTCCCATGTTTCTTGTCCACTGCACACAAGAACATTCTCTAAGTAAAATTAGGTTTAAAATTTACGTCAGCTGATGCTTGTTAGGGCTTTAAGGATGAGCCTAACTGAAAAGACTTACTCCAGGGATTATGTAAAAATATTCAAGTTGAATATGATGAACTTCTGACTTTCTTATACTCAGATAATGAGTGAATTGGCTTAGAAATTATGCTTTAGCCAGAAACCCACCCCCTTAAAATAAGCCTCTGGTCTTAATGTTCAAATCCATTAAAAAAAAACATTGTTGTGGGCTTCAACCTAATATATGTAATATGATCAAAAGTAAGCACAAAACATTCTCGGCAACCTCACTTAAAGCAGCAGATGTCCTAATCACCTCCCAAATCCTTGAGATTGATGGGGCACCAACGTGATTTAATTCATGTGCTTTTCCTTTACACAAGGGACTCTTGAAGAAAGCAAGGCAAGTTGCTGGCAAGGGCAGATCCCTGGAAGGCAATGCTCTGATAAAGTTGGCTCCTGAAACAGTTGTTTCACTCGGTGATAAAATCCCAGACTATGACACCAGGAACTGTTTCTGAGTCATATAGAAAACCACACCCAGTTGCATTTATTTCCTGAAAGAAGTAAATCAAAATTCCCCCTCCCAGCTAATAAATGCCAATGCACTCTATCCATTTAATGTTCTTTACAAAATACAAAAAATGTGAACAAAACATTACAGGAGCCTGATACACTCTCAAAATAAGGGCCCATCAGCTACAGGACCAGAACCCAGAGGGGCTCATGGTAAAGCTGAGGATATGATACTGAAGAACTAATGGAAATCTTCTAAAGAACATAAGATAAATTTAATATGCTCTCTGTCATACTCTCTTTGTCTGTAGGCTTGAGAATCCCTTTGACAGAAAAGTGTGTGTGTGTGTGTGTGTGTGTGTGTGTGTGTGCATCAGAGTTCTTTTTTAATTCTAAACCTTATGGGAAGAAATAGAAGTAACTGAAGAGCACATAAACAATGAAATAAAACTGTGAAGTGCAGTTCATGCCCATGTAAAACATGTCACGTGGAAATTTTGATAGTTGATTATTTGAAAAAAGGAATTTGAAAAATTCAATCTAGTAATGAACACCCGATACTAGTAGCCAAATAATCATTGTTAATAATATTAACTGAAACTGGGTTCATTTTAAAACACATAGTAATTTCACAACGCCTTCAAAACTGAGAAAACTTTCCTCCTCTTGTTTTCATAATAAAGTTGGAAATGAACTTCATTTGGACTCTTGTCCCCCCAAACAATTCAACTTCCAAAAACTGCTGAGACATGGGTCTTTTCTCCCCCATCCCATTCTCACCCTCCCAGTTGTCTTTTATTCCAAAAGCATGATGACTGCTAATTATCTAGTTTATAAACATTGTTTTCTCAAATGCTTTTACATAAAAAGTGCCTTCAAAACTCATTTCTCTTGAATTTTGCTTGTCTTAGTTTTGCTAGTCTTGATTTCTTCCAGTCTTATAAGTCTTCTTTAAGTCTGTAGCAGTCAATAGACTCCAAACTGAATTTTTTCTAACCCCATCATCTGTCTTACCACTTAATTCCAGGCACTTAGAAAACTCTTACCTTGATTGTAGCTGTTTTTCTTTTTCAGTCTGTTTCCCCCATTACCATGCCTTCCATTGATCCTATTTCATTCCCATCCTTTGTCTCTCATGGTCTAGTCTTCTATTTCTCCCTTTCTCTCTATCCCTTATTTGGGGGAAGAGGGGGACTCTACATGACTGGGGTCCATCCTAAACATTTTTATCCGTTTCTTTCACCGAGAGTTATCCTGTTGGAGAAGCTAACATTGTGTGGTGTAAACAAGAATTCATAAACAGTAAGAACAGTTTGTTGGTCTTTCTTGGATGAATGGGCTAATGATTCTTTTTAAAGCTGAATTAAATACTGCAATTGTTAATTAACTCTCTTGATAAGAAATAATTCAAAGTAAACATGACTAGGTAAAGCAGCAAAACCCACTCCTGACAATACAATATTCATCTCAAAGTTTTTGACCTCATTGTCAAAAGCCTTATAAGAACCGAATTTATTAAAATTTCAATTCTTTTTCCTTTTTAGTAGTTTCCTCCCTCAGAAGGTAGAAACTAATGGTGAGTAAAGTGACAAAATGCTAAGAAACTGAGAAAGTGCTTTTTCATATCAAAGGATTCTAATAGAATAATTTCCTCTCAGTCTGTGACTCATACCAATACTGAAATCCTATAAAAATAAGACACGTGTTTCTTAGCCTAATTCTTTACTGTTAGCCTATGAAATAACAACATTGATACTGAACGTGTTTTTAATTTTCTTCTGTAGTTCCAGTCTGGTTCCAAGGGAAGGAAAGGATATGTAAAGATATAACATCTAGAGATGGAAGGGAGGTACCTTAAAATAAAAACAGCAGTGTTCTTAAAGAATGTTTAAGCTTTCCCTCCTCCCTACCCTGTGAGCTCACTGAGGGAAGGGCCCACAATTTATCCATTTTGTTTTTGGCCTACCTGGCACCATGCCTATGACATTGTAGGTGTCCAGTAAATATTTATAAATATTTTTGAATGAATAAAAATGACTGTAAGCATTAGACATGCTAAATGGACACAATCTTAAGCAGATCAGATCTGTGGCTTATTTAAGTTATACTCCAAAGCATCAATTCATATTTTGTATACTATTGGTGTTAGAGTCCTCAGTGATTTAAAATTAATTGCCATAGACTAATTCATTCAATATTAATTTCCATCATTTCCTGATGTATGTGTTGAAAATCCTTTCTTTCCTTATTTTTAAGTGAGCTAAGGAAAATTAGGTAAGTATCATATCTTATAAGGTGAGTTTTGCAATCATAGAAACTTAAGAGACTTGTAATTAAGTGACAAGCCCTGCGGACTAACAAAAGTAAAATTAAGATGATACACAGGTCTTCTAAACCTAGAGCAGTTCTTTATGATCCAAATAAACCCTGGGTTAATGACAGAACCTGTGTTAGGGTGCTAAGATCTCAGCATAGCATTTACACATCCCAGGTTCATTTAAGCCCTTAATTGTTTTGCCAAGGGATTAATCTTTATTGAAGGCAAGAAAAAAGAAAGAAAGAAAAAGTAAAAAGAAAGAAAGAAATCTAGAAGTCCTAATATAATTCGAGTTACTGGAGTTATCAAGTTTAATTAAAAAAAATTTTTTTAAATGTGTATTCATTTTTTGAGAGAGAGAGAGAGAGAGAGAGAGAGCGAGCATGAGGGGGGAGGGGAAGAGAGAGAGAGAGGCAGACACAGAATACAAAGCAGGCTCCAGGCTCTCAGCTGTCAGCACAGAGCCAGAGGGGAGGCTCCAACCCATGAACCTCCAGATGATGACGTAAGCCAAAATCCCGCGCTTAACCGACTGAGCCACCCACACGCCCCTCAAGCTTAATTTTTAAGAATATGGGATCTCTAAGAAGCCTTTGGAGCTGTATTTGCCAAGCAAACCAATTTAAATACTCAAAGCCTCATTTTTTTTTCTGTCAAAACTATAGACTGCATAAGGGTGGGACGACTTCTAAATTTGGCAAAGCTCCCTTTCCTGGTATTCTAGAAGCAAGTATCAATCACCCCAAACAAGCAGATCGCACCAATCAGCAACCACATAATGAGTCCCACTGAAAAAACTTGAAGCTATTTCTTGTGTCAAGTTAGAAAAAGCTGGGGGAAAACATTCTTCTTTTGATTAAGCATCACAAAGGAGAATTACATTTAAGCAAATGCTTTCTGTTAACTAATTTGGAGAACACACAGGAGACTTAAATTTTTACTGAGGATATGGGAAGAAACACGGAAAGAAACATGAATGTATTTATGGATGTGCCACCCTGGGATAAGTGAATATCTATCACAGCTAAAGATGACAGTTAATATTTACAAAAGGGATATATATTTTTTAATCCAAACATCAATCCTCCAAGAGGAAAAGAAAAATACAAGTGTGATTTGACAGGCTCAAAAAACACCATTTTGATGCATTAAAAGCCTTTAATCAAGAGAGGGGCTAAATCAGGCATTCTTACATAGGGAATATCACCCAAAAGAGATCTGTTAGAATTCAAGGGGGGTGGGAGGTGAAAATTTGGATGAAAAAAAATCCATTTTTATTTTTATTAATCTATAACTCAAACTTCATCATTTCCTTCCAATATGAATGTAGGCAACCAACAACATTATTATTAGCAATATCTATGACTTTGTCGCCAACAGAAATCACAGATATTTTAATAATGTCATATTTATATGTATTGAAGATACCTAGAAATTTTCTTATCACTATTTTGAAATTATAGCAGTTTTAGACCAACTGCTAGATCTTGTTTGTTATTAACATTCAAAGAAACGTTATTTGTGTCACAAATATTTTCTTAATATTTTGACTGTTCTAATATAATTTGTTCCCTATTTCAATATTTGACTGTTTCAAAATAATTTGTTCCCCATATAATGCTATGCATTAAAAACATTATTGCAAACTTTTATGCATTAAAAACATAATTGCAACACTTTACTAGTCTGCAAAAGGTAATCATTTCTAGGCTAAGCCAACAGTTAGAGTTTGGAAAAATCATCAATATACCTTGTACATGTTTGTGATGAACATTTACCTGGCAGAGAAACACTTTGGAGCATTCTCTACTACTTATATGTAATTATGTACTACAGTGTGAGTTTAATGGCTCACACACTGATAAATAATAGTTCCTTGTGAACTATTTACAAATGAACATTAGCTAGGTAAGTTGTTTAAACAATAAATGCACTGCACACTGGGGGAAAACAATACTCGAACAGATTTTTTTTACTAACTTTATACTAGGTACTCTACAAACCTGAAAAATGTTTGCATTTATATGACACAATTTACCAAGCTAAGTGTTCAAAACAAAAGACTTAGGGAGATGAGAGTAAAGAATTTGATTTTCTAGGTTAAGAATGGAGGTCTAATTATTCTATATTTACATCCATTTTCTGCATTGTCAAACGGTGACTACACTTGAAATACTGACATTGATGTATTATAAATACCACACTCCTTTATTTATTCATCTATCCTGTCATTCTTTGAGCCCCACTGCATAAACAAAGTTGTATTAAAATTTGGCTCTTTGCTCACTTTATTATTATTGTGAATTCCATTTCTTGCTCCCTTTGCAATATGCAACAAATGATTCTAGTACTTTCAACACTAGATATTACTAAAAATATGCTTCTCCACTATAACTCTATGGAAGTTGTAGAAGTAGGACAACAAGACATTTGGGGCTTGTTACACAGATTATTGTCAGTGATGGTGTTTGGGGCAAAACAACTAGAGAAATGAAGTTACCATGAACTCAGATGAGAAGGCAGATTTGGGGATTGGTGACTGGACATGGCTGACACATTACGTTTGAGCTGCTGGTTACATACCCAAGTGGAGATGTCAAGTATGTGGCTGCATATATGAATTCAAATTTCAAGAAAGAAGGCTAATCTAGTGACATGAATTTGGGAGCCATTATGTAGATGGATCTGAATGAGATCGTCTGGGGAGTGGGCGTAAACATGAACAACCATAAACAAGAAGAGGCCCAAGGTAAGGACCCACAAAAAGACTGAGAAACAGCATCCAGAAAGACAGGAGGATGGCTTGGCAATGTTTCTTCCAGGTTCCTTTTCACTCCCTGGTTTGGAGGCATTATAAATGTGAGCAGTTATAGTTTAGTCCTAGAAAATGCTTTAAGGATGATGTTGCTTGGTTCAAATATGTTTAAAGATGCTGAGAAGTGTACCATATGCAGTCCATTGATATTTTTCTTTGGTTTGAATTAAGACTTGCCGGCTGCAGAAAACTAAAAATACATCATGCTGAAAAATGGACACCCTGAACACTTTGTGTGTGTGTTTTTCACAGTTTTCCATGACATTTTAACTAAGTGTGGAGGATATTGTTCTTCTTTTCCTTACACTTGGTATGGCTAATGCTGAATGTGTGGGGATTACAATCATACCATGTGACAGATTGCAGTGTCACACACACAGGATTCTGCCTCCACTGCAGGGATGAACAGAAGGAAGTCATGGCTGGGAGAGAGAAACTAGTTATTCAGCTGCAAATAGCATCATAAAGGGGTAATGATAATTAAGAAAGCTACCAGGCTAAAGTAATGCTTCCCTCAGGTTCTTCATTCTTCACTATTACCTGAAAGTATGTGTCAAAGTATATGTGTGTGTGTGTGTGTGTGTGTGTGTGTGTGTGTGTGTGTGTGTTTGCGTGTGTGTGTGTAGTTCAAGGTGTCTCCATCTTTATTAAAGCAGATAGTTATATTTGCAAAAATACTCCTGTTATTCTGTGTTAAAATAGCATTCAACAAAGGCTAACTTTCAATTTAGGAAAAACTGATTTGCTTGGGAAATTAAGTAATGATACTTCTATATAGAAAATACATATAAGAAAAACAATAGAAATCATACATTGCTTATATAAAACTGTATTTAAATTTGGAAGCCAGATACGATTGATTAGGGAAGAAGTCCCAACGTCATTGTTTAAGGTGATACTTATCTAGGATGTGTCATTGTGTGAGGTCTGTCCTTGTTCCTCTTGGGCACTGAGCTCCTTTCTCTGAGCACGTTTCTGGAGACAGATCAAGGAAGGCAAAGAAGACAAACATTACATGTCTTGGTTCTTCAAGTGCTATATAACATTAACCTTAAGACTTTTTTAAAAAAAGGGGGTTTGATCGAAGAGCTAAATTTTAACTAAAATAGACTTCTGATAGTTTATGAAGTTAATTTCTTCATGCTTTCTATGTCCCCCAATTTGGAATTAATATCTTAGAGACACAGCCAAGTAAGCAGATGACTTCACTCAGTTGTAGGGGGAAATGCCTCTCTCTGCTGCTGCTTCTCTCTCTCTCTCTCTCTCTCTCTCTCTCTCTCTCTCTGTCACTTTGTTTATATGGCTGTTTCTGTCTCTGTCTCTGTCTGTTTTGTCTCTTTCCTTCACAATCTCTCCTCATCTTTCCCCTTTTGTAGTATAAGTTGTTAGAATTAACTGATTTTTTTCTAGATAATTTTTTTCAAATGTTTACTTTTTTGAGAGAGAGAGAGAGAGAGCAAGTAGGGGAGGGACAGAGAGAGAGGGCTAGAGAGAATCTCAAGTGGGCTTTGGACTGCCAGCACACAGCCTAACGTGGGGCTCGATGAGACACTTAACCGACTGAGTCCCCCAGGTGCCCCATAATGTTTCAGATAGTTTAAAGTTTTAATTCATTTCTGCATCAAACTTATTTCCAATCTCCTTTATTGCATTTTTTTCATCTCTGAATCATTCTATTTTTTTCCTTAAAGTTTATCTATTTATTTATTTTGAGAGAAAGTAAGCAAGCTGGAGAGGGGCAGAGAGAGAGACAGAGTTAGAGAGAGTCTCCCAAGTAGGCTCTGTGCTATCAGTGCAGAGCCTGACTCAGGGTTCAAAGCCACCAACCATGAGATCATGACCTGAGCCAAAATCAAGAGTCTGACACTTAACTAACTGAGCCATCCAGGTGCCTCTAGGTAAAATTTTTGATAGAATTTTATTGTATAAAACAAATTATACTACTTGCTCCTGAGACCAGGTACAGATACATTTCTCAGGCCTCCTTTCATACTCAGTCAAGGGAAAAAAATTTCTTTTCCTGACTGATATATTTTGTGCAGTAATCGTGTGTTCTAAGTAGTGTGCAAGGGGTGATGTTTGAATTCTAAAATTTAGGTATACTGATCTGTGAATTAAAAACTAGTCACTAGACTCTCTGAACCCATATTTTCAAAATTCACTTAAATGAGTTTGTGAAAAATAACACCTTTCATTTTATTCTTAGATATTGCTCTTAATAAATAAAATAATAAGAATAATTGAGCCCAACACCTATGGCATCTGTCCTTTTATGGAAATGCTCATCTTTATATATACTTTTCCAAGAAACAAAAATGAATTAACAGCAATTGATAGAAATTAGCAAGAACATCACATTGACCACATGGAATAAAACTTTTATTTCATTTCATTTCATTTCATTTCATTTCATTTCATTTTTTAAAGTATCCCTTTAATAGTCCCCTGGACTTCATGATAAAATTAGGTCAATGAAAGTGATACAGTTTAATGATGTGGTCAAAAAACCCCTGAAGAAATAAAACGTCAACAATAATTCAACTTGTGTTCAAAATTTATAGCCACCAATTTTGTGGCATTGAAGAAAATTCCGTTAAGCATTTAATACATCTCTTTTTCTCCCTGGAGGAAAACAAAGTATTTACCTCCCTTTACCATGATTAGAGAATTGTCACCTTTAAAAAAACAATGTCCTTTGTCCCCAAAGCAGAAACATAACAAGAAAATCACAAAGCATGTTCTTCTGAACTCGGGAATTGATTTGGTGATCCCACCTTTACTGAGGCATTTCCTATAGGTACACAGAGGTGTACTTCTATCGAATGCTACTAGATGCCAAAAACCAAACTGTGCACTTTCCCTACTTAAACTTTTTCTTCAACAACTTCATAAGAATGTTTTATTATTCTCATTTTCCAGATGAGAACACCATGTTTCAGAAAAGTTAAATGACTTGTTGATGGATGCTATAGTTTGAAGTGTTAGAGCCAGGATCTGAACCTGGATCCAAAGGTGAAGAACTATACACCATGATGAATTAGCTCTTTTTAAAAATTACATATATTTATTTGTATATGTGTGCATACGTGCATACATGCATGTGTATGTGTGTGTATGTGTGTGTGTGTGTGTGTGTGCATGTGTGTGTGTGTGTTGGGTGAGGGTGGACAACCTACACAAGCCAGCCAAAAGAGCGGATGAAGGTGTGCTTTGTCCTAGATTCAGAAAACAAGACATAAGTGAACAGAAGTGATGCTATGATCTTATGCTTGAATGCAGCTGTGCAGTTGGGTGATATTCTACTACACAGATCAGGGCAATTCCCTAGGGATAGGAGAGGAGCAAAATGGAAGGATCTCAGACCATGAAGCCTTTAAGCCACCATCTGAGGCCTGGACTCCTATTCAAAATATTTCTGAAAGTGTCGTTTACTTTAGCCTAAAGCATACGTAACTAATATAGAACTGCACAAATTAAACATTCATTAACAGGTTAAGCATTAATGATCTAAATTATAATCAAGAAATTAGGTAAATAACAAAACTTAAGAAAGTAGAAAAACAACAAAAGAGGAAATATTAATGTCATGGAAGACGAGCAAAAAGAATAGAGAAGAGCAATGAAATTAAAGCCCAGTTCTATAAAAGCACCATGAATATAGACAAAATTCTGCCAAAGTGGATCAGGGAAAAAAAAGGGTGAGAGAAAGAGAGAAGCAATAGATAGACAGACAGGTGATAGGTACATAGATAGATATTGAAAAGACCATAAATATATGTAATATTGAGGATTTTAAAAACTTGTTCAAAATATCAGAACCTTTATAATAAATTTTAAAATAAAATGTTAATTTTCTAGAAAAAAATACGTTAACAAAATGTATTCAATATAAACAAAAAATCTGAGTAGACCTATATCAACTAAAGAGATATAATCATTATCAAAAAGTCTACATACAGAAGAAGCAACAGGTCCAGATTGTAGTATTCCACCACGTTTTCAAGAAATAGAAAGCCCTTTTCTTATAAAACTGTCCCAGTGTTTACAAAAAATTATTCAGCCACTAATTTTATGGAACTAGTATGTATTTGCTAATGATTCTGCAAATAAATAAAGCCAGAAAAATGATTAGCAATTGTCATTTTTCAAATAGATGTAAAACTACTGTGTAATATAGCAAACTGATTCACAATGTGTTGATCCTGAGAATATTTAGATGATTTAAATTTAGAAAATACATTAATATAATATGTCAACTTGACAATGTAAAGAAAAATTTATATAAATAAATGCAGCGGTCATTTAATAAAATTCAAAACAACTTATGAAAAAAAAAGGAACAAAACAGTAATAGAAGGTCAATCTCTTATCCAATTGTTCATATCTGCCAAACAGCAAGCAAATTCAATGGCAGTGAAATGTTAGAACATTCCCTACTTTGGGGCTCCTGGCTGGCTCAGCCGGTTAAGTAGCCAACTCTTGATTTCGGCTCAGATCATGATCTCATGGTTCGAGACTTTGAGCCTGGCATCGGGCTTTGTGCTGATACCACAGGACCTGCTTGGGATTCTCTCTCCTCTCTCTGCCCTTTCCCTCCCTGCTCACACACACTCTCTCTCTCAAAATAAATAAACTCAAAAAATTATTTTAAAAAAGATCATTTCTTACTTTAGTTATTCCCCCACATATCTACCTCTAATCCAAGTTTAGGCTAATGAGATATAAATTAAAACTTTAGGAGGCAGCTTCCGAGAGCCCTTCCTTAACAGACATCTGGCCTGTGACTTACCACCTTTCTTTTTCTACTCTTCCCCCTTATTTCCACTGCTGATGTGGAGGCTGCTATGAACCAACAGTGTGAGAGTGGGGAACTGAAAGGTCTGAGTTCTTAATATGTAGGACCATATCAGCCCCAAACTGCCAGTTTCCAGACTTCTTGAAATGTAAGAAATAAACTATTTTGTTTAAGCTGTTATTACCATGACTGCTTCCTCTCAACTCTATACTGGGAAGTACTGGCAAATTAATGAGAGAATAAAAAGAGATGAGATATAAATCATAAATTGACTCGAGGTGAGGAGAATTATATGATTATATACATAGAAAATCACAGAGATTTATACTGCAACATCAGTGAGTTTCAATTTCACACCCATAATATTGTCAGAAATTAAAAGGTCTGATCACACCAAGTGTTGATAGAGTCATGGAAAAATACAAACCCTCATACATTGCTAGTGGGAGTATAAATATTTTAAAACTGTTTCAGCAAGTTTATAGTTAGAATTCTTTTGGCTTTAGGCAATAGAAATCTTATCTCAAATTGGCTTAATTAACATGGACGTCTACTATCACCTGTGTACAGAGTTTAGCTGAAAACCAGGCTTATTATGATCAGAGGCTCAATGAGTCTTCAAGAAGTCAGTTCTTTCCAGTTCTGTTTCTGCCATTATTAACATACCAGCTTCTATCCCAGACTGGCCTCTCTCAGGGGCAAGAACACTGTAGTTCCTCCATGGATCTCATCCAGACACACAGTGTCTAGAAGAAAAGCAAGGACCCTATATTCCTGTGACTTCATTTTAGGAGCAAGGAAACCATTTCCAAAAGTTCATGTTTCTCTGCTCAATATTGGTCATGTGCCCATTCTCAAATCAATTATTGTCAAAGAGAATGGAATAACATAATCATTAGGCAAGGGTTTTCATACCAAAAGGATAAAGACTCAATATTCGGTAACAAGAAAATGGACAAAATTGTATGTTATATCATTACAACATCATACTACATAATAATATTAGTAAGAGTAATAGATAACATTTATTGAGCTGTTACCAAGTGCTAGGCACTCTCTTAAGTACTTGCTCAATATGTATTTGTTTTCCCACAGAGGGATGGACAAAACCTTGCAGGTGTTGGGCATTTAAATTGAGACAGCAATTTCATCCTATTTTGTACCCATAAGATTGATGAAAATTAAAAGTTCTGGTTAATAACAAGTATTGGTAAAGATACATGTTATGTGTGAATGTACATACATATATAATGTATATAAATATATATGGAACATAAACCTCAGAAACTAGTTATAAAAGTTTAATTTTTCATATAAAATTATAAAGCATTGGGGGGCCTGGGTGGCTCAGTTGGTTAAGCATCTGACTTCGGCTCAGATCATGATCTGAGTTCGAGCCCCACGTTGGGGTCTGTGAGTTCGAGCCCCACGTCAGGATCTGTGCTGACAGTTCAGAGCCTGGGGCCTGCTTCGGATTCTGTGTCTCCCTCTCTCTCTGCCCCTCGCCGCTCACACACACTCTCTCTCTCTCTCTCACTCTCACTCTCTCTCAAAAAAATTAAACATTAAAAATTTAAAAATAAATAAATAAAACAATAAGGCATGAAGAAACTAAATACTTACCCAAGATCACAAAGCTATTAAGTGGCAGAGATAGGATTTGAGTCCAGAGAGTCTTTAAATAGCAGTTAAAATAAATAAATTAGATCTATACACATGTATCAATGTGGACAATTTTAAAGACATAATGTTGAGTAGATGGAAGCCTTTCAACATAAAACGAAATATAAGAACAGTCCATGCTTGCTAAGGGAGAGGTAGATATTATGAGTTCATTAGGGAATAGGCTGTATTGAAGGTAAGGAACAAGGATGATGCCCCATAGTCATGTATACTACCATCCAAGAGGCAATCAGATACAAAGATTTCAAACAAGGTGTTTGGATCTGGAGAGGTGACAGTTACCAGGTAGTAGTGGAAACTGCGAGTGGATTTAAAAAGTGCAAAGAGGGAAGTAGGAAAGAAAGAGTCCGAAGTATGGGGAGAAAGAAACCAGGAAAAGAGGCTGATAAAGACACCAGAGTAGATGTAGATGACACAGTCACATCTCAAATATGAATAAGGGCTGAGCTTCAAGAGCATCATGGACAATATTGTCAAATGCTGCAGAGAGTGGTGAAAATACTTGGCACATCATTAAAGATATGGGAGAAACCAGTTTCCAAGGTAGTTATAGTTACAAACCTGTATCCATGCTTTGAAGAGTCGATAGGAGATAAGAAGGGTATGTAAAATGCAGCCTATTTTTTTTCAGAGTAGCTTGGTTAGTGAAGGGAAAGTGAATATTAGAGCATTAGCCAGAGGGAATGAAGGATTTTTTCAGTGGAGAAGACATGGTAGTACTTTTAGCTTGTGTGAAAAGAGTCAGCAGAGGGAGACATCTAAAATACTGGAAAGATAGGGAAGGGTAGGACTTACTGTAGGAACAACATCTGGAAGAAGATGGGAAGCAGTGGATCAAAAGCACAGGTGGAGAATTTAGCCTTGAATGTGAGAAATAATGAGGAAGTGAACAAGAGATCTCCCAGATGAGAAGAGAGACAGATGGAACAAAGAAAGGAGAGAAATGAGTTTTGTCCTGCTGTGTTTCCAGTCAGCTTTTCCCAGAAGAGATACTTGGCAAGGAAAACAGGAAACAGACAGGTGGTCCAAGGTCTTTTGGGTAAAGTTAATATATAGTTGCCTGATTATTCAGGTCTGAGTTTTAGGACAAAAAAAAAGTAGATTAAAAGCAATTACTGCAAATTTATGAATCACATCCAGTTGCCCAGACACCAGTCTCCTGACCTGAATTTCTCCTTCCCTTAGTGAGTGAAGCTGGAATATTGCCTATATGGAAGCCATTCTGAATTTACACCAAAAAACAAACTGAAACCAGAAAAGAGTTAAAGAAAAGTCTCACCAGATGTCAACACCAAAAGCCACCTAGTGATCATCCACACAAATCCACTCTCACTGAGGAAAAAAACAAGTCTCAAAAGGGTACATGATAGCTCCAGGGTCATCAAGTTATTGATGGGTGGATCTCATACTTTATTTTCATAAAATACATGATATATTTTATTTTTTTAAATTTATTTATCATTTGCCTCCTCCCATGAGAATATGGTCTCCTGGAGAGCAGGGATTTTTGTCCCCATTGCTCACTGCTGTTGCCTCAACCCTCAAAGTGTACCTGGTGTTTAGAAGACATTTGATCATTATTTCTTAGTGAATGGATTGCATCTAACCCAGTGCACTTTCCACTCACCCATAACAATTTCAAAATGAGCACTTCAAAGTGAAACTGACCCTTGTAACAATCACCTCCATGCAAATAATTTTTATTAATTGCTTCTTCATTGGGTGGAGAAGGCTCCAGGGTACAGCAGAATTCAAATCCAAGACTGCCTGGTCTCATAGCTAAATGTTGGATGAATTTGACCCATTCAGTTAGTTCTCCCTGACAAAAACTGAAGGGGTTTTTGTGGCAATAAACAAAACAACAATAGCAAAATAAATGAAAGCCAAATCAATATTATGTGACAAACTATACAGAGTTCACACAGCAGTGACCTTCACGGTGTATTCCACATTCAAATCTTCACCCATATTTTTATGTCTATGTCCAGGTTTATGCCACCCAAGATAAATATGGTAAGAAAAACTCCCTGGGTCTGTTGCTAGGGGAGTGTTACGAAAATTGTAACTTCATAGGACCCTTCCTCTGCTGAAGAAAATTCCCTATTTTGGGGGTTTTGTGTGAAAAAAAAAAGGAGAAAGAAACACTGTTAAGTAGGCAGCTACAAAGAAGAATGTTGTTAGATGCTGGGTGATTCTAAGAGAGGTTTTCCTACTCTCTCTGAAGTGTAATCTTTTTTTTTTTCCTTCAGGAGTCATCTCCAGGGACAGGAAGGAGAAACACTCTGACTGAGGATGTGTCCATCTCAGGGAAAGCATAGGAAACCTTAGAAGAACAGCTCACACAACAAAGCATTTATTTGTGAAATTAGGTAAGAGAATCGAATTTTATAGCTGTGAGAGATGCAACTGAGTAAAGATTCACATTCCTCAATGTTTTCTAGTATCTTTGGGTAACCCAAATTCTTACCAGAAAATGTACAGATTAGTATAATCAGTACATTAAACTTTATAATACATAAAATAGGATGGCAAATAGGATACTTAGTTTCTAGAATTTTTGCAAAGATCCAAAGCCAAGAACAAATATACCTCATGTTCTATGTTCAGAAAGCCCACCACCTTCCTACCAGGAATTAGTGACAAGAGCCAGTTTAGAAAATGCCTAGTCACCAACTCTCCCCATCCCCCCAGCATTATCCCAGTCAAAGAGGGGGGTTGGGTGCGGGAGAGAGGTGGTAAGTCTTATGGAGAGAGCAGAGCTTGGGTAGGAATGAAAGTACTTCTCTTCCCTTTCTAATGCTCAGTGGGAGAACTGCAGGAGGATCACAGAAAGATTGACAGTTCCTGCCAGGGGAGCCTGGCAACCGGAATCTAGCAGGATGTGTGCGGGGCTGCAGAACACAAACATCCCCGTCTGTGCCATCGTTAATGCTGAACATAGTCAGAGAGACTGGATTTGGGAAGAGCATCTGGGAGTCTGAAGCATAGAGCCTTATTCTTTTCAGCCCTCTTCATCCAATATGAGGAAGAACAAATGTGTCCCTGAAGTTGGGAAGTATACACAGACACAGTGTGGTCTTGAACTTTCTGTAACAGAAACACCTGTATTAGCAACACTTGAAGAAACTGGGGCACAGTGTCCCTGGGAGGAAAATGGTGGTAAGCCTCCTCCATCCCAATTTCCCATAATCCTCTGAAGTGTGAAGCAGACTCCAATAGTTTCCAGAGCTGCATGGAAAGGCACATGAAGGGCAGAAGATGAGGGTGGACCTCAGGGCTGGTAGATAGCTGCTGGGCCAATTTCATAAGGCTCAATTTAGAGAAGGTGTGATACCCAATCTGCTGTAAAAGGAAAACTGCCCTAGGAGATGGGGTGTAACTATTTGAGTAACAGCAAGTTAACAGAGTTTCAGGGACATTGTCATGTCACCCACATTTCTGCCAAATGAAGGAAAACATTCATTTTCTTCTCAAGCCCTAATCAGCAAATAACCTGGTATCTTTGCTTTATTTTTCCATTAAAGTAGGAAAAGAAAAGACTCTCTTTATTGCTATAATAGGTAAGATAGTACAGGACCCAGAAGCAGATAGACAAAGAACACAAAAGGCCTAAAGAAGGGAAAGGTCAAGTAGAACTTTAGGATCACTGAAAAGAAATAAGCAATTCTCAGAGTGCTGAGTAATTTATGGGAAAAATCTTGCCAGTAATTTCAGAGAAAACAAACCTCCTTAAGGAGCACTGTTGATAAAGTCTTGGTACACAAGCAGAAAAGAAGGGTTGTCTATAACTAATAATAAGGGCTGAAATACAAATAAACAACAACCCAAAGTAGATAGGTATGGGAAAAGAATAGTGCAGGAAACACCAAGAAGATTTGGATAGTATATGAAGAAAAAATCAGGATGGGTCCATGGCAGATTGTATTTTCCAAAGAGGAACACCACCACAGAGTCCATCCCCCATTCTCCATTTATAATGACATTGACAATCCTTCCATCAAGCAATAGAATCTCTGTCCCCAACCCTTGGACCCAGGTAGACATTTGTGACTGATTTGTTCAACGGAACACAACAGAAGTAAGGCTGTATGACTTCTAAGTCTAGATTATAAAAATTCTCTATTCTTTTACCTTCTTCTCTTGGACGCTTGCTCTGTACATCCAGACACCTTGATATGAGGAGGCCAAAAGGAAGCCTCTGGAAAGGCCCGTAAGAGGGGACCCATGCAGAGAAGAACTGAATCCCCAGGTACTCATCCTTCACCACGCTCCAGCTGATAGCCAACATCCAATTGCCAGCCATATGAGTGAGCCATTCGTGGAGTGAATCACCCAATGTCCAATTGAGCTGATGCTACATGAAATGGAGATAAACCTTTCCCACTATACGCTGCCCAGACTGCAGATTCTGTGCAAATAAGTGGTGGTTGTTTTAAGCCACTAAGTTTGCCAGGGAGGAATGGGCAACAAATAACCAAAGCAAGACCAGGAAGGAAGGGGATTATTTACCTAGCCAAAGCTGAGTTTCCACAGGTCCTTTGGAAGGAAGAATTGAAAGTTTCTATCAGTACTGCATTTTGTATAATAATACAAATATGACAAATATGTGATTTCTATAATTTATTGTCTCCTTAATGGTGTATGTGTAGAGATTTCTCACTTCATTATATAGGTTTAGGTGTTATTAATAATTCTCTTGGCAGTTTTTATTAACTTTCAAATTAAACTTTAAGTATTATTGTAGTTCACTATACAGAATGTTCAGCTTCAAATACTAGTAGTGGTTATAAGCTGTTGCCCGAAAAGGGGTACAGCACATAAACAATACTCTACAAAATGTGATTTACTCAGGCTACTTTTTAATTAGGTGAATAACATGCTATAGTTATAAAGATCGTCATGTGGGAAAAAGAACGCTTCCTGAAATATTTTCCCCAAATCTGAGTGGTAAATTTATAAAAAGTATAATCCAGACTCTCTGTGTAACAATAGAAAACATAAGGATCCATTAAGTGTGTGTTTGTAAAATATACATAGCACATAATTTTTTCATTTAACAGTACTCCAGCAAAGATTTTAGAGAAACTGGCTGCCAACATAAGACTAGACATAGAAGGGGCGCCTGGGTGGCTTGGTCGGTTAAGCGTCCGACTTCGCCTCAGGTCATGATCTCACGGTCCGTGAGTTCGAGCCCCGCATCGGGCTCTGTGCTGACAGCTCAGAGCCTGGAGCCTGTTTCAGATTCTTTGTCTCCCTCTCTCTCTGCCCCTCCCCTGTTCATGCTCTGTCTCTCTGTCTCAAAAATAAAAAAATAAACGTTAAAAAAAAATTAAAAAAAAAAAGACAAGACATAGAAGATACAGAGGTGAACAAAACACATTGGTCCCTGATGAGATACTAAGATGGTAAGTATATATATGTGTGATATACTTATATAAGTATACACACACACACATATGTGTATATGTGTGTGTGTGTGTGTGTGTGTGTGTGTGTGTGTGTGTGTGTGTATCAGAATGTTGAGAGGTATAGAAAATAAATTGAAGTAGGTAAAAGAGATAGCAGGCCAAGGTGGGATGGGGGTGGGTAAGCATGGTTGCTATTTTATATAGGATGCTCAGGAAAACCCTCCTGATGCACTAGCATTTAAGCAAAAAGTAAATCAGATAGCTACCTGGAAGAAGCACATTTCATGTTAAGCGAACAGCGAATGGAAACCCCATGAGATGAGAACAATCTTAGTGCATTCAGAGGACTTGAAGACACGATCAGGCTGCCACAGAGCAAGCAAAGTGCTAGTGGAATGATAAGCAGTACTGGGAATAGGAAACAGGTTGTGGAGGGACATGGAATATTATAGAGACACTGGAAAGGTTTTAGCTTTTGTTGAGTGATTATAATTAGATATAGATACAGATATAGATATAGATATAGATATAGATATAGATATAGATATAGATATAGATATAGATATATATCATGAACTGAATGCTTGGGTCTCCCTGAAAATTAATACATCGCAGCCCTAATTTGGAGATGGAGCTTTGAGGAAGTAGTTAGCATTAGATAAGGTTAGGAGGGCAGAGCTCTTATGATGGAATTACTAGTCTTATAAGAAAAGCAAGAGATAAATTTCTCTTTCTCTGAACTCATGTACCAAGAAAAGGCCATGTGAGGACTCAGCAAGAAGGCAGCTGTCTACAAGCCAGGAAGAGAACCCTCACCAAAACTCAACCCTCCTGGCACTCTGATCATGAACTTCTGGACTCCAAAACTGTGAAAATAGATCTCTGTTGTTTAGGCACCAAATCTGTGCTATTTAGTGATGGCAGCTTGGACTAAGACAATATGGCTATTGCCACAGTGACATATAGGACAACTACAATGTCAATCGGCTCAAAAAAAAATTAACATTTATTTATCTTTGAGACACAGAGAGAGAGAGACAGAGCATGAGCAGAGGAGGGGTAGAGAGAGAAGGAGACACAGGATCTGAAACAGGCTACAGGCAGTGAGCTGTCAGGACAGAGCCCAGCACAGGGCTTGAACCCATCAACTGTGAGATCATGACCTGAGCCGAAGTCGGGTCCTTAACCGATTGAGCAACCCAGGTGCCCTCAATGTCAACCGGTTTTAAGTCAAGACTGAAATTCAATTTTCTTTCAAAATATCCTCCTCTTCATTCTCCTCTCAATTCCCCTGTCCACTTCTACTAGCTTTTGGGTAACAACGGTGCTAATTGCATAGTTCTCTGTGTGAGATCGCCTAGTGATTGGTTTCAGTCACAACTTTTCCAGTTGTATTTCTAAAATGCAATTTTTCTGAAATATGAGCAAAAACATGAACTTTGGGAAGTATGCCTCTCTGTTGACTGAAATGTCTTTTGTTAAAGTCTTTTGCAAACTGTGTCACAAAAATTAAAATAAAAGGTCTTCTCTAATATGCATATTACAGTTATATTGGCACGGTTTTATAGATTGCTCTGGCTCTAAGAGGAAAACAATATTCTTTTTAATTTTTTAAAATGTTTTATTTATTTTTGAGAGAGAGAGAGAGAGAGAGAGAGAGAGAGGATGAGCTGGGCAGGGGCAGAGAGAGGGAGACAGAATCCGCAAAGCAGACTTCAGGCTCTGAGCTGTCAGCACATAGGCTTGAACCTGTGAATCACGAGATCATGACCTGAGCCGAAGTACAATGCCCAACAGACTGAGCCACCCAGGTGCCCCAAAACACTATTCTTCTATTCGAATGAGAGATTCTTGTCCATTATATGGAAATTCTTCTGCCTATAGTTATTTATTTATTTGTTTGCTTACTAATTAATTAATTATCCTTTGGTTAAAATAGATGGGGTTTCTGACTGTTCTTTTCAGGCTTTAGCTATCTGATTTCATATAGAATCGACTATTAGGCAGAGTTGAATTTAGCCTGCCAGCACAGGCTCTCATGAGTAGATGACTGTTTTTAGCTTCTCCTGGCCACATTTCATGTTCAGGTAGTTTCTCCTGAGCTCTTTAGAAGTTATTTGTCGTTATTACTATGCTGGTTTTCTCCACATTTCTGTTTTCGTGTTTTGCAGGAGTGCTCAGATAATTTGCCACATAATGGCAAATCTTTTAAGAGACTGAGACTCCTTTCCTTTCCTGGAGCACCTCTATTTCTCATTTCCTTCATCTTTGTCCCTGTCCCTTGTGCCACTTATCTTAGCACTTCCTCCTCCCCTCCTCCCCCTCGTCGTCCTCCTCCTCCTCTTTCCCCTCCCTCTGTCACACCACCCTTCCTCCTCCTCTTCAGTCCTGTCCAGCATTTGTATTCAGGCTCCCTGGCTCAAGTTTTTTCTAGATCTCTAAGGGATTTTCACCAAGTTTCTGCACAATGGGTGGGACTGTTTATCATTTCTCAGTCAAGACTCTTTCTGGGAGAAGAAATAATTACCTTCTTGGCATTTATCTCCAGTAAACAAACACACAAGAAACAAGCAAACCAACAAGCCCTAGCACTGGGGGGCTTTCTCCTCCCTGTCTTTAAGACTTATCTAGTGGTAATGGACCAGACATCACAATGGGCAGAAATGGTGCTTTGGACCCCCGCTTTTTTTTTTTTATGTTTATTTGTTTATTTTGAGAGAGAGTGCTTATGTGTGAGTGGGGGAGGGGGGGAGGGAGAGAGAGAGAGAGAGAGAGAGAGAGAGAGAGAGAGAGAGAGAGAGAGAATACCAAGCAGGCTACTTGCTGTCAGTGCAGAGTCCAACACAGGGCTCGAACTCACAAACCACGAGATCATGCCTGAGCCAAAATCAAGAGTCGGTTGCTTAACAGACTGAGCCTCCCAGGTGCCCCTTGGATCTCTGCTCTTTCACTCTTAACTATGAGGATAGGTTCTGTAAGAAATCTGCAGTGTCTTCAAACTCAAAGGGCAGGGATTTTATGCATTATCATCTGGGCTCACAATAGAATTCTAAGAATGACATAACATATCATTTGGGGGAAAAATGAACTTCTCTTATAAAGAACGTGGCTCACCTTATGCAGCACTTCCTCCACAGATAGAAATGTGGTATTTATGTCCTAGGGAAAACAAGGCCACAAAAATAAAGTGAATTCACAATATTGTAGGGATTCAAAAAATACATTTTTTCCAACTTTGTTTAGATTCTCCATCTTTCACGGCAGCTTTGGTTTTTATGCTTATGAGTCATAGTAAGAAAATTTCAAAACAAAGCTGACAAGATTTATGGAAATTTCATTCCATTATTTTTAAAGGAAACACTTTCATTGGAGGAAGGTAGGCATTCATCCCTCTCATATGTCACTACCTCGATTGCATTGGGCACCATAGGAAAAATGTTCATCTGGTTGTTTACAGAGAAGCAAGTAATCCTGTTAAGTTTAGACTAGAAAATTTTAAAGAGTCATATCATTCTGAACTTTAGAGTCAAAGATCTGGCTTTATATCGTGTTCCCTGTGTAGCCACAGACAACTTACTTAAGCTCGTTTAGACTGAGCTTTCCTATCTAGAAAAACCAAAATATCTGTGCCTACCTCTTAGGGTTGTTGTAAGAATTAAAGGAGGCAATGACACATAAAGCACATTTAGCAGCACATCTGGCACACAGTAAATGCTCAGTAAATACTAGATAATATTATTAGAATTGTAACTGTTATGGTCATTTTGCAGTTCTATTTTCTGTGACTCATTCATAGTATACTAGTATACTTTGCTCTATTACTAACTGGAAACCTCAGTCAATTCACTTGTTTTCCTCATCCTTCATTCATAGCCTTCTAAATGAGATTTCCTTTACATTTAGTGGGTTATAATAGCTACTTAACCCTCAATAAGTTATTTTAGATCAGCATTTTGTTGTCCAAATGATAACATTCAACAATAGAGGTTCTGTGACATGCTAGTTCTACGGTCTAATTTAGCAAAGAAACTCCAGGGTGCCATGGTTCTGCTCCTTTTCCATTGCCACACAAACATATTCTCTGTGATTACTGTTGATGATATCCAGAATCTGTATTCAATGAATACACAATGACAGTAACTCATAATATACAACCTCTTATAACTCATAGTTTTGACCTTAGTAATTTCCAAATAAAAATAATTGTTTAGTTTTTGGGGAAGAGAGAGAGAGAAAGAGAGAGAGCTTGAGCGGGGGAGAGGCAGACAGACAGGGAGAGAAGGAATCTTAACCAGACCCCACGCCCATTGCAGAGCCCATGTGGGCTCAATCTCACGACCCTGAGATCATGACCTGAGCCTAAATCAGGAGTCAGACACTTAAGTGACTGAGCTACCCAGGCACCCCCCAAAACTGTCTTTCTATCTCTGTCCCTTCTAATAATTAAGACCTTCATGTATGTAAGTTTTTAATGAAATCCAGTTGTTAGTATTCTGCTAACTAGAAATTAATTATGAACATATTTTTCCTTATTCTTAAGATAATGAAACTGAGACTGAATTTGACTGAGTTTAAAAGTGTCTTGAAAAAAAAAAAGTATCTTGACCAAACAAAAATCAGAAAGTAGTAACAGGTGAAACCAGGATTCAACATTGGTCTGTCAAATACAAAGGAACTGGCTTTAACCATCACACATGACTATACAGTATATGGATCACTGCTAAGGAAGATTTTTTAGGCAGCCATTATAGGCAAAGTTATTCCCCAAAATGAACAATACCAAACTGTGGTGTATGTGGTATTGCTTTCCTTTTCCCATGCATTATTCAGGTGGTTGTTGACCCATAGGGGCTACACCTGTTACTCTACAGACAGCTTACAAATCTTACAGTATAAATAATAGAAGAGCTTGATGGATTCTTGTGAATTTACACACCATGCCAAGTTTCCAGCAACCTCACTCTACCAGTTTCTGTGTTAGTTGACACAGGGTGGAATATTTACACTGCTGATTTCTTGGAGAGGTAATAAGAGCTGTGTGGCAATAAAGGATCATTTATCTCATCTATTGGCTGGAACTTACATTCTAAAAATGTAAGCTAGATGCATTCTTAAAAAATAATCTTCAAATCATCCCAGCTGCGTCTGATATACGGAGAAACCACAGGAGGTTGTATGTGTTCGAGTGGCTGCAGATATTTGCTGGGGGTGTTTTTATGCATGTGTGTGCAAGGCTCCAGAGCAAATGCAGTTTGTCTTCCAAAAATGGCATTTTACAGCTTTACATGAACTTGGTGTGCATTGAGGCATCTTTTGTGCTTCATGTTTAGTATTTAGATACAGAAATACTGAAAGATGTGATGCAGTTATTTATAAATGACTGATTTGCTAAAATAATTTTGGATGCACACAAGAAATACTGCCTTCTCTAAATTGTGTCAGATTTTCACTATCTTCAGATTACACTTGCAGAGCACAGTCTCAATAGCTTCTCTACACACACACACGGGTACACATAAATACATGTATAACTCTTGGGATCCTTGGTTAAGCAGTAGAGAGTAGTGATTTGGCTCTCCTGCAGTAGAGCTTCTTTGCTGAACATTTCAGATCCTAGCCCTTGGGTGTCCCATTCTTAGAATTCCTTCCCAGAGCAGTTCAAACTTCTTGATGTGGTGCTAGTTGGAACACGCCAGACTTAGTGCATGATTAAAATGAGATGGTCCAAATCTGTTATTGTCAATTACTGATAATATCATCAAGACAAGTCTTTGTTTAGAACTTTGGAACTTTTATCTGATGCATCAAGATGAACTGATAGAATTGTGATAAATTTATCTCTACTAATTCATTAAATAATACTCATGTGCTATATTCATATTTTGATGATTTCTTACTGAAGTTTAAATGAATGTATTTATTTACATCAGAAAAAAATGTATAACATGGTCTTCCCCACTTGGATTTGCCAATGAAAATGCCCCACCCAAAATCATTCCTTTCTGTAATTTTCTATCTCAGCTCCATTTTTATTTACTTCATAACATTCATTCATCACACTTTGTAATTATTTATCTGTTTTATATCAGCTTCATAGAGCACAGATCTTGGCTATTTTTTTTTACCAACAGATCAAGCACTCTGAGTGGCAAATGAAGTCCTTCTTTAAATATTTATTGAATGAATGGGGCACCTGGGTGGCTCAGTCGGTTAAGCATCTGACTTTCAGCTCAGGTCATGATCCCACTGTTCGTGGGTTTGGGCACCGTGTTGGGCTCTGTGCTGACAGCTTGGAGCCTGGAGCCTGCTTCAGATTCTGTGTCTGCCTCTCTCTCTGTCCCTCCCCTGCTCACACTGTCTTCTCTCTCAAAAATGAATAAACATTAAAACAATTTTTTAAAATATTTATTGAATGAGTGAAGTAATTAAATAAAAGACAGGTATTAATAACTTAAGTAGTCATCTTTTTAGCTTTATAAAATACTTTTTGAGAGGGCAAAAAGGACGCTGACTCTAGAATATTTAAAAATACTTTTCTACAGACAACCAAACTGAGAATGGTAGACTTTGGGTGGAAATATTAAGAAAAGGAGGAAGGGAGTCTGAGTAAGTACAGGCATTACATTTGCTTTAATCTAGCCTTAGTATATTAAGTTAAAATTCCATGGTGAGTTGGGGACAGGATAATCTTAATGTTAAAAAAAAAAAAGGCAGTTTTGCCAAATTTAGGCCAGACTCTAGAACAACTATGAACAATAGCAAAATCCTTGATCCGATACTGGCCTTGAGTTGTTTTCTCCTCTGTGAATCTTGTCCTCTCATAGCATCTTGAGATTCTAAGCAGGTCTCAGTCACCTAGGTAAGTACTAATGAAAGAATCAAAGTGGTGCCTTTTGGTTGTCACATCTAGGCTATTGACTTCAGAGTCAATACTAATGAAAAACAGGTGGAAAGAAAGCTACTGGGCAAAGTGAACTATACTAATCTTACTCAAGACAAATGTGAGCCTGCTCATCATGCAAGTAAATGGCCATCTTACATGTATTTATGTAAAAGGATATTTAAGGTTCTTTGTGTGTGTGTGTGTGTGTGTGTGTGTGTGTGTGTGTGTGTGTGTATTTTTGCAAACAATGTAGATAGATGGACAGACTGACAGAAACAGGTATCAAATACTTTAAATTTACCAATATATCACAGTATTATTTATGCTAAACAATTAGGCACAAAGTGATTTTTCAAGAATCTGAAAATGGCTCAGTGACTTATGACACACCTCATGATAGAATATTTTTATAGAAGGATCTCATTTCCCTCAATCCTCAGGCTCCCACACTCACTTCAGAGATGGCGTTCCATCATTTCCACCCTTTGGTGTATAAGAGAACCTCTGCCCCACCTCTCCATGTGTTATTATTCAAGATTGAAAGAGTTGCTAAACTTACTGGTAAATGGCTGATCTTCATCAGTTCACATTTTCACTAGCATGGAATTACTTTACCTCACAAGTGGGGACACAGACTTTTAGGCTTTTATTTCATTCTTTACCTTTTCCTTGGGCTGTCCTCCTTGGGATCTGAAAGGAAGTTTGTGGGATCCTTACTATTTTTCCATGTGAAAGCATAGGACCCAGGTCCTGCATTTCAGAATATATGTCTTAAAATCTTAAAGGACAGTGCTCTCTTTAGCAGCACACACCCGAAAATTGAAACAATACAGAGATTAGCATGGCCCCTGCATAAGGATGACATGCAAAGTCGTGAAGTGTTCCATGTTTGGGGGTGGACTAGATAAAGATTAAGAATATACTTATCATGATGAGCACTGGGTCATGCATAAAACGTTGAGTCATACGGTACACCTGAAACTAATACGACACTGTATGTTAATTATACTTTAATCTAATTTTATTTTTCTACATTTTTTAATGTTTACTTATTCTTGACAGATATAGACAGAACGTGAGTGGGGGAGGGACAGAGAGAGAGGGAGACACAGAATGTGAAGCAGGCTCCAGGCTCTGAGCTGTCAGCACAGAGCCTGATGCGGGGCTCGAACTCACGAGATATGAGATCATGACCTGAGCCGAAGCCGGATGCTTAACTTACTGGGCCACCCAGGCACCCCAACTTTAATTTTAAAAATCTGATAGAACAAATTCTCCCTGTTAATTTCTTCATTTTTAAGGTTGTAGTTATTTGTGGACTTCTATTTTTCAAACAACTTTTTAAGTAACTTTATTGTGTTCCTCAAATATCTAAGTGAATCTTAATTGGTTTGTGCAATAAATTTATAGAAAAATAGACATAGTATTGTCATCTGTATAACATCAAGAACTTTTAACCACAACCATGGGATGTTTCTCTATTTGTCTTTTATTAGAGTACTAATTTTTCCCAAGGAGAGTATGAGGCAATTATAGTAAATAGGAAGATTTAGTATGGCTTGTTTGTTAGGATTCTTCTTGGGGCATCTTTGTCTTCAGAGATAAGGATGCTCCTTTTCTCTGGCATAGGAAGGGCACCTCTTACCTGAGAATTTTATGATCTGTTTCAATAGAGAAAGATTGGGGGGAAGATCAGAGTGACCTTTCTGCTTCTGCCATTTTCTCAAACTCCTTCAGCTTAAAATATTCAATATGCCAAAGTGCCATATTTGGGGTTAGCATGTCCTGAACTCCATCAAGTAAAAAGGGAAATCCTCAAATATTAATTATATATATGCTTCAAGAATGCTATAGTTCAGTTCTGAAAGATTTTCAAAATGAAGAGAAATACAATATTCTCTGCAAATAATTTCTATTTTCTGGTTCAAATCTAATGATTTTCAAAGTATATCTTTTACTTAGAGTTGCACCAGTAGAAAACTGAGGGAAAAAAAGTATTGATAATGAGCAAAAAATTAGTAATATAATTCAATTTACTAGGAAAGTGACTCTAAGGAAAACAAAGCAATCTATATCAGACTGATCACAAAGAATAAACCCCATGTGTTTCATGCTTAATTCTTTAGGACCTAAATTTTGATTATTGAAGATTCTCATAGAAAACATTATATGATGAGAGAAAGAAAGAAAAAAAAACAAGAGACTTTCCTTTTCACTCTCTTCCTTCCTATCCACTCTCCCAAACAATACGTGATAGCTGAGTCTTGCCAGTATAATTCTACTTAATCATTTTTATGAGAATTAAGTTGCCAAGTTTTTCATCAAACATCAACTACATATTGGAGAAATACAGACTTTGCGTCACATTTTATTTAGTGTTCTACTAAAAAAAAAAAGATTAAATAAAGACTGAATTTATACATGTAAAGCAAATGGAAGAAATGGGGTTATTTTTCTGATAGTCTGTGCTGACATTAAATTTAACCTTGTGGAGAAAATAAAATTTAACCTTGGGGATACCTGGAATGAAGTATTTTATGATGGAAAGTAATTGAGAAATTAGCCCCAATTTTTCACTTCACTTAGAGTAAATAATACCTATTTCATTTCAAGCCAAAAAAAAAAAAAAAAAAGAAAGGTTTTATGCTAAAGAAAAAAAAAACTACAGAAGAAAATAAACACAAGCACATTAGGAGTTGGGGAACTTATTCACAGTTATTTTTTAAAAGGGCTTGTTGGAAAACACTTACAAATTTGGATCACAATCTCCATTGAGTAACATAGTTCTATAGCTAGATCACTGTTATCTGTGATTCTAATCTGGGATAACCTGACAGTGTAACCATGCCTAAGAGATCTCTTTTGTTCAACAGCATTTTGTTAACCAGCTGTCTTTTTGAGGTAGAAAACTGAATTTGTTAATATAAATAACACACAGGGAGGATATGAACAGTCAAAACAGTGTAAAAGGCCTCAATCTAATTGTTATCTTCCTGTCATCCTGGGTGGGTTCCCTGAGAGACAATACTCAGGAGCGCAGAGGGAAAACTCTTTACAGGATATTTTACCCTTACAATTTATAGTAAGTTGTTTTTTGACAGTTGTTTTTGACAGGAGGGCTTTGCCCCTCCTCTTCTAAGGAATCACGCAAAGAATGTGTGAGCCTAGGAGTCTAAGGCAGTATTTTTCTTAAACTGATGATGAACACAGCCGAAACTGAAACCCAAGGTCACAGATAATGGAAAACACACCATAGGCATTTTCATTGCCTTTATGTTTTTAATGATGTCTTCATTGTCTCTTATTGGGTTTTTGTTTTGTTTTCTTTTTACAGTCGCTTATGTTTCCTGCTCTTTGCGGATTGCTTTCAGGCTGGCATTATAGCACTTCCATAAAATATCTTAACGGCCCCCTGCAGGGCTTCTGTAGCGAAGGGTCTGCTAATGTTTCCATTATGACCCTTGTCTCAGAGATCTTTACATCACAGTCATCTTAATTTGCATTAGACCATGGGGAACATGTCACATAGGTCAGTCTTGGGAGCGATATTTTTTCGTACACTTGAAAAAAATGATGGTATAAATTCCCCAGCAGTTGTATAGCTCTGGAGCACTGAATCTAGTTACAGTAGCATTTACTGGGGTTTTAGCTGAGTAACTTCCATAAAAGTTAATTGAAATTATCTGAATGAAGCCTCAGGTGATGCTTTGGAAATAGAGACTAACCTTGTAATTGCCTTGTTCTCCTTTCACCTTCTTCTCTTGTCTTAAATAAGTAGTGCTGCAGCTGATTGAGCTAGAATGTCATCTTATAGATGAAGGTGGAATGACCTATTAATTAAAAACAAATTGTATCTTAGTTTAATAAAGGCTTCCAATATAAATATAAGACATTGTTTTGAAATGTCAGAGTGACCTAGGATAGTGATAATAGAAAGATGCAAATGCCCAAGGCAATGAGCTCTCGGGGAACAGATGCTCTGTCCCGGTAAGGGGGTGTCACACTTGTGGAATCAAAGAGAATTAAATACCACTTTGCGAAATGCTTGTGATCTATTTTCTTGTTATAAAATGTGATGAGTATTCCAAACATTTTATTTAAATCCTGAGTCAAAGAGTCAAGAAAAAAATAATCAAGAAATGAATAGAAAAATATAAGGGAAAGATTCTAGTAATACCCAAATATGTAGATTGTTTAAAAACTTTTAGACATTTGGCATTCATTTAGTCTTTAAATCTTTATAACAATCTTTTGAATCATGCAAGAGATTCCCATTTTCAAGATAAGTAAACAGATTATTGACAGACAGCGTGTATTTTTCAGACAGACCTGGACTTAAATTCTTCCTTACCATTTACTAAGTGAAAGTTCGGGACAAGTTACTCAATTTCATCAATTATGAACTTGCACATGGGCAATGTAGTGTTACTGTTACAGGACTGTTGGGGGCCAATGAGATTCATACATTATCTTCACACAATCCTAGCACAAAGAAGGCACTTAACTGTTCTTTCTCGTACTTTTTTTCTTTGAGAAGATGCGGACTTACTTAACAACACAGATGGTTAATAGCAAAGACAAAATTAAAATATGAGTGGTTTGACTTTTGACCTGATTTTGTTATACTCTATACCTTGTTCTTCGATAATTAAAGTTAATTCACCAAATATTCTCACATAATTTTATTTTAATTTACTCATTTTCTAATCGAATTAGAAGGGATTGTATTTGAAGAAGCATGATATGGAACAAAGTATTTTATGAATAACAGAACAATATATGATCGCAAGGAAGAAAATTTCTTTACTTCCAAATGAAGCCGGAAAAACACAAGGGAAATCAGAAAATTTTGTACTGTCTGCTAGAAATCATGAAACAAAATGTGTAGCATCTACCACAGGGTCCTACAGAAAACTAAAATCTGGAATGTGAAAATTGAAGGAGATAAAGTTAACCTATATATGTAATAACAAATTGTGACCTTTCATTCCTGTTATCTAGATCACTCTCTAGTGAGTTATTTTACAGAGTATCTCACAGGATGTGTTCTGGGGAAATGCTCAAATTACAGTGTAATTATATGTCTCCATTTGCCTGAAATGGTCTCTGTTTCGGTTTGTTGTCCTACTGTAATTATTAATAGATCACCTATCACTCTCAAAAAGTGTCCATCTTTGGATGATAAATTATATGGTCACACTTTCAATTAAAGACACAAGCCCCTGTCATGAGGAGACATAGTATTCTATCACAATCCTTAACCCAATACCAGGCACATCATCACTTTGGCTACCTATGTTTATTGTCACCATCCAACCCCCAGAGATTAGGGCTCTTTGTAAAACAGAGTATGAAACTGGGAAAGACTATCGGATTGGGGCTACAGGGTGAATATCTGTAGGGACAGGAGGAGAGCCACAGTGGGATACATACACTACATTGAAATTAAGGCATTAATATTTTTAAACTGTTTCTAGTGAATTAAGATGAATAGTGGGTAGCAGAGCATCCAAACAGAGCATCCAGATGCTATAAGTCAATTTCTAGTGTAGGGCCCAGTTACATATTCAAAGCCCCAGGTTTGGAGCACGTATGCAATTGTTGATAAAATTGTCACTATTCTTAACAGCCACATCACTTAGTCCTATAGGCCATTTTGATTAAGGTTTCTGGAAGGCTTATTCCTGAGAATAATTTATATATTGTAAACTGTTCCTGAGAAAATTTATCATATGTTATGCTAGTTCAATATGGTCAGTTGGTTGTCTTAATTTCTTGCTGGTGTGAATAGATTAACTCGTGTACACCAGTTGAATTACTGGGTTGAACCATATGAAATTGTTGCCTTTTAACCATTTTGACTTGAAAGCAGAATTCTATCTGGTTTAACCTAATATAATCCTATTAAGAAGGGAAAAGGAAGATAGAAATCTTAATTTAACAAGGTAAATGATCCTGAAGCATGACAGAAAGGGGGAGAGAAGGGGAGGGGGGGAGGGAAAGGGGGGGACAGAGAGAGTGAGAGAGAGGAAGGAAATAGGGAAAAGCCGCTAACAAATGGTTGTTGAACACCTATTTCCACATGCCAAGGAACAGTGCCAGGTGTCTGGGACTTAAAATAGACATTCTCTCTTCTGTCATGGCACAGGCCTTTGGGAACATAAATTAAGAGTTCATTGTCTAGTTACTTGTCTTGTTTTTAAAGATAAATTCTGATAGAGCAGATTCTCTTCCTCCTTTTCTATTTTCTTTTTTTCCTTTCTAGGTTTTCTTCCATTCCAGAATATTTTGATAGTAATTTGCAATCATTTTTCCTCCTCGGTCTGAAAGCCTAAATTCCTATTGCTCTAAAGCATCTATTTCACTAGGGTGTATATTAGTTACCTGTTCTGACATCTGTGCCTCCTCTAAGCACCAAAATGTAAGCTCCTTGAAGACAGGGAATGAGAATTATTCATCTTAATTATCATGTGCAATACTTATTCCTGGCCTCAAATGTTGCTCAATAAATTCCCATTAAAGCAAATAATGCCCAGTGTACTGGTGCAATATCTAGGCTATGCCCAAGCCTCAAATATGAACATATTGATAATATAGATATAAGCATTGCTATTCACTACCCAGAAATTGAATGTTGTCACTGGATGTTATGTTTGGAGATCAATTAAAATGAGTTGCTTTTCTCATATATATGTAGCCTCTTTTTTAATGTGAACATTAATGGGAATCATTTTTCATTGCTCAGAATGAAAATAAAACAGTTTTGCAGTTTGATTCAGTGTTTGCTGCTTTTTTATGCAATCATGCCAAGAGATAAAAAATATTACTAAATGACATAAAACATGATGAAAATTTTCTGTGAAAAGCTACAGAAACCTTAAACTATTTATTTTTCTCTTACCTCTTTTCCTGAAAGGAGACCTTGAATCTGGAACCTGAATCACTCTTGCTTGTCCTAAGATGTCAGTGGAAGATGGGGACAGCCAAGCTGGAAGGTCACCAAGAGACTTGCTAATGCATAATTTGTCTTGCTTCCTGCATTTCACAATTTTTAGAACATTGAATCTACTTGAATAACATAATAGGAAATACATAGCAATTCACTCCTTAAAACAAATAGGAATCCACCTACATGTATATCAGGGTAGAGATTATGCACATAGACACACAATACATATTTCATTTTAGATTTGAGAAAATATATAAGAAAATATTAATATATTCAGTTAAAATTTTGTCCCATATATATTATCGGGTATGTATGTTATATTGTGTGTGTATATATATATTTTTTTACATAACATATATGCGTATATGTTATACCTTGTTTAAACAGCTTATTATTTAAACTTGTTCTATTAATAAATGTATATATTGCCCTATAAATACACTATTCCTGAAAATATTTTTAAATATGCATTAAGTGGTAATTTTTGAATAGGTTTATGTGTTTTCTAGAGAATATTTTCCAGAAGAATCATCATAGTGCTCTCTAAAACCTTGGGAAACCAAAATCTAGAATTACGAGTTTAGGAGTGAAAGATTTTTAACAAAGTAGGGATTTGCCCTTAGCAGACTGTCCCTGGTTCCTCTGGCAAACAAGGGCTGTGCTAGAGTTGAAGGCTAACGTGTGCTGTCAGGTAAAGGTCACAATGACTCAGGTTGTTCTCTGTTCTTTGCAGAGTATTTGGGTGAAAGGCATCAAACTGATTCACAGAGAAATCACTTTGTTGTCTAAGAATAACAAACTGAGTTCTAGTAATAAATTTTATTTTGGCACCGGAGGAACATATTCTAAACAGTGTTTGTTGTTTGTTTTTTAATTCAATTTATTTAAACTAAAACAAAAGCAAAACCACTATACCTATTTCTCCCATTGTCAACTCCCTGCCTCTGGCAAACACCAATCTGTTCCCTGTACCGATGAGTTTGTTGAGTGAAATTTTATATATATAAAATCATACATTATTTGTCTTTCTCTGTCTGACTTATTTCATTTAGCATAATGCCCTCGAGTCCATCCATGTTGCTGCAAATGGCAAGGTTTCATTATCTTTTATGGCTGAGGGATATTCCATTGTGTATATAAACCACGTCTTTTTCCATTCATCCACTGTTGGATGCTTAGGTTGTTTCTACATCTTGGCTATTGTAAATAATGCTGCAATGAACATAGGGGTGCATATATCTTTTTGAGTTAGTGCTTTCATTTTCTTAGGATAAGTATACAAAGTGGAATTACTGGATTGTATGCCAGCTCCATTGATAATTTTTTAAGAAACTTCCATATTGTTTTCCATAGGGGCTGCACCAGTTTACATTTCCACCAGCAGTGCACAAGTTTCCTTTTCTCTACATCCTTGCCAACACTTGTTATTTTTCGTCTTTTGGGTAAGAACGATTCTAGTAGGAGTGAGATGAGCAAGGGTTATCTTTCCATTTATTTGTGTCTTTAGTTTCTTTCACCAATGCCTTATAGTTTTTGGTAGGTTTTTCTCCTCCTTGATTAAATTTATTCCTAGGTAATTTATTCCTTTTGATGCAATGTAAATGCAAAGTATTAGTGCATAGAAATGCAACAAATTTTATGTATTTTGTATCCTGCATCTTTACTGAATTCATTTATTAGTTCATTTATTAGTTTACAGTTCTTGATGAACTCTAGGATTTTCTATATATAATGACATTTGCGAATAGTGATAGTTTTACTTTTTCCTTTCCAATTTGGATGACTTTCATTTCTTTTTCTTATCTAATTGCTCAGGGCTAGGACTTCCAATACATTGTTGAATAAAAGTGGTGATAGTGGGTATTCTTGTCTTGGTCCTGATCTTAAAGGAAAAGATTTCAGTTTTTCACTATTGAGCGTGATGTTAGCTGTTTGCCATATGTCAGTTTGCCATATATGACCTTTATTATGTTGAGGTAAATTCCCTCTATATCTTCTTTGTTGAGTGTTTTTAGCATAAATGGATGTTGAATTTTGTCAATTTTTTTTTTCTGTATGTAATGAGTTGATCAAATGATTTTTTCCTTCATTTTGTTAACATGATGTGTCACATTAACTGATTTGTGGATATTGAAACATACTTGCATGCCCGGAATAAATCTTACCTGATCATGGCATATGATCCTTTAATATATTGTTGAATTTGGTTTGCTAATATTTTGTTAAGGAATTTTACATCTATGCTTATCAGGGATATTAAACTATAATTTTCTTCTCTTGTGGTATCCTTGTCTGGTTTTGGAATCAGGGTAATGCCGGCCTCATAAAAAGTGTTTAGAAGAGTTTCCTCCTCTTCTATTGTTTGGAAGAGTTTGAAAAGGATTGATATTAGTTAGTCTTTGAATTTTTTTTTTAGAATTCACCAGTGAAGCCATCTGGTCCTGCACTTTTGTTTATTAGCAAGTTTCTGATTACTGATTCAATATCCTTACTAGCAACGTATCAGTTCAGATTTTCTATTTCATCATAATCCAGTCTTGGTATATTGTATATTTCTAGGAATTTATCCATTTCTTCTAGGTTTCCAAATTTGTTAGTTTGTAATTATTCACAGTAGTTTCTTAGGATCCATTGTATTTCCATGCTATCAGTTGTAACATCTCTTTCATTTCTGATTTTATTTGAATCCTGTCTTTTTTCCGGGTGAGTCTAACCAGAGATTTGCAAAGATTCTGCTTTTCTATTCAAAGAGTATCTTTTGGTTCCATTTATCTTTGCTATGGTCTTTGTAGTCTCTGTTTCATATGTCTGCCCTAATCTTTGTTATTTTCTTCTTTCTACTAACTTTGGTCTTCATTTATTCTATGTTTTTAGTTCCTTGAGGTATAACATTGGCTTATTTGAGATTTTTCTTGCTTCTTGAGGTAAATTTTTGTCACTATGAACTTCCCTCTTAAAACTGCTTTTGCTGCATCCTGTACACTTTGGTATATTACATTTCCATTTTCATTTGTCTCAAGATATTTTGTATTTCTCCTTTGACTTCCTCTTTGACCCACTGATAGTTCAGTAATTATCATATTAGTGAATTTTCCAGTTTTCTTCGTGTAATTAATTTCTAGCTTCATAACTTTGTCATCATAAAAGATACTTTATATGATTTCAATTCTCTTAAATTTATTAAGATTTGTTTTGTGGCCTAACATATGATCTATCTTGGAAAATGTTCTACGTGCACTTGAGAAGAATGTGCAGTCTCTGGGATTCCTGGATATGGATAACTGTTTCAGCCATTATTTCTTCAAATTGGATCTCTGCCCCTTCTCTTCTTCTGAGAGCCCTGCCCAGAAAATGTTATTCTATTTGATGTTGTCCATATGTCAATTAACCGTCTTTACTTTTTTCATTCTTTTTCTTTATGCTTCTCTGATTGGATGAGTTCCACTGCCTTGTCTTTGAGTTAACTGAGTCTTTATGCTGCTTTATCTAGTCTCCTGTTGAACCCTTCTGGTGTATTTTTCATTTCAGTTATTGTATTCTTCGGCTCTATGACTTCTATTTGGTACTTTCTTATATTTTCCATCTCTTTGTTCACGTTCTCACTGTTCATCCATTGTCTCCCCAGTTTGGAGAGCATCTTTATGACTAATACTTTGAACTTTTACCAAATAAATTACGTATCTCCATTTTATTAAGGTTTTTATCTTAAGGTTTTATCTGGTTCTTTTCTTTGGAGTATATTGCTCTGCTTCTTTATTTTGCTTGGTTCTCTGTGTTGGTGTCTCTACAATAGATGGTTGGTTTTTGTACCATAGATGCTTTCCAAGTCTTAAAGAAATGGTCTCTTAAAAGAGGTGAACCTTGTTGTTAAACCCTGCTTCAGTCCTTGGTTTTCCTCTTAAATCTTTGTTCTTGTCCAAGCAGCTCGTTATATTATTAATAGCTCCCTATGGTTGAGGATGTGCCAAGACCTCTTGATGTTCCAAAGGGGGAATCTCAGCACCTAGATTCAGGTTAAATGGAAGCCAGAGCCTCACACATTAGCTTTTAAGTGCAAATATATACAGTCCTATGTGACTGCAAGCATAAACCCCACCAGCCACCAGGGGATCCAGAGTTGTCCTTGGGTGGCACAGAAATCAGCACTTCACATGAGCGTATAAGCTCTTCCCTGAGTGATACCAGCACACTGGAGTAAGGCACAGGGAGAGCATTAAGATGGCATCCACAGCCTACATTCCTTAAGAGCAGCTTCATCAGCCACTAGATATTTGCCAAACCTGAAGCTTGCCTCTCAGGCCAAATCTCCAGGACAATCTAAGAGGCCTCCTTCACAGAACAACTGGGGATTATGCCTCAGTCCTCTATGAAATGCCCTGGAAGTGACAGCTTGCAAAAGCCATCTCTTCAATTACCACAATCCTGTGGGACTCAGGAATGAAAGCCCCCTTGGCCACCAGAGCCAGGCAATCAAGGGATATTCCCTGGGCAGTGGCTACAAAAGCTGGGGAGCCTGACATAAAAACCAGGGCACCAGATGTGTGTAAATCTCTTCAGGGGATGCTGATGCTCTGGAGTACAGCAGAGGGTGAATGCAAAGATAGTGCCTACCCTCCATGGTCTTTGGAGAGGATTATAGTCAATCCCAAGATGTGTGTTCAATTAGAAGCTTGCCCCTGAGGCCACAGTCATGATTAGCTAAGAGGCTAATTCACAGAAACACTGAACTGCTGGGTCTGTTGCCTAGGGTGGTAGCTGTTTAAGAACTCTTTCTCTGTTAGTTAGTCCTATTGGACCCACAAATGTTAAGCCCCACCAGCCACCAGAGCCAGGTGATATACAGGTGTCTTATAGCAGTTGCAAATCTCAGGGTGCCAGACAGGACTATGAACTCTTTTCTTGGTGACACTGATTATTATAGTCTCATAGGACTAGGAATACAAGCTCTCCTGGCCTCCAGAGCCAAGCGATCAATTGATTACAGCAGCTGCAAAAATTGGGGCACCAGACACACATAAAAGCTTCCTTCCAAGAGATACTGTGCTCTGAAGCACAGCAGAGGGATAAACAGTTCTATATTTAGAGCACCACACCATGCAATTGTAAAGGTGTTTGTCTCCTCCTATACCGTGAGCTCATAGGGGTCAACAGAACCTATGCTTGTCTCATCCGCTTTGTGTCTCTCAGCACCGGGCCAGCACTTGGCCTGCCGTACATTATCAATAATTGTTTGTGAGCTTAATTTAACTTGATGTGGAAAACAAGTCTATCTTAATTTCCATTATAGTCTTAAATTAGCTTTCCATTTCCCGGAAGGAGAGAAAGATTATAAATGAAGTGAAATAAGTGTAATGTGGGAGGAAATAAGATAATCAGGTTTACAATTATTTCACTCTGAGCTAATATTTACTAAGTGTTTGTAAATGATCCAGGCAATTTTCCAGGCAGGTGGGTACTCGTTTTTATTCCACTTGACAGATCGGGAAACTGAGGCACAGAAAGGTTAAGCAGTTTGCTTAAACTCACAATGCTAATAAGTGGCAGGGCCAGGATTTGATCCATGTTATCTAATTACAGAGTCTACACTCTTAACTAGACAGTCAGTATCCTCCAGAATATTACAACATGAAACTAAATTATAAAAGTCACTAAGAGGGGCACCTGGGTGGCTCAGTCAGTTAAGTGTCCAGCTTCAGCTCAGATCATGATCTCATAGTTCGTGAGTTCGAGCCCTGTATCAGGCTCTGTGCTGACAGCTCAGAGCTTCAATCCTGCTTCACATTCTGTATCTCCTTCTCTCTCTGCCCCTCCCCTGCTCACACTCTGTCTCTCTCTGTCTTGCAAAAATGAATAAATGCATAAAAATTTTAAATCACTAAGAGAAAGAAAAAGTTTTTTTAATATTCACAAATTTTGCTAATTTGTATAATACTAAAAACAAAAAAGTAAAGTCTAGGATGTGACAATAAGTAATTCTGCTTTAAATTCTGCTTTACTGGAGGGGCACCTGGGTGGCTCAGTCAGTTAGGTGACCAGCTTCAGCTCAGGTCATGATCTCATAGTTTGAGAGTTTGAGCCCTGCATCAGGCTCTGTTCTGACAGCTCAGAACCTGGAGCTTGCTTCGGATTCTGTGTCTTCCTCTCTCTCTGCTCCTTCCCCGCTTTCACTCACTCTCTCTCTCTCTTTCTCTCAAAAATAAACATTAAAAAAATTTTTAAATGTTTTTTACTGGAGGTTAATGAAGCATAGCAAATTCAATAGGTGAATATACTAGTTAGCACTTGACATGAACACACATGTACATCTATTCAAAAACAAATATTGAGCATTTGTCACATGCAAGGTAATCTGTTAGGGATGGAGCCAGGAGGTACAATGGAAATCAAATCACTAACAGACCTAAGGGGGCCACAAGAGGTACATGAATAGCTTCAGTGCAGAATACCAATACAGACAGCATGATTTGAGAGAGGGAGAGAGTTGTTTTCCCCTGGAGATCTGGGTGTGTGGAGATTGGGGGACAACTTGCAGCAAGAAAGCAAGAGACATTCAAGGGAAACGGATAGTAGTATGATTCAACTGATGCATAAAATACATAAAGCAGATGAAGAATTTACAAGATACTGGCCCTGTTGGTAAGGCCTTGAATGACAGGACAAAGCAAGGAAGGAAGGTATGTGGTGTGTGTGTGTGTGTGTGTGTGTGTGTGTGTGTGTGTGTGTGTTTATGAAAGCATGAGAGAGACCACCTTATCTTCTTTTTTTAAAAAAATTTTTTTAACGTTTATTTATTTTTGAGACAGAGAGAGACAGAGCATGAACAGGGGAGGGTCAGACAGAGGGAGACACAGAATCTGAAACAGGCTCCAGGCTCTGAGCTGTCAGCACAAAGCCCGATGTGGGGCTCGAACTCACGGACCACGAAATCATGACCTGAGCGGAAGTCGGCCGCTTAACCGAGTGAGCCACCCAGGTGCCCCAAGACCACCTTATCTTCTATGCATTATTCTTCCATCATCCATCTTCCCATCAACTATCTATTTATTGTGATGTGTGTGCAAACACAAATGCATCAAGTTATAGTAGAAAAACAAGGACTTTGGCATGTGATGAACCTAAGTATGGATCCAGACTTCATCTCGCTCTAGCTGTGAGATGTCAGAAAAATTGTTTCACATAGCTGGATCTTGATTTCTTTATCTGTAAAATTCAGATAATACTACTCTGCAGAATTATTATGAGGACTAAATAAGAACAAACCTCACTGCCTTGATTCATAAATATTACTCAATATATATTATTTATCAAAGAGTATGAATATCTTCCTACAAGCAATACAAAGCTACAACAGAATTTTAGGTGAGTAACATACTTGCTAATTCATCTTGGTTCTGATTTCTGTATAGCGTAGATTAGAGGCTTCTTTTTTTTTTTTTGACTAAAGAATTCATCAATACCTAGTGATATATATACATGTGTGTGTGTGTGTGTGTATAATTTATATAATTTATAATTTATTATATATATAATTTAATGCCCTATTTCTTTGGTGTTCCTCAAGTTTGAGGAGCACAGTTCACCCTGCAGTCACATTCTAAACATGAAGGGCTTAAAGGGTTTAAGACAATCTGGTTTGATGTCGTCCCCCTGGACACCAGAGTAGTCAGGGTCTGCTTGTCTTCTGAGAACTTAAGAGAAATGAGTGCTGACTGGAAAATATTGCTCTGCTACTCAACTAACCTCCTCTATTTTTTAACTCTTTCTTATTAACAAAGATACCTGTGGAAACTGTGGAAAGTAATCGGGGCAAAATACCCTTGGTCTACCTTGGTGGAGAACTCTGCTGTGACTTCTTTGGTTAGCTGTCTCACAAAACATGCACAGCCAGGATAGATAGATATTCACTCCTCATGACTAATGTTCTCTGGGATATCTAAGAAGGAAAAAGAAAAAAAAAAAAGAAGTAGTGACAGTCTCAATGTTATGAACTGATTGCATGGTAGGCGTCCAATGAGAAAAAATGGGGGAGGTAATGAGAAATTAGGACCCATGAATCTTATAGCAGCAATAGAATATTCTATCACACTTGATATAATTTCCATATACTGAATGTCTACTTTTATATTTCCTCTTTATATTTTTACTTCTAAGCATACCTTGAAAGATTTGTCTCAGTGTGTTTCTTTCAGAGGTCAATCCTCAGGAGATTTTAGAAGTATATATTCCTTTTTTTATATATATTATGGTTTTAAGATCCTGGAATTTTGTCTTCAGAACTGAATTGAGTAAGCCACTTATTACTCCACTCTTTTAGCCTGTCCAAGTCAGTCTAAGCACGCTTTTGTGACTGCACCTTCAACGCCTCAAATTCCCCATGTCAGCAGATTTTATCCTCCTAATGCATATGCCCTCTTTTGGGTCATTGATGTATAAAGTGAACAAAAGTCTGTCCTAATATTTATCCCCGTAGCAGTCCATTAGTTAGTCGTGACCAGTTACCATTCTCAATTACCTTCAATCTTAGTTATCCAAGGTAATTTTTCCCCTCATTCAAATATCTCATCCCTTCGTACCATAATTGCTGACCTTGTGAATCAGTTTTTCTGAACTCTATTATATTTTAAAATGTCTCAAATTATATGGAAGGTATATATTCATTATTTCTATTCCCTCTAAATAAGGATTTCATGCCGCCTTGTTCCAGAATTTTTTATTAGTTTTGTAATGAATGGCCTCTTTTAGTGAATCAGCACTATCTCTCTAATTTGAAACACTAATTTTTGTATATAAATTTTTTAGGTCTATATTTAAATTCTAGTTAGTTAACATATGGCATAAAATTAATTTCAGTTGTACAACCTGGTGCTCATCACAACAAATGCACTCCTTAATCCCCATCACCTATTTAAGTCATCCCCCAACCCATCTCCCTCTGGTAACCATCAGTTTGTTCTCTGTAGTTAAGAGTCTGTTTCTTGGTTTGCCTTTCTCTCTCTCTCCTTCTACTTTTTGCTCATTTGTTTCATTTCTTAAATTCCACATATGAGTAAATCATATGGTATTTGTCTTTCTCTGAATGACCTATTTCACTTACATAATACTCTATAGTTCCATCCATGTCATTGCAAGATTACATTCACTTTCATAGCTTAGTAATATTCCATTGTGTGTGTGTGTGTGTGTGTGTGTGTGTGTGTACCACTCTTCCTTATCCACCCATCTATTGATAGACACATGGGTTATTTCCATAATTTAGCTATTGTAGATAATGCTGCTATAAACATCTAATGTTTGTATATACTCTTATTGTCTCCACTCTCCAGTTTCCCGTTTAGAAAAAAAATAAACTATTTTGGAGACTTTACTGGATCTGATTTGCTGTACATAATCTTTACAATTTAAAACAAGCATATATTTTAAATATTTTTAATATATCTTGATTTCATATTAAAATATATTTTATAGGTCAGAGAAAAACACAATGGAAGCAGAAGGCAGAAAGAAAAGATATTTGAAGATGCCATGCTGTTGGCTTTAAAAAATAAATAAAATGAAATACATTTTGTATATTACTGATACTTGCCTGATTTTCATGATAAGCTATGGAACTTAAACTGCTTTCTAGGAATCAAAGCTCGTGGACTATTTAAATGCTTTTGTCAGTGAGCCAATTCCAAAGGTGATTCTATCATATGGTAACAGTAAATTGTTTGACTAGCTAAGAATCACTGGCTAAATGTTATTCAGTGGTAAATTTAAAGCATTAACTTTTTTAGTGTTTGTTTATTTTTGAGAGAGAGAGAGTGCGCGTGCTCACACACAAGTGGGGGAGGGGCAGAGAGAGACAGGGAGACACAGAATCCCAAGCAGGCTCCAGGCACAGAGCCAGACACAGGGCTCGAACTCATGAACAGTGACAACATGACCTGAGCTGAAGTCAGATGCTTAACCAGCTGAGCCACCAAGTTGCCCCAAGCATGAACTTTTTCCAGATTACACTTTACTAAGTGACTAAGCCAAACCTACAAATCATAGTAAAAATATCCTGATTTGAAAACATTTTTTAGGTCTGAATAGAGCTGATTATCTCCACCTGTTGCTGTTTCTCTTGAATTGCAGGATTTACTCTTAAATGGGTTATTGACCTCTTGAATATCAAAATAACAAGTTATGCCACAAGACCTATTTTTGACCATCATAATGAAAACTCAATATTGATCATGTGTGTATTTAAGATATTACACTATCATCACCACATAGATAGCACAGATAATTTCAGTGGAATTTAATCATATCAACTCTAATTATAAGGAAATACAAACTACAGCCACTGGTAGAAAACCATTATATTTAAATTTTAAGTCACACCCAACTCATGCCTACTGCTGGAAACATCTAAGAATATACTAAAATAATGGATGGGTTTTTTCTTCTGACTGGATTTTTTTTTTTGATAACTAGAATAAAGTAACCCATATTCAGCATACAGTTGTCATTTTATAACTTCAGGACTAAACCCTCAGAAAGCCTGCAATCTAGGACTGCTAGGGACAACGTGTTTGGAAAACAGTCTCTGGGTCACTCACCTCACAGTAAATTCTCAGTAATGTGCCTACAGTGCTACCAGTTGCTTACACCTCATGGAAAAACAGGCCACATTTTCCATCGTGGGTAAAAGGGCCTAGGAGTATATTTAAGCAAAAAGCATGGGTGGGATGCATCTTGAAGGACTTGCACAGGGAGTGTTGTTAGTATGAAGACCTGTATGCCAGGGAATTATGGATATTGATCATGTTATCAATATCAATGATATGATTGGTGTTTCTTGGATTGTAGACTAACTTCAATCCAGTTTAGTTTTTCTACACTTATGGAAAGTAAATTGTATTCTATTATCTCTTTCCATTGGCTTCTTTCTGTCAATCGCATTGCTATCTCCCTTGTGACAAATTTGCAAATAGTTTTCTTACTTTTAGACAAACAAGGACATGGGGGCATTGCATCATTACAAAACTGAAATCATCAGTGGCCAGTGATGATGGTTAACCGTTCACCCTGCTATGGTTTGGAAGATATCGTAACCTAAAGCTTCCTCTCCAGTTCAGTTATTCTTAAACTCTATCCCTACTAAATCCTGGACATTAGTACACATACTATGGCTAAAACAGACTCTATCTTAACTTGACGATATATAATTTCTTTCCCTTCCTTGGCTGCAAAAATCTGTAACTGCTGAATAATTCATTTGCTCTTGAAACCAGCCATTTTTCATCAGCCATACCTTATTAATTTGCCACCCAAATCTTTTCCTCCTCTGCTAGATGCTACCCTTAACACAGGAACTCAAAATATCACAACAGTAGGTATTTAACTGTGGCTGATTCACTTTTAGCATAAATGGCAATTTGTCATTACATGAATTTGTATATCTTTGGTGCTAGAGAATTTAAATTTTTCATGTGTAATTTTTGTGCCAAATGTAACAGAAACAAAGGTCCACATTAGAGTTCATATAAGTTTCCTATTTTGTCTTTATGTGGTACACTTGGGACTATGCATTACATCAAATTTAATCATTTTCTTTTTTCCTAATGTAATTCATATTATAATTTCTCCTATTACTGATTTATAATGAGAATTTAATTAGCAGAAAAAAGAATTTAACATATTCCATCTCACTAATAATAAAGAAATTATAATTAAAATTATGTATTTTTGAACTATGAGATTGACAAAGGTTAAAAGCAAAATACTAGCATCTAATATTGGAAAGTAAATGTTAAAAGAGATTTGATAAAGGTAGTTATTTTGATAAAGGTAGTTTGATATCTAGTTTGATAAAGGTAGTTATTTAAGCTGGTGTGAATTTGTGGAATAAACCCTAACAATGTTTATCAATACCTTTGAAAATGTTCATGCCATGGGGCCCCTGGGTAGCTCAGTCAGTTAAGCATCCAACTTTGGCTCAAGTCATGATTTGACGGTTTGTGAGTTCGGGCCCCATGTCAAGCTCTGTGCTGACAGCTCAGAGCCTGGAGCCTGCTTGGGATTCTGTGTCTCCCATTCTCTCTGCCCCTCACCCACTCACACTCTGTCTCTCTCTCTCCAAAAATAAATACTAAAAAAAATTTTTTTTAATGTTCATGCCTGAATTTATCCATAAATATTCTAGCAAATTATGTTTTTTAATTATAAGAAAGCTATACAGAGATATACATATAATTTCACTATAATGAAATTTCATATTATTTTACATACTCTGTATACATATTATACAAGTATAATGGCAACATTTAGAAAAATTCAAGGTTTCTAAAGAATAGGGGTAATTAAGTTACGGTATATCCTTTGGATGGAATGTTATACAGATACATCACTCAGATACATGCAGATAGTCATTGATAGAGATATATAAGTAGAAAATTACACATAGAAATATAAAACACCAAAAAGTTACCAGTGACTATTTCTAAGTAATGGAATTGTCAATCATTCTTATTTTTTATTTTTCATTTCCTGCATCTTCTTGAAACTTTTACAGCTAATTATCAATTATTTTTATAATTCAGGAAAATGCTGTAACTGAAAAAAAAATGGAAAATTCTAAAAGTGAGTCAAATATTTTCCCATTCCTTGTGATGTCAATTTGCAGAGTTATTGAGTCTCCACTTGGTTGCAATGGGTGAAAAGATGGGGAGTTTTCCTGTTTGGGCTTCTTGGCCATCAGTAGTGAGTCCCAGAAAGTCACATTTTTGCTCTTCCCACCCTCAAAGCACTACTTGGGGAACCACTTCAGAGTTCAGAAGCCTAGCCTTAGCTGTGTGTTGGCCTCTCCCATTTTGTGAGACAGGAGGGTCCTGTGCTGATGATCTGTTTTCCTAATGAAACGAAGGCTGACCACTTTCTCTTTTCCAGGACTTTTTCCTCCTGCCTGTGGCTTTGTGCAGAGAAGACAGTTAATCTGTACCTCACTTGGGGATTCTCTTGCTCATAAACTATGATACTCACTATGTTGTACCCTAGTCTCCATTTTTATGGATAAACTCCCAGATTTCTGTGTCATGCCTATTCAAAGGACCATTATACGAGTTTGCTTGCAATGCCACTCATTCTACGTTGATTTTGTAATAGTTCTTTTTATATGACAAATAGCAAACCCTTATCAACTGTATTCAAAGATCTCCAACAACTGTTCTCTTCTTATGTGAATTTTACTTTTATTGCAAAAGCATTGTTAACATATGATAATTTTTTCAGTGTCCTTCTATATCTTATTATGTCAAATTGTAAAAGTTGCCTTTCATCCATAGATTTTACAGATATTGAACCAGCCCTGCATCCCAGGTATAAATCCCACTTGGTCGTGGTGAACAATTTTTTTAATGTATTATTGGATCCAGTTGGCTAATATCATGTTGAGGACTTTTGCATCCATGTTCATCAGGGAAGTTGGTCTTATAGTTCTCCTTTTTAGTGGGGTCTCTGTCTGGTTTTGGAATCAAGGTAATGCTGGCTTCATAGAAAGAGTGAAAGTTTGGTAGAATTCCCCTGGAAAGCCATCTGGTCCTGGGCTCTTGTTTTTTGGGAGATTTTTGATCACTAATTCTATTTATTTACGGGTTATGGGTCTGTTCAAATTTTCTATTTCTTCCTGTTTCAGTTTTGTTAGTGTATACGTTTCTAGGAACTTGTCCATTTCTTCCAGATTGCCCATTTTATTGGCATATAATTGCTCATAATATTCTCTTATTATTGTTTTTATTTCTACTGTGTTCGTTGTGATCTTTCCTCTTTCATTCTTGATTTTATTTATTTGGGTCCTTTCCTTTTTTCTTTTTGATCAAACTGGCTAGTGGTTTATCAGTTTCATTAATTCTTTCAAAGAACCAGCTTCTGGTTTCATTGATCTGTTCTACTGTTATTTTTGTTTTTTTTTGTTTTGTTTTGTTTTGGTTTTTTTTTTTTTTTGGTTTTGATAGCATTAATTTATGCTCTAATCTTTATTATTTCCTGTCTTCTGCTGGGTTTTTTGTTTTTGTTTTTGTTTTTGTTTTTGTTTTTTTGCTGTTCCTTTTCCAGCTCCGTAAGGCATAAGACTAGGGTACAACATAGTGAGTATCTTGTGTATCTGAGATCTTTCTTCCTTCTTTGGGAAGGCCTGGATTGCTATATACTTCCCTCTTATGACTGCCTTTGCTGCATCCCAGAGGTTTTGGGTTGTGGTGTTATCATTTTCATTGGCTTCCACGAACTTTTTAATTTCCTCTTTAACTTCTTGGTTAGCCCATTAATTCTTTAGTAGGATGTTCTTTAGTCTCCAAGTATTTGTTGCCTTTCCAAATTTTTTCTTGTGGTTGATTTACATCCATAGATTTTAAAAAGAAAAGTGTGTACTAGCTTAGAGGTTGTTATTTTTGATTGTATACAGGGGAAAACCATATTCCCTAGGATTTGCTCTGAAAGATGTGTATTTCTGGCGTTGAGATTTTTTTATGATATTAACTGATTTGGTAATTTCACTGGTGGGGTCTCCACATGTGGTGCTAAAGTTGGAAGTGGTTGGGAGGATCATAACTTAGGGACAAAATGACAGGAAACATGGAATGGAGGAAGTCAGTAGGAGGAATAAGTTGTCCCAGAAATAGTGAGGGCTGGCTATAAACTATGGAGAAAGGTAGCCTATAAGAGAATCCTCTGTGCGTTGGTAGGTATGCCCAATGGATTCTGGGATCTAGAATATTTTATTTTCAGTTTTAATTAAAAAAAATTTTCAACATGTCATTTTATTATTTTAGCTTTGGCCTATGTATTATCTAGGCCGCTGCAACATGAGGAATGAAGAAATGTCCAAGTTTGTGTTTTGGAGGTAAAGTTGGTCAAAGAATGCTGGACTGGTAGAATACTTGACTCCCAAAATATATGTAAAGGAGCCCTAAAAATACTCAGAAATACTTGGACAAGAGATTAGTTTTTCTGAAATCATGTAGAATGAGGTTCAATTTATTGTTACTTAAATTAAAGGGGAGGGTAATTCCAGAAGGATATGTATAAATTAAGTATAACCCATTTGGGTCATTTTTTTTTTTTTTGCCAATTGCTATGTGGTTCTGGCCACACAATTTTTAAAATAGACATCCCTTCTGCTTTATTTGTATATTTTACTTTGTCTTATAAAATCCTTGTGTAGCTGAATTTATTTCAATTTTTCCCTTTCTTTTCTATGACCCTAATTTATTTTTTATCCCTTTTTTTAAATTAAAAAAAATTATTCTAGTACAGTTACCATACAGTGTTATATACATTCCAGGTGTACAATATAGTCATTCCATACATGTATTCCATACATCACCCTGTGCTCATCATGATGATTTTAACTTCTTTATGTCAGTAACACACTGCTTTAAATTATGCTTTTTGAATTTTGTTAATATTGTATTAATTTCCTATGGCTGCTGTAAAAGTATCACAAACTTGGTGATTTAATACAATATAAATTTATTCTCATGGTTCTGAAGGCTAAAAGTTTGAAATTGATGTGTGAGTGAGGCCATGATTCCTCAAAAGGCTTCATCCTTCCTTACTTCTTCCTAGTGTGTGGTGGTTATGGGCAATTCTTGGTGTTTCTTGGATTGTGGAATCATAACCCAATGTCCACCTCCCTCTTAACATAGTGTTCTCCCTATCTGTGTCTGTCTGTGTCCAAATTATCCTTTCTATAAGGTTATCAGTCATATTGGATTTACCACCCCCTGTAACCCAGTATGACCTCATGTTCACTTGATTATATCTGCAAAGATCTAATTTCCAAATAAGGACATATTCTCAGGTTGTGGATACACATAAAAATTTTAAAGAACAGTATTCAATTCAGTATAAGTATATTCTAATATAATCCTTGTAATATTGGTCTTTGTGTTACACAGACCTGTGGAATCAAAATTTATGTTATATTGCCACTAGGACTTAAGATAAAAAACCCTTTGTGTCTTTCATTAATTAAGTAAAAATTTACTAGTGAATATAGGCTATGTGTCAGGCACTATTTTAGACACAAGAATATAGCAAACGAGGTGCCTGACATTATGGGGCTTGTATTCTAGCCCTATGAGGGCTAGAGGGATGAGGGATACAGACAATAATTGAGTATATATTTGGATACCATCATTTCAGATATTCTGAAGAAAATAAACCTAACATGAAGGGAGAGAGATTCACTGGGGGCAGTGTCACTGGGGAGATAACATATGAACAGAGCCTTGAAGGTTAAGAAACAGCCAGTCATGTGACCTTCCAGGCAAAGACATTGTGATGTGAAGTCATGTGCATACACAGGCCATAACTATGACACATCCATGGCATATTCAAAAAATTACAAAGAGGTGAGTTTATGTGGAATGAAGTGAAAGGGAAATATAGGCCCTGAGGCCAGACAGGGATACAGAGATCAGGTTTTGCAGGGTCTTTTAGAGTATGCCAGGAGCTCAGATTTTATTCTAAGAGGAAATCACTGGAGTGTTATAAATATGAAAAAGGTATGATCTGATTTATGCTTGCAAAAATATTATTTTGCAAGTAATGTTTGCAACCATTCTCCTGACTGTTGGAGAGTTAGCACTCACCCTACATAAGTCAGGATAGTCTGGGCTCTATTGAAATAACATATAAACTCTGAAATTTCAGTGGTGTAATACAATAAAGATTTATTTCTCCCTTACATAGAGTCATACAGGTCAGGAATCTCTCCTCCACCCTATAGCTGTGTGATTTAGAATACATACTCCCCAAGGATGCCAAGGCAAGGAAAGAAAGAAGACTGGAGGATCATGTAAGATGCTTCTAAGGACCAGACCTAGAAGTGGCTTATATACATTTGCCCACATCTTGTGAACCTAAGCTCAATTATATGGTACAAAACTCCTAACAAGGGAAGCCAGGAGATTTTGTCTTCTTGTGCATCTAAGAATAGGAAATAAATGTTCCTGCCAAACTCCTTGAGCCAAGATAACTCTGACTTACTGCTTTTTAGAAGCATCAAAACCTGGTAGACATCCTATTCTCTTTTTCAGGAATAGTGAAGCAACACCTTCAGGTCTTTCCGGGGTCTTGGCATCAACTAGCAAGCAGGAACTTCATTAATCTGACAGAGTTCCAAGCCCCCACACACCTTCTAATTGACCTGGGATCTTGAGAGAGTGATAATTATTTCTTGGTCATTCAGAATCACTTTCTGCTTGCTACACCAAGCTAGCGTAGCCAAAGACAAAAAAGCTTCTCTCCAGGACCAGAATTCAGAATGACTTACATGCCATACAACTCAGACCCCAAAGGAGGAGCACTTGGTATGGATGGAATGCATGAGCAGCTACATCTTTTCCTTTTTTAAGTGAGAGGACTGATAAAAGGAGTAGCACTGAGAGGAGCCATCTCCTTAATTCTCCTTTGTCAGCAAAATTGTATTTCTCCTCCAAATTTTCCTTTCACAGCTTTTTCTCTGTGAGAATGGGTAACTTCTTATTTCAGGATCACAAAGGGAAAATCAGAATTATTATGACTTTTGAGACACTTGCCTCTTTTTTTTTTAATTTTTTTTAACGTTTATTTATTTTTGAGACAGAGAGAGACAGAGCATGAACAGGGGAGGGGCAGAGAGAGAGGGAGACACAGAATCTGAAACAGGCTCCAGGCTCTGAGCAGTCAGCACAGAGCCCGACGCCGGGCTTGAACTCACGGACCATGAGATCATGACCTGAGCCGAAGTCAGACGCTTAACCGACCGAGCCACCCAGGCGCTCTGGGACACTCGCCTCTTAACCAGTAATAACACAGGGGCACCTGGGTGGCTCAGTCCATTAAGCGTCCAACTTTGGCTCAGGGCATGATCTCACTGTCCGTGAGTTCAAGTCCCACGTTGGGCTCTGTGCTGACGGCTCAGAGCCTGGAGCTGCTTTGGATTCTGTGTCTCCTTCTCTCTCTCTGCCCCTCCCCTGCTCTGTCTCTCTCAAAAATAAATAAACATTAAAAAATAAACCAGTAATAATACAAATACTGGTGATACTAAGAGTATTTATTAACTATCCTTTTTATTTATTTATTTATTTATTTATTTATTTATTTATTTATTTTTGGCCAGACGTTGTGATAAATTCTTTAGAATGTTTTTTTTCTTTCAACTCTCACTACAAATGTATGCAGTTGGAACTACTAAAAAAATTGTTAAAACTGAAAAGTAGAAAGATTATGTCCTCTTTCTGGTTCCACAGCTAGTAAACAGGGAGCCAATATTCAAACTCATTCTAATTCCTACTCCCATGCTCTTAATCACAAGAAAAGGATAAGGCAGATCCCCAGCCTGTTTTGATTAATCAAAATGCAACTACTTAGGTTAAAGATTCCATAGCTATTTACTAACTTCCCAAATACTTAGGATTCTAGAATCTATAGTCTGAATCTTTATAAGCATATCAAACACAAATTAGATTTTTTGCTATGGAGATATTAAACATAAATATTCTCGGAGCACCTGGGTGGCTTAGTCAGTTGAGCATCTGACTCTTAATTCCAGCTCAGGTCATGATCTCATGGTATCAAGCCCTGCGTCAGGCTCTGTGGTGATCGTGCAGAGCCTGCTTGGGATTCTTTCTCTCCTTCTCTTCCCGCCCCTCCCTTGTGTGCTCCACCCCCGCTCTCAAAATGAATAAATAAACTTAAAAAATTATATTCTCAAAAATTATAAATTCTATGGACTCTGGAGAATGCGCATGCCTTCTCTGATAGCTTTAACTTCCCAACCTGCCCCTGCTATCAGCCCTGAAGCCATATTTCTTTGTCTTTGAATCTTTCATATTGATTTGCAAATAGTATGCTTTCAACAAATGTTTGTTAAATTAGCAAATTCACATACCTATAAGTGTCTATGGGCTTGAAAATAGATGGAGAAGCACCAAGTATCAATATGTTTTGAAACTATATGACGATGTGTGCTTTTGTCTGTAATATGAATATCTTTTGTTTTTGTCTTATTACATATATAATAAATGATTATTGTAGAAATGACACAAAATACTGATACATTTCGTATAGAATATATGTGTATATACAAATAAAGTGGGCTTATGCTGGCGCACTGCTTTTAATTTTTAAATTTCTCTTTTGACTATCTATCAGCTACTATTCAACAATAAAACTTTCTAAACAATACCTAATATTATTACATGGCTAGTTTCAAGCTTTCATAGACTATTTATGATGTGGTTTTCTGGAGAGGAACATGTAAAACCAGGTCTAAATCTCCCTGTGAAATAGTTTAAGTTTTACTGTTGTGCCAGTAAAATATTCTTGCCTTGAAAATAAACAAAACAGCTCAAAAGTGAGATTTTTTTTCCACGTATGATATGTACACAGATTTATGCAAAAATTCTATTGGTAAACAGCCAAACAAAACAAGGTCCCTTCATTATGAATGCAAGAAAAATAATTAAACAATCATTTAAAAACCCATAAACACAGTGCTCCTGTGCATACCCATACACACACACACACACACACACACACACACACACAGTCTCATTAACTTCAAACCACGAGAAATTAATTACAGATTCACTGCTAATGAACATATGGGCTAAGTGCTGACACTCAACTGGTTTCAGTTCAGTGATCACAGAAACAAAGCAATGCTCACAGACGGATGGTGGGGGAAACGTCAGTGAGTGGGGGCCAGGAAGCAAGATTCCTTCATAACTATGGAAAGCAGTTCCAAAATATTCAGACAGAGGAAAAAAGGGCTCCAAAATTCATCCCATGTTGAATAGGAACAGACCTTCTCCATCACTACCACCTGCTGTCTCCACCTCTAGAAGAAACTGAAATGTCTTAGGGAGGGAGAAGCTTGAGCAGAGGGCAGAGGGTAGAGAATTGGCAGAGAACGAAGGCTTAGGACTAAAGAGATACCTACCCCTTAAAAAATAAAATGGGCAAAGAAGAGAACAGAATAATAGTGTGTCTAAAGAAAAGAGTCTCAAGCTAGAATCAGTTACCTACACAAAGAAGTCCTGAGTTAAATCAGAGGTTAAGTTACTGAGAGATTGCAGAGAAATTAAGATAGTGATACTGTAGGTCCTTTTCCATTTAAATACACTGACAATTTGAAACACCTCATGAAGATGCAGATCATGAAGACACTTGCCATTAATATGCTGAGTTACAATGTCAAACTCAAAAGAAATGGCAGCAGCAGGATCAATGTCACTTTATCTTCAGAATTCTTACCTCAAGGAAAACAGAAGGCAGCAATGTTGGACTGGGGATCTATTAGCAAGATGTGAAAGCGAGTGATACCACCTGGAGTTATAAAATAGTGAATGCCACCTCTTATATTGCTTGGGATGAACAAATTCCTCTCCTATTTCTATTCATGTCCAGAATCACCAGCTCATTTTTTATCACCTGTGATACATGCATTATTCATGATTCAATATTTATCAATTCATATTGGTGATTCTTCCTATTGAATCACTTTCCTATTCTTACTCATCTGTTTTAGATCCACTGAAAATGTCTTAATTTGCCTATGAGATGGGAAAATCCTAAACATTTTGTGCTTATGTACATTACCTATCTTTTTATAGTTACTTCTATAAAAATATTCTCCAGATATTTTAACTTCTTTTGGAATTAGGTGCCTTTATTAGTCTTCTTAGATCTAGAATCGTTTTCCATCAGCTTATATAACCTCTAACTCTATGCTGATAAGGATTTTAGCTTAATATGAGTACTAATAAATTCATTTAGTTTCTGGATTTGATTTTCATCTTCCTGCTTATCAGAACTTTACCAGTCTTCAAAAATAAATCAGACACTGACTTTCAATTATCAACAGTTAGGCAATAATAATAATTAGAGAATCTAATTTATTATACACACATAACATTTTTAAGAGATGTTACATAAAAGTATGCCTAGAAAACTATAATTTAAATCTTGTAAATAGACACTAAGTAACAAAGCATGATGAATCCCGTACTACCATGTCATTTTATTTATTATTCTTGTTGTAGAAAAGAAATACAGCTCTAGCTAATACCCTTCCCAAGTAAATCTTCCAGGGCACAAAAGAGTATAATTATATACAGATCACTATTGTAATAAATAAGTTCACCTTTTACAAATTTCAATGATTAGTTCTGATTGAAGGGGTGTCTAATTATTACTTTGCTAATGTTGAGAATGTATGGTGTTATAGGTATGGCTTTTAAAGTATGGTGAAGGGTAAGGCTTTAAAGTTTAACTGCTTGCATTCAAATCCCACCTTCCTAGCTTGCCAACTAAGTAGCTGTGCCTGGTTTCCTTTTTATGTAAAATTAGCTATTTGCAGAAAAAATAATTTTCAGGACTAAGAGACATAATGACATGATTTATATGAAGTTTTCAGAGCCTTTAATCTGACAAGCACTCAAGGAATACTGGTACCATTACGTTGATAAATGACTTTAAAGCAAGGGAAACAACCTGTTCTTGAAAGGGAAGTGTGTGTGTGTGTGTGTGTGTGTGTGTGTGTGTGTGTGTGTGGTGGGGGAGGGAGTCTAGGAACAAAAATTGGACCATACAGCCCCTAAGATAGGGGTGTTGCCTCCATATTATGTACAGCTCATGGGTTTTATCACCATACTCCTTGTGTATATTAGAAGGGCATAGGAATGAAGAGAAGAACTCTTGAATTAAAGATAAGAGAACATCTAAGTTGGGTTGCTTTACCATGTTGATTAGACATGTTCTCTAATCCAGGACCCTTATTATCACAGAGAGTGAGGTCTCAATTAAGTATTTAATGATTTGCTTTATTCTTCTTCATGTCTCTATATGGATGTTTAAAATTTGTCATGGACAGTAAAAAGTGATCTATTTTCTCCTTTAGCTCTGGTGACCCTGCACTTCCCTAGTTGTCCTCCCAGAACTCTGGGTATTTCTTCTGTCTCTTGTGTGGAATTCTCTCCCATGCACCTCAGCTTGTGTGCCCAATCCTTTTCTTTTTTAAATTACTCTTTCTGAGAAATATTCACCCTCTCAGCTTTATCTACCACCTAAAATCCCTGCAATGATATATTGAGCTGCCCTCTTACCATCCCCTGGATGTCTCACCAGGAGTTCAACAACAACATGTCTATGATAAAATTTTATTTTCACATCTCAAGTCCACTTCTCCTAAATTCCCTCTCTGAGGGATGGCCTGCCATCCGTTCATTAGCCCAAGCAAGAAGCCTGGAATCTATCCTGCTTTGCTATCCCTAAGCACACTCATCTCATTGTCAGCCCAGTTCTAAGAGTAATGTCTTAACGCTTTCTCAGCCTTTCTGTCCTCAAGTCTCTTAATTTAGCTTTTCATCATTTCTTCTCCACACCACTAGCTACATTAATGCACTGATCATCTCTGAGTTTTCCTTCTTTCACATTGTTTTCCATCTCATAGTCCCAGAAATGGCTTCCTTATCCACAATCACTCTATTGCTTAAAATCTACTTATTCAGACATTAAATCGACACACATTTATTGAGCATCCACTTTGTGCTAGTCCCTCGTCTAGGACCCAGGAAAACATGGTGACCATGCCCTTCCCTTGATGATGTATATAGATAATTTTAAAAATATATACACATGCATACACATGTATATATGTACACGTATGTTGTATTTTTACATAGATATATCTATCTATGATGATACACCTAAGATACATAACTTTCTTATGATAAAAATATGTATCTGTGTGTGTGTGTATATATACATATACATACATATATACGTATATGTACATATGTATACATATATGTATATATGTATATATGTATATATATGTACATATACATACATATATACGTATATGTACATATATACATATATGTATATATGTATATATGTATGTATATATGTGTATATATATGTATGTATATGTACATATATATACATATATGTCGCGGCCATATAAGAGCACCAAAACTGCCAAAAGTTTCCATTTCAATTTGGAAATGCATTAGAAGTATTCTTATCTTGCTTGCATTTTCATTCACTCATCCATTCAGCAACTATTCTTTGGTGTCTCTTTAACGCCTTCATGATAAACTTCAAACTCATTAGCATTACATACAAGTGCCTTCCTGATCTTATCTCTCTTGCTCTGGCTCTCACTCTCCCTGTCTCTCACTCTAGCTATATTTTCTGCCACTCTTTTATATATCTCCTATATTCTGATCATATGTTTTGTGTGTCCTATAATCTTATCTGCTGCCTGAGATTTGACATTCCTCTCCCTTCTACCAGGAACATCCTTTCCTGCCTTACTCATGGAAACTGAAACTCGCTTATTCAGAGTGACTTGTCTCCACTCACCTGACCTTTCAGACTATTAGAGACACTTCGTTGTACAGAAATCTATCCCACCAGCTGCCCAATTGTATGATAATTGTTTATTTTCTGATCTCCACCGTGAACTTCCTAACACAACCCCATCATATTCACTTTCTTACACAATGGCATACATAGTACATAGTAGCAATTCATAAATGTCTTCTGAATGAATAAAAGGCAGAATGAATGAGTAAATTAACTACCCCACAAGCACTTGGGTCACATGCTGCAGAAATATTCAGAAGTTTGTAGAACAAAATGCTTTCATTTCTTCTTCTAGAAAGTTCTGGAATAGTGGTCTAAAGATACTATGAAAGTTTTCCTAAATTGAGACTCAAGTCAATTAAATTTTAACAAAATTACTATCTTGAAAGGTATATAAAATCTATTTAACATAATAAAAATATCAAAAGAAGTAGGAGAGAGTCGATCAAACTTTTTCTCCTAGACTTTATGGGCACAAATTTTGTAAATGATGAGACTGACACTTCTTTTTTTTTTTTTAATATTTATTTACTTTTGAGAGAGAGAGAGAGAGAGAGAGAGAGAGCGCATGAGTCGGGGAGGAGCAGAGGCAGAAAGAGGGCGCTACAGAATTCGAAGTAGGTTCCAGGCTCTGAGCGGTCAGCACAGAACCCAACATGGGGCTGGAACTCACAAACTGCGATCTCAAGACCTGAGCCGAAGTTGGAAGCTTAACTGACTGAACCACCCAGGCGCCCCCCCCCTTTCTTAAAATTTTTTAATGTTTATTTATTTTTGAGAGAGAGAGAAACCGAGCAGAGACCCACACTTTTTAAAATCTCTTCAGTTCACTCAAAGGGCAGCGTGCCTCAAGATACTCTTTCTTGAAATCCACCTTTACCTCATTTGCCTTAATAAAATTGGCAGTTCTGAAAACTGATAAAACCTCTGGGGCTCTTTGTATCTACTTTGCCTCATTTTTTTTTTCCTTAAAAACGCAAGTATCCTGAAAGCTCCAAACATTGGAAACAGTGTAGCTGTTGATACTAATATCCTCTGTCCAAACAATGTGAAAACACTGGGCGATACCATCAGTTTTCAGGGGAGGTAACAGTAACCCCCTGCAGGGTCTGCGTGTTAGAGCCTCAGGGTATGCCACCTCGTTCTTCAGTTTTAAAACCAAGGCACCCAGCTTCCTTTCTTTGACCATTTCCTCAAAAACTTGGCTTAAAAAAATTAGAATTCTTCAAATAAGAGTTATTTAGCATTACCAGCTTTGAAAGGCTGAGTCTACTGCAAATTATACTTAATGCTAACATAGGGAGTGTGCTTGAAAATGTTTTGTCGTGAGGCAACAAATATATGAAACTAAGAATGAAAATTATTACTTCATGCAGGAAATGGAAGATTTTGTATATGCATTCATATGTAATTTTATATGTAAGATGTTATATATGTATCTATTTAAAGCCAGACAACCAAACTGAATAAATAATGTATGAATTAAAATTCAATTTGACTTTAAACAATTATGTAATGTTCTGAAATCGTCTCAAGCTATAGGGAAGTTAAATTTCCATTAGCAAGTCCATTCTGTAATACTGCATTGTTCATTAATTGTTGCTTGAAGATTGAGTATGAAGTAATGGATTCTATGGCACTTACATAATATTTTATATTTGCAAAGTGCTTTGCAATCATGTGCCAGTTAAATGTTAACTGGCCTTATATCCATTATGGATGAGAATAAGAAATTCCTATATGCAAAAGGACAGATTATTGGAACTTCTTTAAATGAGACCAGAAACCCTTTCATTAACTACATATGTCCTGTAAATTATTGACCTGTCCACATCTTCCATTTTATGAACACTCTTTGAAGTGAAAAGTTTAAAATACAACTAGTCATTCTTCAATTTTAATTCAGATCTTGGAACAGAAACTGCACTGATTCCAACAATCACATATTTCTCTCTAATCAATATTCATCCCAAGTTGTCAATCTACCCTGTATTTTAGTGCATGTTAGCACTAATATCTCTTTTCTTCAACTCTTTGTCCTGTAGGAAACCTTTATCAGTCAGTAGAAATTTAATAATTTCTCCTGTCTTACTGGTCTTTGTATTTTTTTATGTCAAAGTCTTTGAGGCTCTTGCTTATTATTTAAAATGTGTTCAGCCTTCAATAGGATTAATGAATTTTTTTAAAAAATAGATTATATCCTCTCACTTTCTTCCTATCATATCATATTTATGAATACGGGAACTCTTCATAAATAATAGTTATTCTTATTAGAGATAATGTTCTTTAATATATCATAAAGATACTTTGCTGGTGGTAGTGGTGTTTAAGATGGTTTTAAATAAAACTGGGTGAACTAAAATAAGGCATGCCAAGCCTCCCAAGTGGAAGAAACTCTTAGAACCCACATATCGTGCCTTGAAAACTCCTAACTCAAAATAGTCACTTACTGAGAAGTAAATGTAAATAGAATTTATGCTGGTGTCTGCTTAAAAGGTAATGATTATAAAACACACCTACAGTTTAATTATACAATAATGAGGCCAATTCTTCAATATAAAAAAAAAGCAGAATGCTTCCATCCCTGACTGGAGTCAAGAACACTGAGCAGAAGGCACTGGAACAGCTCAAGTGACATCCCATAGGTACTGGAAATAGGGTAGGGCAGTAGATGAGCAAGGCAATTCCAGGTAAGGGAGAGGCCACTGTAGAATCACCACAGTGACACAAGGGGCAGAACAGAAGCAGTAGGGGGATACAGAGAAAGCACTGCAGAAAAATCAGAGAGAGAGCAGACATAAAGTTAATTTTAGAGATTTTGGAATTAGGGTAGCGATGTCTGCCAGGTATGTGGAAATACAGAACAGTGCTTTGGGAGAGACACAGAGGTAGGGATGGGGAGAACCAATTTACAAGTCATCTGCACAGTTATTTCTATGGGCTTATTTAAAAAAATTTTTTTTTTTTACATTTTATTTATTTTTGAGATAGACAGAGACAGAGACAGAGCACAAGTTGGGGAGGGTCAGGGAGAGGGAGACACAGAATCAGAAGCAGGCTCTAGGCTCCAAGCTGTCAGTACAGAGCCCAACGCGAGACTTGAACTCATGAACCACAAGATCATGACCTGAGCCGAAGTTGGACACTTAACCAACTGAGCCACCCAGGCGCCCCTCTATGGGTCTATTTTATTTTATTTTATTTTATTTTATTTTATTTTATTTTATTTTATTTTTTTAACGTTTTATTTATTTTTTGAGACAGGGAGAGACAGAGCATGAACAGGGGAGGGTCAGAGAGAGGGAGACACAGAATCTGAAACAGGCTCCAGGCTCTGAGCTGTCAGCACAGAGCTCGACGTGGGGCTTGAACTCACTGACCGAGAGATCATGACCTGAGCCGAAGTTGGACACTTAACCGACTGAGCCATCCGGGCGCCCCTATGGGTCTATTTTAAACAGAGATTTGGGTTTGCAAAGTCAAGAAGTAAATTCTATGTATTTCTTTCTAAATACTTGTCTAAACTTAGGGAAAGGTTTTATATCAAGTACACTATACAAGATACATAAGCAGAGAAAGATTCAAGGACATAAAATCACCCAAGTCCTTTTTAGGATTGTTTTCCACATAACTTTCGCTTTCCAACACCCCAATACAATCATTTTTAGGTGGCAAAGGCCTTTTTCTTTGGGGAAAAAATTAAGAGTCAAGGTTAGTCTCAGCGCGCAGAGTGTAGCAGCCCCCAACAGTGAGTTTTTAAAGTGTTTTCTTGTTAACCCCTATCAACGAGGTACCATACTTCCAACTCCCCAGTTGTCCTGCTTCAGGAGAAACAATGTTTTATTTTTGTTAGCATTCTCTCTGTTCTCAGAGTTCTGTCCTAGGTCCACTATGTCTGAGCTGCCTGCTTTTTTTTTTTTTTTTTTTTTTTTTTGCTGTTTTCTTTCTTTCTTTCTTTCTTTCTTTCTTTCTTTCTTTCTTTCTTTCTTTCTCTTTCTTTTTTTCTTTCAGGCTTGGAGAGAAGTAATAGAAAGACAAAACCAAAAAAAGTTAAAACTGAATATTTGTGCTACATGTTTGTGGCTGTGAGACTGTAAAAACTTTTCCTAATCAGAGAAAAATCATTGCTTCTTTTCTGCCTTAGCTTTTTGGCTTTGCAGCTGTATCTCTGTAATGCTCATTTGCATTGGCCAGCTTATCCTCAGGCAGTTCTGACACGTACCTAATTTCAGATACAAAAAAAGCTTTCTCAAATATTCATATTTATCAATTTTACCTAAGTATTTTACAAGTTTAAAGTACATTTAAACGGAGACTTCAAACAATTTAAAAATAAAGATGAAATGTTTTAACACAGGCAATATATAGCATATGCCCAGTTCACATTTGTAGCATTTTTCTAAATAAAATATCGTGAGATATTACAAAATAACTTGGTTCTTTTCTGTTAGGATACAAGTAAAAAGGGTTTTAATTTAAATTGTAGGGATGAACTCTGGGGCGCCTGGGTGGCTCAGTCAGGTAAGCTTTTGAATTCCACTTAGGTCATGATCTCATGGTTCGTGGTTCGGGCCCTACATTGGGCTCTGCATTGGCAACTCAGAGTCTGCTTGGGATTCTCTCTCACCCTCTCTCTCAGCCCCTCCCCTGCTTGTGTGCTCAGTCTCTTTCTCTCTCAAAATAAATAAATAAACTTAAAAAAATAAAAAATAAATAAATTGTAGGGATGAACTCTAATGAGAAGAGCCAGTCTTAGGTTTAGGATCCGAAAAAAATAAATAAATAAAAGTCTTTGCTGACACATTTGGGGCAGCCTGAGAAATAATGAGAGAATAAATTCACATCAGATTAAAACATTACTTAAAATCAGGTAGGATTGTTTGAACATTAAAGAGATTCGGGGGCAAGGGGATATATTCCACGTCATGATAAATGGCCATGTATATGCATTACTCACTATAAGGTGATGAGTCTCCCTTTGAATATAGTTAGAAAGTTTATTGGAGGATTTATTAGATTTGTGGTATTTTTGCCTTACCACTTGGAAGGCCTTGCTTCCAACCTGTGAAGGAATGCTTCTTATTTTCCTAGTATGTGCTAAGTTTCAATATCTGCTTTACAGCTTGCATTCTAGGTGCTCTGTGTGCCATACATGATTTATGGAGTAAAGATGAAACGTGTTGTAACACTTGATGTGCTAGCAAGAATTTTTGTATGTCGTGTAAGTTATTTATACAATTTACTGAGACTAAAACAGATATAATACACTGCCAATTTAAATCTTTACATAAGAGAGAAAATATGTGCAATTTGTAACATAGTGCTTGAAAGCTGTTACATTTGACACATTTCCATGACTGGCATCAATCAATTGTGGATTCCATGGTGCAAGAGTTTTCAGTTTTACACTCTCTCAATGAGTACACAGCAATACACAAGGCTTAATAATCTTTTTTCTTCTTATAGTTCTCTCATTAAACCGGTCTAAGGCAATGCATATTTGAAAACATTTTTTTTTTCCTGGTGAATATGTGAGAGCAGCAACACAGCAATGTTTTCATTTATATCTCAAGATTTTACTTAATATCCAAAGCATTCATATGCAAAAATCAGAGAGCCAAACCAAGTGGCTTATGGAACAGGGGTGCTTACCCAAGGTTCTGCTGAAGAACAAGAACGAAGAACAAAGCTCTGAAGGCTGAACCAAGCACCCATGACACCAAAGACAAGTGTCCCCCACAGACAGTGTAGGGCTTTCAACTGAGACACTTCTCCCGCAGGTTTCCCACTTTATCCAGGACTTCACTCAACTCAAGCCATGAACTTAAAAGGGAAAGCAATTAGTGCTAGAGCAGGAGGAAAGGGTAGGAATGTGAGGCCTGAACAGAAAGACACATGACAAACAAGTACTTCATTGGTGAAATGGAGCCTATAAATAGCCAGAGGTAGCAAGGACAACCTGATTCATTTGGTGATGTTTTCCTTGGCTGCTGTTAGGAATTACAATTCTTTTCTCTGTCTGCTGTTAAGCTCCGGTGGGATGGACTAGAAGGGATATAGATAGGTTGGCAGATTTAGCAAAAAAAAAAAAAACAAAAAACAAAAAAAACAAAAAACAACACAGGACACTCAGTTAAATTTAAGTCTCAGCTCAACTATATGTATTTTTTTACAGTGTATCTTTTCCCATATATAATGAGTGAAAGTACTTGTTGTGTATATGAAAATTAAAGTGGGCATTCTATGTTTTATCCTGCAACCAATAAATGGGGAGGAAACACGGAAGCAGATGAGCATATGTAAAAAAGAGGAGGGAAGAGGAGAGATGTCAAATCCCTGAGGTCATATCACTATTCGTACATGAACAGCCTCCCATTCATCTTTATCTTCTATGGCCCTCCTCCATCTTTATTACAGGGCCAGGCTGAATATTCCTCATGGGTTCTCTTCTACTCTCTTAGAAATCTGAAAGTCTGTTTTGAGATAAGAGCCACAAATATATTTTACTACATTGTGTTTTTTCCAAACCATTTCTTTGTGAAGCTAAGCCTTGTTAAAACCTCCTCCTGATCGCCACACACTGTTTGAATTCTTCATCAACATACATTCCTTTCTCATACACATACAGTCTGTCTCCTGAAACCTAGAAATAATTGGGACCAATGAGAAGGGCAGCCTCCAAAGTGCCTTGAGCTCAGTGCTTTTACATTTGCCAAATGCTTTTACAAAAAAATCTTCAGGGAATTTTAACTTTCCCCATAAACCAACACCTCAGTTTTGCTTCTCATCTAAAATTTGCTTGTCACCATGACACATAAAAAACATATTTTGAACAACTCACTCAAGGAAGATGCTATGAAAAGATTCTATGACATTCTTCAACTCGTGGAGAGCAGGAAAACCTTACCAACCTGCACAGCTTCAGCCACCATGACTGATAAGATGATGATGGTGCACTTGGGAATTCCAGCCCAATCAGCAATCTAAATTGGATTTTCACTTTGTTCTCCACGTGTGTATTACTTGTCGATCATCACTGGGCCTTTGTGTAGCATGGTGCTATATCCAGAGGTATCCTAAGTGGGATCTACAGCCATGTTGGATCTGAGAGAACTCTTGGAAGCCAGGGGGTTAAGGAGAAGCACTTCACCATTTCTTCAATGAACTCATGCTTTGGCTCTTCCCCATGCATATAGAATGCAGCTCACATAGAGAGTGAGCGCATGCTGTTGTGATCTCATCCTGTAGTGGGACATTACTTTGTGTTGGCTCCCACACTTGAAGCAATTTGAATTTCTCAGCAACTATACATCACCAATTTTGACAGAATTTGCAGGCTTGTTCTTCACTCCAGACCTAATGGATGAAATGAAACTTGGTGAGCTCCCAGAGTCGGACAACCTTCAGAATGCTGAGACAGACCAAACGAAGGAAGAAAAGTTCTCCAAGACTCAGCCTTCCCCCAGCGCCTGTGGCAAGGTCCAGTTGTTTCAGTGAAAAGCCATTGGACTTTGTGAACCAATAAGTGGTCTCTATGATGACAAAAGCTTCTGACATTCCAGAATCTTTTGTTCAGCCCTCGTTTTTCCAGCCAAAGAAGATGGCATATAAAGTATGAAAAATACCTGACCCTTACCATCTAGCAAAATGACTTGCATATGCAGATTCTCAATAAATATTGATTCATCTCTGATTGTCTCTAAGAGAAAATACATATTCTAAAACCAGTTCAAAGTGTTAGGGTTAGTTTCTTTGTTTTGGGGCTTGCTTTTATCTGTTTAGTTTAAATTCATCTCAACTTCTTTTGATTAAGATTGGTATCAAATTATTAGACTTAATTTGTTCCTCTTGTACTTAGAATAACATCGAATAACATAGTTTTCAATGAATAAGCCTTCACATGTATCCCTTAGATGTACTAGTGTAGGTACACTTTTCCTAAACCTGTCTGAAATATATACATTTCTTATTAGTATGTTCTATTTCTTCACAGGCCAGAAATAGCATGAAAACATCTCTTGTATTTATTTTTGTTTTATACACTATAATTTTAACTCTGCCTTTTCTAATGATTGTTATATAAAAATAGATAAAAGCCATTGACCTAGATAAAACAATTTTTTTAACACTGAATATTCATAGTAGATTTTAGATCAGATCCTTGTTTTGCTTTCTCAAATAAAAATCATGTTCAGGATGAACTCTAATAAACATCTGAATGGGGTAAAAATATTGTTTCTCATAACTGAGCTTTGTTTTCTTATTAGTTAAGCTCAGCAAGGATGGAGGGCAGGGCTGGCATGGTACTGACGTGTCCTGATGTATTATGAGACGTTACTGTGGAGCTCTATAGCCCTGGGCTGAGGTCAAGCGAAGGTGGAAGAGATGACTTCATACAAGCTCCTGCCAGAAGCTTGATATCCGATGTTGACTGCTGACCACAAGCCAAGTGAATTCACTAAAATTTGGACACTGCACAAGTTTGGTGCCTCATGTGACTGTATAATTGGTCTTTATACCCCAGATTAAACTGCTTATAAGAGCAGAGGAATTGTCAGGGTGATACAAATTTTACCACAAAGGGAGAAAGATGATTCGCAATATTCACAAACAACCCCACTGACCCAACTCTGAAGTGTACATATTAAGACTAACAATATAAATGACCTCATGCACATTATATGAGGTTAAAATTTAGAACTGAACTTCTTTCTTCAAATTATCAGATCTGTCCATGTAATTTTCTTGTTTATTTGCATGTTGCCTGTCCCATGATTGTCTGTTTTGTTCACTGCTATATGTATTCCTCAACAGACAGAAGGCTCCCTGGCCCAAAAGAGACACTTAAGAAATTATGTATTAAAGGAATTATAAATGATGGAAATAAGAAACACCAAACTCAGGTTACTGGTTACCACTGAGTACAGGAAGAATGGAAATTAATTGCAAATGGTTACACAGGGGCATTGCCTGTATCTGTAACGTCTCCTTAAAGAAAGATCTGATGCAAATATGCCAAAACACTGAGTTTGGGCAAAAAACAAAAACAAAAACAAAAAAAACAAAAACAAAAACAAAAAACAACTCAGCCACAGTTAATGGGTATGACATAAACAGTTTCACAACTGGTTATAGCATACACCATGCAATTTAAAATTACATATGTTTTGATTCATATACAGGAAAAGGTAAAATTGTATTTCTTATCTTTTAATGTTAATTTTTTAAATGTTTTTAGTATCATTTTTGAGAGAGAGAGAGAGACAGAGCATCAGTGGGGGAGGGGCAGAGAGAGAGGGGAACAGAATCTGAAGCAGGCTCCAGGGTCTGTGAACTGTGAGCATAGAGCCCCAGACACCAGGCTCGAACTCACGAACTGTGAGATCATGACCTGAGCCGAAGTCAGACACTCAACTTATGGAGCCACCCAGGCGCCCCTAAAGTTAATTCTTTGTTTTCTTATCAACTGTGTTATGTCTCTGTTTAGTCAGAAATGATCATGAAAAACACCTATTTTTGTTTAATTTCTGTATCTTTCACACTGACAACTATAATGGACAATTTCAGATTGTATAATACAGTTTGTCAAAGGCTTAACATTTACCTGTATATTTGACTAGTTTAAATTGTTCAAGCCCACTGTGACTTTAAAGAGAGTCCATAGTATTTGGACAATAACGCTTCATTGATTACATTGAACAAATAATTTTGTTAAGTCTTTAATTCCAGGGTAGTTAACACTGTGTAATATTAGTTTCCAGTGTACAATATAGTGATCCAACATTTCCATACAATACCAGGTGTTCATCACAATAAGTGTGCTCCTTAATCCCTATCACCTATTTCACCCATCCATCTATCCTAAATTTAACCAATAATTTTAATCCTGGATTTTATTTAGCTTTTTTTTTTCATAGACAACATCCTTTGAAGACTATAGGAAGCTTCCTGACATATATTCTAGATCCTATTCATTTAGAAGATATATTTTCTGTCTCTTGGACTATAAATTAAATTTTCAAAAGTTGAACAAACTTTCATTGATTATCTGAATACATAAATGACAAGGCCAAACAAATGATAAGCAGACTGAAAATATCAATTCTTAATCTCACAAATTGATGCTGGCACTTCTAGAGGTGAATTATTTCATTGGCAACTGTTTGGCAGTTGGAGATATTTATTTTCTTTCTATCCTGCACTCAACATGCTTCAAGCTTCAAATGAATTCCATGACCTCTATAGGAAGTAGTATAACAGATATATAATTACCAGAAAAGGATTTTTGAAGGGATTTCATAATGTAAGAATCAAGAATATGTAACAACACATTTCTAAGGAAGTTCCCCTAAGTTTCCCCTCATAAACAATGGTCTGCTGGTCTTCTCTCCATCCATTCGCTCATTCATTCATTCATCCAAAAGATAACATTCCGAATTTCCTGTCTTCAGGAAGATGGATCTGACAGTGGAATGTTATGTGGGCATTGTCTTTGGACAAAACATTCTTCTCTATACATAAAGTCATACGGTAAGACTAAACATATCCCACTGGAACTTTTGGGACTCTGTTTTCTCCAGTGGGATGATAATTGAGGCAGAAGAGATTGCGCCTAAAGTCATGCAAAAAATATTAAGAGGCTCTCAAACTCAGCTATCATTTGAAATGTGTAGAGTATTTGTGGAAGATCCTATCTAAGGCTTTTCTTGAATATTTTTGGATAAAACTCTTCTTCCCCAGACAAGCGTGGTGTATTTTCTTTTTTCATACCTTTACTCTTAATGTGCCCTCTGTCTAGAATGCCTTTGCATCCTGTACCAGATGGAATACCATCCCCCAATCTCCAAGGCTCAGTCAAAATAGAATCAAATCCCTCTTCTAAAGCCTTTTCTAACTCTTCTGGTAGGAGTCATTTTTTCCATCTTCTGAATTTCCTTTGCAACTTTATTAACCGAGTTAATGACCTTTAGATGTTTTCCACACATTTAACAGCTATCTATGTGCTTTAGACAATAAACTTTGGGGAGGTAGTGGGTATTACTTATCTTTGCATTCTCCATCTTAACCAGATGACTATTTTGCATGCACTAGGTTGTCAATCTATGCATGGTGAATACTAGTTGAATAATCTCTCCCTTTCTTTCCCACAGAAGGAATGGCTCAAAAATTACAGTTTGGCAGCATACCTTTTTTCCATTTCTAGCCAGTCTGTCTCCTTTATAGAATAAAAGCCTTGAGAGTCAGCCTATCTAAAACAGAAAACAAAACAAAACAAAACAAAAAAAAGGGGGGGGGGTGGCACTAATAATGGCAGCTATAAACCAGCTGCTACACCTTTTAAGATCCAAGAATTCAGCATGATCTGTTTTCCCAGGAATCTCAGAGCTGTTGAATGTTTGACACCACACTAAAATTATGAACATCAGCATTGGGAGGCTAATTAGCTAACCAATCATTTAGGTTTCTACTTCTCTCCTTATTCTGTTTGGCTGTTAGATAAAAGGTGGCAAAAGAAAAGTTAAAACTAAAGCTCTGGACAAAGAAAATATAGAGAAGGGGAAGTGGGTAAATAAAAGTGAGATTCATATTTTGAATTTGTATTTTGAATTGAATTTGTATCTTTCAATTATAAATTAAAGTGACAAATATTCCAAAAGGACCTTTTCTTTAAGTAACCTGAATTTATCTATACTTTGTTATTGTGTTTGTTTTCTGGATATCCTTATCTAAACCTAATGTAACATATGACACCTGATATAATTTATCTTTCTGAAATACCTCATTACCCATTACATATCGTACCAGAAAATTTTTCCCAAAAGAAATTTCCTGCTTCCTTATGGGTTAATAGTCATGACTCAGTGCCATAGTGAATTAATGTTAGAGCTCAGCCTTGGAATCTAGGTTTTTTGTTACCTAATTCAGAGCTTTTACATAGGTGTTAAAAACCCAGATGCCATTAAAAATCAGGCTCCCTTTGAACACATAAAACATGATTCCATTCACATATAATTCAAGTCAAATGGAATTTTTCCAGAAAACATCTATTACCTAAAGCAAGAGACGGAAGTAGTAGGACAAATGTAATGAAATTTAAAATAAAGGTAAGGAAAATGGTCTGGCAATTCATCAAAAGGTTAAACATAGAGTTACCATATGACCCAGAAATTCTACTTCTAGATAGATATCCAAGTAAGAGATAAATCCACACAAAAATCTGTACACAAATGTTCAGAGTGGCATTATTCATGATAGCCAGAAAAGTAGAAACAACTCAAATATTCGTCAACTGATGAATGCATAGACAAAATGTGCTATATCCAGACAATTGCATACCATTCAGCTACAAACAGGAACGAATTGCTCATGCATGTTGCAACATGGATGAATCTTCAAAACATCATACTAAAAAAGAAGCTGGTCAGAAATGGCCAATATTGCATGATTTCATTTATATGAAGCATCCAGGAGAGCCAAATTTATGGATTCAGAAAGCAGTTAGAGATTGCCTGAGGCTGGTGGAGGTGGGAAAAGAGAAGTTCAGAGAAAATGTAGAGTGACTGCTAGTAGGCTTGAGATTTTTGGGGTGTATTGAAAATGTTCCCAAATTGACTGTGGTGACAGTTGCCCTACTCTGTGAATATACCAAAAGCTATTAGATTGTGCGCTTTAAATGGATAAATTTTATGGTATGTGAATTATAGCTCAACAAAGCTGTTACATACTTTTTTTTTGCAAAAGGTAAGCCATTCGGACTGAAAATCCAATTTATTCATTTATCATTCACTATTTTATTCATTCATGTATATATTCATTTCTCCAGATTAGCCTGCTCTGACCTTGTTACCTCTCTACCTCCATGTCCATCACTGGACTGACAATATCCTCGTAGCACCACTCAATTTTCCTTCAGAGCACATATCACATTTGTAATCACTACAACCTTTATGACAAAGCACCATATCTGTTCTGGTCGTTGATTTATCTGTAGTACCTACTATGGTGTGCATGGAACATGACCATTGTTTTCAACAACTGAAATATAAAACATTGAACACTAAAGAAGAACTTAAAACTTCCCAACAAAGCATATAAATATATATAATTGGATGAAGGTATATGTGATAATAATAAAAATGAAGAACAGACAAGATTGTCGCTCAGTTGGAATTTTAATCCTAAATCTTTGTAGTTGTTTAAACAAAACAACAAATCAGAAAATATATCAGAGACTGATTTCAGGGAGACCATGGCATTCCTGATAATATGTGCAAATTTCTTTCTATATATAGTATATAAATATATTTTTTTCTGGGAGACTATATATAGCTATTATCCTATTTTAAAGCAGTTTATGAGCCTCCAAATGTGCACTATTATTAGACCTTGATCAAAAAGCCCCCAATTGCTAGTGCAATTCAAAATATGAATTGTCCACTTGTTCACTGTATCCATCTAGTTCATTGTTAATTTTCATTAATAACACTTAAATATTAACTGAATGTGCCCTTATGTATCTGTTTCTGCTTTTACTGCTTTGGTTCAGGCATTTGTAATTTCCTGCCTCAACTGATGTACTAGCAACCAAATCACTCTCCCCACCAGCAGAAGAGAGGTGTTCACCTTCTCCTTTAGTGAATTAGTCATTCACAGATGCTGTGCAAACAAACAACCCTGGGCTGCCTACTGTATGCATATCTGCAATTATTGTTTTACTTTCTTCTTTTTCAGTTAATACATATAAGAGACAATAAGATTCTAATGAACAAAGACCATGATTAATCATCTCTATACTCAGTCTTGAAGACTATAGATGTAGAACAGCTATTTGTTTAATTGAATGAATCTGTAAGCCTCAAATGCCTAGCATGTGCTTTGCATAAGAGAGAGGTTTAATAACATTAAACAAATGAATAATAGTTCTACATGCTATGTATTCATGTAGATGCATATTCTATGTGTTCATTATTTAGGCTTTCTTCAAAACCCTCCTGGGGGGAAAAAGGCAAAAACCTTGAAAACAGCAGGAGTTTATTTCTACATATGTTGCTTTATGAAACGGATGTGTCTTAAAGCCTAAGCCAATCCCACTAACAGAATAAAACGCCAATATTCACATAGTGTGGAGTTGGTGCAGTTTAATGTAGTCCTGAAAGTAAGCTGCCTTGTAAACTGTCATCTTGTTCCAAGGAGATTTCTAGATTATGTTAGTATTTTATAAAAATTTATAATAACTTGAATTCTGGAAGTTGTTTTATCAAGGATTTTTCCACTGTGTAGAGAATTAGCTCATTCAGTTTATTCTATTTAGTTGTCTTGAAAAGCTTTAATATATATTTAGTTATGCCCTAATAAAGACCTTGAACAACAAAACACACTGCTTTTAAAGTAGCTGCTTTAGTGTGGTGCCACACGCATCATAAAGGGCTTATTTACTTTTGCTTCTGGTTTCATGTTCACTAATTACCAGAGGTGTTTAGCTCAGAGAACTAGATCTACTGTGTGTCTTTTGGTAGACAATACATTTTCAAATAAGGAGGCAAATGCTTAGATTTTTTAAAGTCCGATACATCGTTATAACTCAAGTATGGGGCTAAAAAGGTATTTAAAATCTCTAAAGAGCAAACCTGTATTGAATTATCAGTGTCCAGTCACCTTGCATTACATTGTAAACACTAGGTAATGTACAACAACTTCCCAAACCACATTTGCAAAATGAATCCTCAGCAATCCATCATCCCTGGAAATGTGCTCATCATGTTCTCCAGGTGCATTTTTCTTCTTGACACTCATTCTGTGCTTTTATTCAGTAGTTAACTAGCCATGGGCTTTGGGCACATCTTTTAGGACGGATTACATCATCAGCAAAGAATCTGACGTCTTAACCTGCATAAAATCATGGTTGCTGAAGTAGACCAAGTATTGAGGCTCTTCCCAGTTCCAACGTCCAGTAATCTGGAATTTAGTCAGCATTTTCAGGCTCAGTAGGATAAGACTACTTTTAATAAGACAAACGTAAGATGGAAAAGTCAAAGCAAGGCACTAGTGACCATCTTCAAAAGTCGAAAAATTCTAGTCTGTCCCTTCTCTCGAATCTAGCTGTCATTGCTTTAGTTTTCCTAATGTCACTGGGACAAAAAAAAATCACTAAACTTCTGATTGATGTCATAAAACAATATTAGCTATATTCTCATCTCATCCTTGGTGAACACTCAGATATATTTCACTCACCTGCCATTTCTTACCTTCAGTACCTCCCAAGCCCTCTAAATAACTCCTGAGTTTCTTGCCCTTGGCAGATAATCATCCCTTTTAGAGATCATCATGGGAGGAACCCCTCCCCTCTCCATTGCCCACTTGTCTTCACCATCAACACACATGTTACGAAGATTCAACCATTTTCACCGTCTTTCCTTAAGGTGCGGAGAAAGACTTTTGCCTCAAGTCTTGTGACCACACCTTTATCATGAACCCATCTTGGCCTGTCTCCTTTAAAAATATGTTTCTTCAAAGATTCCCTTTCCCTTATTTCTGTATTACACCGTGCATTCTATAAATATGGTCAAATCTTTTGTATCTTAAAAAATAAAACAAAAATCCCCCTTTGATTTACATCCCTTGTTAGTTACCCTTCTAGTTTTCTCCTCCTCCTCTCAGTAAGCTCCTCTGTGTGCTGTCTCCAGTTCCTTATTTTATGTTCACATTCAGGATCTACTTTATGATTTCACTATCAGCAATTTAGGGGAGGGTCACCAATAATCTCACTTCTCAACATCTAATGGGAATTGTCAGTGTTTAAACCACTACATACATGTTTTTGAATTTCTAAATATTTGAGCTTGTTTTACATTTCCTCTTTCTCTGGCTCCCAGGATACTTCACATTCCTAGTTTTCCTTCTATTCTTCAATCCTTCTTTCTCAGTATTGTTGCTTGCTATTCTTCCTCCTTCTGCTATTTGCATATTAATGCCTTTCCCATCTTCAACCAGGACTTTTCCTGGGCCTTTCATTTCAAATAGTATTCATTTGTGATGATATTACAATGGATGGGTTGAACTACCCAAATCGATATTTTGTAGGTATTTCCAATTCAATATGTTTAAAATTAGATGACTCCTTTCCCCCAAATATGGACCTATTAAGAGGGAGAATATTTAGAATAAGTTAAAAAGAAAAGGTCTTTTGTGTACTCAGTACTTCAAGAAGTAACATTGCCAAATGATTTTGAAAGAATTGAGAGGAATTTATAAGTGAAAGAACTAAAAATAACTTCTTTCAGAAATTTCGATATACCTAATTAAATTAAAACTAATATTGACAGAAATCATTTCACTGCCCTCCCATGAAACATTGCTTAAAACAGGACTTCTGTTCACAAAACACTGGCTGGATAGACCTTGGGTCTGACTTCTGGATTGATCCTGATATTCCTTGATTCACAAAAATGTGAAGAAAGATATTTTACATTGTGTGGAACAGTGAATTTCCAACCCAGAATCCTGGGAAAGATATCATTCTAGGTACTATATATTAGAATCTTGTAGTTAGGCTTGGAACAGGGAAGGAGTATTAGGGCATCTAAATCTACTTTGAAAAATGCTTCAACTATTATGTATTATCTATAAAATATCAATCTACACAATCTTGAAATTTCAAATAACATGAAAGAAAGACTTTGGATTCTTATGCTTAACAAAAGTGGGTGTGGATTTCAAAGGCCTAAGAAATATCTGTTTTCTATCATATGACACTTCTTTTTTTTAGAACCTCATTGTTAAACCAATTGTTAAACAGATAGGGGATTTTTTTTTATTGCTGTAATACAAGTCTAGTTATTCAAAAAGAAAAACAGTAGTACTTTTAGTCATACAACAAACAGTATTAATCCCAATTGGAATCCAAGATTAGAAAGCAGTTTTATGTTCAACCGGCTTTCATAACATTTGTTAAAACAAAATTCCCCATGCAAAGGGACACTTTCATGTTCCCCAGTGCTTTTCAGACACTAAAATTGGCCTAATAGAGTGTCAACCACACTGAACATGGTTCCTGAAGAATCCGTCATAATCCCTGACCTAAAAAATTCAGAGTTCTAATGTTATAATTTCTCAGTAGGCTCCTCAATTGTGACTAACCTTATATGTTCTTATTTTCTGTCCACAGGGGACAGTGCATTTTAACAGTGACTAGAGGATTATTGTGATTAAAAGTTTTATACGTTAAAGCAGCTCTAATGTGACCTTAATTCAGATAATTTTAAAGCAATTACAACAACAGTCATTCCAACAACAGAAACAACAAAAACCTTGGTGAAGAGCTAAGGGAGAAGGTTAAAGTAGAGGACACAAATAGTAGAAAGAAGTATGCATTACTGAAAATATTTATAATGTGTTTCTTAATTGGGTTAAAAATTTATAGTGGCTGACAAATGTAATTCAGACTCTACACGTTACAACAGTATTATTCCAAGAGGACTCAAATAGCACTTTATGTTTTTAAAGTCATTATGCTTGAATTTCCTCTTTTGGCCTTGATGCCTGCATTCTTGAAAGCTTTCTTAACCAGCAATTTCAGAATAGAATTAATTCTCAATTATCTGTGCTAATGGAGAAAATACGAATAGAAAACAAAATAATACTAGCAAAAATAAGCAACATTTTATAAAAAGGAATTAGTAAAATCAAAATGGATCAAAGTGGACCCAAATGTAGATGCTAAAACCATAAAAATGTTAGAAGGAAACAGGTGTAAATCTTCGAGACTTTGAATTAGGGGCGCCTGGGTGGTGATTGGTTAAGCATCTGACTTCAGCTCTGGTCATGATCTCACAGTTCGTGAGTTCGAGCCTACTGTCAGGCTCTGTGCTGACAGCTCAAGCCTGGGACCTGTTTCAGATTCTGTGTCTCCCTCTCTCCTGCCCCTCCTCTCTCTCTCTCTCTCTCTCTCTCTCTCTCTCTCTCTCTCTCTCTCAAAAATAATAAACATCAAACAATTTTTTAATAAATAAAAAGACTTTGAATTAGACAATAGTTTCTTAAATATGACGCCAAAAGCACAAGCATCAAGTGTAAATACAGATTAAATGGATTTCATCAAAATTTTGTGCACCAAAAGATACTATCAAGAAAGTAGAAAGACAACCCATGGAGTCGAAGAAAATCTTTGCAAATCATTTATATGATAAGGATCTAGTATTCAGAATATATAAAGAATATTTACAACTCAACGATAAAAAGACAACCCAAAAAGTATTTAAATAGAAAATTCTCTACAGTAAATATACAAATAGCCAATAAGTATATGAAAAGATGTTCAACACTATTAGTCATTAGGGAAATGGAAATCAAAACCATAATGAAATACCATTTAATACCTGCTAAAATAGCTATGTATGGTTTTCAAAAGGAAAATAACAAGTGAGAAAGTGGAGGAATTGGAAGCCTCATAAATTTCTGGTGGGAATATAAAATGGTGCAGCTACTGTGGAAAACAATTTGAAAGTTCCTCAAAGAGTTAAATGTAAAGTTACCATATGAGCCAGTAATTCTACTACTATATCTATGCCCAAGAGAACTGAAAACATACGATCACACAAAAACTTGAACACAAATTTCACAGCAGCATTATTCATAATAGCCTAAATGTGGAATAATCCGAACGTCTAGCAAATGATGGATGGATGAACAATATGTGGTACATCCATATAATGGACTATGGTGCAATTATAAAAGGAGTGAAGCACTGATACATGCACCAACATGGAAGAACCTTGAAAACATTGTGCTAAGTGAAAGATGCCAGACTCTAAAGGCCAGATATGGTATGACTCCATTTATATTAACTGTCTAGAATAAGGAAATCCAAAGTAGAGTAGTGATTACCTGTAGACATTGGGCATGCAGGGGAATGGACTACATGTGGTTTCTTTTTGGGTTAATAAAAATGTTCTGGAATTAGGGGTGCCTGGGTAGCTCAGTCAGTTGAGCATCCAACTCTTGGTTTTGGCTCAAGTCATGATCTCATGGTTTGGGGCTTTTGATAGAAGTTAGCCACAGTTACTAACCTGGTGTGAACCCTGTATCAGGCTCTGGACTAATAGTGCAGAGCCTGCTTGGAATTCTCTCTCCCTCTCTCTCTGCACCTACCCTGCTCACTCTCTCTCTCTCTTTCTCTCTCTCTCAAAAATAAAAAACTTTAAAGTGTTTTAAAAAAAACTTTCTGGAATTAGTGGTGATGGTCACACAGCATTGCGGATATACTATAAAATCACTAAATTGTATGCTTTTAAAGGGCTAAAATAGTGAACTTATATTAGTTTTTTAACAATAAAAAATTTTTAAGTAATTAGAGTGTTGTCTTGATCCAGCTTTAGAACTCACAAACATGCGTACGTAGGTACATACATACATACATACATTTAAATAGTAATTTGTTTTCAACTGGTCCTCTGATTATTTTTTAGTTAGGCCCTTGGCAAAACAATTCACCAAAGGAAGTCACTGTTGATAAACCACAATGTTACATAAGCTGTAAGTATTCTTTTCCAGTAAAGAGTTCCATCAGGAAAATAGACACAATTGTAGATATTAAAGCAAAAAGGGAATTAATATAAGGAGTGTAGTGTTTTTAAAACAATTGAAAAGGCTATAGTGAAGACATAGACAGACCAACACTAGCTCTGTAGCTTAACCACTCATTTCCATTGAAATGGATCACCCAGGTTAGGAACTGTGGCTAACTTCTATCAAAAGCCCCAGTTGTCTCAAGTACTCTGGGAGGCAATTCACAGGGCAATGCCTGGGGGCTGCTGAAAAATTTCTAGTTTTCCAAGGCCTATGCTTCTGTCCAGAGTTGAACAATGCCATTTGGCAGAATGTAAATTGCAACTAGTGTCATAAAGGCCAATGTAGTTTACAAGTTTCAGGTCTTGTAAAGAGGGGAGAGCCTAGGAAGAAGTGGGGCTACATTATAATTGAAAAACACATCCAGTACATTTCCAAGAGTTAACTGTAATTAAAATATTTAAATCCTCACAAGTGTCATTATCTGATTGGCAGATGTTAACCCCAGTTTATGTGACTACTATTTTTTCTCATGTAATTAATATAAATATTTATATATTAATATACTTAATTAAATTAATATAAATGATTGACATCTGTGGACTTTTTTATGTTTATTTATGTATTTATTTTGAGAGAGAGCACGCATGAGTAGAGGAAGAGTAGACAGAAAGAGAGAGAAAGAATCCCAAGCAGGCTTCATGCTCAGTCCAAGGCTGGGTTCAATCTCACAACTATAAGATCATGACCTAAGCCAAAATCAAGAGTCGGATGCCTAACCTACTGAGCCACCCAGGCCTCCTATCTATGGACTATATTTTGGGCAGGTTTTCCTTTCATAAGTTCTCATTCTTTCATAGGAAGTTCCACTTCTTCCCAGCAATAGACCACCAAGTCATCCAAGCCAGTAGGTGCTTTGGAAGGACAAAAACTGAAATGAAAGCAACATCTCTTTGGTTCATTTCAAGCCTACTATGCACATTTTTCTTTTCTTGATGATAATTGTCTCAATCTAGTTTTCCAGAACAACCTGACTAACCTGGATTATGTTGAAACCTGATCTCGGAAAGAAAAACAGATATATGTGGAAGAGATGGGGTTTGAATCATTATTCAAATATAACTATTGTCACGAATTTCCCAAGATGAATTTAGATTGGGGAAGATCAAGCTTCAGATCAGATAAGAGTTAATATTTTCATCATCTTCTTAAAATACATGTTACATAAAGTCAACTTACAGTACATTAATAACTTAAAAACTAATAAAATCATCCCTTTGCAACAGATATTAGAAGGCAGAATCATATTATTAATAGATTTTAGACAAAATGGGGCATGATTCTTTTGAGTTACAAAGTGAGTAAAGCTAATATAATTTCTGCATGGGTACTTTTGACATTATAACCTAATTATATTATTCCCCTTACATTTGAAATAGAATGTTTCAGATTAATTTTGGATAAACTTGTATAGAAAGAGTGTATTCCTTTTGCTCTTGTAAAAGAAGAGTTTATTTAGGTCATAAATAATAAAATCCTGAAAACTTACCTGCTTTGAATTATAGATCCCTAAATCAGCATGAATGCTAGCTAACACTTAGATTTTTATTTTACTCTCTTTGAAGAATCTAAGGCAATATTCTGGCCTTTTTCCTCTACAGGATGACCTCATCATTGGCTCATAAAGTAGGTGAAATAATGATACTAATTCATAGAAGCTATTTTAATATAAATGTATTTGAGTTGGAAAACACTGTAGGTAAGTATATTTCTTTTCTCTAAACATGTAACAGAAATCTTGTAACACAGCAGTATTATTATTAATATAGTTTTTTGCATACTCTCGATTTCCTGTCATAAAGTTATATTTTCAAAAGCAAAAATTAAATACAGAAATATTTTTGGAAAGTTAACATGACAGTTACCTCAAAATGGTTCATTAATTAATTAGAATATTCTAATAATTATCCACCTATGAAATTAAAATATTTTGAAAAAACTTTAAAAATTTTCAAAAGTTTTTAAAAAGAAAAGATTTTGAAAAAGTCTATGTCCAAGTTCAAAACATAGAGAACTAATACTTTTACCTACTGTAAGAATGTTTAGTCTCTATCATGTGAGCTTCTGTTTGGTTGGGATCTTAAATATGTTGTTCACTGTATCCCAGCCTAGATCAATAAAAATGTGTTGGATGAATTGTAAGGTATAAATATTGTTAATGGTTACAGTATCAACAAAGATGTGTCACTTCAAGATCAAAATGATGTTTCTTGTTATGGATAGTAAATTAGCGTATTTTAGCCTTCCTGACAATGATAATCTTGCCTACTTTTACTTTACACTGGGTATAACACTTCTTTCTAAAACATAAAATCTGTTTTAATAAACATTATAGGTTACTATCTTTTTGGATAGTATGAGCTATTTCCCCTTCCTGAAATTTCTTATTTCTATATGTAGTCTTAATTGTTATGGGTAAAAACAGGTTAATAAAAAAACGAGTAAACAAACATTTAATAAATGTATCCCCTTTCAACATAAATGAGTCACTAAAACTTATTATTACAATCAATTCCTTTCAAAGTTCTTGCTCAATAGCTTAGTGACTAGCTCCTACAGGCTTGTGTGAGCCTCTGCCCTGCTGGTGAAGAATCCAGTCCAGGAGAATTTCTACCTTCTATCAACCCAACTGTTAGAAGAGAACAATTTTAAATTCAAAGACCTTAGAATTCAACAAACACATTCATAACAACTTAGAATCAGTCGTTAAATTTGACTACCTACCTAACACACAAACCAAAATAATTTGACAGGCAGGAATAGACAATGAAATTATTAAATATGAGCCTCTCTTTCAGAAGATGGGTTGAAAATAATGTTTTGTCAAGTTTTAGCATTAAATAAAATAAAACTGAGTTTTTTCTACTTGAAATTTGCCATAAATGTCCCTGCATACCTTATTTTCACTAGTCTTGCTAATGAACCAGCCTCAAAACTGAGAAGAGAAGGACTCTTTATTCAGAACTAGAAGAAAGAATGCCAAGGGAGGTTAGGAGTCACAGAAGTCAGTAGGGAGAAATTTTTTTAAAAAGTGAATTTAGCTATGTCAGTGGCTGTTGAGATGCCAAACAGAAGAAGAACTGAAAAGGGCATTAGGAAGATGCCAGTGTAGGAGGATGCTGGGCTCGCCTCGTCCAGCTGATCACTTAGATTCCACCCACATTGGCCTAAATAATCCAGAAAACTGCCAGAAGACTAGCAGAACGGACTCTCCAGAGCCAAGCATAGACAAGAGACCCACAGAAGAGGGTAGGAAGGGCAGAGAGGTGGTGCGTACTACACAGACTGGCAGGAGGGAGCCAGGGCAGTGAAGGGGCAGCCCCGCCTGGCAAGGCAGAGCCCCAAGTCTGGCTTGCAAAAGCAGAGGGGCCAGACTGCGTGCGTTCTGACAGCCAGTGGGACTTAACACCTGGAATGTTAAAAGTCAACAGTTCTGCTCTCGGAGAGTGGGGAAGGCAAGAGGACACCAGGAGAGAGTTGTTGAGCCCCAGAAGGACAGAGCTCAGCAGGGGAACAAAGACACTGGCAAACGATATTTCCTTCCCCCATCCCCCAGACGAAATTCCAAAGGGACCAGTTCCATCACCAAACTTGCTTGCACCACGAAAACGCCCAATGCTGTGCTTCTGTGGATCCATCCCTCCACCAGGTCTGCCTCTCTCCTGGTGCTGCAGGAACCCTCCTACAGGGGACCAAAGATGGCAAAGCAAGCTAAGCCTGCCCCTTCCGCCCCTGTGTACCTTGTGAATCCACCCCAGCTAATATGCCCTTGACAGATGCTATAGAAAGAGTACCACAAGCCTGGGAGTATGCAAGTAGCCCAGACAGAGGCCATACCACTTCACAGTGAGTTCTGCCCCTGGGAGAGGAGAAGATAAGGTACACATCAGTCTGACTGCAGCCCCAGCAGCGGGCTGGGGGAAGACATTGGGTCTGACTGCGACCCTGCTCACCAACACAAGTTATTCCAGACAGCACAGGGGAAGTGCCCTGCAGTTTGGAGCCACCGCAGGGACTACCCAAAATGATGAAACAGAAGAATTCTCCTCAAAAGAAACTCCAGGAAGTAGCGACAGCTAACGAATTGATCAAAAACGATTTAAGCAATATAACGGAACAAGAACTTAGAATAATAGTCATAAAATTAATCACTGGGCTTCAAAAAAGCATAGAGGACAACAGAGAATCTACTACTACAGAGACCAAGGGACTAAGAAATAGTCATGAAGAGCTAAAAATGCTATAAATGAGGTACAAAATAAAATGGAGGCAGCCATAGCATGGATTGAAGAGGCAGAGGAGAGAATAGGTGAATTAGAAGATAAAATTATGGAAAAAGAGGAAGCTGAGAAAAAGAGATAAAAAAAATCCAGGAGTATGAGGGGAGAATTAGAGAACTAAGTGATGCAATGAAACTCAATATCCGTATAATAGGAATTCCAGAAGAAGAGAGAGAGAAAGGGGCTGAAGGTGTACTTGAACAAATCATACTTGAGAGAAGGAAACAGGCATTGAAATCCAAGAGGCACAGAGAACTCCCTTCAGATGTAACTTGAATCGATTTTCTGCATGACATATAGTGAAACTGACAAAATACAATGATAAAGAGAATTCTGAAAGCAGCTAGGGATAAACAGGCTCTAACTTACAAAGGCAGACCCATAAGAGTAGTCACAGACCTATCTACTGAAACTTGGCAGGCCAGAAAGGAATGGCAGGAAATCTTCAATGTGATGAACAAAAAAAATACATGCAGCCAAGAATCCTTTATCCAGCAAGTCTGTCATTCAGAATAGAAGGAGATATAAAGGTCTTCCCAAACAAACAAAAACTAAAGGAATTCATCACCACTAAACCAGCCCTATAAGAGATCCTAAGGGGGATTCTGTGAGTGAAATGTTGCAAGGACCACAAAGTACCAGAGACATCACTACAAGCATGAAACCTACAGACATCACAATGACTCTAAACCCATATCTTTCAATAATAACACTGAATGTAAATGGACTAAATGTTCCAACCAAAAGACATAGGGTATATGAATGGATAGAAATACAAGACCCATCTATTTGCTGTCTACAAGAGACTTATTTTAGGCCTGAGGGCACCTTCAGATTGAAAGTGAGGGGATGGAGAACTATCTATCATGCTACTGGAAGTCAAAAGAAAGCTGGTGTAGCCATACTTATATCAGACAAACTACACTTTAAATTAAAGGCTGTAACAAGAGATGAAGAAGGACATTATATAATAATTACAGGATCTATCCATCAGGAAGAGCTAACAATTATAAATGTCTATGTGCTGAATACGGGAGCCCCCAAATATATAAAACAATTACTCACAAACATAAGCAACCTTATTGATAAGACTGTGGTAATTTCAGGGGACTTTAATACTCCACTTACAACAATGGATAAATCTTCTAGACACAGGATCAATAAAGAATCAAAGGCCCTGAATGATACATCGGATCAGATGGACTTGACAGATATATTTAGAACTCTGCATCCCAAAGCATCAGAATATACTTTCTTCTTGAGTGCACATGGAACATTCTCCAAGATAGATCACATACCGGGTTATAAAACAGCCCTTCATAAGTATAAAAGAAGTGAGATCATACCATGCATACTTTCAGACCACAATGCTATGAAACTTGAAATCAACCACAGGAAAAAGTCTGGAAAACCTCCAAAAGCATGGAGGTTAAAGAACACCCTACTAAAGAATGAATGGGTCAACCAGGCAATTAGAGGAGAAATTTAAAAATATATGGAAAGAAAAGAAAATGAAAATCTAACAATCCAAATGTTTTGGGATGCAGCAAAGGCAGTCCTGAGAGGAAAATACATTGCAATCCAGGCCTATCTCAAGAAACAAGAAATATCCCAAATACAAAATCTAACAGCACATCTAAAGGAAATAGAAGCAGAACAGCAAAGGCACCCCAAACCCAGCAGAAGAAGAGAAATAATAACAATCAGAGCAGAAATAAACAATATAGAATCTAAAAAAAAACTGTAGAGCAGATCAATAAAACCAAGAGTTGTTTTTTTGGAAAAATAAACAAAACTAATAAACCTCTAGCCAGGCTTCTCAAAAAGAAAAGGGAGAGGGCCCAAATAGATAAAATCGTGAATGAAAATGGAATTATCACAGCCAATCCCTCAGAAATACAAGCAATTATCAGGAAATACTATGAAAAATTATATGCCAACAAACTGGACAACCTGGAAGAAATGGACAAATTCCTAAACACCCACACACTTCCAAAACTCAAACAGGAAGAAATAGAAAATTTGAACAGACCCATAAACAGCAAAGAAATGGAATCAGTTATCAAAAATCTCCCAACAAATAAGAGTCCAGGACCAGATGGCTTCCCTAGGGAATTCTACCAGACATTTAAAGTAGAGATAATACCTATCCTTCTCAAGCTATTCCAAAAAACTAGAAAGGGAAGGAAAACTTCCAGAATCATTTTATGAAACCAGCATTTGATTCCCAAACCAGACAGAGACCCAGCAAAAAAAAAAAAGAAAACTACAGACCAATATCCCTGATGACTATGGATGCAAAAATTCTCAATAAGATACTAGCAAATCAAATTCAAAAGCATATGAAAAGAATTATTCACCATGATCAAGTGGGATTCATTCCTGGGCTGCAGGGCTGGTTCAACATTTGCAAATCAATCAATGTGATATATCACATTAATAAAAGAAAAGATAAGAACCACATGATCCCGTCAATCGATGCAGAAAAAGCATTTGACAAAATTAAGCATCCTTTCTTAATAAAAACACTCGAGAAAGCCGGGATAGAAGGAACACACTTAAACATCATATAAGCCATTTATGAAAATCCCACAGCTAATATCATCCTCAATGGGGAAAAACAGAACTTTCCCCCGAGATCAGGAACACAACAGAGATGTCCACTCTCACCCCTGTTGTTTAACATAGTGTTGAAAGTGCTAGCATCAGCAATCAGACAACAAAAGGAAATCAAAGGCATCAAAATTGGCAAAGATGAAGTCAAGCTTTCACGTTTTGCAGATGACATGATACTATACATGGAAAATCCGATAGACTCCACCAAAAGTCTGCTAGAACTGATACATGAATTCAGCAAAGTCGCAGGATACAAAATCAATGTACAGAAGTCAGTTGCATTCTTATACACTAACAATGAAGCAACAGAAAGACAAATAAAGAAACTGATCCCATTCACAATTGCACCAAGAAGCATAAAATACCTAGGAATAAACCTAACCAGAGATGTAAAAAATCTGTATGCTGAAAACTATAGAAAGCTTATGAAGGAAATTGAGGAAGATATAAACAAATGGAAAAACATTCCGTGCTCATGGATTGGAAGAATAATTATTGTCAAAATGCCAATACTACCCAAAGCTAACTACACATTCAGTGCAATCCCAATCAGAATTGCACCAGCATTCTTCTTGAAGCTGGAACAAACAATCCTAAAATTTGTATGGAACCACAAAAGACCCCAAATAGCCAATGTAATATTAAAGAAGAAGACCAAAGCAGGAGGCATCACAATCCCAGACTTTAGCCTCTACTCCAAAGCTGTAACCATAAAGACAGCATGGTAATGGCACAAAAACAGACATAGACCAATGGAATAGAATAGAGACTCCAGAATTGGACCCACAAAAGTATGGCCAACTAATCTTTGACAAAGCAGGAAAGAGTATCCAAGGAAAAAAGACAGTCTCTTTAACAAATGGTGCTGGGAGAACTGGACAGCAACATGCAGAAGATTGAAACTAGACCACTTTCTCACACCATTCACAAAAATAAACTCAAAATGGATAAAGGACCTGAATGTGAGACAGGAAACCATCAAGACCCTAGAGGAGAAAGCAGGAAAAAACCTCTCTGACCTCAGCCGCAGCAATTTCCTACTTGACACATCCCCAAAGGCAAGAGAATTAAAAGCAAAAATGAACTATTGGGACCTCATGAAGATAAAAAGCTTCTACACTGCAAAGGAAACAATCAACAAAACTAAAAGGAAACCGATGGAATGGGAAAAGATATTTGCAAATGACATACCAGACAAAGGGTTAGTATCCAAAATCTATAAAGAACTCACGCAACTCCACACCCGAAAAACAAATAATCCAGTGAAGAAATGGGCAGAAGACATGAATAGACACTTTTCCAAAGAAGATATCCAGATGGCCAACACACACATGAAAAGATACTCAACGTCACTCCTCATCAGGAAATATAAAACAAAACCACACTGAGATATCACCTCATGCCAGAGTAGCTAAAATGAACAAATCAGGAGACTATAGATGCTGGCGAGGATGTGGAGAAAGAGGAACCCTCTTGCACTGTTGGTGGGAATGCAAACTGGTGCAGTCACTCTGGAAAACAGTGTGGAGGATCCTCAAAAATATTAAAAATAGATCTACCCTATGACTCAGCAATAGCACTGCTAGGAATTTACCCAAGGGATACAGGAGTGCTGACGCATAGGGTCACTTGTACCCCAATGTTTATAGCAGCATTTTCAACAATAGCCAAATTATGGAAAGAGCCTAAATATCCATCAAGTGATGAATGGATAAAGAGGTTGTGGTTTATATATACAATGGAATACTACTTGGCAATGAGAAAGGATGAAATATGGCCTTTTGTAGCAACGTGCATGGAACTGAAGAGTGTTCTGCTAAATGAAACAAATCATACAGAGAAAGAGATACCATATGTTTTCACTCTTATGTGGATCCTGAGAAACTTGACGGAAGACCATGGGGAGGGGATGGGAAAAAAAGTTAGAGAGGGAGTGAGGCAAACCATACGAGACTCTTAAAGACTGAGAATAAACTGAGGGTTGATGGTGGGTGGGAGGGAGGGGAAAGTGGGTGATGGGCATTGAGGAGAGCACCTGTTGGGATGAGCACTGGGTATTGGATGGAAACCAATTTACAATAAATTTCATAAAAAAAAAAAAAAGAAGAACTGAAAAATGTTCTTGTGACATTGCTGAGGTCCAAAGAGTACTTGGCAGTTTAGTTGATGTTTGGTGGAAGTCAGATTACTGAATTAAAGAGTGAAAGGTGAGGAAGGAAAAATGCAAGGATCAAAAATATTTTGTGCCATTTTGAAGGGACACACGCACCCCCATGTTTATAGCAGCACTATCAACAGTAGCCAAAGTATGGAAAGAGACCAATGGAGGAATGGATAAAGAAGATGTGGTGTGTGTGTGTGTGTGTGTGTGTGTGTGTGTGTGTGTGTATAAAATGGAGTATTACTCGGCAATCAAAAAGAATGAAATCTTGCCATCTGCAACTACGTGGATGGAACTGGAGGGTATTATGCTAAGTGAAATTAGTCAGAGAAAGACAAAAATCATATGACTTCACTTATATGGGGACTTTAAGAGACAAAACAGATGAACATAAGGGTAGGGAAACAAAAATAATATAAAAACAGGGAGGGGGACAAAACAGAAGAGACTCATAAATACGGAGAACACACTGAGGGTTACTGGAGGGGTTGTGGGAGGGGGGATAGGCTAAATGGGTAAGGGGCACTAAGGAATCTACTCCTGAAATCATTGTTGCACTATATGCTAAGTAATTTGGATGTAAATTTAAAAAACAAAAACAAAAAAATATATAAAACATTGAAAAAAATAGTTTGTGAATATTTGACAATGAAGAGAAGGAGACAGGAAAGTAATTACAGCCTTAAATTTCTTTGACTCTTTTTCATTGAGAGTTGAGGTATATGTCCCATCCCTAGAATTTTTCACTCTGTGAATGCTTAATAAAGAAGGCTTTTCCCATTTTCAGAACTGGACCTTAAGACAATGGCAGCTTCTTAAGAATATAAGCACTGTTTATTTCTTAGAATCATTATCTTTAAACTTACATAGATTTTCTGAAAGTCTCATTTTGGTTCACCCCACTAGACAGAATCTACAACTAAACATCCATCTGAGATAAACCCTCCTGCATGGGTCATCTGGGTGGCTCGGTTGAGCATCCAACTGCTGATTTCAGCTCAGGTCATGATCCCAGGGTCATGGAATTTAGTCCCGTGTCAGTCTCCATGCTGAGCGTGGAGCCTGCTTGGGATTCTCTCTCTTTCTTTATGCCTCTTTCCACTGCTCATGCACTCTCTGTCTCTCAAAATAAAAAAATAAAATAAATTAATTTAAAAAACCTGCTCTACTGTGGGTTATGGAGGGGCCATTGGAAACATATTCCAACACATTTCTTGGAATATGGTCAACATTCTGAAAGGGAGCCCACATAAAAACTGTGAAGAGGCCTATATGGGAAGGAACTGACAGGTAGATAGCACCAGTTTTTCAGTCATTTGGGAAGAAATCTTAGAAGTGGTTTGTCCAACTCAAGTTGAGCTCCGCCATCCAAAAAGGCATGGGTACAAATTGTTCTGAGTTTTGACAAAATTTAGACTTGTGAACAAAATAAATGACTGCTGTTGTTTAAGCCGTTAAGTTTTGGGGTGGGTTTGCTATGCAGCATACATAATTGAAGCAGATGTTGGTGCCGGAAGTGATATGTTGTCATGGCATAACAAAAACCTGTGGCATTGACTTCAAAGTTGGATGGTTATCAGAAGTGGGAAGGGCAGTGAGGGGTCTGTTTGTGGAAACCTAAGAAAATTCAAGGAGTGTTATTATCAACCTCAATGGTTGAGGAAAATGTAAAAGATTTCATAATACTGTTGATGATGGTTTAAAATAAGGAAAATATCATTAAAAGCTGGTAGGAAAATGGATTCTTGTTATATAGTGACAGAAATTTGATAACACTGTCACCTGAAGAAATGTGAAAACATGAACACATCTTCTGAAATCAATTATCTAGCTAAGGAGATTTTTCCACGCAAAGTGTTAAAGGTCCTGCCTGGCTTCCTCGAGCTGTTTATTATAAAATTAAACAGGAGAAAGATGAGCTAAGAAGGGAACTTTTGAGTTTTTAGGAAAATTTAGAAGAAATACAAATGATCCAGTGTCTGTTCAAAAATAAAAATGTCTTATTCTCAGTCTCTTTAGATGACAAAATATTTTAAAATTAAAATATGGCTTCCACAAAAAGGTCAAATCCATGGCAGATCTGTAAGACCCTTTGTTAAGACATTATGAAGATTTAAGGTAATGCCTTATAGAGCCTTTCAAAGAGACAAAAGACTTTCTAAAGATGTTAAAGGCATGCTTCATAGACCTTCTCCATTAAGCAATCATCTAAGAAAATTAAGGACATGGTCCCTCAGTAATCCATTGTAGAGAAGGGTTTATCTCAAATAGATTTTTGTTTGTAGCTTTTGTGTAGTGGATTGAACCCCAATTAGTTTTATAGAAAATCTACACAAGTTTAAAGCTAAACATTTTGGAAGAAGTACTATTTTCTTTTTTTTTTTTTTAATGTCTTATTTATTTTTGAGAGCACGCAGGCGGGGAGGAGCAGAGAGAGGGAGACAGAGGATCTGAACCAGGCTTTGTGCAATGTAGGGCTTGAACTCAATATCATGAGATCATGACTTGAGCTGAAGTCCAACACTCAACCGACTGAGCCACCCAGGTGCTCCTAGAAGTACTACCATCTTGAACTAAAATGGACAGTACAAAATGGAGAGGCTTTTAGAGCACCAATATATGCCTTCTAATGGTCAAGAAGAGCTAAGAAAAAGATTCAGTTGTAAACTGTTTTACTATGGAAAAAGTAGAATGATTCAAAGGACAGGATCAAAAGCCCAGAGAGTGGAACTAAGCCACAGAGAATCATTCACAGGGAGCAGGACTGGGAACTGGCAACATGTGCCAGGAGAGTTGAACAATTGCTAGGGTCCAGACAGTGTTGCATTCATTTTCATCTTTTTTGAATGGAAATATCTACTGAGGCTATCTTATGTTCATTCCACCATTGTATGTTTGTTGTATGGGTGGTGGGGAAAATAACCTGTCTCTTTAGTTCACAGGTCTTCAGTTTGAAAGGACCTGTGCTTGAGAAACCTTATTTACAACTAGACCTGATATCTATAACATGATCCTGAATCTCAAGCCTGAGGCTGAGCCTGTAATGAAAGAAGACTTTTGGGAATGGGGGATGTTGGGAAGATGTGAGTGTATTTAGCACATGGATAGAATAACAGTTTGTGGCAATGAGCAGACTGTGGCAATTTTAAATACTGTCTCCAACTTATTTTGACACTCTTCTATGAAGAGATGGAGTATCTGTTTTTTTTGTTTTTTGTTTTTTTGCCTTAATCTGAGTCTGCTTGACAAATATTATATGGCACTGTTTCAGCTGCTAAGCTTAGACTTCAAGAAACTGGCAGCTTGTGACCTGGGTGGCTCATCAGTTAAGCATCTGACTCTTGATCTCTGCTCAGGTCATGATCTCATGGTTTATGAGATCAGACTCCACACTGGGCTCTGCACTGACAGCTCAGAGCCTGCTTGGGATTATGATTCCCTCTCTGTCTCTCTCTCTCAAAATAAGTAAATAAACATGAAAGAAAGAAAGAAAGAAAGAGAGAGAGAGAGAGAGAGAGGGAGGGAGGGAGGGAGGGAGGGAGGAAGGAAGGAAGGAAGGAAGGAAGGAAGGAAGGAAGGAAGGAAGGAAGGAAGAGGCATCTTCACTCTCTCCCTTGAAATGCTCGTGCTTGGAACCCTGCACCATATTGTGAGGAAGCTCAAACAGCATGTGAAGAACCGCAAGAGGGAAAAAACTGAAACCCCAGGTTCACAAAATCTGAAAGTCAACTACACTTCTTCCTCTTCCTTACCACAAGTATTTATCAAAATTATTAACTTTATCATACATGCAAAAATGTATAAAATGCACATGTTTATATAGTAACTGTATCCACACCCCAACTTAAAAAGTAGATCAGAAATTTAGAGCACCCTATTTGCTCTCCACAATATATTCCATTCTTCCATTCTAAAGATCACTAAAATAAAGTACCAGCTTTTCACTGAAGTTTTGATATTCACGTATGTATTTTTATATAATATATATTTACTTCTCTGATTTTATACTTTATAAAGTATAATATAATATGCATATCTTTCAATGTTGCTCTAGGCAGCTGTATTTTATTTGTATTAAAATTTTGTAATAAAAACTTTTTATACTGTTAATATTTGTTAATAATCTTTAGTTCCCGATTTGGGCCCCCAAGAAATCAGACTAGTAGTTGCCAGAGGTGGAGGGTAGATGGAAGAATTGAGTGAAGGTGGTCAAAAGTTACAAAATTCTAGTTATAAAATGAATAAGTCCTGTAAATGTACTGTATAGCATGGTGACTATAGCTAACAATACTGCATTATATATTTGAACAGTTGCTAAGAGTAGATCTTAAAAATTCTTTTCACAAGATATGTGTGACTAATGTGAGGTAATGGATGTGAACTATATTTATTGTGGTAATCATATCACAATATATACATACATCATCAAGTCACTATGTTCTACACCTAAAGCTAACACAATGTAATATGTTAATTAAATATCAATGAAACTGGAAAAAAAATAAAAACAATTAATTTCCTGCCATCATTTTGGATTTTTTAGTTTCCTTTTGTATTGTTCTCATTGTTTGTTTTTATATTTTATGAAAAGTAATTAAGAGCTTTCTTTTATCTTATTGTAAATGATAATATTAACATTGCATATTAATTTTTTGCTTAGCATATGTATATATTTAACTCTTTTCACTGTTTTATGTGCGCCTCAAACAGATTACAGCTGGATTTTTAATGCAATTTAATATTCTCTGGATTATAAAAGATCATTTTATTTCTGCATATTTATTAAAAATATATTTGATCTCATTTACTCAAAAAATGTCATTTCATATGGTGTTATACTATATAACTATGTCAAAATTTACTTATGCTATTTATGGACTTTCGGGTTATTTCCTGTTTTTACAATTGCAAGCCGTATTATAGTGATCTTGCACATATTTTCTTCTGGATATGCGCCTTTGGGAGTACAAACACTGGATGATAAGATATGTGCATTTTAATTAACAAGGTAATTTTAATTTTTTTTTTGCAAAATGGTACCAAATTAGGTTTCATTAGTAGTATATTAGAGTCCGTTTCTCCTTCTCCTCACCAATATACATAATATAACACTTTTTAACTTTTGACAGTCCAGACAGTGAAATAGCATCTGGAGTAATGGTATTGTGGTTTGAATGTGCATATTTTTGATTACCAAGGAGACTGAACAGCTTCTCCTGGGCCATCCTTGCTTTCTCTTAAGGAAAATGCTTTTTCACATCTTTTGTCCATTTCTTTTTCTATTTGGCTGTTGATCTTTTTCTTACTGATTCATAGGAATTTTTAATATTTTGTTAATTTGTTTTCCATCATGTATGTTCATCCTTTTCCAGTTTTTGCCTTGTATTTGTATTCACGTTATAGCATCCTGTGATGATCTAAAGTACTTATGTTAATGTATTTGAATATATTGTTCTTTTCCTTTAGTTTTAGTGTGTTTATTGTCTTAAGAAATCTTGTACCACTCCAAAAATGTGAAGAAATTCTTCTGTATCTTCTTTTAAAACTTTTATAGATTAGCTTTTTATGTTACATCTTTAATTCACTTGAAATTGATTCTTATGCAGTGTGATGTAGGAATTTTTTTTCCAGTAGGCATAATCAATGATTTACCAATGATTCAATAAATACTAAGTCTTTATTTAGTACTCCAAACTTTCGCAGGGATATTTATCCCACCTTTACATTCAGAAATATTAATCCCAGGGTGCCTGGGTGGCTCAGTTGGTTAAGCGACTCACTTCGGCTCAGGTCATGATCTCACCGTTCGTGGGTTCAAGCCCTGCACTAGGCTGTGTGCTGACAGCTCAGAGCCTGGAGCCTGCTTCTGATGCTGTGTCTCCCTCTCTCTCTGCCCCTCCCCTGCTCACACTCTCTCTGTCTCTCAAAAATAAATAAATGTTTAAAAAAAAGAGAGAAATACTTAAGCCAACTTAACTATGAATTAAATTTTCATAGGTGCATGAATATAGTCCTGGATTATTTATTTTGTTCATTGTTTAATTGTGCGCTGCTCTCAAACTGTCTTAATATAACTATGATATCTTGATATTTCATAGGGAACACCCCCGACCTCAAACTTTTTTCCTCTTAGAAATGTCTGGTTTATTATTGGTGCATTGTTCTTCCACATAAGTTTTGGAAACATCTTATAGAGAATATGTAAGAAAAAAAAATCTTGTAGAGATTTTGACTGCAAGCCTATTTAATATAAAGAAAATTTTAGCAGATTTTATATGTTTCTGCCTATATAAATGCCATATCTCTTGCTTTATTTAGATGTTCTGTTTTCTTTAATAAAATTTTACAATATTCTCTACAAAGAGCTTGCCCATCTTTTGTATATTAGTTTTAAATATTTTATATATTTATTGATAATGTAAATGCTACCTTTTTACAATAAAATTTCAAATGAAGAACAACAATAAAAGTTCTCAATCATTAGTATAAAACTCAATTTTGATGCTGTGAATACATCTAGGTAACCAACAAATAGGTATTAAAATAGAACACCATCAGAACCCCAGAAGACTCCTGCACTCCCCAAGAAGTACCACTCTCCTGTCTAATTCATAAATTAGTTTACTTGTTGTTTTGTTGTTTTTTTGTTTTTGTTTCTGAGAGAGAACAAGAAAGAGCACGCACACAAACACATGGAAAGTGCAGAAAGACAATGAGAGAGAGAATCCCAAGCAGGCTCCTGGCTGAGCAAGCTGAGGCTCCATTCCATGACTCTGGGATCATGATCTGAGCTGAGATCAAGCGTTGGATGCTCAACTGACTGAGCCACCCAGGCACCCCTTGTTGTTCTTTGTAACTGTATTTCAAAATAATTATAGAATATGTGACTGGATTCTTCAACTCAACATTATATTTGTGAAATCCATCAGTGTAGCATTAGCTTATTCAATTTTCATTGTCATGTGATATTATACTGCAGTAATGTTCCACCACTTACTCCTTTATTCTAATACTAATGTGTAGTTTTGAGTTTTGGGCTATTAGTCATAGCATGGGTATGAACATTTTTTATACATCCTGGTACACATATATTCATATTTCTATTGGTATATACCTTTTAGATCTAGAATTTTATTTTACCCTATTTACAAGCTAGTAAGTTAGTTTCATGAATGCTGGCAGAAGACACAAGACTCCTAGCTTAGAGACAAAAACATGTACTACTCATGGCACACTAAACAGCACGAGTATCAATATATTTGTGCCAGCTTCCCTCTCCTGCCCCAAGGCTCATGGGGATGAAGCAGCAATCAAGATGGAGCCTGTACACATAAGTACGATGTTAAACAGGACTGGTTATAACAAGCATCTTTTTCTTCTAGATCAGGCAGCAAGCTTCCAAAATGTTATCATTAAATATAAAATTTATTCTATCTCTTTATCATTTGTTATTGTTGCAGCTAGTATTGTCACAGTACATTTTAAATATAACATTGCACACAGATTTTAAGTGTGAGGATTGAGGAGTTTTGATAAATGTATACAGACTCAAGTAAGTCCCCATGGCAGACATGATTCTATGATGGCCTCATCATAGAATTCCCAAGTTCCTAAGACATGCACACTACATACTCTCCTCCTTTTGAGTGTAGATAAGACCTTTGAATATGATATCACTCCCTTGATTATATTGTGTTATATAGCAAGAGAGATTTTGCAGATATTAATATTCCTAGTCAGCTGACTTTGATCAAAGGAGATTATTCTGGATGGGACTAACCTAATCAGGCAGCCATAAAAGAATCAAGCAGCAGCAGCAACGACACACTTTTTCTCCTCCATAAGAAAATAATCGAGCATGTTGTAAACTGCCTGTGGAGGAGAACCCAAATTTTAGGCATTGAGAGTGACTTCTAGCTGGAAGTCAGTGAGACACAGAGACTTAGTTTTACGGGGGCAAGAAACTGAATTCTTTCCACAATCACAGGAACTTGCAAGAGGACTTGGGGCTTCACATGAGATCTCAGCCCCAGCTACATCATGATTTCAGTCCTGTGGGACCCAGAACAGAGGACTCAGTTACGTCATGGCCAGAATTCTGACCTACAGAAACTATAAGATAATAAATGTTGTTTAAGCCACTAAGTTTATGGTAACTTGCTATGCAGCAACGGAAGACTATTACATTCCCTCATCCTAGAGGCTGTTCTGATTTCAATCACCATATCTTAGTTTTGCCTTCCCTAGAATTTCATAAAAATTATAAATAATTATGTGTGTGGCTGTGTGTGGCATCTTTTGTTCATGTTTTTGTGTGCATCAGTAGTTTGTATTTTTTTATGGCTGAGTATTTTATATTATTTATGTTAATATATAAAATTATATTATTTGTTGCTAAGTATTTTATTATTATATAATGTAGTTCAGTTTGATTATTCACCTGGTTTTGGATGTTTGAGTAGTTTTTAGCTTGGGGATAATATGAATAAAGCTGCTATTTTTAACATTCTTGGCCACAAATCTTATTTGGATATATGTTTCATTTCTTTGGAATAAGTACCTAGAGTAGAATTGTTGAGTCATAAGGCAAGTGGATGTGTATAAGATGTTGCCAAATTGTTTTCCAAAGGATTATATTATTTTTCACTCCCACCAACAATGCATAATCATGCCAATTTCTCTACATCTTGCCAACACTTATTATTGCCAGTCTTTTTAATAGACTATGGAGTCAGACTGCCAAAATTTGAATCCTGGCATTGATGCTTAGCGTATGACCTTGAGCAAGCAATTCTCTGTGCCTCAGTCTTATTATTTGTAAACTGAGAATAATATTAGTGCCTGATCCATAGGGTTGTTTTGATGAATAAATGAATTTATGTATATAAAGTCCTTAGAATTGTGCTTGTCATCTAAAATTACACAAATAAAAATTATCATTTAAAATTTTTGCACTTGTATTCATGAAAAATACGGCTCTATAATTTTCCTTACTCCTACTCTCTTTTGGAGGTTTTCTGACTCCAAAATTAGCATTCATATATCTTACTTTTTCTATTCTTTTGTAAATTTAACAAATCATTAGAGCATATTTTATCATTGATAAAACTCAACAATAAAACTGTGTGAGAATGGTGTTTGATTTGGAAAGATTTTTAAATCATTCTATTTCTTTGTTATGTGAAAACTCTAATTTCCCACCTCTTGTGTAATATCAGCAAACTATATTTTTACCCAAATTTATCAATTTTATCAAACTACTCATATTTATCGCCTAGTTTTTCCAATAATCCTTTAATTTTTTTGTTGCACTTATAAGTGTGAACTCAATTGTTTTCTAATAATGTTTGTGTGTGTTTTTTTAATTAGTCTTGCTATCATTTTGGCTGACCTTAATGCTTTCAAAGACTCAGCTCTTAACTTTGTTGAGATGCCACATTGTATGTTAATTTTCCTTATCAATTATTTGTACTCTTATCATTTGCTTTTTTTCTGTCCTTGGCAAGATAACTCTTTTCTCTTTTTAACTTTTTAATTTGGATGTTTTACTCTTTAATTCTCAGCACTTCTCTTAAAAATGTCAGCATTTAAGTCTAAATTTACATTTCCTTCTATGCACACCGTTGCTGCATACCAAAGGTTTACGCTTTGATAAAAAGAGTTTTCATCAAAACTTAGTAGTATTAAAATATTGCTAAATATTTATTCATTTCCACTATTACTTACTCTTTAATATGCATTACACATACATGGGTTTTTTAAAATTCCAATATAGGCATCTATTCTGGTCATCTTTTTGCTATTGAATTTTATCAAATGATTTTCTGCATTTTTTGAGAAAATAGTATTTCTAGTCTCTTTATTTGATAATTGGTAGTTGTCAAATTCTGAAACATTTATAGAGATTGATTTACTACCAAAGTTATGTTCAATTTTCCTAAATATAACATACGTGTTTGAGAGAAAATGTGCACCTTTATTTACTGAGTACAATATTTTATATGGCTGTTGGCTAAGCTTGCTAATCAAACTCTTCAAAATCATATATCCTTACTGATATTTTTATTGGCTTGGTCTATTGATTACTAAACATTAGTTATCTTATTCCCCTGTCATAAATTATGATTAAACATAGTACTAAAACAATAGTTATGAAAATTAATAATTTTGTCAAGTTCAGCTTCTAACTTAGACTTTTTTCATGTTTTGAGACTATTTCATTAGTTGTATACAATTAGATCTCCCTGGTAGTGAATCCATTATCAATACATGGTGATCTTTGTCATTGGTAAAAGTTGTGCATTTTATTTCTGTGATTTATATAATACATCATCTTCTTTTGGTTAGTATTTGTCTCTTGTAAGTTTTTAATATTTTTCTTCAATAATTGAGTATTTTTATACTTTAAGGATCTCTTTAGTAAAGATCTCTTAGCTAAATTTAAAAAATTCAATTTGACCATCTTTGTCTTTTAAGTGAAGAGTTTAGTCCATTTATATGGTTATAACATTTTTTATTTCTACCCTCTTTGTGCTTTTCATTTTGTCTTTCCATAATTGAAGACGTTTCTTTTTGAACATATCAGTTTTCTATTTTCATTATCTCTTTGTAGACAATGAATACATCATTCTGAGCTTTTTGAATAACTTTTAAATTTTCATCCAATTCCTCAATTCTCTCTTCAGCTGAGTTGAATATGTAGCTTAACTATCCATTAGGTTTAAAACTGATTGTTTTTGTTATTCATAGAAGCTCCTTCTCTCTCTCTCTCTGTTTTAAGATATTTACCCATTTGAGAGCACAAGCAGGGGAGGGGCAGAGAGAGAGACAGAGAGAGAGAGAGAGAGAATCCCAAGCAGGCTCTGCACTGTCAGCTCAGAGCCCAATGTGGGGCTCAATCCCACCAACTGTGAGATCAGTCACCTGAGCCAAAATCTAGAGTTGCTACTCAACCAACTGAGCCCCAGGTGCCCCAATATGAGCTCTTTCTGATTTTTGTTTTCAAATTTTCTTTGTAAGTTTTATATTTTCTCTTGTTCCTTGTTTATATACTTAATCTTCTTATACTAAAATGTATTAATATTTAGTTTTTGCTGTCTCAATTTAAATATCATTGTGGGTTTGATGCTACCTCCTGTTGTTTTTGCTGACTCTTACATATGGAGTCATGTTTTCTTGTTTTCATAATTTTTAACTCTGAATTCATATTCCTTGGAGCTTTCTGTTTATAGAACTGTGAGGCCTGGCCTAAGGTGCATTCTCTAAAGGGGGATTGAGTTTGTTTATGCTTATTCCTGGGAGCACCACTAATCTGGATTCACGTTACATGAGCTGGCATGAATTTGTGCTACGGCCTCACATGATGGAAAGATTGTGTTGTGACATCTCAAGGGAGAATTTTTATATTCTTCTAGTAACAAGATCAAGGGAAGAAATATTCCTTGTTGGCCCCTTCACCTGGGCACCCTGACACTGAGCATATAACCCTTTGAGGCCCAGCTGTATGCAGGGGAGTTCTGATAGACTCCATATTTTTTTCTGGCTCTAGAATGTATGTGTGTTTCTCACACATGCTGTAGCCATTGAAACTAAAACTCAAGGTCACTAGGGTTTGGCAGATATCATCAGAGTGGCTTAGACACTGGCTTACTTCCCAGAGTTTCTGCTTTAACTCACTTTTTGGCATCTATTGATTCCAACCTTTTTTGCCACTTCAGTTGTATACTAAGTTTTGATCTTTAAAAATTGTTTTTTAAATTTTTGTTCAGATTATTAGTTATCTTCTGCAGCGGGATTTTTCAGAGTGTCCAAGTTGCCAGAGTACTAGAAATATAAAACATTAATTTTTTTTTAATACTTGTAGAATCTATCTCTTTTCTCTGTCTCATTTACAGCATCCTAAGGCCCTCATCTAGATTCTCATCTTGGTTCTGGTTTCACTCACTTCCACATGTGGTCAAATTTTTATAGGGTTCTCCTTGAGTTGCACAAAATCCAAATTCCTTGGAGGGACAGAGAAGGAATGGTCAATAATATGTGACTAAAACTAACGTGTGTGCTATAAGGAAATAGAGCCAATTAAAAAATAGATTACCAATAGTGTATTTTGCAGGATCTAGGGCCATGGAATTTTTTTTATCTCAGTTCTGAGTCTAAAAGTATAGATTTCTACTTTGCATCTGGGGGAAAAAAATCAAATTTTCCAAGTTCAACACTTGTATTTCAAAGCACATGAAATTATTTGCTTAGTCTAAAAAGATCTTTGACAGCAAGTTTCAAGTACTTAAGAATGCATAAGCCTTCTTGTCCATGAATAGAATGAACAGAGAGATGGATATATGCCTTGTTATGAAAGTCTTCCTGAATGATAATTCCATTGCAGACAGATAATGATATGTTGCCTCTCCTTGCCATTATTGAGCATTAGGTTGTTATTAACACTTTGTTTCATTTTCTATTACCTACAAAATGGATATGTAGACAAAAGTAGGTTCTTCTTTCCATAAAAAACTTTTAAAGCTTTTTAAATCAGTATCTAACATATTATGATTTTTAAAATATGATTTAAAAGCATGTGATCAGTTCCTTCACTCAATTAATTTAATACTAATTTTAAGCCCTCCAATCTTTAATGATAATTAGAGTTCAAGGAAATAATGAATCAGATAATACACTATGTTATTTTCATTTTTTCTGCAGTATGCAAGACACACTCACACATATACACACACATCTTTATCAATGATACGATCAAAAAGCACCTTAACTTCTTGGACAGAAGGGGCAGGTTTTGCTGATGATATATCAATACATCTAATATACTGGCAAAATTTCATTTAGTAAAAATCTTTAGACAGTGGAAAGCAAATTTCACAAGGAATATTACCGTGGTTATAAACAGATTAAGAAACACAGCTGTTAAAGAAACTGTGGATATAGATACTTCAGAGAAACACCCTGTAGTCAATAATTCCTTGCCAAAAGCCTGGAATGGATTGTACCAAACTTAGGTCAGATGAAAACGATTTCCAAGGTAAGGGGTGTGCTAAGGTTAGATGTCTAACCCCATAACCTATCTCTGCAGTTTGTTAAGTATCTTCATACCTTTATTTGTAGTTTTCTTATAACTCACTTACAGTTATAACCCGGCACTTAAACTCAAAATATCAGGGCCTTGCTGATTTCGTTGTCTTCCTAATAATTGTTCCCTGTTCCACAGTCATCAAATGAAACATATCTTATAGTACTGTCCACTTCTAGATCAGCACCATCCAATAGATATAGAAGACAAGCTGGAAGTGCAAACCACGTTATTAAAAAAATTTCTAGTACCACATTTTTAAAAAAGGAAAATAAATGGGAAATTAATTTTAATAATGTATTGTATTTAATATCCAATATCCAAAATAGTATGTCAAATGTAATCAATTCTAAAATTATTATTCGGTTTTTTTTATATTCTTTTCTCATATGAGGCCTCTTAAATTCTCTGTGTATTTTATACATCCAGCACATTTAATTTGGGTTAGCTCCATTTCAAGTACGTAAGTGACAGTACAGTTCTAGACAATTTTTTAAAGGAACATATGGCACAGGCTTTATGAACTCAAGCTCAGTCGTCTTTTTACCACCCTATGATAATGGAAGGTTGAGAATACACTAAACTTTCATTTTTAATCCCAGGAAGTTGAAATATCTACCTGTTTATTTAGCAAATATTTATTCTTTGCTGACCTTATGCTTTATAATATAATTGGTGCTAACTTTATTTTTTCATACTTTATTTTTTTTTACTTTTTAAATTTTTTTAACTTTATTTTTTATTTTTTAAAATTTACATCCAAATTAGTTAGCTTATAGTGCAACAATGATTTCAGGAGTAGATTCCTTAGTGCCCCTTACCCATTTAGCCCATCCCTCCTCCCACTACCCCTCCAGCAACCCTCAGTTTGTTCTTCATATTTATGAGTCTCTTCTGTTTTGTCCCCATCCCTGTTTTTATATTATTTTTGTTTTCCTACCCTTATGTTCATCTGTTTTGTCTCTTAAAATCCTCATATGAGTGAAGTCATAGGATTTTTGTCTTTCTCTAATTTCACTTAGCATAACACCCTCCAGTTCCATCCACGTAGTTGCAAATGGCAAGATTTCATTCTTTTTGATTGCTGAGTAATACTTCATTGTATATATATACCACATCTTCTTTATCCATTCATCCATTGATGGACATTTGGGCTTATTGTTGATAGTGCTGCTATAAAAATGGGGGGGTGCATGTGTCCCTTCAAAACAGCACACCTGTATCCCTTGGATAAATGCCTAGTAGTGCAATTGCTAGGTCATAGGGTAGTTCTATTTTTAGTTTTTTGAGAAACCTCCATACTGTTTTCCAGAGTGGCTGCACCAGCTTGCATTCCCACCAGCAATGCAAAAGAGATCCTCTTTCTCTGCATCCTTGCCAACATCTGTTGTTGCCTGAGTTGTTAATGTTAGCCATTCTGACAGGTGTAAGGTGGTATCTTATTGTGATCTTGATTTGCATTTCCCTGATGATGAGTGATGTTGAGCATTTTTTCATGTGTCGGTTGGCCATCTGGATGTCTTCTTTGGAGAAGTGTCTATCCATGTCTTTTGCCCATTTCTTCCCTGGATTATTATTATTATTATTATTATTTTTTTGGTGTTGAGTTTGATAAGTTCTTTGTAGATTTTGGATACTAACCCTTTATCAGATATGTCATTTGCAAATATCTTCTCCCATTTTGTCGGTTGCCTTTTAGTTTTTCTGACTGTTTCCTTCACTGTGCAGAAGCTTTTTATTTTGATGAGGTCCCAGTAGTTCATTTTTGCTTTTGTTTTCCTTGCCTCTGGACACGTGTTGAGTAAGAAGTTGCTGTGGGCAAGATCAAAGAGGTTTCTGCCTGTTTTCTCCTTGAGAAAACTAATCTTTGACAAAGCAGGAAAGAATATCCAATGGAATAAAGATGGTCTCTTTATTTAGCAAGTGGTGCTGGGAAAATTGGACAGGGACATGCAGAAGAATGAACCTGGACCACTTTCTTACACCATCCACAAAAATAAACTCAAAATGGGCGGTAACTTTAATGTCACAAAGAGTTTTCATGCTCATGGAGCTTGTATTATCATTAAAAGGATGTACACATAGGGGCTTCTGGGTGGCTCAGTCAGTTAAGCGGTCCAACATAAACAACGCAGTTCATGGGTTTGAGTCCCATGGTGGGCTCTGTGCTCAGAGCCTGGAGCCTGCTTCACATTCTGTGTCTTCCTCTCTCTCTGCATCCCATCCCCCATCCCACTCATGCTCTGTCTCTCTCTCTCAGAAAAAAATAAATATTAAAATTAAAAAAAATTTTAAGGGACAAATAAACAATTGTCATGCATTTTGTGCTAGAAACTCTTCTAAGTGCTCCCTATATATTATCTCCAGCATGTATCAGGTAGGTAAATTCTTCTCCCTAATTTACAGATGAGAAAATTGTAGTCAACTAGCTCCTTGCTCTAATGCCCTGTCTTCATAGCTCTTTTCCCCAAACTGAAGATATTCTCACCTAAAAAATCCTGGGGCAATAACTGTCAACTTTGGTAGCACATTAGAATTTTTAGGGAACCTCTCTCAGAAATTCTGATTTGGTTGGTCTGACTTTTTTTGGTTTTTGTTTATTTGTTTTTGTTTTGTTTCGTTTTGTTTTAAACTACCTGGGTGGTTCTAATACGCTGCCAGGATTATTTTAGGAGAAATTCAAGGAGCTTTAATTCCATGGTCATGGGAAACAGCTGTAAGTCACCGTTAATAGTAAACTCTTTCTCACCTTTACTCATAATAGATTAAGCTTTGTCTTTGTCCCTGACATCAAGTCTGAAGATTTTTGCCTAAATTCATTTTATCATCTTCTGCTCACCTACGAGACCAAAAAATCACTTAGCTCTTTGCTAAGCTTTCTGTTCAGTCGAGTTCTTCTCTAAACCTCTACCCCAAAACAGGACTAAGTCTGCATTTCTAACAATATCCAGAAGTTGCTAATGTTTACCCAGGAACCACACTTTGAGAACAATTGCTCTGTGGAATGTTGTACTGGATTCCTCCCAAATACCTTGTACTCTAGCTGCCTCTTCCTGAATACATCATGGTGCTTGCCCCACTCTGGAATATGTCCATCTAACTCCCAGCATCTGCTGATCTACCCCATCTTATGTACTTTGTATTTATTTTAAGTATTTTTAATTTTATTGTTTATTTTTGAGAGAGAGAGAGAGAGAGAGAAAGCTCGATTGGGGGAAGGGCAGAGAGAAAGTGGGAGACAGAGAATCTGAAGCAGGCTCCAGGCTCTGAACTGCCAGCACAGAGTCCGATGCGGGGCTCGAACTCACCAACTGTGAGATCATGACCTGAGCTGAAGTCGGACGCTCAACCAACTGAGCCACCCAGGCACCCCTGTATTTCTGTATCTAGTTCTGTGATGAGATATACTTGCACTTTTGCAAATACAACAGTACGAGCTTTTCAGCAACTAGATCAATGATGCTATTGTAGATTCCACACAAACCCCATTCATCTATGAGCACTGCATGTGAAGAATGTTCAAATTGGAACTTTTATTGACCTAGAAATTTCATAGTCCTTTATGAAGCACTGAAGGTATAATGTTATGTCTTTAAGATGGCATATCTGATTATGAGAACAGCAGAGGATGAACAAGAAAAAATACTTTAGGGAGAGGAGAACATATCTAAATTACAAAAAGGAAATATAAAATCAGATCTTCTTAGATCAACTCTGTACTATACTGCTGCTTATTTATGCCTGCTTCCAAAAAAAAAAAGAGCATCAGTCCTCTTGAGGTTAATCAGTTTCTATTTTGTCTTAATTGGTCATCTTGTGAGTTATAGGTGGCCCTTGATGTTCTGTACTTTGTATTCTAGTTTAGCCTCTCCCTCTTTATCCTTTGTGGACAGTTCATTCAACCTTCATTCCAACTCTCCAACTGTTTATCTTCCTCTATGATATATGATAGATGTTAGCTAAATACTTGAATTCTCAGCTTCCCTTCCCACAAGAAGTGACATAATTCTGTGGCATATTCCCGATCAGGGAGGTACAAGCACAAGTCTCTGAGGAGGGCTTTCTTCAAAACTTCACAAGAAGAAGACTTCCACCCTTTGCCTATCCTCCTTCTCTCCACTGGCACCCAAACAGATCTCATAAATTCAATAGCAATCTTGCAACCAAAAAATGGCAGGAAGGCAGAAAGATCCTAGGTATTTGCTGAGATATTTGAGCAATCAAACCCATCATACAACTGACCTTTTTGTTACATCAGAGTGATAATCCCAATTTTATTCATCCCATTTTCCATCAAGTTTTTTGTAAAAGTGAAATCAATCCTACTTGATTCAGATATTGAACTCTTGAACTACCCTTCAAACTATTAAGTTACTACTTCTTTAAACAATACCTCATTAATGATGACTTTGAGCTCTCACCTGCTGGTACTGCCAGCCATATCTCACCACTGGAGTAAAAGGCCAAACCTCCTCACCAGGCTACAGGAATATTTGCAGGTAGGAGCTTAGGGAAATTATTTTTTTCCCTATCATACATGGTTCTAACAATCAATATCTGCAACATGAAGAAGGGACCCTGGAAACTCACAAATATTGGGAAACTATAGTTTGCTTGCTCATGATTGACTACATTTTTTTGGTCAATTCACAACCGTCTCTGTCTCCTCACTTATATGCTGTTCCCATTTTTGGTGTGTGAAGCAAGAGTCTGCTGCATTTCCAATAGATAGCTAGAAGTGAGTGTTTCATCCAATCAGTCACCTGTGCACATTGGTCACAGCTGTTCCTTGACTGCTATGGTGAAAAGAGACACTTCCTACTCTACTCTTAGTTCAGGAACTAACATGGTCTCCTTCAGAGTTTTGAGCTTGAGCACTGCCCAGGACTGTACTCTGGTCCTTCCAGAGGACTCTGGACACATGTGAGTCATTTAGAAGAGGTCACCAGAATAAAAGGAAGACCACATCTTGACCTAGAGTTCCTTTAATCCATTTTCTGGTTATCCTTCCCAAAGTCTTCCTTGAGTCACAGAGGAATAAATATTGCCCCTGGCCATTGAATAGGCAGAGACTAGATCTTTCTAAACCTACCAGCGTAACCAAGGCAAAGACAGCTGGAAGCACATAAACTTGCTGGTTAAGTTATTGTTAACCAAGAAGGGCTTAGCATACTAAGGGGGGAAAGTGCTGTGTTCAACATTTTAAAACGTTTTACGTCCCTGTAGCAGTAGGCTACAGTACTTTAGCTTGAGATTAGTTTCACATAAACTTGCCAAGATAAAGAACCTTTGTGGAATGCTTCTTCCCTAGCTGCTTTATGATTAGGAATGCAACAGTCATAGGACCACATCTTGTGGTCTCCTACTTGCTAAACAGTTTCACTATGTCAGAATTTCACATTAAATTAAAAATGACATGAAAATGCATTTTAGTTTATGATGATGGGGACTCTTAAAGTCTCACACACTGAACAATTCTGAAATATCTGATGACTTACTCCTTTCATAATTTTGTTACTGCATTTTAGCATTCTGAGCTTAAAAAACACAAATTATTTTTAGCATTCGTATCACCTGTTTCTTAACGGAAAAAAACCCATGCTTTTTCTAAAAAGTACTACAAAGTTAACTAGACACAAACATATTTCCAGTGGTTATCCAGTCCATATAGAAAAAAACATTCCAATGGAAGCAAATCACTTCTGGTAGCATTCTTTACATTTTTGATTCCTTGTATTATTCCTATAACCTCAATGGTTTCATTAATATGCCTGAATGAGGCCTTGGCAGCAAAGCCCTTCGAATGATGAACAAAATAGGTTAATTAGAAGCCTTCTAACTTTTCTTAACTTATAAATTCTCATGAATAAAAGAAGTGAAACATAAGTCTCATAATGCAAGAAGAAAAATGGCATTATTTTTATACTCCCAGATGAATAAACTACAGTAAGAAAAAATATCATTTATGAAAAATCTTATAGCAATAGCAGGAATTTTTTCAAGATTGGCCCCATGCCATCTTTCTCACTGAGAGTCTACTCCCTATGGCTACCACAGCATCAGCATTTTTATGTAACATTCTCTTCTCCCCTCTTTTTCCCTATAGTTGTGAACTTCTGTCTTCTAGTCCTTCTTTCCCTGTGTTTGGACAGGAAGAGGATGAGTTTGTGATCACAGTGATCTATAGTTGTCTTTCAATTATCATCATTGGCATTTTCCACTTCCCAGATTACCTCTGGCACTCTCTGAGCAAGTTTCTCCCACTGTGCAGCATGCTCCCAGGATAAATCCCCTGCCATCAGTTGCTGTGTGGGCAGGAAATGCAAGCTAATTTTAACCTTAGCTTAACCAAAGCAGTATCAGAATCTTAAAACCACAGAAAAGAAATCACACAGGAGAGGTGAAAAGCAATTAGGAATGATGGAGAAGTGTGGGCCGATCTGGTAGTGGGGGTTATCCTAAGCTCTGATTTTCTCAATGAGTACCAATAATTGAGAACAGAGTCTATAGCTTTGCATATTTATTATTCTAAAGCACATGTCAGACAGACAATATTTATCTGGGTCAGTGAGCTCAGTTGGTGTGGAGCTAATAAGGCCAAAAGCATGGACTCTTTCCCCATAGAAACCAGGAAAATTGACTCAGAGAGAAAAACAAACTTATTCTACATTCACAAGTTGTACCCCAAAACCTGGCCAGACATCTCACAAATGCATGCTGTGGATAACAAGTGGGGTGGGTGAGAGAGACTATGCTAACTCATAATAAGTCCAATGAAAGTGTTCTAGAGTTGACTCCAAGTGGAGGTCCTTCAGGAAGCAAATTAGGAATGTAATTTATTAAGACGGTTGGCATTCATATGTCAGATAAAATAGGCATATAGATGCATGTCATTGCCACTTGCCACAAAAAAAATTGTTAAGATACTGTTATCTATGTTGATGTATGCATTGTTTTAGAGAATTCATAATGAGTTTTTGGTGGTCTCCACTATTTTCAGGGCTCATCTCTTATAGGCAACTCTGCCTCTTGGCCACATAGGAAGACACTATGAAAATATCTACTTTGGAATCAGAGCCTGCTTCATTTCCTTCTTGCATGGCCCTGGATAAATTATACTCTCTAAATTGTTTCCTCATATGCAAGAGAGCAGTTGGGAGGATTCAGTGAGATGAAGTATGTAAAGCTATTAACTTAGTGCCTAGGACATAGTAAACTCTTCACTAACAGTTATTTGTGTTATCATTACAACATGAGATAGCATATGACAAGTGGCTGGTGTAATGTCAGGTTCATAACAGGGAAATCAACAAAGATTAGTTCCCATTCTTCTTCCCTTGACAGTTTCTCTGATTTTTCTGTAGGTTTCTCTCTTCATTTCTTTTTCTTTGCAGGTCACTCTCTCTCCCTGTCCAAAGCCTTCCTACTTTTATGATTTCACAGAACACCTGCTTAAGAATCTTGGCATCTCTAGCCTGAGGTGTGCTTCATCCTTTACACTTCATTCATGCATTGACTGTGTCTCAAGGTCTTTTCCTCAGAGCAGCCATCTTGTTACTTAACCTTCTTCTAGCATTCACTCATTGGAAGATTTATAGATCCATTCAAAAACAAAACAAAACAAAACACGTCTATTACTAGTGTTGTTCAGGAGGCCAGATATGAGGGATATATTTGGAAAGTATAGGCCACTTCACTTCCAGGTTAAAAATTTGCCTCTCTATATACTTTTATCTGTCTAAGAACTAGGTTCAACCTACCTGATTTAATGTTTTTTTTTTTCTTTTTTTCCCTCAAAATGAAATTGAAAGTAAGCTTAATGAAAATAAACTGGTGGGCATGGGAGAAATGTACAATGAACCTTAACTCTGGTCTCACATGTTATGTTTCTCAAAGTTTAGTGTTTGCATAGGAACTTTGATGCTGTTTCCATATTTCAGTGATATAAGTGGTAGAAATAGCTGGACTTGATTTTATCCTTGTGTAGTTCACCTTCCAAGAAAAAAAAATCTCATTTGTCTCCCTTTGATACTGTGAAATAGAGAGTACAAGAGATCACTTCAACTCTACCATGGGAAACGGGTTCCTTTTTAATATTTAAGAAAGTACATCTGTGGGTACAGCCAAAGGCCTTCAAAAGAAATTCTGCCAAAGCAGTCGATGATTCAAGAAAACCTTGTCTGATTTCTCTTGGCTCACTCCCAACCAGCTCTGAGACCAGAGTGAGCAACCCTCACTCTTTTTCTTCTTTTTCCATTATGTGGATTTTATCCCTTCTGCTGTTAATTCAATTATTGATCTCAGTTTGTCTGTAATCGTGATTTTTCTACACATTCCAGATTTTGATGACCATTCATGTCCTTGTAGATATATCTGACCTGCATCTGTATTTTTCTTAGTTTTGAAATTTGTTGGTAGGATTCACAAAGAGACAAGATGTTAGATGTAAGGATGTCTGTATGGAAGGCCCAAAAGAACAAAGATCAAAAAGTTGCATTCTTCTAAAGCAGAATCCTTACAGAATAAATTCTGAAAACTCCCAAATTTCTCTGATCCCACTCTTGGGTAGATTATCCAATCTGATCTAAAACAGTTTATTCCTCACCTGTCCCAAATTTGTAATGTTGTCCTCTAAGGAAAGCATAAATCCCAAGAGTTTTTCCTCAGACATCTTTCAAAGAATTATGAAAACTGAGGGTTGGAACATTGAGGGGGAGGCTGTCTTTAGTGTGGGTTATGAGGCTGATGGTTGGTCTACATCTTAGGAGGACATGCTCTAATACTTTCTTGCTACTCTGTGAGAAGAGTGAAAGACATATGGTCAAGTTTATGCATTCATTAGACTATTGCATATTGAGAACTCATAGATGATGAAATATTCAAAAGATAAAGAAGACATTGGTTCCTGCCCACCATCTAATAGGGAAAGATGTAAACAAATCAGAATACAAATGAGCTAATTTATGGATAATTGATACACTTTTAATACTTCAGTTCCTTATGGACAATGTATGTGCTTTTCACTTCTATTGAAATAGAATTAACATCATACATCTCCTATAGTCTCATCATATTCTCTGTCCATATTAGTTTCCACTACATTCTTTCTGTTTTTAATTTCCTGTCCTTCCCCCAGGTCCCAGGCCCTCAGTCAATCAATTTCATCTAGTATCCCTTTGATAAGCTGCTGGGACAGTGTTATAAGTGTCACTATATCTGCTAGTCTCCAGATCACTGAATAAATGTACTAAGACCTAAAATTCACTTGGCAATGCTGTTGGTTGAATCTTCAATAAAATTATGCACTGGGATATACTTGAATCAAAGGCAAACATGGAGTATTTTTTTATTGATATACTCCCTTGAGTCAAGGACTCAAATTTTAAAACCAAATACACTTACAAGGAGAATCATTTATAATGTATTTATTCATTAATTCAAACTGCCTTCACAGTTTAAAAAAAACAAAAAACTTGTAGAACCCAGAATCCCAAGCCTATTCCTTAAAAGAATGTATTTTAACCCTATTACAAAATGTAAAGGATATCAAAGTAGTCAAACTAAACTCATGAATATTTATAAAGTTTTACGTATCTTTTCTCCATAGAATATCAAGACCTGACAAGTCATTTTCTCTTCCCTTCCTTTATACCAAATGAACTTATTAACAGTGATTACAATGATCAGAAGTGAAACGTTTAAGAGAGCTGACATTTAGGTGCTCATAATTGGGTTTGAAAGTTACCATATTATTGAGATGGATAGGGGAAGTGACTGTGTCATTTTCTCTTGCTCCAGTGGGCTCAGTTCCATGGGCAATAGAACATCACCAGAGGGAGGTTAAGAAGACTATAAAGTTTAAAATAGGATCCAGCAGAAATCTCACAGAGGGCCAGCAATTTTCAAAATCATAGACTTTGAGTACCCTAACTTGTGTGGTCTCTGTACAAGTTGGAAATTATTCTTTGCCTATAAACTAAATGTGTTTGTGTGTCCATTTCTTCTCTTTATTCCTGTTAATTACATCTACATCTATACTCGCATATTTCTTTTCCCCTTTAGCCTCTAAAAGAAATGGACTCTTGTTAAGGTGCTATTATGTAAGGAGGGTTTCTAATCTAGTGTGTTCATTCTGTGTACCAGAATCCAAAAAGCAATTTTCAGCTGTATCCCTGGTTTAAGCACCTATCTATAAAAATAATAGAATGAAGTGTTAATAAATATTAAGTCACAGAGAGACCAATGTGGCATGAGAACTCCATACACATTACTTAGGATTAATTATAAATAAAGCCTGGTTCTAGCTTCAACATCCAATGCAACGCTTCCTTAGCTTGGTGGCTTTCTTAGGTAAATTTGGCTAAAGAGATTGACTTTGCCCTCTTTAAGTTTGAATCTCTTCTTTGATTTTTTTTCTGGCACTGCTTTGCTTCCTTACTAAAAGATAGGTTTACAAGGTAGAATTTCTGTCTATTTTGTTTATTCCTGAATTTCTTATTCCTGGATGGTACCAAGTCTATTACTATGTAAACCATACATATATATGTTTATTTAGTTTTTCATTTATACAAATATATAAATTTATATATTTATACATACACACACATACATCAGGCATATTAGGGTTTTTTCCCCCCACTAACATGTAACCATTACGTTTATTCTAGTTTTAAGAAGGAATTTCTTTCAGCACAGTACGGAATTTTTGGATCTAAAAATAATTTCCACAACTTAAGCAGCTGGTGGTAAGGGGAAAGATAATGAACCTCTTTGAACTTCAGTTTTCTTCCCTGTAAAATTATAATGCCTATCTCACAGGTTGTTGTGAGATTTGAATACAATAATATACATGAAGTATTTAGTACAATGTTTGGCATCTAGTTAGTATATGCTCGATAAATGCTGTGAAAATGTTAGAAGGGGTCTTATACTCTAAGATTGAGATGCGTTGAACATGATAATTATAAGGTTATAGAATTGCTTTATGGCAAACAGAGAATGGCTGGCCAGAGTTCCTGACTGTGAGATCGTGCATGGATGACAAAGCCTAATCAGCCATGGCAGAATTGAATTGCTTATTTTGGCTTTATTTAACAATAAGTTCTGCACAATTAGTTGCTATCAAACTATTAAAATTAATTCCTTCTAGGGAAAGAGTATTATGTAAGTTATGCCTTTACTATTCAAAATGTTATGGTGTGATTTAATTTAAATTTTAAACCAAGATTCCTTCCCAAGTACCCAAAGTTCGAATATTGCTTACAAATTAAGGTTGTATCAAAGCAAGCAATATGTTTTTGCATTTTAATACCCTGGTTTCAAACATTATTCAAATGTCACTTATTCCTAAGTTATTTTTTCCAGGAATATAAGACTACATGGGTGCAGGGAAAATAGTACTAGAATCATCTTTGCATATTTACTTGAAATGCCCCACACTACTGCTTCAAAGTGTCAAAAATACGCTGATGTCAAGTCTACGATCCTATGAAAATTCAATGAAAAAAAATGCTAGCAAATCACAAGTTCTCACTTGACACACTATCAAGCTGTATCTCAAAATTTCACTAGGTTCTAGGGAGAATACTTGGATTTGGCCAAATTGGGTCCACATCTCCAATGCTACTTCAGCTGCTGGGGCTCAACAGCGTTCCATTTTGACAGGCATGCCTTTCACATTTACCATGGCCCACCCTGGATGCATTTCTGCCATTTTGGTTACCTGGGGATTTTATCTTTACTTCCAGAGAGTGGAACAAAGAGACCCTACACATAAATGATAGGCAATGTATGCAGAAAGTGAGATTCTATGGAGCTACATGTGTGGGAGAAAATGGCACATTGACCAAGGCCAGGGAGAAGATACCATAGGGGGAGACAGGACGGAGTACAAAGGAGTCAAAAACTTTGGACAGCTAGAAGAGAAGTTCCAATGCTAGCAGCAGTCAGGGGGTTCAGACTGATCCCTAGGATATAATTTCTAAATCAGTCATGTCTTGATGATGTGTTAGTGGTGGAATTCATAAACTGAGGAAGACTAACAATTTATTTTCTTCTACCTATGGCTTATATCTAGCCCATCTTTATGCCTTATTTCTATCATTTGCTTTTGGAATATTTGTTATTTTTATTGAAAAATACTTACATAGCACTTACTGTATGCTGAGCACTCAAAGAATTTTACCCACAGTAACTCAGTGGTTCTCAACCAGGAGCAAAATTTGGAAATAATTTTGGTTGTCACAGTTTAAGGAGGGGGGTGTTGTTGCTACTTCATCTAGTGGGCAGAAGTCAGAGATGATGCTAAACATTCTATAATGTACAGGACAGCCCCTCTCCTCGAGGCAGAATTATTTAGCCAAAGATATCAGTATCACCAATGTTGAAAAGCCCTGTATTAATTCGCTAATCTTCAAAACAGCCCTGTGAGGTAGGTACTGTTATTATCCTGATTTTACAGACAAGCAAAATGGGAGTCAGAGAGGTTAACTAACTGGCTAAAGGTCACACAGTTAAATGGCAAAGCTGGTGTGCAAGACTAATCAGCCTGTGTCTATAATCCATGCTCAACCACCACACCAGGCTGCCTCTCTCATGGTTTATATACAAAATACCTCTGCTGCTTTGAAATGTCACCAAGGAAGACCACACTTCATCCCATTCCATCTCCTTACTTCCATACCACAGAATGCAGACTCTGCTGGCTTTGTCCTGTGGTGTCCATCCCTGCCATGGAGGGTATGGGTATGTCAGATGCAAGGAAGTTATTCCTGTCCTAAGCTGGTCTCCATTCATAGTGCATCCTTAACCTTACTCTGGGATTATTCAATATCATGGTCTCTTTATCCTCTTCTTCATGACTTCTAACATTTTGTCTACTTCAGGGCTAATCTATGTATAATTCAGAAGATAGATAATGGAGAAGTTCAAATGAATCCACTTGTGACAAGTTAGCGTTCCTGAAGAAGGTATGAATACACAATTTGGAAAATTATGAATAAAATAAAGTCAGCCCACTATATGTACATTCTTTAAATAAAACTTGACACACAGATGGCCAGACACATGAAAAGATGCTCAACATCACTAATCATCTGGGAAATGCAAATCAAAACTGCAATTTATATCACCTGTCAGAGTGGCTAGAATCAAAAAGACAAGAAATAACAAGTGTTTGTAGGGATGTGGGAAAAAAAAGGAGCGCACTCTTGGTGGAAATGTAAATTGGTACAGCCATTGTGGAAAAGGGTATGGAATTCCCTTAAAGCTTAACAAGAGAAATACCATATGATCCAATAATTCCACCACTAGGTATCTACTCAAAGAAAATGAAAACACCAATCAAAAAAGAAATATGCACCCAATGTTTACTATGGCATTGTTTACAACAGCCAAGATATGAAAACAGCCCAAATGTCCACTAATACATGAATGAAAAAAGGAAGATGTGGTATACAGAACAGAATGTTACTCAGTCATTAAAAAAGGTCGAGATTTTGCCATTTGTGACAACCTAGATGGACCTAGAGAGTATTATGATAAGTGAAATCAGACAGAGAAAGAGAAATACCGTATGATTTCACTTACATGTAGGATACAAAAATAAAAATAAGCCAAAGAAATAAACCAACAAAAAGCAGAATCAAACCTATAAATACTGAGAGCTGATGGTTGCCAGTGAACAAATACTGAGAGCTGATGGTTGCCAGTGAGGAGAATGGTAGGGGGATGAGCAAAATGGGTGAGGGGAGAAGGAGGTTCAGGCTCCCAGTTATGGAATGAATAAGCCATGGGAATAAAAGGTACATTATAGGAACTACAGCCAATGGTATTACAATATGATTAGGGTGACAGATGGTAGCTACACTTACGGTGAGCACAGCATAATGTATAAGCTTGTTGAATCATTATGTTGTACACCTGAAACTAATGTAACATTGTGTTCCAACTATACTCAAATGAATTTTAATAACAAAATAAAATAAAATTTGGTCCTTACATTTCATTTGATAACTCTAAGTTAAGTATAAATAATTACTTGAGAGTTTGCAAAAATTGATGGGAAAACTGAAGGATAAATCCACCCCTACCTGAAAAAAAATAAAAGAACTGGGGATTCATGTTATCTCTCTGCAGTACCAAGTGTACATTCACCAGGAAAACACAAGATTTCCAAGCAATATGTGAATTCTGTCACGTAAAAGATCTGAAGGAAAATATACCGAAGTGTATGTTTTTTAAAAAGCTACTCTTACGTTTGCAAAACACTTGGCGTCCATCAAATAACGTGTGGGTGGACAGCCTTGCTCTCAGAAACAGGGAGTATCAATTAGGCTTCTTTTAACTTTCCTCCACAATGCTGGATTGTTGGTTCTAAATATGTGCTGGGAAACCATGATGCTTTCACTATAACTGCCTGGATCTTCTGATGCCAGGTCACGGATGGCCTGCACCCTGGAATTACCCAGTGTGGCATGCTGTAACTGAATACAACTCCCTCGCCTTTACAGCTCTCATTGTGATGCGAGCATCATTACCACCAACCCAGGCTGTGTGCAGGGGTGCAAAGGGACTATATGCACAGGGGAAACAGAAAAGAGAAGGGGAGGAAACCAATGAAAGGAAATTGGCCAGAATTTAGAAAGAAGGGAACCAGTAAAAAGTCAGTAGGACAGAACAACAACAACGACGACGACAACAACTAAGAAATTGTTGTCTTGCAAACGCCAAAGGAAAAAGTAGGTGACAGTAGATAAACAACTACATCAAATAGTGTTTGATACATTGAATCAGGCAGGTTGGGACTTGACCTTAGGATTTGGCAACATGGTGTCAAAGGTGATGGCTTACAAGACCAAGCTGAACAGAGAAAGGTGCTTACCCCAGGTGGCGGACAGCATAGTAATTCATAGGAAGAACTAATTCCATGACTGGGAAACCTGGCCCAAGATCCAGTTAGAAAATAGAACATTTACGCGTTAATCTATCCCCATACAGTTACTACCTCTGGTTAAAGGTGGTGAACCGTTTCGTGTGCCCACTCATATGCAAGACCAGCCACTGCCATCTGCCCCAATTCCTGCTCCTTCCTGCATTGATCACCTGTCTCTCATCTTTCTCTGTAATTGCTCTCATTTCTTCCAGGTTAATTTTATCAGCATACAAATAAGCTGTATTATTTCCAATCTAAACCACAAAACAAAATAAAACCAGCAAGTCTCACTTGACCCCGATGTGCCCCACTAGCTCTTGCCCATCCATTTGCTCCCCTTGGTGGCAAACATCCCTCAAAGAGGTGTCCTTGGACTTACAGTCTTTCTCACATCTGCTTACCTCAATCCAGAGTATATACCCCAGATTCTACCCTAACAACTCTTGTTAATTTTTCATCACCTCTGACAAGAGGCTCAGGGATTGATGTTAGATTCAGAATGGCAAAGAGAGAGAGAATGAAGGGGCCCTTCCTGCCCAGAAATGCCCAGACTCCATTCCTGAGTGTCTCTTTTGTTCTGTGTTATCTTCTCCGTGATGGAAAATGGCCTCAGACCATTTCTTCTGTGTTTCTGTGCTAATCTGACAACTTGGGGAAATAAATTTTGTTTTTTCTTTGAGAACTGGCATTCTAGAACAAGCTGCTGTTGGTCTCTGTTCACATTCAGCTGCAAAGGAAAGAACAGATAGCATTGCACGTGGTCGTAGCCCTTCAAATACTGATACTTGCTACCATTGAAGACCATCGTTCTTCACTTAAGCCAGGCCTATGACAAACAGTAGAATTACAAAGTCTTTATCAATAAGGATTCTCAGGCTAAAATTATAATTCCTTTTTGTTATGTGTCTCTTGGCTAATGGGTAGGTGTGTATGCAAAAGCATCATGACCCTCCTTCATTTGGGTGAAGAAGGTGCCAGAATACCAAGACACTGGTCTGCTTCTCCTTTGACTGGAGAGACTTTATCCTCTCAAAACATTGCTCCAAATATGGTTATCATGTCCCTTGCATCATGCTGAGTTGAACGTCTCTAGCCATGAAGTACAAGTATCCTAAAAATTTCCATTATAGACCTGTAAAATATGCAGCTAGACAAGACGCTCCCACCCTCTTCAGTAAGCAAACTCAATCTGTCTCAGAAACTAGCCCTCTAAATTCCAGGGAGGGACACTGTGTTGTTGATCTTCTCATTGCCAAATTTATTGGAAATTCAAATTTTGGCTTTTGAATGGAAAGATTAACAAACAGTTTGCCTAAACAAACAAATTTTCTTTCCTTTTTAAAAAATGTTTTTAATGTTTATTTATTTTTGAGAGAGAGAGAGAGGGAGTGTGTGTGTGTGTGTGTGTGTGTGTGTGTGTGTGTATGTGTGTGTGTGAGTGGGGGAGGGACAGAGAGAGACAGAATCCAAAACATGCTCCAGGGTCTGAGCTGTCAGCACAGATCCCGATGCAGGGCTCGAACTCACAAACTTCAAGATCGTGACCTGAGCCCAAGTCAGATGCTTAATTGACTGAGCCACCTGGGTGCCCCTAAACAAATTTAAATTTTTAATTTATTTTCAGGAAGTGATCATCACTTCTGATTCCCAGGCAACAGTGAATGGTGCTAAAGATAAAGAAGGTGTCAGGGGAGAGGGACTTAACATTCTAGCATTGCATCTATTCTAATGTACTTGATAACAATTAAGAATGCTGTTCTGTCTGCACTGAGCAGTCTGAGCCACTCTAACATCTGAGGAAGATACCGGTAGTCACATAGAATAACAATCCAATGTACAGAGCGTGGTCCAATAATGAGCTTAATAGGATTCACAAGTTAAAACATCAAAAACAAAATACTAGAACAGGTGGCTTGTAGATGAACAAATAGGAAAAAGCAGAAATCTTAAGTTGGAGAGAATACTGGGAGGGAATCAGGTGACTAGGTTGAGTTCCAGATGCACAATCTGCATTGAGGACCCAGGAACTTGCGCTCCCTCTGAACTCTTAACTGGGGATAACAGTATTGTGCCTGCTCACAACATCCCGGCATTCCTCCACAAATGCAACAGAGGTTTGTGTTCAACTTGCAAGGAAGGCTCCCACTGGGATGAAATGAAACATAGTGGCCAAGAGCCAAAGCACTAGAGCTCCACCAAAGTCTCCTTGCAGGACGTCTGGCAAGTTACTCAGTTCCTTTGTGCCTTACCTGCCTCCTCTGTAAAACCAGAACCATAGGATGTGCCCCAGAGAACAGTTTTGAGGATGGAACAGTTGATTCTTACAAACGGGCAGAGTAGTCCCTGGCAAACAGTGAGTATGGGTGTTACCTGTCTCATCACCCCTGACCCCTCCACAAGGTATGGGGAGAACACAGATTTGGCCCTTGCCCTTGGAGAGTGTGCTGTGGCCTTGCTGTTTGCACAGGCAACTTTGTATCCTTACTTTAAAGATCAAGCAACATCCTAAATGGAAAAAAGCTTTAGAAGTTCTTTATAAACACAAGGCATTATTATCATTATTTGAATTCACCACACCCCCAAGGAAGAAAAAGGACTTTAATGATGTGCATTAAACTAAATAATGCAGAATTTAATTAGTTTAAACTGTGGGATTCTGTAGGAAAGTCTTTTTAGGTGGGCTGTAGCATTGCTTTGAGGAAATAATGAGTCCATTTTAGGGTATTAAATGAGTTCCTAATGCCTTAAAGAATAAATGCACCCCCTGAAGAGCCCTCCTTCAGACTGGCTTGGCACGAGGGCAGAGAGCTAGCTCCTTGTTACCCAGACAGCTCTTCGTCCTTCCAATAAACCATCTCCTCTATACAGGAATAGCCAGGCAATTGCAGAACTCTTCTTATTTATTTTTAGTTTTCCATGCTACTTTTCATTAGGTTTAATCCTTTTTTATTTAAAGTCTTTGAGTGTTTTCTAGTGTAATTTTTTTTAATAAAGTTTAAGTTATCTAGACTGGCACCAGAAATTATTTTTTGAAAATGTAAATTGATTCAAACATTGGTTCAGTGTATGTCAATTATTAGGCTGACAGCTGAACTCTTGGATCTCTCGACAATTTAAATATTAATGTAGACTTTCAATAGCATCTTATGTGTTATGTCCAATACAATCAAAAAGGAAATGGATGCACTCCAAATAGCTAGCATTTGATAATGTGCACTCTCTGAAACGCCCGACAGAGATAATCCCAGGGGAAGGGGACATTGCAACATTTCCCATAACATTTTGTCAGCCACGTGGCTTCTTACCTATTCCTAGAAAATGGTGAGTCTAGGGGCACCTGGGTGGCTCAGTCGGTTAAGCGGCTGACTTCAGCTCAGGTCATGATCTCGCGGTCCGGTAGGTGAGTTCAAGCCCCGCGTCGGGCTCTGTGCTGACAGCTCAGAGCCTGGAGCCTGTTTCAGAGTCTGTGTCTCCCTCTCTCTCTCTGACCCTCCCCCGTTCATGCTCTGTCTCTCTCTGTCTCAAAAGTAAATAAACGTGAAAAAAAAATTTCTTAAAAAAAGAAAACGGTGAGTCTAATTTTATGAAAGTTCCTACACTTAGCTGCATCTAAATGTGGATGGTTTTTGGAATCATGGGAGGAGCTGGTATTAACCAGGCTTTTTATTTGAACTAAAATCCCTAGCACTTCAGTAATCATCCACTTTCAGAAAACAATGGGCTCCAAGCTTCGTCCTATTATCATGAATGGGAATCTTTGGAAGGGAGTTGTTAAGTCAACGGTAGGCCTTGGACAGATTTCAAATGCCCAGGTACTCTTAAAAACTGAATGTATTAGAAAATACAAATATAGACGAATTGTCCATGTTTAAAATCGTAAGTATTAGGTAGCATTCATCAAATATTATATTCTACTTTCTTTAGTGAGAGATAAGTAGTAATGGGATAAACTACAAGAATTTTCAGATATGATTAAATTGACAAAATGATGGTTTCAGAGATAGTTTCTACTCAGAGTACAAATGCCAGTAATTACCTGGTAACATCAAGTTTGTCATAGCTTATCTTTGTACAAAATGGTGGATCAAGAAAGTTTTTCCAAGGGAAATTTTTTTCAAGTGTTTTTTAATGTTTATTTATTCTTTGAGAGAGAGAGCATGAGCAGGGGAGGGGCAGAGAGAGGGAGACACAGCATCCGAAGCAGGCGTCAGGCTCTGAGCTATTAGTACAGAGCCCGATGCAGGGCTTGAACTCACTAACTGCAAGATCATGACCTGAGCTAAAGTCAGATGCTTAACTGACTGAGCCACCCAGGCGCCCCCCAAGGAAAATTTTTAATAATGAATTTGCAACAAGTTTTGGAGTTCTACCTGGGATTGAACCCTGTTTCTAATACTTATTAGTGTGTAATCATGGGCAAATGATTCAAACAAGTCACTGTGTTTTCTCTGGAGATACAATATAATAATGCCAACCTTTTAGATTTGAGAGGAGAAAATATGATAATGTAATTTATGAAACATAACTGGTTCATAGTATGTATGTATACATGCATTTTTATACATACTTCCCCCATTACATATACAGAAATTGAGACCTTGACTCATGAATTTACTTCTCTAAGAACACATAGCTCTTCAATAGCAAAATAAGCTTCGAATCTAAGACAAATCTTTTAAATTTCCTCATAGTTAATGTGATCCTAACAAAAACCAGTAAGTCACTACAATGCTCTAATTCTCATTTCTGAAAACTCTCAGGTTGCTTTAATTGATTATTTCAAAATCTTACTAAATACAATCATGAACCCACCTCCCCTCAAATATGTGAGTTCGCATTCAAGCGAAATAAACCGCAAATCAGCGTGATAGAAAACTGAGGAAACCTTCAAGATGCTAAAATTGGAAGAAAAGCAATTAACTTGGAAAGCAGGTTAAACCTAAGTACAGCAGACAACTGCTGGTCTTTATTTAGTATTGGTGAGTGAAAAAGAAAGGTCCGTTCCATTCACAATGTAAACCAAACCCTGCACTAGACAGCAACATATTAGCATACCCAAAACTTGGATTTGCCACTCCAGATTTTACTTTGCTCTCACCCATATTTTGCTTTAGCTTATGTGTTTTGATAGGCAGTAATAATGATAATTAATAAGGCCTCTTCCTGAAATTCTCCCAAGTTTTGTTTGAGACTAGAAGTCTGTGCTAAACACCCATTCCCTTCAGAATCAGGAGCAATGCAAATGTAGTGCCACTAACACTTGAACATGCATGTGAGGGATATGAGCAATCGTAAGATTAAATCTTTGATTTCAACATGTTTGCAATATAGTTTGGGAAACTATTATTTAGAATTAGGTTACTTTATAAGTGACGAAAATTCAAAATATAGCCACCTAAACAAGTATATTTGTTCCTAACACTGCTGTATAAAACTATCACAAGTTTAGTGATTTTAAACAACAAAAATGTATTCTTTCACAGCTTGGGGGGGGGGGGGGCAAATGGGCAAATGTCCAAAATCAAGGTATTAGTAGGGCCATGCTCCCTCTAGAGGCTCTAATGGAGATTCTTCCCTTACCTTTTCCATCTTCTAGTGGCTTCCCACAGGCCCTACAGCTGGATCACTCTAATATCTGGTTCTTGTCTTCATATCTTCTCCTCCTCTGTGTGTCAGAGGCTTCTCTGCTGCCTGTGTGTCTCCCTTCACTGTGTCTGCTGTAAGAACACTTGTAATTGAATATGGGGCCCACCTGGATAATTCAGGATGCTCTCATCTTGAGAGCCTTAACTTAGTCACATTTGTAAAGACTTTCTCCAAATAAGGTTACAATCCCAGGTTCTAGGGATTAGGACATGGACGTATCTTTTGGGAGGACATAATTCAACCCACTGCAAGAAAGGAGAAGCTTATTTCTCTCTTATAATATCTCGGCAAAGTGCCAAAGGCTGACAGGATTCTCCTCAGTGTATCAGCAACCTGGACTCCTGCTATCTGGTTTTCCTGCTAAAACGGGCTTCCTTTCTGAAGACCAGCTTACAAGCCAAGATGGCTGATTCAGTCATTGCATCTGATTTTAAGCCAGTAGAAGGAAAAATAGGGCTCATGAGAGAGTTCCAAATGAATGGCAGGGCTGTTGACCCTGGTGTCTCAGAGTCCTCATTAGAGAAGAAATAAAAACTCCATATTTTAGTACTTTGTAAGTTAAACTAGCTTTTCTATCACTAAAACTCCATATTTTAGTACTTTGTAAGTTAAACTAGCTTTTCTATCACTTCCAGCAAATCAGGCCGTAAAAATACATACACATTTTTTAAAATTATTTTTTAATGTTTATTCATTTTTGAGAGAGAGAGAGAAAGAGAGAGAGCAGGAGAGGAGGAGGGGCAGACAGAGAGGGAGATACAGAATCTGAAGCAGGCTTCAGGCTCTGAGCTGTCAGCACAGAGCCCAATGTGGGATTCAAACCCATGAACTGTGAGATCATGACCTGAGCCGAAGTCAGATGCTTAACCCACCCTGAGCCACCCAGGCGCCCCCATGCAGGTATTAAAGACTATTAAGCCATGCAAAGCAGCATATCATAGGGACTGTGATAGAGTCCAGAAGAGGGGAGAACTCTGTGGCTCAAATGATCCAGAAACAGCTTGTTCCTGATCATTATCAGGATTAGTGAGATTTGACAAGGTGGGAAAAATGAACTTCCAGATGATGTCAAAACTTAATTGATCTTTCTGGACCATAAAATCCAACAACTTGGATTTCAGTACTTACTTGTTGCCTGAAATCACTTAGATTGTATGTTGGGAACAAAAAAAATATATCATTCTGAAAGCAATCGGTGTTATATTACTCACCTCTTAGGTTCTGGAGTGCTGTCAGAGCAGCACCAGAAGCAGAACCAGAAGAAACCTAAGATTTACCTAAGATTGCAAGGCACTATCTGAGGAACAACAACCAAAGGGGGTGGGGGGAACAAACAGATATGGGAGATAGGAAGAGAGGTAGAGAGCCTGAGTTTTGAGGAGAACAGAAGAGTTTGAAGAAGCTGCTGCTATTTTAAAAACTGCTCCCCACACCCTGCTTGCCCCATATTTGCTACCAATACAAGAGAACTTAGGACAAGCTTATCCTATTACTGAAGGCTTTTGGAGCAGCGTTATAGACAAGACTTAACACAGGGACAAGAAAGTACTGGGGAAAATACTTGCACCTGGAAGATAAAAACAACAACAGCAAAACTTAACAAACTACATAATACAAATCTCAATTACGATCACTTAAGATGAAGGTGGATAACTACTTTTACTCGTGTAGAGATGATTGAGAAGCTAGGCACTGGGCTAACCACAACATTTACTCCCTCAAAATCACAGAAAAATGGATAAGATGCATTCAGAACACACAAATATGGCATAAGATATTGGTTGTTTTCATGTTGATTTCAATAGCATTCTACCTTTATTGCCTTTTAAAATTATCATGCACAATATGCAAATAAACACCCACCATGAGTATTTTTTCCATAAATTACTTCTCCCTGTGCTGAAAGGAGTCCAGGGGATTACCAACCGGTGGTGCAGGTACGTGGTATTTACTTGCTACACAGTGCCATCTGGTGGCAAATGTGGCAAATTTCAGACACAGGGTCCCTGAGCTCTAGACAGACTCACAGGGGTTAGGGGCCTTGATGTGTCAGCCCAATGGAAAATAAGTAAATACACTGGAACATTTGTCAAAGTTGAAGATCAAGTTATTTGTTAATTATTCTCGTTAGTACTCCTAATATGTAGCTAATGTATTTCCAATAAAAATGAACTCTTTTATGAACAAATTGATTCATAATAGCAACAATTCTCAATCTTCATTAACACTGTAGTTTTTAAAGTCCTATTCTTATTTAGGAATACACAAGATGGCTATGGATATTATGCCTTTCTCACAAATGGAAAATGAAGCTCTGGTAGGCTAAAGAAATCGCTCAAACTCGCAAAGCTAAAAATAATGGTGCTGCTAAAGCCCAAATAAAGACTCTCTGTTACTAATCTGTGTGTCTTTACAGTGATCCTGTTAGCCTAGGCTTAAAATGAAATGATGCAGTTTCAGTTGAAACTAGATTGAAGCTTTCGCTTCCGTGCAAAGTGGGTCTTTTGAATTAGATGGCACTTCATAAAGTAACAGTTCCAAGCCTCCCCTTATGGGATCTGGAGGAAGACTCTGGGAATGTTGGTGAAAATGGCTGTACATTCCTAAAGATCAGTAGGTGATTTTTTTTCTTGTTTTCTCCCCAGCCCTTGTACTCACATATATGAAACACCACCTGTCTTTGTGTTTTGCTCTGCCTCCCTATCTTGGGATTTACTCTTTATAACTGCTTTTTATCAGAAGCAACACCTACTTTCCAGTAGACCTTCAGGTGGCCCCTCACTCCCTCCTGGTAGATGTATTTCTTTCAGAGTTAATCAAAGAATGATATTTAAGGTGGCATCTCTTATTAGGCATCTAGATGACTTATGCCATTCGTATCAATGAGACCTTTTCAACCCTAATATCTATTCCAGAGATTTATGGAGTACAGCCTTGAAATTTAATTATGGTGATGTTTCAGAGGCTGATGGACAGCTTTAAGCATCTTGCCTTAACATCGTTAGACAGTCCCAAGTTTCAGTGCTATAAAAGATTGAAGATCAGGCTACTGCATGTCTTACCTTCATTATGATCTATAGGTATAAGGCTACATTTCTCAGACTCTGTCAGAAGGTTTTTTATCTTGTGAGAAACTATTGAAATTTAAGGCCATTTTTTCAAAAGCCTATTTAAACCTATGGGTATGGTCCTGATGCCGTCAGTATTTTGGTCATTCCTTTATGGCTGCTTATATTTTTAGACTTGAGCAAAGAGTCCTAAAACCATTCCAGGATCAAAAGTTATTAATGTATTCACTTAAAATAACCTTCTGAGAAAAATGCTACCTATGCATTATGATGTTTCATTTTATTGGTTCATCAAAGTCATTTTGAAAATATATTTGAAAATGTATCCCAAAACGGAGAACATTTTCTTTCCCAAAGCTACCACACCAGTGAAAACCCAAATTTCCCTTTTCCTTTATGCCATGTATCATCAGCCGCAATAAAGATTTTGGAATTAGAACTTAGGTAGCACTTTTGGGATGATGTATTAGCCCTTCTTCAGCTATGTTTGCTCTAGAGAGGTGATTAATATAAATGTCAGTTTATTTGTAAACTAGGAATATGTAACACAGAAAAAAAGACACAGGAAAGAACTGATACTGCCATTTCCAGAGCCTCGTTTTAGACCCTAAATGAACTTTAGTTGGGGAATGGCCATCGCTGATAAACGCTAGAAGTGATATTGCCTAAAGTGACAGAAAATACAGTGGCACCCATCTCTTTTTAAGGTTAAGAAGTGGCTTAGTCTGTCTCAAGAGCTCAGTATATAAACACAGTTTATAAGGAACTTTAAACTGATCACTAAAACCTGTGTATATTCAACTGTTAAATCAAAAGGAAGCCTGTGGTGTTGATCAAGCCCAATAATCATTCTTTAATATCACCAGGGAGATAGCAGCATGATGAAAAGTATAAGGATGGTATAAATCAACTGAAGAAATTCTGAGCCAAAGACCTTCATTTTTAAAAGGCAGAGATTAAAATCACCAAGCTAATAAGATCTGCTCAGGGACCTAGAAATGTCAGCCAAAAATATGGAAAATGTATCCCCCAAGAGTAAGCTTTACTAGGTTGGTTTATAAATAATAGTTATCTGCTGAAAACAGACCATTAAGCTTGCTGTTTAGCTAAAGGTAGTATTTAGTTAGAATTCTATATATGGGATGTCTTATTCATATATTAATGTTCCTGTCTAATGGATAGGAAAAGAAATAACTATTAAAAGGAGATTATGCATTAGTTTCCTAGCTCTTTCCTGACATCTGACATTCCCTTTATGCTGCAAATACTACTGCTTTGTAAACATCTCCCCTAACCCAAGATCTTCACAAGGTACTCTTGGTAACCCCTCATATTATTTTGACCACCTAAGGTAGTGAGTGGTATGATCTATTAATTTGGCAGTCAGCTCCAATAGATTGGGGGTTAAAGAACAAAATAGTGTCCTAGTAATGTTGCCTCCAAGGCCTATCCCTGTTCCAGACAAACAGCAAGTGCTCAGTGCAAAACTGTTGATCTTTATTAATTCTCTCACTATGTCTCAACATAAACATATCTCCAACCCAGCTGATCGACTTCTGATCGCCGGATAATGAAAATCCCTTCCTCTGTCGTTTGGTTTATACTATATCTCCTTCTAGGAGGTTCTAGTTCTTTACTTTCTAACTCTTTCCATTTTTTTAGACAATTTTTAACTCTTATTCGTTTTTTGAAAGACAGAGAGAGAGGGAGCGCAAGTGGGGGAGAGGCAAAGGGAGAAGGAGACACAGAATTCGAAGCAGGCTCCAGGCTCACAGAGCCTGATGCGGGGCTCACACTCACAAGCCATGAGATCATGACCTGAGCTGAACTCAGATGCTTAACTGACTAAGCCACCCAGGTGCCCCATAACTCTTTCCATTTTTATAAGTTACAGTCTACGAGACATCCCAGAGAAAACAAACTTTTCTCTCCTTTCTCTTCCTACAACATTGACTATTTTCCCCAATTCTCCTAGCTCATGTTAGTACATGCTATCTTGTGTCACTGCTATGTTTCTAGTTAACAATCAGAATTCCAAAACAAGACTGAGTCTCTTCAAGGACAGGAGTCATGTCTTGGATTTTGTCACACATCAGTTACCTAGGGTGCTACATTAGCACATGCAGGTGCCCAGTAAATCTGAGTTTAAAGAACGCTGGTTCAATGCTCATCTAATGATAACATAGCATAATAAAAATGAAGCCCGGTGCCTGGCAGGCAACACAATTGCAACTCTGAACGTTACCTTGATAAATTACATGAAATTTCAGGCTGAAAACAGGTAATGCAAAATGATTTGATAAAATTAATTTTTAAAGAAAATTTGAATCATTACAGTGAAAATGTTGTGCAAAATCCTACTCATCATTCAGTACATAAAAAAAAAAAAAAACGCCACTTTTTCAAGAATGATTCCCTTATTCATTTCCCTCCCTCCCCAGCCAAATCAGAAGCAATGGTTTCCTAAGATAAATACTCCAAACCTAGCATTTATTTCTCAACTATTTGGTTTTTCTCAGCTATGCTTGAAGTATCATCTCCATTTGGAATGTACTTAATTGAACATAATGTGTTTTGTCCTCTTCTAAGCCATAAGGTATTTGAGGGAAGGAGATCAAGTTTAATTTATTTTTGAAATAGCCCCAACACGTAGAGCATGGCTTACCTGTAGAAGGGCCTCAGTGTGTGCCTGCATGCCTACATGAATGAATAAGGGTCTACATCATTACAATAGGGGCATTCAAGTTAAAATTCTGTACTGGAGACCAGCAATGGTTCTCAATTCCTAGAAGCACACTTTTTAATTTTAATGTTTATGAAATCACAATACCTCTTACATTGGATGTGCACATTTAGTGTTGTTATTGTGGAGTGTGTGTGTGTGTGTGTGTGTGTGAGAGAGAGAGAGAGAGAGAGAGAGGGAGGGAGAGGAGGGAGAGAGAGAGAGAGAGAAAAGCAGTTATTAATTGGTGGCACATCTTAGAATAAATAGCATCTTTGAATTGAGAAACTAGAATACAGGTCAAAACTTCTGACTTAAAGATTAGCTATTGGGTTTACACATGTCTACAAGAAAGAGTACATGGTTAAATGTGAGGAAAAGAATCTCCATCTTCCCAAAGAGGTGCAGAGTTCTTTGTTTGATGCATTGCATCCCTAGAATGAGATGAGTAAGTATTTGCTATGACTAGAATACATACTCATCTCTAAAAAACTGCAGGAGTTGTTTAAAAGAGAGCTAGCCAACTGCCCACTGTACTTCCTGCATCCCTTTGTTCTCAGATCTTAATCCGTTATCTCCCATGCCCCCATTATCACTGTGATTCATGGCCATCTTTAAATATAGATGGATTGCTTAGTTCTATCTTCATTCTTGTTTTGCCTGAACCTTCTCATTCATGATAAAGACTAGTTGATTTGGATGTGTAAAATCTTGGGTTCATAGCCAAACAACAGTTGGCCAGTTTGCAAATTAAATCCTCGGTTATAAAGAGTTCCAGGAAAGAACAGAAAATGTGGATCACATAGTGTACCTAGAATTCTACTTCTAGAAACACATTCCCTGGCACCAGACATGCTGATGGTAGGATGTGAGCATAACCTTAATCACAAAGGACAACAGGCTAAGCTTCCCACACTGTGTCCAAGAAATAATCAAGATGACAGAACCCTTTCTGATCCCCTGCTACCTACTTCGGGATTATCCATAAGGTTTATAAAAGTAAATAGAGGAGAAGAATCACACCCTGATTAACTTTGGACAATGGTCAGGGCAGCCTCTTAAGTATACATATATATTCAGGAAGTGTCTGATAAAACAAGAAGTCATTGTTCTTAGGCATATGTATGGGAAATGCTGTTGTTTTTCCTTTTTCATAGCATAGAAGTCTAATCACTACCTGTATGTGTGCATGTGTCTGGGTAGGGATGAGTAAGCAAATGATAAAGAACATGTATTGAATCAAATCATATTTTGAAGTGTGATCATTGCTATAAAAGACTGCAGTTGTCCTTGTGAGTCTAAAGAGTTAATTTTTTTCTAGCATGATTTCATTTTACATCCCAAAGAATCAGATTACTCCCAGAAAAATGCCACTTAAGTGGGAAAAATAAAAGGAGGCAAGAAAGGGATAGACAAAAAAGCAGGCTTGAATGCATAATGAATGCTTTGCAACTCATTGATAGACAACCCTTAAAACAAAGCATTGTTGTGTAAAATGTTCTAGAGAAAAGAATTCAAGAGTTTATCAAATGAGTTATTGGAGAAGAATTTTTTTTAAATCTGCCAGAAATGTACCAGGCCATTATTGCATCTTATAAATTATTTATTATTCTTAGATATGTCATAAAGCCCAACACAAATAAAGAAAAAATGCTGACAAGACAGAAACATCATTGTGAATATAGAGATAGCTTTCTGAAGCCTTGCAAAAACTCTCTAAGGATCTCTGCACCCTGCCCCCCACATTGTCACCACTTTTGTGTCTTGCTTCTTTGTATTTGAGGGTGTCAGCACTTTGCTCCTCCAACAAGACCACCCATTCTTGTTTCTCTTTGCATGACTAAGCTAATAGACCACAAACCATTTGTGTCTGGGTGTGTGTGTGTGTGTGTGTGTGTGTAAGAGAGAGAAAGAAAGAGAAAGAGAATTAGCCATGAAAAATTAAGTAAAATATGATTGTGAAGAGAAATCCAATTGTAAAAACATCTATTAATATGACTGCCTAGTTTATATGCAACTCTGCAAGATTTCGCCATTTCTCACGACTGCCTTAGCTCTTCCAGAGTCTTATTTAATAGAGCAGAGAAGTCTCCCTAGTCTTTCATTCTTATGAAGCAGGCTAATGAAATATCATAGAAATGGTTTCATTTTAACACTGGGAAGACATTAAGTATCTGACTGTAAAATACTTTTCTCCTTATTCACTTTTAAGGGTCTTATGGAAATAAGTATGGTTTTAAGTAAAAGCAGTAATTTCAAAGTTGCTTAGTCACGTGAGGACACACTATCTTCCATATTTTGCTTTATTCTTTGCCCATTACTCCTTTCCAGTTCTGGAAGCACATTTTTCTTCTTCATGGCCTTTCTGGTGAATGGCTAAAACTAGATCCCAAATCCCCTTAGGACAGACATTCTGTCTTGGGTACCTTAGTATCCTCTGCAGCATTTCACCAAATGTTTTGCAGACCACAGGTGTTCCATAAATATTTGTCGATTTTAGTGAGTATGTGTGCGGAGTGGGTGGCAGAGAATCTTTCACCTCCTCCCAGTACGCACCTAGAAAACTCTAGGGCACCGAGTATCATATCACTTTATCTGATCTTCTCCAGGGTAGGGGTCCCAGAGGTCACAGCTCTGATCTTTTTTGTATCTAGGAAATCATACTAAATAATACAGCTATTTGCGATTTAACTCCTGTTTGTGAGCACAACAACCCTAAGAAGACAGCTTGCCTACTGTTAACTGTTAGCCACATGGCTCAACATTTTCCTGACTTCCATTTTCTTAATCTTGTATCTAAATAAATATACTCTTAATCCATTTTTTTTTCAGAAACATTACTATATATTTTGTTAAAGGTTGCTCTGGAAATATTCAGATGAAATAAAGTCAAGTATGGATGGTCTAACACTTAGAAGTAAGCAGAAAATTTGAGGCATTATAGAAAGAACCATAGTATGACCTGGGGTATAGTAAGAGATGTCTGTGAAGGCTGAAGTTGCCCGCGAAAGATGCGGCAAATGGAGAATTATTTCAATTTTATACTGTTCTTTTTGCCACATTCAGGGCCTTGGAAAAACCAGAACTCGGGTCACTGATTGGGCATAAAGGTCTCTATGACTCTCACATAAATATGGAGTGTATGGCAGTGAAAGGAACAATTGGCGGGTGGTGAGGAAGCCTTACTACTAACAGCTGAGAAATCCGGGGCATTTCTCCTCTTCACTGCAGCTTCTTCGATTGTAAAGTGAAGGCATTAGACTGGATTATTTCATATTTTTTAATGTTTATTTTTGAGAGAGAGAGAGAGAGAGAGAGCTTAAAGGGAAGGTCCAGAGAGAGAGAGAGAGAGAGAGAGAGACACACACACAGAATCTGAAGCAGGCTCTGAGCTGTCAGCACAGAGCCTGATGTGGGGCTCAAACTCATGGACTGCAAGATCATGACCTGAGCCGAAGTTGGACACTTAACAGACTGAGCCACGCAGGCGCCCCTGGATTATTTCATTTTTAGTTTTTTGTTTACATTTATTTATTTTTTTGAGAGACAGAGACACAGCATGAGTGGAGGAAGGGCAGAGAGAGAGAGGGAGCCATAAATCTGAAGCAGGCTCCAGGCTCCGAGCTGTCAGCACAGAGCCCAAGCCTGACACGGGGGCTCTAACCCACAAACCATGAGATTATGACCTGAACCGAAGTTGGAAGCTGAACCTTCTGAGCCATCCAGGCGCTCCTGGATTATTTCATTTTTCAATCATTGTATTGTATTCTATGGAATCCATCTTTGATGTTTTCTTTCTGCAGTGCCCTATAATCTATCACTCCACGAGGACTCCTGAGAATGTATCTGTGTCTGTTTTCACCCTTCTTTTGGTTCAGACCCTCATCAATGTTTTCCCTATTTTTGTCTTTACTGCCTAATTTACCCTGTACATTTAGTCTTTGCTAACCATGACTTAAACTGCATCATTTCCAGCTCCAGTATCTTCCAAGATGTCCCACGATTAGAGAACATGATTCACTTACCTTAGCCCAGAGTGACATCTGTTTTTTGTTCATTCTTTACTGAGAAGTTAGCTATTAGCTGACTTCTTATCCCTTATGTCAAGTTAATAGGTGTGAACACTACTTATTTCTTGATTTCAAACATAACCCTTGCTGGTGTGATTTAGGTCCAATTTCTTTCCTACATCACTCTACTGCACAGCGATCTCTTTCTCCCCTAAATCTCTATGGTGCTGTCTCTTCCAATCGTATCTTCCTTACCATTTATTGCTTCACTTGTCTGGATCTGCCAGTTATTATTTATGTGGCTCTCGGCAAATTACAATTGCTGAAGTCTTCAGTTGCTCTATCTGGTAAATGTGAATGGCAGATGCATATACCCACAGATGGTCTTGAATCCCCTCAGATAATACATACAAAGTACTTTGTACTGTGCTCAGTTCCTAAGAATGACTAATACTGTTACCTAGAAAATATGTATCATGTCCTTTTTCATTATAAGGAGTTTACTCTTAATTACAACAGAGCACAAGACAAGGAAAAATAAAAGTGACCTAGAGGTCTGGGTAGAATGCCGTGTGTACACAAACATATGACTGCTCTTCTTATGACAATAAAAATGACCAAGAGTATGTCAAAATGGGGAGTGTGAGGAATCTGTGACAGAAAAAGACCTGAGGAAGATATCGTCTTCTTTATGGAATTTTCAAAGATTTTCCTGAGAGAAATAATGGCAATAAAACCATACAGAGAAGAGACCCTCAGAGACATATTCACTTCTCTATGCAATAGGGGTGGGCTTTTGAAATCCAAGTAGAAGAGCTCAGGGACTCCATAAACACCATCTATTTGGGTGGATTGAAAGTGACGGTGAACTACAGGCCAGAAGAGGCTTTCCTTGGGCAGTTGTGGATTGAGGACACTTGAGAGAAACTAAGAGGGTATACAGAGGGTCATGGGCATTTACACACAGCAGAGGCTTCCTTCAAGCTGCCTGTCTGTTCTTGAAAAGGCAGTGGGTGAGCCATGAGTATCCTCTCCCAGGCAACACTGGTACCATTAACCATTACCCAAAGACAGTACCAAGACCATGTTTCTCTTTTGGAGATTGCCTATTAGTTACACAAAGAAACAGAAAGCAAACGGCCATTGAGCCAAGCTTTAAACTCAGTACTGTTTGACTCCAAAACACTAAAATAAAATATTTAAAGACTAGGAAAGTCATAATATGATTGCCTGAAGATGGGCATCGAATCCATTTTTAAATGTTTGAATGTCATAAATACGGTTGCAAAAGTGGCAATTTTATTTTTGAAAAATAAAATATGTGATATTGTGAGAACTTTTAAAACTGGAACTGTAAATTAAATTATATGAAAATAAACCAGGATTTGGGTGAGAAGGTAAAGTATGGCAATGTTTCCATCCTGCATCACAGGAAGCCAGTGAATAGCATTTTGTTCTTGATATTGACAAAACACTTGGAAATTAAATACTCTTCTAAATAAAATATACTAAAACTGAATTTATCAAATATATAGGGAGTATAATGACAACACTGCATATTAAAACCCATGGACCCCAGCCAAAGATGAAATTAAAAGCAAATTTACATCATGAAAAACTTTGATTAAAACAAGGAGAGGGGCACCTGGGTGGCTCAGTCGGTTGAGCTTCTGACTTTGGCTCAGGTCATGATCTCACTGTCTGTGAGTTCAAGCCCCGCATCGGGCTGTGTGCTGACAGCTCAGAGCCTGGAGCCTGCTTCAGATTCTGTGTCTCCCTCTCTCTCTGACCCTCCCCCGTTCATGCTCTGTCTCTCTCTGTCTCAAAAATAAATAAACATTAAAAACAATTTTAAAAAAACAAGGAGAAATGGAGATATGCAATTTAAAGAAATAACAAAATCGTTCAAAAGAAAGGAGAAATAGAAGGGATTAATAAAGAGATATATGCAGAAGTGAATAAGTATAAGAAAAAAATAAATCTATAAATAAAAGAAATTCCTTCTATCCTATCATTCAAAAACTGTCTTATAGATGTTAATAAAATATGGAATTATGTTTGATGTGGCATGATTTAAAATATTGGATCCATAGACACCTAAAAGTTAATTTTAGAAATTCTGTAAGCCAACTCAAAGAAATAAATTTTCATATTTCAATATAGCTAAAGCCGAGGATGAAGTTTTTGTCTAATCCTGAGGACAACTGAGATGGTCTGCTGTCAAATAAAGGCTATGAGGGAGACAGAAGCTTCACCTTGGGAGCCCATGGGAGTAACTAAAAGAAAAGGTTATAATCCTACAAACACCCAGAGCTGAGACATAATAAGCGATCCACAGACTAAAAAATAGGACAAATATGCCGCATGTATTAAGGAACAAAATGATCACATCAATATAAGTATTTTAAAAAATCAGCATCTAGAACCAGGAGGAGCATGAGATTTTATTTATCCTACTCTCAAATTAACAAATTATCCCACCACAATTTCATAAAGCTGGCAGAAGATACAAAACCCATGGGTCAGAGACAAAAACCTTATGAGTATCATGTTTATATTAATTCCTCTTTCACCCGAGTTCTAGAGGAAGTGATGTGGGGTGGGGCCCAGTGGTTGCTGGGCACACAGTGGGTTTGCAATCATAGCTGAAGAGCCTTGAGCTGGAACCCAAATCTTTTGTAACGGACTGCATGCAAACCTCCTTGACCTCTGTGGCAAAGCAAGATATTATCATATTATCTTTATTATGCTCAGCAGGAAACAGATCTGTCTTCTGCTCCAGAGGGAGACATTATCTTTATCTTCCAAAGCTGTTTGCTCTACAACATCTTTGCAAAGTTATCCTAGGACACAGGCCGCCGTGCCTCTGCTCACGATATATGCAGAAATGAGGGAGACCTATGGAGAATTGTCTCTGAACACACACAGATGCTCTAAACTGCAGATGCTGATTTACAATTGCTCTGAATCTTAACCTGTACATATCTGTGTAACAGGCTGTAGAGTAGATAGGATCCAGGATTTACTTAGCAACACTTAATTTTTCCAAGCAAGTCAGATAATTCAGCCAGTCATGTACAAATCTAAGAGTTAATTATTTGAAATTATTTTTTATGGGAAAAAAATAATAGCTGGACAACCTAGATGAAAAATTTAAAAATGCAGAAAAATAGAAATTAGGAAAAGTATATAATACAAACAAAGAGGTCGAAAAAAATCATAATAAAATACTATATTTAACTAAATGATATAATATATGATTTTCTACGAAACATGAATTATCTAATTTTTGGCACCTTAATCCTTCTGGAATAAATTTTGGTATACAGTATGGCGGTGGCATTGAATTCTTAAACATTAATTTATCAAATATATCCAATACCTGATATCTCAAATGTACTATATAATTCATCTTTAACCTACTGGCATATGTAGAGAAAAACCTAAAATAAAATAGTATAACATTAGAGATAGTGAAAAATGGTCAACAGATTTGATTTGTGATTTTATCACTGTCCATTCTGTCTAGGCAGTAGTGTAGGGCAGCATTTAAGAGTTTAGATGCAAGAACTTGCCTTCCTCAGTAAAACTCACCCATCCCAAAATAGCTGAATGACTAGGGGCATGTTATGTTACCCCTTAACTTTTCTGTACCTTGATTTTGTCCACTGTAAAATGCAGATAATAAATGTACATACCTCTATCTGGATTAAATGAGTTAATGATTATAAAGTGTTAATATAGAACCTGAGACAAAGAAAGCACACTGAAAGTGTTAACAGCTGTTATTTTTTGCTATTTTTCATTTAGCACAGCAAAACATGGCAAATAGAGATGACAAAAAATGTAACATGTCTGAGATTCAGATTATTTAGGCTTAATTTAAGAGAAACCTACAAATCTTTAAGAAAAAACAAAGACCCTGATGGAAAAATTGCTAAGAGACATAAGCAGGTGACACACACACAAAAATACAATGAAAAATACTATTAAAATATTTAATATTTTATGTGTTAAAATATTTAATATTCTGTGAAAATAGAAATAACCAGGTCTTTTCCTATCATACTGCAAAGATTAAAATGAGTAGAAAAATATGCATAAAAATGCTCAAATAGTGCTGAAAAAATAAGCATAGAGACATATCAATTGCCTGAAGGAAATATGTCAATATGGATCAAAGCCTTAAGTGTTTTAAGAAGAAATCCCACCACTCTACATTTATTCCAATGATAAAATCAAATGTCTATAATGTTGTGTGTACACACCTAACAGAGTGTTATTTATAACAGCAAAACATTAAAAAGAACCTAATGTCCAGCAGGAGAGCACTGATTACGTATATTATGGTGCATCTTTACGATACCAGGTTCAGGACTGAGACAAAGATGAGGCAAGACAGGTGCTCAGAGCACATGATTTAGGGAACCACTCACAGTCACTGTCATGGCTAAGTGCCAACACTGATCGTACAAGCCTCCAGGAGTGAGCACCTCCTCAAATTTTGCTACCAAGGCAAAATTCTTTTGCCTCACCCTAGGCCAGATCCTAAATAATGAAACTTTCATATTTATAAGTGTTTATAACATGATATAACACTTAAAATCATGTTATAAAAGATTGTCTAATGATCTAAGTCCATATTTTTATATATTTCTAATGCAAAATCTAGGCTTGACACAAAGGCAGAAATAATACTAGGATAACATTAGTCTAACTCTTGTCCTATTACCTATTCAACATTTAATTTCATGCTTTTTTTTTTTTACTATTTTGAGTAGTGTTATGATGACTCTCCTTGTATATAATTTTTTCTGTATATCATACATTATTTATTTTTGTTTGTTTCTTGGAATTGGAATTGTTAGTCAAAAAGTATGAATATTTTTAAGACCCTTGATAAAAGTTAATGATTGCTTTCCAGAAAGACTCCATTTTTATACCCTCAAGTGAGCAGTGTGACTCTGAAAGCCTCCAAATATGTGTCACCCCTTCTATTGAAGCTCAAATGCATGAAAAATTTGGATTATTTCTCCAACTCACCAACTATAGAAACTTCTAGCGAGGTCAAGACTTGATTGTATATACTTTTGTTTTCCTTTCTGTGCTTTGCATATTAACCTGCATTAAAAGCTTACTAGGCACTAGTTGATTGGTAGTACCTCACATATATTTTTTTCTGCCACAACTTTATACACTTTTTTTAAAAAAATATTTTTAATGCCTTTATTTATTTTTGAGAGACAGAGAGTGAGCAGGGAAGGGGCAGAGAGAGAGAGGGGGGACACAGAATCTGAAGCAGGCTCCAGGCTCTCGGCCCTCAGCACAGAGCCCGATGTGGGGCTTAAACTCACAAGCCGTGAGATCATGACCTGAGCTGAAGTCAGATGCTAACCAACTGAGCCACCCAGGCGCCCAACCTTATATACTTCTTAAACTTATGAGTTCCTTTTCTTCTCTTTCCTTTCCTTTTTTTTTTTTTTTTTTTTTATCTTCTGGTCGCAGCAATATGAATAGAGGCTGGCCAGAAGTCAAGGGAAGACAAAGGAGCCAGCTGGCTTCAGCAGCTCCTATAATTCTGTACAAATCACAGTGTGGAGAATACTGAAAAATGGCGAATTAATGTCGAAGGCCTTTCAGGAGAACTTCTCCCTCCACAGACTGCTATCCTTGATTGCACTGTGCTGAGATTGCATACAAAATGCTGCACAGGTAATATTGAGAATTTACTAAATTAAACTTTGAGCGACAGGACATTAAAATCCACTTGAAGAAGAAAACCAAGAAAATAGTTCTGATTCTTGTTTCCATTGCCAAGGCACCCCAGAATAAGAGGTAGCTTTCTGAAATGTTTTCATGAGAATGGTGCCAGTGTCCAAGGAGCCACGTGGGTATTTTGGGGCCACATCTAAATTGACCAAGGGATCCTCTATTAGTCTCTTTAGTTTCCTGCTTATATTAATGGGAATTTCCACCTAACTGATGATACCAGTGATCCCAAGGCTCTGTGCCAGGCAGACACGAAGACAGAATCAATAATGTCACAGCCCAGGCTTTCGTGGTCAAAAGGACATGGACTGAGAGCCCACATGAAGTACCCACGGGCTTCCTGAGGGTGATGACTTGGTGGCAGATCTATGACCTGCAGGAATTTGCAGTGAGGGGCAAACTGACACGCACAAAAATGGCAGCACACTGTCATCTCAAATTCCTAGAAAGAAAAATTTGTTGTTAAGGCTTTGATACTTGTTTTATTTTTCTGTTCCTTCCTCTACCTCTTTCTGTCTCTCACATTTACACATTTAAAAGGAAACTTTCAATTAGTCCAAGAGAATCTGCCTGTGCTTTTAAAACAACAGGAGGTCGCCAATCTTATTCTCTAATGAATACTGACTAGTAGGCATATTTACAATGGGACTTGGGTTTTCTTGGTGGATATTGTGAATTTTTTTTGAACGTTCAGTATCTATTTTAGCAATTGCCCCAGAGACTTACTTATGATTTCTCTATCAGGTAACATGGCATTATATCTATAGTTACCAGTTTTGAAATTTAAGCTGTAAGCTACTGAATAGCTTATCATAGAATGTTCATCCCTCTTTTAGCAGTTACAGTATTGAAAATAATGTTACAGACTTTAAGAATCTAAAAAAAAACCACTTCTGATAACAAACAAAATGAAGCAAGCTTAAGTGTTTTCTCTCTTTAGTCCCTCAAGATCCAACGGGTCAGGTTTTCTTGGCACCTGCTGTCCCCAGCTGTGGTGGCTACGGTCTGGCTATGGGATAATAGACTCATCAGAATTGTGCACCACCAGCTGTTCCGTGTTTCCATGTCTTGTCCTCAGGGTCCCTTTCCGATTCCGATTGACCCACTAGTTGAGTGCCAGTGCTCTGAGCATGAATTATGAATGGCGTGCCTTGCCCATCCATCACCTGGGCTCTGACAAGCTACCTACACTTGTCAGAAGTGGGTAGAGTGCTACTTGTAAAAGCCTGTATAAAATAACACATCCAAGGAAAGGATGGCATTCTCTGCACTTATCTTGCTCAGTCCAGTCCTGGGCCTTCCATTTGCACACCTAGTCAATACAGCTTTCCTTTCTCTCTAGCCAGCAAGGAAGTTTTTGTAGGCAGAAATCTTCTGACAAACATAAAATGCAACGAGAGAAAAGAGTCAGAAGTCTTGAGTCTGAGTTCTACTTGAGGATGTGAGCACATTTAAGCAATCTGGACCTGCATATTCATCTAATGAATTCAGTTTGGAAATTTGGCTCCTATCGCTACTTCCTAAAAGAGATGGAGTGCCAAGAGGGTAGCAGCTGAGAGGGGAGGGACAGAAGGCTGCAGAGTGGGCGAGACTAATTGGTCTTGTCACATAACACAGATTAGATTATGTCTGCCTAAAACCAGGAGGGGGAAGGGATGTTTAATCATTGTTTATACCAAAAAGATATAAAGCCGAGCAGCCTCATAGAACCAGATGCAGGGATAGAAGCACAAGCTTCTTGACAAAAAAATAGGAAAAACTAAGTGTGAGAAAAAAAATTTTTAAATGGTACAACATTTTGTTTTTCAGCTAGATAAGGAAATTGAGAAGTGGAACAGCAGAGTATAATCTGACAAGAATTATGGTAATTTCTGACAATTCACTAAGGCCAGAACAGAAGTTTACCTTGCTAACCTAGTCAATAGATTTTTTTTTTAATAGAGCAAGAGATTGCTGGAGTTGTGGGGCATCTTCTAGCTACAAAGATCAACTTTCCAAGGAAATGGGAGTAAATATTTTAATATAAATAACTAATATGGCTAACTATTAATGATTCTTATCTGTCAATAGAATAAGGTGTCTTAGAATCTCTATTCTAGAATTACTATTATAATTCAAGTTACTATGTGTTCTACAATATAAAACTGCATTTTTGAGGACAGTAAGCTGCAGATCAAACTCAGAGAACCCAGGCTGAGCACTCCTTCATTTGTTCATATTATTTAAGGGACTACTGCATGTTGGCTAAGTAAACAAAATGCCTAAAAGGAAAACCGATATGGGTTTTTTTGTCTACCCTTTCCTCTTACCTACTTGTTCTCCTGCCCCACTTCTTCCATTGGATCTTTCTGACTTTCTTCCTTTCCCAAGATAGTTTGTCCCTTTCTGGCAAACTCCAACTATGTTAATAAGAAAACATGAGGAAGAAATAGCAAGTGTTGTTTTGTGGCTAAAAGTTTTCTTCAGATTACTGTAGGTTCTATGACATAACCTTTTCCCTAGACTCTGGAACTCGAATGAAACAGAGATTTCCCACAGGTCAGTCTCTCTGTTGCCTCTGGCCTCAGACCACAGTTAAATCAGCCCTCCTGGGTTTGTCTTACATACCACATCAGATATCCCAAACAGCCCTCATTATTAAACCCAGCTGTGAGCTAACTAATAGTACCAAAATAGATTCTTCTCTCCTTTTTACTGTTGGGAAAACATACCTCAGAATCATAGCTTCCTGTAAATAGATGAGCCTGTTCAGCCACTTTAGTAAATAATCAGTGGCTTTGTCATAGGAAGTTTTTATTTAATTGGGGGGTGGACATGGTTTGTCATATTGCATTGTGTCAAAGAACGTAAAGCTTTTATTCTATTCTTTTCAAAAAGGTTTCAGAGGGTTTTTAGTACTCAATACATATTTCTTATCTCTTCTTTCTTTTTAACTCACAGTTGCTGGATATTCATTTTCTGTGAAATTATAATTAGTGATATTTCTAGAAAGAATAACATTGAGTTTTGTATTGCACCTGTCACCCTTGAGTTCTCTGCAGATGTTTTTAGCAAGATGGATGATAAGGTAAGGTAATGACTGTGAAGGTAAAATGCATCAACTTGTGAATGTTCAGAAATGACTCACCTATGAGCTCAAACTGGAGCACTTATTTCTGAAAGGATTTTGGCCAGGAAACTCCAGCGAGGAAGATGATTTTATTTGCTTTTAGAAATGAGAGAGGGTAACTCTAGTTTCTAACCTTACATTCATCCGGATCAGGGGAAGGGAGGGAATGTGCAGAGAAAGGAAAGGACTCTGAGGGTAATGTGGGAGAATATTGTGGGAGGGTATTGGGCCTCTCCATTAGTTACTGGAAAATCCTGAGTAGGTCACAATAAAAAAAAATTCTTTTAAAAACTCTTAGCAAATTACTTGAATTATTTTTTGCAGACACTATTGCCAGACACTGATTTTAAAGGCATCAGAGTTTTCTCGGAGATCTGAGTTCAGGAGAGGTGAGCTACACTTTCCTTGTAGCCTTGTTGTCTACTAAATTTGGGGGCAGTGTTTTATCAGTTGCTCTGATAGTCCCAGGTGAGCGCAACACGAACAGTAAATACTCTCAGCCTGTGACCTGTATGGTCCCTCAGACGGTCTCAGCCATTAATCATGTGTTTTATTTTCTCTTCTATTTGTAACCCAAAATGACATCTTTGTATTCCATTAGAATAAGCAAAAAATGGGCTATGTATTTTGATATTGATAAACAACAATTATTTCTGCTAATGTTATTGACCACTTACAATTATGGTAGTGAGGTAACTATCTACTTATCTATTTATCTATGTATGTACCCATCTACCACCTTTTTTCATCCTCCTAACAGTTTTATGAAGACAGGTAATATTACTGTCTTTATAATAGAAAACTTATATTCAAGGGCTGAAAAATTCCCAGGGTCATAACACAAGTAAGAGATAAACCAAGTTTTAAGCCCTTATCATTTTGACTATCAAGTCCATACAACTATCTTGCTCTCCTGCTATTTTAATTGATTTCATGTTATGACATTCTCATCATTTGTGTCTCATAGACAAAAGAGGCAGGAGTAATTACACATGTTGGAATGAGGGGCACCAGGGTGGCTCAATCGATTGAGCATCGGACTTTGGCTCAGGTCATGATGTCACGGTTCATGAGTTTGAGCCCCGCATCAGGCTTGCTGCTGTCAGTGCAGACCCTACTTCGGATCCTCTGTCCCCTCTCTGCCCCTGCCCTGCTCATTCTCTCTCTCTCTCTCTCTCTCTCTCTCTCTCTCTCTCTTTTCTCTCACACACAAAAAAAAAAAATTAAAAAAAAAAAAGAAATGTTGGAAGGAAATGAGTTTCCTTTGTTTTACTACTATTCACAGGCCATTTCCCAATTTCTGGTCACTTGTGTATGAATAGATTCTTACCCAGGTAATTAAACCAGGTAAATTACCAACAGGGTTATAGGATTTTGCTTTGGTACTTTCTGTTTGCCTAGTATTTGCGTTATTCTCAGAGAAAAACGTATGATTGTTCTGAGATCATCCTTCACAGCTGTATTTTGTACAACTCAGTTCGTTTTTATTTGTCTGAAGAGAGAGAGAGAGAGAGAGAACTTTGGTCTTGATAAAACTCATAAGAGTAGCTAGGAATATTTCTCAAAGCAACAACCTAAATGATTGAGCTCAAGGCCTCCAAATCACGATTTTTTGATGATACTGCATTGTATATTTTTTCAGCATTGAATTTATTTAAACCTTATTCTTTACAAAATGGCTTAAGGCAACTTATAGAAGAGACACAACAAGAAGCATACTAATTTGGGGGACAAAACAATCAGCAAATAAGTCATAAGGAAAAGAGAAAAACACAGGTAGCCTAAATGGCAGGGTTAACTCAATTGTACAACTAAACTCCAAGTTCGCCTGTGAGCTTCCTGGACACCAGAACAAGGAAGCCTGATGAATTGCATTGTTATGTCTAGAAAACATATGTTTAAGGTAATACAACTGACTGTTGTCAGCCCTATTATGAACTCTTCTTTGTTTTCACATCTTTATTATGTCCATTCCTTCATATTAATTTTTCTAAGAAAACTGTTAGATGTGGTTCCAAACTTTTATAATCCCATATATTCCTGGAATTGGCATTAACAGGAAAGTTGTTATAAAATAAACATTCATTCTAAAAATAAATGAATTTAAAGTGTGAAGCTACATTTCTGATTAATTCTGTTGGACCATCAATAATAGTAAAACCTACTAAATAAGTGGTTGAAGATTATGAAAAGAGAAATATAGGCATCTGTAAAACAATGCAAATGAGCTCATGAGGAAACTGTGACACACTCGCAATGTTTAGCTCTGCCTCTGGACACATGGCGTTCAAGTTGAGCATGTAATGGTGCTGAGGATTCTTGAAGAAGTCACAGGATAAACATATTGAAGAAACTTCACACCAATTTTTTTTATATTATTGACCAAATTTTTGCTTCCTCTTGGAGCAATACACTACAATATCAAACTTAACAGTTACCAAAAAATTATTTATAGTTTTGAAAAATGTCTCCATCTAGAACTAGATACCTCAGCTGGCCACTACAGGCAACATGAAATATATTTAGACTGACTTTCAGCTGTTTCCTACAGCTTTTTTTTTTTTTTGTCAGAATTTTACTTGACACTGAGTTGTTACCAATCCAGATTCTAGCTGGCATTTTTGTAACCCTTGAACCATTAAATAAATCATAGTCTTGCTACATTAGAATCCAACATTTCAACAAAATGGTTTCTAGACATCCCTGTTGCATACTATTTCTTACATTTAACAACAACAACAACAAAATCCATAACAATTTTCTTTTTATATAATTTTATAACACTTCTGAAATTTAAATGTGTATTAACTTGTTCCTGACGTATTATGGATATTTTCTACAGGAAAAAACAAACAAACAACTATCATTTTATTATTGAAAAGCAAATGACAGATAAGTGGACTCCAAGAAAAATCCAGAAAACATAGATATTCTACTAGAATTCCTGGGATCAGATAAATCAATTGGTTGAAAGTAAGTCAACAATTTTCTGCTCAACAGTTTTGATAAACTTGCCTCCTAATTTTGAAATAAGTGACTTTAAATTGTGTGTAATTTTAATTCATTTCTACTTCTTTTTAAGAACTGTCATAAGTTCATGTGTCTTTTGACGCATGAAAAGATGCTCAACATCACTCATCATCAGGGAAATACAAACCACAAGTACAATGAGATATTACCTCATACCCGTCAGAATGGCTAAAATTAACAACACAGGAAACAATAGATGTTGGTGAGGATGTGGAGAAGGGGGAACAGTCCTATACTGTTGGTGGGAATGCAAACTTTTGCAACCTCTCTGGAAAACAGTATGGAGGTTCCTCAAAAAATTAAAAATAGAACTACCCCACAGTCTAGCAATTGCACTACAGGCATTTACCCAAAGGACACAAAAATACTGATTTGAAGGGATACATGCACCCTGATGTTTATAGCAGCATTATCAACAATAACCAAACTATGGAAAGAGCCCAAATGTAGATCAACTGATGAATAGATAAAGAAAAGGTGGTAAGATATACAATGGATATACATTCAGCCATAAAAACAAAACAATGAAATTTTGCCATTTGCAATGAGGTGGATGGAGCTAGAGTGTATTATGCTAAGTGAAATAAGTCAGTCACTGAAATACAAATACCATATGATTTTACTCAAATGTGAAATTTAAGAAACAAAACAGATCAACATCCGTGGGGAAAAAAGAGAGAGAAACCATAAAACAAACTCTTAACTATAGAGAACAAACTGAGGATTGCTGGAGGGGAGGTGGGTCGGGGGATGGGTTAGATGGATAATGGGTACTAAGGAGGGCACTTGTGATGAGCACTGGGTGTATAAGCAAGTGATTAATCACTAAATTCTACTCCTGAAGCCAATATCTCACTGTATGTTAACTAACAAGAATTTAAATGAAAACTTGGACAAAATAAATTAAAAAATTATTAATACACTTAAATATATGAATTGAACATATGAATGCAATCTTGGTTAATTTAGTGTCATACAAATAGGTGATGAATCTAATAGAAGAACATGAAGCAATGGGGTCTTCTTTGGAGCCACAGTCATTTCAGAATTCCCTTTTCACATAAGAACACCAGGATCATGGTTGGATATGTTGGACATTTCACTCAATTCTTAGAGAACTCCGTTTCTATACATGGCTTCATGGGAGACAAAACTGGAAGGCTGCTTACCACTTAATAGCTCTGTTATTTATAGCTTCTTCAAACTCCTCACTTTTCCTCCCTTTAAAATAAAGATACAAACATACCCTCCCCCAAGTTTTAAAAATAATTATTTGTATATGACATTTCTTGGCTCATAGAACTATTAAGTATGTTCAACTCCGTTACCTTTCTTTGTATGCTGAATGAACACTGCCTTGTTATCTTCTGCTTCATCATTCCAAATTTTTTTTCCTCTGGAGCTATATTAAACAAGCCTTATTGCAAAAAAGAAAAATGAAAAAGAAAAACAAAAGAACTGTCATAAATTTATTCCCTAGACAGTAAACAGAAATACAACATTTGTATAGGGAAATGTCCCTCAAGTTCTGAAAATAAAAGAGTTTTTCATTCATTGTCAAGGATAATGCTCTCTGTCTGCTGTAGGCAAATATACTAGCAAATGAGATGTATTTTCTGGACAAGATTTGCAGATGATGCAAAAGTGATATCACAAACACATATCTGTGACTTGAATTGCATTTTTAGCATAATTTTTTATCACAAATGAAGAGGATAAATGTTTAAGTGGGTAAAAGATGATTCTAGAAAGCATGAAAAATGTTTTTTGTTCAGACATGCTATGATGTATAAGAAATGCCAGATTTGATTTATGTTGTCCAGTAAAATAGATTTAGGATCAATAAGGGGCTGTTAGAGAGAGACTGCTTTCAGCTATCTACAAAAATTGTTTTACATTGACAGCTTCATGAGGGCAGGAATGTCTTTTTTAGCAGTGTATGTTAAGCTTCTAGCAGAATGCCTGGAAAAACAAAATTAACTTATTAATAACAGTTAAATAAACAGAAGTAAGATTTTAGAAGGAGAAGAAACTTCCCATTCCTCCTTTCTCTCTGCAAAGATATACTCTCATTCGAAGATAGGTCAGGCTTGAAGTTTAGCAGAAAGATGCTTTGTAGGGAATCCCAAGATGACCATAATGGTCTGTACCATACCGTTCAGATTAATGGTTGTCAAATTTTTTCTGTAAAGGTCGGATAGTAAATATTCTAGGTGCTGAAGTCCAGATAGTCTCTTTCACAACTATAAAACTCTGCTGTTACAGTACAAAAGCAGCCATAGACAGTAAGCAAATGAACTGGTAGGACTGGATTTGGCTTATAGGCACACCATAGTTTGCCAACCTACCATCTAGTTCTGTTATTACTCTCTCCCTACTTCCTTCCTTTAGCGATGCACTTTTTATAATTAAAATTATTTTATTTTATTGTTTATTGTGCTAATGTATACATTACAAAATATTAAATTTTAACCATTTTTTAAGTGCAACAGTTCAGTGGCGTTAAGTGCATTAACATTTTTGTATGACCATCGCTGCTCTCCATCTCCAGAACTTGTATATCATCCCATACTGAAAATGAATACCTATTAATCAACACTTCCCTTTCTCCTCCTCCCTCCAGCCCCTGTAATGACTGTTCTACTTTCTGTCCTTACTGTGGGTGCTTCATACAAGTAGAATCATACAATATTTGCCCCTTTGTGTCTGGCTTATTTCACCTAACATAATGTCTTTGAGTTTCATCCATGTTGTAACATATGTCAAAAGTTCATTCCTTTTTTAAGACTATTTTTTAAATCAGCTTTACATTCACAGTGAAATTCAGAGGGAGGTACAGAAATTTCCCATATACTCCTGCCTCCTCATATGCATATCCTCCCCCATTATCAACATCCCCTACCAGAGTGTTACAACTGATGAACCTACATTTGGCATATCATAATCACCTGAAGTCCATGCTTTACACTGGAGTTCAGTCTTGGTATTACACATTCAATGTGTCTGATAAACGTCTGGATGACTTGCATCTATCATTTCAGTATTATGTGGAGTCTTTTTAGTGTCCTAACAATCCTCTGTGCTGTGCCTTTCCAATCCTCCCTCCCTCATTCCCTGGAAAACACTGATCTTTTTGCTATATCAGTTTGGCCTTATCTAGAATGTCATATAGTTGGCATCATACATCATGTAGCCTTTGGAGATGGTCTTCTTTCACTTAGTAATATGCATTCAAGTTTCCTCCATGGCTTGGTAGTTCATTTCCTTTTAGTGCTGAATAATACTCTATTGACTGGATATATCACATTTTATTTATGCACTCACCTACTGAAGGGCATCTTGGTTGCTTCCAAGTTTGGGAAATTATAAATAAAGTTTCTATAAACATCCGCATGATGGTTTTTATGTGTACATACATTTTCAACTCCTTTGCCAGGTTATAGGGTTAGAATGTGTATAGTTTTATAAGAAACTGCCAAAATGTCTTCCAAAGTGGCTGTACCATTTCACATTCCCACCAGGAATAAATTAAAGCTCCTCTTGCTTCATATCCTCACCAACGTTTGGTATTGTCAGTGTTTAGATTTGTTTGAGATTATATTCTAATAAGGGACTGGTGGTATTTCATTGTTGTTTTAGCTTGCATTTACCTAATGGCATGTGATGTGGATCATCATTTCATATGCTTGTTTGACATCTATATTACCTTTGGTAAGGTATCTTTTAAGGTTTTTGGCCCATTTTTTAATCAGGTTGTTCCTTATTGTTGAGTTTTAAGAATTCTTTTTATATTTTGGATAACAGTCTTTTATCAGGTGTATCTCTTGCATGTATTTTCTCCTTGTTTGTGGCCCATCTTTTTGTTCTCTTGACCATGCTTTTTAATACAATTTTATTTAAACATTCCAATTATACCTCAAAGGAACTATAAAAACTTGAGGGAAAAATGCACTTCTGGTTAAGATTGGAGCAGCTCCTCCTGAGTATAGAGTTATCAGTGATAGAAAATAAAAGCTCACAAACGGAAATAGAAGTCACAGGAGTAAATTGAGGCTATAAAGTCCAAGCATCACATTTCCCTAATACCAACTCTGAAGATCTTTTCTTAGGTATTTCAGCACTTTTACACGATTGCAAAAAGTTTATTGGGGTTCTGGTGTCTGGTAAGATGGAATGAGCACATTCTGCCACTGAATGCACAACAAAACATGGACAGAATGCATGAGGAGCTATTTGAGAACACTGAAAAGTAAATAGTAACAGGCAGATGGGGGGGGGGCATAATTCTAAGTGCCACTAAATCACTAGTTATCTTACCATTTTTTGTCTCTGATATCTGCAGAACTGGTCTCAATGTAGCCTGATACTCAGAAGTTGGCATTCTCACAGAAAGAGTCATTAAGTTACAGCTTGCAAGATGGGAAAGGGATCTTCTAACGGTAAAAGATAGTGGGATAAAAATCTCTGTGCTATTGTTGTTTCCTTTTCTCCTTTCTGTCCTCTCCCAGTTCTCAAGCAATCCAGTGCAATTAGTGGTGGCAGTGGAAGCAACAGCAACCATGATGGCTAAGGGAGGCACAATGAGGAAGTAGAAGCTTCCTTACAAATCAGAGATTAGACCCCATAAGAGTGGGGCAAGCACTTGTTGCTTTTTTTCTTGCTGCATCTCAGTTCAGGAAATGCTTACAATTGCAGGGAGTACATGACAGAACTGGGAAAATAAAGCCCCAGTTTTCTGGCTGAACTGAAAAGAAGAGCCCCAAAGAGCCGAAAAAGTTCTAGGAAGGTCAAAAAAGAAAAGAGTTGGGAAAGTGACCTGAAAAGGTAGTTCATGAGCTCATGGGAACACTCCCAAGACACACATGTATAGCTTTGACACATAATAACATACCTCCAACTTTGAGAACTGAGCTGCAAGGTAGATCACCACCCAGGATTCAGAATGGCCACAGGTGGGAACACACATAAGACAGATCCATATAATACTGCAAAGTTACTGACAAAGGAAGTGACATTAAGACCACAACTCCCATAAGGCAGAACTTGAAAACTGAAACAAACAAGGTCAGTTGTGTGCTAAAAGAAAGACGTCAACATTCTTCAGAAGACTTGGGCAAGACCCTGAGAACTCTAGCATAATATTCAAAATGTCCAAGATACAATCCAAATTACATGGCATATGAAAGACCAGGAAAGTGTCCCTTTGTGTGAAAATTTCTTTATAAATGCAAATTTCTATTATAAAAGGAAAACTTGTATCCTGTTTTTAAAGTTTTTCCTGCACCTACTGATTCTCAATAGCCATTAGCTCAAAATAATCCATATGCCAAAGAGACATATTTTGGGATGGCAAATTCTGGTACCCTTCAGGAATGATGGTTCTATAAATCTAAACTTGGGTTAAAATTCAGAGAATTGTGCACTCTAAAACAGTGTATTTTTATTATATTTTAACTTGAGCAATAAAAAATGTTAGAAATACAAAAAAAAAACTCATTGGGGAAAAGTAAACTTAAAATGTGAAAGGAATTTTGAGTTAGATGTTCTTCATTCTAGATCACCATCCAATAAATCACCTTCAAGTAAATTCATTTTTAATTCTTCTGTTCCCAATCTATTAAATGGGAATAATAATATCTGACCAAACTTTCTGGACGGTGTGGTTCTCAATTTTATTGTCTCGGTTTCCCATTTATGTTCTTAAAAAGTATTAAGTATGTTAAGGATTTCATTCATATGGGTTATGTTTAGTATTTACAATATTAGAAATTAAAATGAAGAAAAATGTAAATATTTATTAACCCATTTTAAAATAACAAAACAAACTCATTACAAATTAGCACAAATAATATTTTTAATAAAAAGTATTTTCCAAATCAAAGAAAATAGTGAGAAGAATAGAATTGTTTTAAGTATTTCTAAATCTCTCAATGTACAGCTTAATGGAAGACAGCTAGATTCTTACTGTAGTTTCTTGTCTCTGGGCCCTCTGGGAACTCATACCATGTTTTGGGAACTACTGCTTTAGAGAATAGGAGAAAGAAATAATCTGAATCTTTATATATACATCATTAATATATTTTAAACTGGTGTGTGTTATAGATTCATAAACAGAGCCGAAAGCTACTTGTTTCTGTGTGAATAACACATGAAAATTGCCGTAGCCCAAAAAACTAAAACCTTCTTCTCTGACCCCAAATCCCATATACTTTCACTATGCCATGTTGCCTCTCGAATGCCTTGCTAGGGACATTCCAAATCCTGCTTACTTTGCCCCCCTCTGGACTATATTGGAAGATATATTAAACACTTCTGGAATCATTAGGTATTTTTACAGTCTAAAAATGCTATTCTTATTTAGTTTGTTGTTTTTCTATTTTCCTCTTGGGTTTTTGTCCTCTAAATTAATACCTTCCCAAATATTGTCTGAATTTTTCTGAATAACAACAGCTGTTCCCAGGTTGGCTATGACCCCAAAGCAGCAATGGCACCAAGCCAATGTTCTCTCCTTGACAGCATCAAGAAAATTAACATTTTCTGGATTCTATTTACTCGTAGATCCTCTTCATATATGAAATCACAGGAAATGTTAGAAGTGTGAAATTAAATGAAAATAGTGCACCTTCTGGACTTTTTGCTTTGGAATATTTAAGAATATTGGAAGGTCCCAAATGTCATTAATAATGAATATATCTGAAAAAAGAATATATCTGAATATATAATATATAATATATAATATAAAATTAAAGAATTTGAAACGTCCTTGAGAGACTATTTTATTGCACAACCTTTATACAGTAACACACTGATGTGAGAATTGTATGAAACTGCTGCAAATATTTCTCATCAAAGAAAAGGGGAGACTTCACAAATGTCCTCGGTAGCCCAGTGTAATAATTTTTGCTATAGAACAAACCACCTCAAAATGTGTTCATTTAGCTTGTCATTTTCTGAGCCAGCAACTTAGGCTAAGCTCAAATGGCTGGTTCTTCTGGGCTCAGTTGGCTTTATGTGTCTACAGTCAGTTGGGTAACTCATTTATTTAAAAAAAAGATTTTTTTAATGTTTACTTTTGAGAGAGAGAGTGAGACAGAGTGTGAGCGGGGGAGGATTAGAGCGGGGAAGGGAGACACAGAATCAGAAACAGGGTCCAGGCTCTGAGCTGTTGGCACAGAGCCTGATGCGGGGCTCGAACTCATGGACCACGAGATCATGACCTGAGCGGAAGTCAGACACCCAACCGACTGAGCCACCCAGGTGTCCCATGGGTAACTCATTTCTGAAACACAAGGTCTCATCCCTTAGCATGTTAGCCCACACACTGGATAGTCAGAATTTTGCAACCAAGCAGATAATCACGATTCTTTTGAAGCCTGGACTTCGAATTTATACTCTTATGATACATTATGCCACATTCTATTGGCCAGAGCAAGTCACAAGTCCAGCCCAGGTTGAAGGTGTAGGGGAGTGGAATCCATCTCTTGATGGGGAAAAAAACTAAGTAACATGGAAAGGGTATGTTTATAGGAAGGAATATAATATAGCCAGTTTTTCAAATAATCTGCCATACCCATTTTATGAGATCCAGAAAGGTACTCCATGTCAATTTTCAGCACAAGAAAATTATAAAGATGTGGAGGCAAAAATAATAAAAAGAATGGGAAAATATCTAAATACACAAGGAGGGACACTTTTGTTGGTGGTGACAGAGAGAGATGGAAAAAGCTGAGTGCTAAGGAAAATAAACAGCATTTTGATCTCCATTGTGTAGTTACATAGAGTGTAAGTAGGAGTAATGGAGAGTGAAATTGAGAAAAAGAAAACTTGGGCAGAATTCTATGCAAGTTCTAAGAGTAAAGATTATTATTCTACAGAATAATCTTGCAGACTAAGCAATGTATTGTGCATTGCATAAACACTCAAAGAAAGCCTATAAAACCACACTTTTTAATTCCATAAGGAAGAAACTTGCTTCATATGCTGCGAGGCTGGCCAGTGTGTTTAACCTTCTCCTATTCTGTACTTACCTGCTGATGGTGCCAGTTCTCAGAGTGTTATCCCTTCCCCCTCCATTTCATAGTCTTTGGGCAGATCCCAATCAAATCATGCCTGGTATGCATCTCAGCTGGCCATCCTGTTTCTATCATTTCCTCTTCCTACAATAATACTGAGAACTGTATTCCAAAGGTATCATCTTGGAATTGCACTCTCCTGAACAATGTAGTGTTTTGTTTAAAACTGCCATTTTCAGGCAATGGACATTAATTCAGCTCTTGTCACGTGCTAGGTGCTGGATAAAAATTAGTTTGTTATATAAAATGTCATCAATGTCTAACTGAATATTTTCTTTTTAACCATTTCAAAGAACTTTCTCATCTGTTACATAACTGAGTCTCTGTGAATTGGCTAAGCAGATGTTTGATACATGTGGAAACTAGGTACTGTAAAATATATGGGAGTGACTAAGGCCATGTTGCCAGTTATGTGTACAATTCCCCAAATTAGCAACAACAACAAAAACACAAAGAACAAAAAATTAAGACTGTGAGGACTGAGGAAGAAATGGAAAGTATATCTTGCACTGTTTGCTCTGTTTGAGCTGGTCAAAATTGGATCTTCTAAATCACTGCTCACTTAAAAAATACTTATGAACATGGACGATCCTCCCACGGAAAATGTGTTCTTCCTTCTGCCAGCTCTCTCCTCTCTTCAAAATGGTCTTCAAAACTCACCTCCACCAAGGAATTTCCTAGAGAATCCTTGGTTATAAAACCATTTTACATTTATAGATTGCATTAAGAAAAAAAATACTTGTATAGATTTTATTTGAACCTCACATGGTGGTTCATGTGAATGGATTTTTCTGTTTTTACTTTACTTTTCAGATGAAGGATCTAGGATGACTCTGGGAAGTTAAGGGATTCCTGAGGGTCATAGCAAGTGGAAGAGTCAGTATTATCATTGGAGAACCCAGGGAATTTCCTTCTACAGACACTGGCTCTAATTAGTCATTATAGTTTCTCCTTGGGGCCTGTGAATGTTGCTACACATCATTGCATATTCCTTCTGTTTATATACCTTCTATCGGAGCATGTTCTTACACCCCTCATTATGGGATGAATTGTGCCCCATAGGACTCTTCCTATGTCAAAGTCCCAATCTTCAGTACCTCAATGTAACCATATTTGGAGATAAGTTTTTTAAAGAGGTGATTAAGTTAAAATGAGGTCCTTAGGATGGAGCCCTAATCCAATATGACTGATGTCCTTATAGACAGAGGGGGGTGACACCAGGGATGTGCATGTACAACTGACACAGAGAGAAGGTCGCTATCTTCAAGCCAACAAGAGAAACCAAAACTGCCAACACCTTCATCTTGGACTTCTGGGCTTCAGAACTGTGAAGAAATAAATGTCTGTGTTTAAGACATTTAGTCTTTGGTATCTTGCTATGGCAACCTGAGCAGACTAATATACCACCTTAAGCCTTATGCTGTGGTCATACTTCCCACTGTTCTTGGAGTGCCTGGGTGGCTCAGCCAGTTAAGCGTCCGACTTCAGCTCAGGCCATGATCTCGAGGTTCATGGGTTCCAGACCCACATCAGGCTCTATGCTGACAGCTAGGAGCCTGGAGCCTGCTTCAGATTCTGTGTCTCCCTCTCTCTTTGCCCCTCCCCCACTTGCTCTCTCCCTCTCTCTCTCTCAAAAATAAATAAACATTTAAAAAATTAAAAAAAAATAAGAGGACTGTTCTCATTTCATGGTAGATTTTATGTCTAACCATAAAAGTTTCAGGGCTTTCTAGCATCTTCAGAAATCAGAAAGAAAATATATACGCTTTGGCACATTATTCTTCCTTCGAGATAAATCCAACAAATGACCTCTGCACTAAAACAACTGTTAGAGGTTTTCAGGTAAGAAAAGGGAAAAAATTAAAAAGTAAATTTGATCAAAAGAGTGTTGTTTTGTATAACTTTCCTGTGGCTTAAGGCTCTCAGATCACCAAAGTTAACATTTCAGGTGTCTTTCCAATATTTAAATGCTTATTAGGATCTAGGAAAATGTTGGTGAAGAGGGCTGCATCTGCTGTGACTACAGTAACAAAGTATGTTGCTAAAATAGAATCTGTTCTTCCCGTGCATGTGTCTTTTCTCCTTCATCCTGGAAGCACACAGCCCCACCCACAGGTTAGTCTCCAAAATTAAGGACAGGCAGAATATGCGTGGTGAAATGCTAAATCATGCCAGGTAAAGTCTCTCCTGTTTTCTACCAATGTCTCTGTTGTTTCCTGATCATGTTCGAAGTGCAGCATTGACTTCTTTTTCCAGCCTTGGAAGGACTTGGTCACTCTCCTAGAAGAATTAGTTTTAGAAATACAGGGAATTGATGAGACATGGTGTAATGGTATCAGAGTCCTGGCAAGGGATTATAGGCAAAATAATTCAAACCAATGCCATTCACACCTGCCAGATTTTTGGTCAAGTAATGTGCCAAATATTTGACAGAATAGTGATGAATGAACAATGAGAATCTTTAGAAAACATGAAAAACTGCTTTATTTTGACAACTGCTCAGCGCACAGACAAAACATAACTTCATAGATTAGAGCCGCTGTTTAGGAAATAGAAAATCATATTCTACCAATCCTCAGGCAAATGTTAGTAGCACAACAGATAGAAGTACAGATATATTCTTTTTTAGGAACCTGTGGGATTCTGGGCCTGTCTGGTGGGCTGTGTTTCTGGTCTGATGGGACACCCAATTCTAGGTCTCTTGTCAGGAGAACAGCAAGGAAACAAAAATCACTTCAGAGGATTGGGTCCATATGAGTGCTCTTTGGATCTAACTCTGCAGGAACTGGGCAAAATAAATCCTGTATTGTCTTCTTGCAACAAACAAATTTCTCTCGTGTTACATTGGAATCAAAATGGACTGCTGGAGTAGGAATCAGGACCAGAGACAGCCCTCTCAGGGATTTAGAATCAAATTCCAGATTTCCCCAAGGACCAAACGAGCCTCTAAGGCTGGTGGTTGGTGGAGGTGGGATGGAAGTGAAGGCTATCCTTCAATCTATGCCAAAGCAGGAAAGAGATCCTTAATCAAGAATTCTTCCTACAAATATCTATTAATTTACTTTTCTATGTTGCATCACTACCAACCCCAGAATGGCTAAACATTTGTCAGCTGAATTCACTTCTTTGCCCTTCATGGTTATCTTGTGGAAGGTAACAGATAAGAAGGCATAGCACACCTTCCATCTGAAATCTAACATTCTTTCCGCTCTCTGTGCCTCATCAATATGGAGAAGACCATGGTGTCAGAGGGAGGATTATGATCTGAAGGGGAGGAAAATATGGAGCTTGCCCTGTCTGCCTTAAAGCTTCAAAGTGCATATAAATAATTCAAAATGTAGATTATTAACTTGTTCATAAAGTTAACTTCTGCTAGAAATCCAGTATGCCAGTACAAATGAAAGAACTTTTTCTCAAAGAGAATCAGGAAACATGGAAAACAGAGAGTTCTATTTTCAGATTGATTTTTAGAAAAAAAAAAAAAAAACCCTTTTACATCTTTGTAGTTATTTTTTACTATGAAAGTAATGCATGCTCCCTATCTAAAACAAAATTTGAGACAATACAGAAGAATATATAGTAGAACATGTGATATTCTCATTTCCCTTTGCTCTCTTCTTCTTTGAATTGAATTCTCTAGGGATAAGAACTTTAAAATAATCTGATGTATAGCTTTATGCAAATGTCTGTGGATTTACAAATACACATCCCAAAACCAACAGAATTGCAGGAGTTATACAACAGAGACTATCCCATCATACTTTCACTTAGTAATTCACTGTGGGCCTTTTTTTTTTTTTTAACATTTACATATTTTTGAGAGAGAGAGCACGAGTGGAGGAGGGGCAGAGAGAGAAGGGGACATAGAATCTCAAGTAGGCTCCAGGCTCCAAGCTGCCAGCACAGAGCCTGACATAGGGCTCAAACTCACGGAGAGATCATGACCTGAGCTGAAGTCAGCTGCTTAACTTACTAAGCCACCCAGGCGCCCCCACTGTGGACTTTTTCTAAAATAATATGTAGATCTACTTCATTATTTTTAACCACTGCATAATATTCTAGTACATGCATTATAGCAAAACTTATCTAACCAATCCCTAAAGATGAAAATTTAGGTTTTTCCATATTTATTTAAAAGAACATAAACACTATGCCTGTACATGCAAGCATGCATTATACACTGTCTTCTCTTACAGCACTTATTCCTAACATTGCAATTCATAGTCAAAAGGGTACTAGCAATTAAAATATTGACAAGGGACACCTGAGTGGCTCAGTTGGTTGAGTGACTGACTCTTGATATTGGCTCAGGTCCTGATCCCAGAGTCATGGGATTGGGCCCCATGGTGGGCTCCATGCTGAGCATGGAGTCTGCTTAAGATTCTCTATCTCCTCTTGTCCCTCTCTCCCACTCGCACTCTCTCTCTCAAATAATAATAATAATAATAATAATAATAATAATAATATAATAAAATATTGACATAATTGACAAATTGCTCCAAAAAGTATGTCCTAAACTCATTTATAATCCTAACAGTACTGTATGAGTGCCCAATGTCTTGGGGTGCCTGGGTGGCTCAGTTGGTTGAACGTCCTCCTCTTGATACTGGCTCAGGTCATGATCCCAGGGTTATGGGATGAAGTCCTGCTTGGGTTCTGCCTCAGCCCTCTCTCAGCCTCCACACTAAGCATGGAGCCTGCCTGGGATTCTCTCTCTCTCTTCCTCTGCCCCTTTTCCCTGGTTGCGCTCCCTCCCCCCCAACTCTTTCTCTCAAATAAGAAAAAATAAAAATACATACATATATATATATATATATATATATATATATATTTTTTTTTTTTTTTTTTAAAGAGTGCCCAATGCCTTCATTCTCACCCAGACTGGATAGTAGCAGTCATTTGTCTTTTGCCAATCAGATAGGCAAAAAGTTACATCTCTTGGTCATTTTCATTTTTGTTTGTTCAGTGAAATGGAACATATTTGATATTGTGCAATTTATATCTCTTGTGAGCTGCCTGTGCATACCCTTTGCCCATTTAAAACAATCTTTTCTTCTTATCATACTGATATGTAAGACTGAGCTCCTTATATTCGACTGTGCTATATGCTGTGAATATATTTTGTTAATATCTTGGGAATGTTTGTTCATGTAGAAGTTTTAGATTAGGATGTATTAAATTTGAATCAGTTCCTTTCCTTATGGCTTCTAGATTTTGTGTCAGTCCTGGGAAATTCCTCCAAGATTGTCATAATATTCAATTGCATCTCATCCCAATACCTGTATGACTGCATTTTTAAAAAGACATTTAAACCTATACCTCATCTGGAATTCATTCTGGTGTTAAATTTGAGGTAGGGATCCAATTTAATTGTTTTAGCTACTGTTAAAATCATCAGTGATTGAATAATTATTTCCCAGTGATCTGTAATGACGTCTTTCTCACACAGTGAATTCAAATAAAGGTTTTAACCTATTTATTCATTAATCTGCACCATTGGATTATCTATTCTTTTACTGGTACCACAGTATTTTAATTATTGTAGCTTTATAAAAGCCTTAAAATCTGATATGAATATTCCTCCCTCCTGATTATTCTGTCTTTCTAGAATTTCTCATCTTAATCTAAGATATTTATATCTCTAGCTGAAATTTATGAAGTTTAAAGAAAGCTGTTATGATTCACATTAGGATTTCATTTACTTTACACATTAATTTAAAAAGCATTTATATCATTACAGTAAACTTTTCTATGCAAGAATAAAGATTGTCTCTCCTTTTAAAAGGCAATATTTTTCATACTTGTAGCTTGTCATTTTTTAAAAGAGGTGCTATGTACTTTTTTCTATATTTCTAGGGTGTTTTTTTTTTGTTACTTCTTTAACTGGAATATGTTTATTCAATCATCTTTGATACCTGCTTTTGACGTTTGTAAGGTAATTTTTTTTAATGTTTATTTATTTTTGAGAGAGAGAGAGAGAGAGAGCATGAGTGGGGGAGAGACAGAGAGAAAGGGGGACAGAGGATCCAAAGCTGGCTCTCTGCTGACAGCAGAGAGCCTGATGTTGGACTTGAACACACGAACTTGTGAGATCATGACCTGAGCCAAAGTCAGACACTTAACCAGCTGAGCCACCCAGGCACCCAAGTAATTTTCAACTAGTTCCCAACTAAATTTGAAAAATGCAGTCGATACTGTTTTTCCCCTCCAGGCATGCAGTCTTAATATAATTTGCACATAATCCACCCTACTTGAATATAAACTCCAAGAGTGCAGCCCATCCATCTTTACATGGCAGTATATCCTAATAGCCATGTTATATGACTGACACCTAATAGGCTTTCAATCAATATTTGTGGAATAAAATGGATGAAATAATGTTTTCCCCTTTGTAACAATGTTTCACATGTTTCTTCATTAATCTTAAACACTACCAATTATAGTGGGTATCACTGTTATATTTCTGACTTTAATTGTAATACTTCAACTGCTTCGTTCTTTACCATGACACTTTTAGTTGGCACACATATTTTTTCATGTGAAGGAAATTTCTGTTGATTCCTATTTCTCTAAGAGTTTTTCTTCTTGAATCAGGAATGGGTAATGAAATTTTCAAATGTCATATCAGCATATGTTGAAACCATCATTTGTTTTTTTCCTCCTTTGACTTATTAATGTGCTGAATATTAGTAATGCATTTTTAAATATTGAATCAGTTTGGATTTCTGGATTTAATCCCAATTGGCCATGGTGAATTATTCTTTTAATGTACTGCTGGATTCTATTTGCTAATATTTTATTTAGGAATTGCATCAATATTTCTAAGTAAGATTGGTTTTTAGTTTTCTTTTTGTACTTTATTTTAAAATATCAGCATTATGGGCTTAGAATAGAAATAGAAAAGACGTTTACCTTCATTGTGTTATAGAAGATTTTAAATAGCAGGCAATTATTTCTGACTTTTGAGGTCTCCTTCCCCTAATTCTACTAGTCTGAAGAAAAGTTAATCTTGATCCCTCTAGGGGAAATCATCCCTTTCCAAGTTTGAGATATTGTTCTGATATCTGGCCCTTTCAGATCTTTTTGTAGATTCTGCCTTCCTTCACCAGAGAGCTTTTAGAATTACTATGCGTGTGTCCTACATATGTATGTACTTGAGTACTTGAAAGCATTTTCCTTCCTTGTTTAGACCAAACTTGAATTTCATCACGTGTTTCTCCTTTTTGTGTGTCACATGTTTATTTTCATCACTCTTATTTGTATAAACATGTGCTGCATATTACGAAAGATATTGAGGGGCACCTGGGTGGCTCAGTCAGTTGAGCATCTGACTCTTGATTTCGGCTCAGGTTATATCTCACAATTTGGTTAATGACATTGAGCCCCAAATAGGGCTCTGTGCTAACAGCATGGAAACTGCTTGGGGTCTCTCTCTCTCCTTCTCTCTGCCTTTCCCCCACACTCTCTCTCTCTTTCTTTCCTTCTCTCTCTCTCTAAAAAATAAACATGAAAAAAATAAAAATAAAAAGATGTTTAAAGATATTGATTGGGATGTCTGGCTGGCTCAGTCAGTTAAGCATCCCACTCTTAATTTCGGCTCACGTCATGATGTCACCATTCGTGGGATTGAGCCCTGCATCGGCCTGTGAGTGCTGACAGCCTGGGATCTGTTTGGGATTCTCTCTCTCTCTCTGCCTCTCCCCCACTTGCATATGCACAAGCATGCGCTCTCTCTCTCTCTCAAAATAAATAAATAAACTTTATTTAAAAAAATAAAGGGGGTGCTAGGGTGGCTCAGTCACTTAAGCATCTGTCATGATCTCAGGTCAAGCTTAGGTCATGATCTCATGGTTGGTGGGTTCAAGCCGGGTCAGGCTCTGCACTGACAGCTCAGAGCCCAGAGCCTGCTTTGGATTCTGTGTCTCCCTCTCTCCCTGTGCCTCCCCTGCTCACACTGTCTCTCTCTCAAAAATAAAATAAAATAAACAGTTAAAAAATATATATAAACATAAAGATTGATTAAACACTATGCTTTTGCTATAATTAAACATTTAAAGAGCAGTGCCTGGGTGGCTCTGTTGGTTAAACATCTGACTCTCAGTTTCAGCTCAAGTCACAATCTCACACTTCATGAGTTTGAGCCCCACATCTGACTCCATGCTGACAGTGTGGAGCCTGCTTGGGATTTTCTCTCTCCCTCTCTCTCTGCCCCTTCCCTGCTCACCCTCTCTGTCTCTCTCTCAAAAATAAATAAATTAATTAAAGAAAAACATTTAAAGATATATCCTTTGGAGAATATTATCATTCAACCTTAGTACTTTTATTGTAATAATTTTGAAGCACTATTGGTTATCATTTGAGAGAAAGTGCGACATAACCAGAGTTGGGTGATCAAAAGATGCAAGTATTAGGTTGCCCAAAATCTTGACATTGTGGCAATGTCCAGAGACACTGTAAATAGACTGGACTGTTTAAATTTATGGTTTGGGACAAACTTTTCCTGACAGTGCACCAACAGAGTGATGCTGGTTTCTGATGTTTCATTATGCCAGAATACTAATGTGTTATTAAGTATCAAAATAACAGTCTTTTTGTTGCTGTAATACTATTTTGATACTTTTTTTTTACAAATATGAAATCTAGATCATTTCTGCTTTAAAATGCCTCTAGAGATTTATATGTTACATTAAGTTTTCAACTGGAAACGAAAATATATTCCTCCAAAAACATTCTTCACTGTGTAAAACACCTCCCAGTGCATATTACTGTTTTTATTCCAAGTATTTGTGTTAGCAGGGAGGTTGAGCATATTGTATTTATTTTCTATTTCTATTTTTTTTTTTTTTGTGGAGCCAGTTTGTATTTCTACATTTAGAAGATCCTCAAGGGCTTTAAGGAAGGTGGGAGAAGCCCATGGAAGGATAACTGGGGAGGACAGTGCAAGAAGGGATAACAGCAGGGATCCAAGGCCCAAATCAAGCCCTTCCTCTGATGTTTAACCATCTCTTTCCCCTAGAACTGGATTCCTTCTGCTACTCTCATTTTTTTCCTTAGGACCAGATCTAATCTCTAGGTCTTTATCTTCCAATGATAATTTATGTTAACCAGGGACTTCTTTTTAGTTATCCAGTTGAGTTACACTCAAGCATGAAAGACAGAAGAAATTTAGTCCTGAACCCTGAGCTTTTCCTAGGGGAAATTGTTTCTAAGAAAAAAGTACAGAAGACTATCACAATGTAATCTCATTTTTTAAAGTAACTATGCAAAGAGTTATATATTTTGTTCTCATATTAAAATCACTAAACACATTGATGGACAAGGCCAAATATTGACCTTTTAATTTCTCTTTCTTAAGTTCTCCAAACAGTATATTTTAGTGGGTAAAACCCTGAAGTAATTACAGTGAGTCTGGGAGCACTTTAGAAGGGTCTAAAATATTGTAGACAAATGTAAGCACAAAGAAAAAGCAAGGGCCACAATACGAATATCAGATAAATTTACTTAGCAAAAGAAACATATATCTCTCCTGCAACTTTATGCCATAGTTGGTATAACTGTTGTGTGACTTTAATAAGTCCTCAAATGTAAATAAACAAACTAAAGCAGAAGAACAGGACATTTTAAGTTCTGAGTGTTAGCAGAACCAGGGACCATGGTAGGAAAAAAAGAAGGAAGAAGGGGAGATTGACATGATCTGAATGAGAAACAGCAACATCAGTGCACTGAAGTTTCACTAGTCTGGTGACCAGTTTGGGTGGTATATTGACAGCTCCCAGGATTCTTGCTGAATTTTGTTTGGAGAAGAATGCAACTGTTTGCTCGTGTGTGTAATGAATGAGGATAAGTTGACCTGAGAATGGAAGGTAAAAGCTAGGAGAGAGTAATATGGAAATGTTGGCTGGAGTGGAGGGGCAATGGTTTGGAAGCGGCAAAGAGGGGAACTAAGAAATGAACCCCACCATTTGTGACCAAAAGATATGGGAGAGAGAGGATAAAGTGCTACCACCTGAGATGCCACCTGCTGAAGCCAGGTTCTCAGGGTCGAGGCAGGTTTTAGTGAAGCCTAAGGAGCAGGAAGCAAACAGAGAAATGATTGAGCTATGAAGAAAAACTGATAACTTTGGGAGGACAGTTCCAAAGGACACAGAGACTTGGAGAGAAGTGGGACTTGGGGGGGGGATGGGTGAAACAGGTGATGGGGATTGAGGAGGGCACTTGATGTGATGAGCGCAGGGTGTTGTATGGAAGTGTTGAATCACCAAGTTCTACACCTGAAACTGTGATAGCTAGCTGGAATTTAAATAAAAACTTAAAACTAAAAAACCAAATGTTTTGGACTCAGTCCAATTCATAGAAAAATACTGAATAGCTAATATGGAGGGGTGGCCTTATGGGAAACAGAGGGTAACAGTTAATATCAGAGGAGTCAACTGACAAAACATAGGAAGCATGATGAATTTAGCCTCATTTTCAGGAGGGTGGAAATTGTGCCTGATGCCCAGATGCCTTGGCATTTAAAATACTCAAGTGTCTTCCATATACAAAATCAGTATTCAATATTAGTGACTTAAAACCATAATCATATAGAAAGTTAAACATAATTTCAATGAGTTCCCTTTTACCTATGATTAACCCATTTGGTTTATAATAGGAATTGTGATATCATAGAAAGATCTGTGGTCTCTGTCCCCAGTTCCTTTGTTCTAAGCTCCTAAAAACCTTGGAATTTTCTGAGTGAGAAGAATAACAGAATTGTCTTATGCTCTAATGAGGCTACCTTTGGCAGGCCCCTGGACAGCTTCAGGATGGGTGCTAGTTACCAACCAGAAAGACCGATCCTTGATTAAAAGCTTGGAACATGCAACCCAATCCCCCAGCCTCCAGGAACAGGAGAGGGACTAGAGATTAAGTTAATCATCAAGGGCCAAGGATTTCATCAATTATGCCTACCTCATGAAACCTCCATAAAAACCCTGATGTGACAGAGTTCAGAGGGCTTTTAGGTTGGTTAATGCATCCAGGTGCAGGACAGGCAGTACACCCCAGTTCCACAAGGTCCACTGCTCTAGACCCTTCCAGACATCACCCTTTGTACCTCTTCCTATGGTTTATTTGTATTCTTTATAATAAACTGGTAAATGTAAGCAAAGTGCCTTCCTGAGTTCTGTGAGCTGTTTTGGCAAGTTATTGAAGAGGCTCATGGGAACCCCTGAATTGTAGCCAGTCCAGCCAGAAGTACAGGTGGCCCAAGACTTGTGACTGACATCTGAAGTAGGGGTAGTTCTTGATGGACTGAGCCCTTAGGATATGAGGTCTAATTCCAGATAATTAGTGTCAGAATTGCATTGACTTGTTAGACACCTAGTTGGTGTTAGAGAGTTAGAGACGTAGGTTGAGAAAACATCATAGATTTGATGTCAGGAGGAAAAAACATCTCTCAGGTACTCTTTTATTATTAGCCTTATTAGCCTAAGCTACACAGAATGAAGTAAAATTGAATAGAATGCAAACTCTACTGAGATGAACTCTCTAGTACCCCCTACACTGAAATTTAGTCATAGACTGTAATTCCAAAGTCAAATAGCAATAACTGTGAGCATAACTGAAATTTAAATTTATGAGTGCCTAGTGTTTTCTAAGAAACTACAATCTTCCCTCCTCTGTATCTTCCATATAGTTTTGTTCCTATTCCCAAGATTAGACTATAATTACTTAATCTAGCTGGTAAACTTCAGGATCATTCTGAGATCAAGCTTGTAAAGGATGCTTCTATTGAAATGAATAGCATTTCTAGGCTGTGCTGAATACTCCAAAATATTATGTAAGGAAAGATGTTCAGGATACGTGGCGACCATGTGAGCCCCACGTGAAATAAATTTGTCATTGATTTTTACTGCAATTATTGTATGAATTTCAACTGATCAACCAGGATAGCTGTTTGAGACCTTTAACTTCCTTCTGATATGAAATTTAAATGAATAAATCACCTCTTCCTATTCAAAAAGTATGACAATACAGAAATTGAAGTACTTTTACCTACAGAATTTCTCTTTGTAGATTATACTATCACTTTTCATTGACACATACATATGCTAGAGAGGTAAATAAATATCTCATCTTTGTTCTGTCTCAACTCAAATTAATATTCTGAACCAAGCACGATTCTCAGCTACACATTATAGTAAAGAATTCTGAAATATTCATTGATTCTTCTATATCCCTTGAAAGCAAAAAGCATGATAGTTTTAGTCTTCATTGTTTATGTGAGATAATAGTTTCCTCAATCACTTTCCTATGGAGTAAATTTGTACTATAGGGGAAAATTTTAAACTCGGTGTCTTCCCATTAACAATGAATTTTTTAAATACAGCACATAAATGCCAATGTGAATCTTTTATGTTTAATAGATGATTTTAGAGGACATTTAAAAAATTATATTGTAATCTTATCTAATCAATGTGCTAACAAAAGTTCCCTATGGTAAGTTAAGAATATATTTGAAGATAGAAATCTTTAGCATGTTTATATTTAAATTATCAAAAATGTTTCTACTCATGTTACTAACCAGTAACATACACTGAATTATCTGAGCATTGTTAAGAATTAGTGGATGTGTCCTAGAGGAAAAAAAATATTCTCATTAATGATGGTTTTATACTGAAGAAAGAGAGCTGAGGTACTTGCTATAACTTTCTTAATGAATTGTAAGATACCTCTCCAATCTCTGTCACCTATTTCTCCTACCCTATTCTATACTGAATTTCAATGTGTAACATATGCACTTTAAACACGATGCCAGAGATATGTAAATATGTGAAAAAGAGAACAGGTGTTGGTGTTAAAATTAGAAAAAGAAAATTGAAAAAAGAAGAGTTTATCACATCTCAATTTATATTTGCATAAAAACACAATGACATTTATCTTTTGTTTGAGGTGGAAGGGTCATATGGAAATTTGACCTGTGACTGCATTGCTCACACCTGTATGAATTAGTAGAATTTAAAACTTTAATGTACATCAGTGGACATATATCAGTTTTACTGTGAAAAAAGAAAAGGTGTTTTGAAAGGCACATACTAAAAAAAAAGAACAACAACAACAGAAAAGAAAAAGCTAACATCGCAGCACTACTTAAAACAGTAATTATCTCTCATTAGTAATTGACATTATATTACATCAGGAAGTGATTTAAACTGTCTGAAGTTCTCTGAAAATATTAACTTACTAAATTCAAGGTAATGCACAAATTGTTGGATATATGTCCAGGTACTTTTGGAGGGCAGGAGAACTCTGAATGTAACAAATAAAAGTGTAATCATGGTAACATAAAACGTTACAGGTTACAGGAATTTAAAATCAAACACAATTAAAAAAAAAAAACAAAACACCATGTGCCAGAGGGGGAGAGGGGCGGGGGGGGGGGGGCGGGGGCGGGAGAAGCTTAAGGAGGCTCCATGCCCAGTGCAGAGCTTGAAGTGGGGCTTAATCTCATGACCCTGGGATCATGACCTGAGCTAAAATCAAGAGTCAGACACTCAAGTGACTGAGCTACCCAGGCACCCCAAAAATCAAATACAAATTTAAAATCAAACTAAATTTTTCTTAAAAACACCACAATGTGAAATCTTTTAATTTTTTTGTCAGTGTATTGACACTTACTTTTTCATATAAAATCATTATCTCTATTCAGTATCTTACTCTAAGCAGCTTAAGATACAAGGGTTCATTTTTTTTTTAAGTTTGCTTATTTATTTTGAGAGAGAGAGACAGAGAGAGCGAACAGAGGAGTGGCAAAGAGGAGGAGAGAGAGAATCCCAAGCAAGCTCTGTGCTGTCAGCACAGAGCCTGATGCAGGGCTAGAATTCATGAACTATGACCTGAACCAAAACCAAGAGTCAGACACTTAACCAACTGAGCCACCCCAGCACCCCAAGAGGATCTCATTTTTAAATGCCCCATGTGGACCCTACAGAAATTCTACACTTTCATTAGTTTGCATGAAGAAAATTAAAATAATAATTTTGATATACAAAGGATACTATTTTGTTTTTCTCAGAGCATCTGATATAATTGGACAAAAATGTCAAGGTATGAGGGATGTTCCCAACTCAATGGAAGATAGCTGGTTGTGTTTTCTTGTTATATATAGTACTTCCATCGACACCAGATCTGTCAGTTTTTCAGAAATTCATGGAAATCTCAACAAATGTAAATCGGGTTTTCATGTAGATCTCCCTCAAGCTTGAACCATGTCCAGAATTCAATCTAATGTTAATGAAAGAACTATAGTGTATCTGACAGCAAACAATCTTGCTCAGTCAAGCTTGCTGAAATTTTACCTTATGCAAAATGTCAAAAATATATCTTTCCAATATGTGTCCACTTTATTAAATGACTAGTTCGGGAGCATTGACTCCTCTCACCCATTCCAATCACCAATATCCAAGTCTTAAGACTTTATCAATCATGTTGAAATGTTTTTGCTCAGTACTATTTTAGAACTTTTCCAGAGTCATTTGTTTTTCTTTCTTTCTGAGAAAGACTGGGCTGACTATAGTGTGGCGAAGAATTGCAAACAAACTTGCATTTCCACATTCTATCAAATTTTATGAATATCTCCATGACAAGACACAGAATAATAGATACTTTCACAAAGTGGCATTTCCCTCCAGATAACCCCAATTTAAAACAGGATATCCTGGTCTCTCAATTGCCTGACAGGAACTCTATTTGGATAAAATAGACCATATGTTTTCCATGATGCAAAACAAAGAGATGAAGGATTTGGTGGGAAGTTATTAGACATTCCTCACAAGGATGAAGGAAAGCAGCAGAAGCGTCTTTGAGCTGCACTCTGGAGGAGCGTGTCATAACAGATTTAGGAAATGATAATCCAAGACACAGAGAAATATTTAGCTAGTGGAAGGGAGAATACATTTTCTAACCATGAAGCTGTTTAACATTTAGTTCTGTGGAGCGAAAAGTTTATAGGGGAAATTCTTTGGCTTCCCCGCTAAGATAATTCCCTGAGGGTGCCTCTTCAATTCTTATCTTAAAATACACCACTGAATCTTGGAATGATAATGATTTTCATTACTTTTATAGGGATTTGTCATTTTTTTTCAAGTTTGAGTATGTGAATTATTTATTTCCCCAAAATAACTAGGGGAATATTCACAGATACTATTTAACAAGTATTCCTTCATTCTGAATTCATCTAGAAATAGCATTTGCTTGGTACCCTTGCATATGTAATTATGAAGAGGGATAACATTAGTAAACTGAAAATGACTTACACATCCTGAGCATAAACATGATTGTAGTAGTGATTCTCATTAGATATTTTCATCTGGTATTGGTGATGTGCAGTGTGTTTGTTATCCCTACTAATCAATACCAGAAGATCTTTATTTCTTAAGTTAACTGACATTCATCAAAAACCTCAGACTTACTAAGCACTATACTAGGCACTGAACAAAGAGACAACCAAGTATATTATCTATGAAATACAGTATATTTTAAAGAGCTAAAGGTAATAAATAATCTGTCTATAAACAGACATTTATTAAGTACCTAATAGGTTCCAGAAACTATGGTTAGTTGCTGAAAATTTAAAAGTGGATAAGACATGATTGCTGCCCCCACAGATCATACAGGATATCAGTTAAAAATAATTACAATGGAATATGATAAATTCTGACAAGCAAGTAAAGATTATTAATAGAAGTACATAACTGGCCAACCAAACCACTCAAGGCAATCAAGGAGTAAAGACTTTTAGGAGGAAATGTCTAAGTTAGGACCTAAAGAATTATTAGCAGTTACAAGGTCAAGGAAGAGTAGAGAGTGAAAAGGGAGTATTACAGGCAGGGAAAACATGTATAAAGATACAGGAGAAGAGGAAGGATTTGAAAGAAGTTTAGTATGCCAGAGTCTAGTCTTTAAGAGCAGAAGTGACAAGAATTGAGGATAGGAGAAACAGGGGCCAGATCATCAAAGACCTGGATCACTACCTTAATGGGATTGGTCTTCATTTAAGATCAATGAGGAATTATTTCAAGTTTTAAGTATAGGAACAATTTATCAAACTTACCCTTGGAAATATTACAGGGGCTGCACTGTGAAGAATGGATTGAGTAGAAAGCAGGGAGATCAATTAGGCTTCTGTAACAGTAATTCAGGTAAGAATAATGATGGTCTGCAGTAAGGCAGTGTGGGTGGAGAGGGAAAAAAGTTGAATTTAAAAGATATTTAGAAGGCACGATGGCATTTCTGAATGGTAAATGTGGAGAGAAAGTGGAAGAGACGAGGCTAGAATAACCCTGGTTTGCTGATTTAGATAACTGGTAGGAAGGTGCCAATCATATATTCAGGGAATCCAGGAAGAGGAACCATTTAGAAAGTGGAAAGGTGGGAGTTGAGTCTTGAATATGCAGAATTTCAGGTGCATGTGAGTGATCTAAGTAATAATATCTAACAGGCAAATGGTCTAAGGATATGAGAGCAGCCTGGATTAGAAGAATAAACTTAAGAGTCAGTAGTATTTCAAGCCACTACAGTGTGCGATCACAGATGCCAAGAGATGAGAGTGCTTCAATAATAGTATTTATTAGAGACTTGCAACTTTATTTGGGAGCTTCCCCCGACCCTGCCCCCGGGCCTATATGCAGGGGAACTCTAAAGTGTCAAAGAGGTAATGTCTACCAAAAGAAATATAGGAAATTGGCGGGTAAATGCCCCAGCCTGCTTGTGCATTTTTTGTAGTCTGAGGTGTGTTCTACACAGTGTCCTAGAGTTCCCCGGTGGAATTAAGGCCCAGCTGTCAATGGTGGCAACATACTTGCTGAGTCACCCTTCATTGCTTCCCTCTCTGCTCCATTTCATCACTCCACCACGTGTGTTTTCTGAAATCACCTGAAAAATTAACTATTTGCACTCTATTTCTTGCTCAGGATCTGCTTCTGAAGGAAACTAAAACTAAGATAGCTGGTATAAGAATTTGTCTTAGGAAGCACTCTGTTAACATGGTGTTCTGAAACTCAATCATTTATCCATCAGATGGCAATTAAGGATACCATTGCTGGTCATGATATGGTTATAAGTCCTGATATTGCTGTAGCACCATAATCACAGTGCTCTTGTGTGGAGTGAACTGGGATGAATACAGCTAGGAAGGAATGCCCTGGATTATGCAATACCTCTAACCTAAACAGATAGGGAGTCTATGACAATAACAAGAGGTTTAAAGTAGGGGGTGGGACGCCTGGGTGGATCAGTTGGTTAAGCTTCTGACTCTTGATTTTGGCTCAGGTCTTGATCTCAGCGTTCCTGAGTTTGAGCCAGGCATTGGGCTCTGCATTGACAGTGCAGAGCCTGATCAGGTTTCTTTCTCTCTTTCTGCCCCTCCCCTGCTCTCGCTCCCTTCCTGCCTCAAAAAAAGAAAAAGAAGTAGGTGGATTGTTACTTGGTGCAATAGATTGAAACTTCAACCTCTACAAGTTTTCCATTGTAAAGCCAGAGTTAGAGTTCTTGATAGAGTTCTTGAAATCAGAATATGTGGGTGACTATGTGTGAGAAGAACGTACCTGCAGATTCTTCTGAAATCACTGGGCTGGCAGAAAAGGACTGCATCCTCTTGTGAGAGAATGACAGTCCCCTTTTATTAGAGAACATGCAAATTTATCACCTGATGGAGTTGCCTCACAAGATGATGCTTGGCCCTCTGAAAATCTACCCCCACCCCTCAGCACTTCTGGACCAATAACTAGAATACAGGCTCAACATGGCAAGATGGTGGGGGTGGGGATAAAGTCCTTGCTATGGGAGAAAAAGGATTATTACTAAAATAGCTTTGGGATCAGGCCACAATGTACTGGGAAAAAACAAACAAACAAACAAACAAACAAAAAACCAGGAAAACATGCCTGAGAATAGATATTGTGAGTGATAACCCAGTGGCTGCAGAATAAAAGATTGAATAAAGGAGAGTGCACTGATATAGGGCACTTTATCATGACTCAAGATTTAATGATGAGGCAAAGTCATGTATGGCCAATTCTAATATACTGATGAATTGATTCTTCTTTTAATTTTTTTTTATGTTTATTTAATTTTTGAGAGAGAGAGAGAGAAGCAGAGCATGAACAGGGGACGGGCAGAGAGAGCGACACACACACAGAATCCAAAGCAAGCTCCAGGCTCTGAGCTGTCAACACAGAGCCTGATGCAGGGTTCGAACTCAAGAACTGTGGGATCATGACCTGAACCGAAGTCAGCACTCAACTGACTGAACCACTCAGGTGCCCTGATGGGTTGATTCTTCTAAGCACAAAGCAAATTATGGTAATTGAGATGAAGTATCAGAACAGCCCTACCAGAGTATTGAGGAGGGAGTCAAAAGGCTCAAAAAAGGAGTGTATACTAGAGTGGACTTATCCTATAAGACAGAGATAACTGCATTCCGCAGGAAAGCCAAAGGGATACTCCCTTTATTCAAATGATAAAGAATGGGTTAATGGGGGGTGGGGGGACTGGTATCATTGAGAAATCCAATGGAGGCTATCCTTGTAGGACAGTTAAGTAACTGATCACTATGGTACCAATGAGGGTGCTGGACTTTCTAATAGTGGAGCCAAGTAATATCATTTAACTGATGGAGTCAAAGTGGGTACAATTACCATAATGTGCAGGAGATACCTGTAGTTATGGCAAATAGACCATGGTATTTGAGAAGTGAAAGGCTTCTAACAAAGGTGTTGCTTAAGTTTCAAAGCCAAGATATATCAAGAGCAGGTGAGCAAAGGCTGTTTCAGCCAACAGAATAGAAAGCCATCTTACCAGCAAACAGACATGAATCAGACCCAATGAACACTGACTGTAGGGGAGGGAGGGTCTCCTTCAGGAATGATCTTGCAATGTCAGAATAAATATATACAGTATCTATTCTCCAATCTTTCTCCACAAAAAGACATACAGACATTTACCAGAGGAGTTGTACCCATATATTTCAAGGATTGTTGAATAAAGAGTTGAGCTAACACTGGTAACAAAAAGATTCAAAAGATACTCATGACTCCTTTTTAGAGCTGGGTTTGGGGAGACCTGGTAGAAAATGGAGTCCATGAACCTGCTCAGGGGTTATTTGTCTAGCATCTGATTGCATAATCAGGATGGATATAATTAACACCTTGCAGAACCCTCACATTGGTTTCCTGATCTGTAAATTAAGAACCATAGCGGCAGGTAGAAAACACCAGGTGACAGTCACTGAAACAGCCCCAGATCCAGCTGAGATTATAAACGAGAAGCAAAACACATCTTCAGGGAAGTGTCAGAGATCACTGCCTCCTTCAAAAATTTTTAATAATGCCGAAGTAGTGGTCCCCATCATATATGCATTGAATTCACCAGTTTGGTGCTTTGAAAAACCAGATGGATCATGGCAGATAGCTAACGTCTGAAAACGTAACTAAATAGTAGCCACAAATGTAGTTGCTGTGCAGGATGTGATTTTGGCTATAGCTCATGAAACACTTGGCAATGTTGCCCTGATCCATTTGTCAAGTGATCTGGAAGCCTTATAATCTATATGGATCCCAGAACAAAAGAAGGTTGTGCAGCAGATACAGACTGCAATACACATAACCCTTCTTGGCCACACAACATGTAAGATTCTACGTTATTAGAGGGAGTATCCATGGTGGATAAGGACGCCATGTGGATCTGCTAGCATGCCCTGGTAGCAAAGTCACGATGCACTCCTCAACATTTCTGGAGCACACTCATATTGTCTACACAGAAGAGCTAGTCAGTGTTTAAAAAGTGACCTTAACATGTCTTATGCCTCAGTAGAATAGCTATGGAATTGGAGCTTCCCATATATGCCAGGCCTATCAGCTTGATGGGCACAGAAGCAATCCATTATATAATGGAAACATCATATTTGCAATTGGATTTAAGCATAGAGGGGAGACAAAAGTCAGTTACGTGAACAGGCGCCCACTTTATCATGTCACCTCTCTGTGGCACATCTCTTTCTCTTATCATAGTCACAGCTTTGTTGAGGATTTCCTATGACCATTTGATGGAGGGAGGGGAAAAAAAAACAATTTGTTTCACAGATGGGTTGGCTTAATAAGCCCACGAGAACCAAAATTGGACCACAGATGCGCAACCTACAATCCTACTCAGCAGTAGTCCCAGATAACAATGGTGAAAGACAGTATTACAGTGGGCAGAGCTTCAAGAAATACACCTAGTCATCAGCTTTGTGAGTTTTGGATATACTTGGACTGCAGCGAATGGCTTGTTTTGTTGCTTCATCAGAAAGACTGTGAGGAGAAAAACTGGAAAATCGGAGACAAAGAAGTCTAAGGAAGAAGTGTGTGAATGAACCTAGGGGAATGCACACAGAATCTGCAGTTCCTTGTGTTTCACCACCATACCTGCCAGACAAACTCCTCTAAAGAAAAGGCACTAAGCAACAAGGTGGGCAGGATGGCTTTTCCTGTGGAAGTCATCCTGCCTCTGTTATTGGCTGCTTCAGTGTTTGTGCAATGGACCTATGAACAGAGAAGCCATGGTGGCAGAACTGGACACTACGAATAGACCCAGTGGCATGGACTGCCCTTCACCAAAACTAACCCAGCTACTGAGCAGCTGAATAGCCCAAGTGACCAAGGCAAAGATTGAGCCCTTAATATGGTGTATTCTGAACTTGACCACTTTGAACCACTTCCTTCTGGGAAAGGATAGGGATTCAGAATTATTAAAATTAACTTAGTTTCTGAGTATCAGTTTGTCTTTCTTACTCCCATTGTCTTAGCCAGCCCTACTATACAAGGTTTCACACAAAGTATCTGATTTGTCCTATGCAATATTACCTTGGACCAATTTTGTGGGGAAGAATGTGTGATAGCGGGAACATGACTGTGGGATCCTTTATTCCTACTGTGACCACATGATCCTAAAACAGCCAGAATGCAAAAACATTGAAATAGTCTCCTAAAGATAAGCTAAAATGCCAGATAACATCCTGGAAGGTTGGGCCCCTGTCCCTCAGGATGTGGCCTATATTCTCATGCAGTCATTATATGGTACTGTGTCTTTGAAAGGTGGAACATACGGTCTGGGAAACAAAGGGTGGGAATAAGAGCAACCCCTGTCATCATCGCTCTCCGTGACCCACTAGCAGATATTGGGTCTGGTTCTCAGAAGGAGGATATTTCCACAGGTGATACATTAAGGACTGTACAAAATCATTTTGGGCTCTTCATGCCAATAGATTACCGAGTGAAGAAGGACGTTACTAGACTGCCAGTGGTGTCCGGTCTAATTACCATGTAAGATAGGGCTGCTAATAAATAATGTGTCCAGAAAGCAGTATATCTAGAAAGTATATCTAGAGCCTTGGAAATCCATTCACTGTACCTCTTTTAGCGCTTTTGTGTTTCCCATTCCCACGAGCAAGAATTATAGCATCCATGACCTGCCCCCTGGAGCTTCAATCATGAGCTCGGACCCCTCAAAGCTAAAGGTTTTGCTTACCCTACTAAGCAAATAAGCTAGACTAGCAGAAAAGCTAGCCAAGGATAAGAGACAATAAAATGGGTGGTAAATTAAAAAAAATGATAAGTAGTAACACCAATTAATCTCAGAGCTGACTGCAGTAGAACAGAATGTAGCTTATTCCACTAACCCCTCACTGGAAGTCCTTTTGTTGGTAACTGTGACTGCCATCACCTAGGAGAGTCAGTGACAAAACTGAGGGGTTTATATCTAACCTATTATTTTACTTGGAGAGAAAATGAGGCCCAAAGAAGTTAAATACTTTTCTTCAAATCACTCGGCTAGTGAATGACAGAACTGGGACAGTTCTATCAATCAAATGTTTGTTTATTTACTCCCCAACCCACCCCCACACACACACCCAAAAAACCTGTGCCTTTTCATGTGTTAGCATTAGTTATTGTATTTTTTACATCATTTAATGTGTACACCTCTTGTTTTCACAAAATTATAATCTCCCACTAAATTATCCCTCATAGGGTAAATGCAGTTCTTATTAGTAAGTCTACTAGAATCTGACGACTCTGAGAAGTCCGAAAGTACGAGAGCCTCTCACATGAGGGTGCAGTAGCTTCCTACCTTGTCTCCTGTCTCTGCCCTCATCTCCCTAACATCCATGCTTCATGCAGCACCCACAGTGATCCTCTTAAAACGTGAGTCACACCGTGTTACTGTTCTGCTCATTGCCCTGTAATGGCTCCACTTGCATTAAGAGTGAAGAGTCCAATTCTCATTGGTCCTTTCATGATTCTGACTCCATCTCCCAAAACTTGACCTCATCACCTACTGTTGTTCCCTCTCTCATTCTACTCAAGGCCTTCAGGCCTCCTTACTGCACCCACTTATGTTAGCATGCTTCTGCCCTCAGGCCTTTGAACCACCTGTTCCTTCCACCCAAATGCCTGCAGAAACATTTTACCTTTTTTAACCTTTTTCAGTTATGCTTAATGTCACCTTCTAAATGAGACCTACCTGATCACCCAAATGAATACTACCCCCTTCACAATCCACCTTAGGGGCTACAATTTTATTTTGTTCTATAGTATACATTATTTTGAACACTCTAAAGTTCACTTTTATGTCTATTTTTTAATTGTTTGTTTCCTCCTACTGTAACATAACCTCCACAATAGTAAGGAGCACTGTTTTGGGCTCACTTGTGCATTCCAGACTCCTAGAACCATGAATGGCACATCCACATGCTTAATGCTTAATAAACATATGTTAAATTGAAGTTATCCTTTCTAATAAAAGGCTACTCAGTCCACTTACAGCATGCTACATATTTTAAATTCCTCAAATAATTGAATTTATATTAATTACTATGATAAAGTCATAGTAATAATTTCAGGTTGGATAAAGTAGCCATAGAAAAATGAGCAATCAGGTAGACTATATAGATATATCTTACATCATTCTATTTCATATTTCCAGTGTATAAGCATTTCCTGAACGTAAGTTGGTCATCTTTGAGAGATACATTTACACTTTCAGATGACTAAGGTGCTATTTAAAACACCAAACAATTGGCAGACATTTCTTCAAAGGAGACATACAAATGGCCAATAGACACACGAAAAGATGCTCAACATCTTTCATCATCAGGGAAATGAAAATCAAAACCACAATGAGATATCGCCTCATACCTGTCAGAATGGCTAAAATAGAAAACTCAAGAAAACAACTTTTGGTGAGAATGTAAGGAAAAAAGGAACCCTCTTGTACTGTTAGTGGGAATGCAAACTGGTACAGCCACTGTGGAAGACAATATGAATGTTCCTCAAAAAATTAAAAGTAGAACTAACCTATGATCCAGTAATCGCACTACTGGATATTTACCCAAGGAATACAAAAACAATAATTCAAAGGGATATGTGCACCCCTATATTTATTGCAGCATTATTTACAATAGCCAAATTATGAAAGCAGCCCAAGTGTCCATCAACTGATGAATTGATGAAGAAAATGTGGTTTACAGACACAATGGAATATTATTCAACATAAAAAGAATAAAATCTTGCCATTTGCAACAACATGGATGGACCTTGAGGGTGTTACACTAAGTGAAATAAGCCAGTCAGAAAAGACAAACACCATACGATTTCACTCATATGTGGAATACAAGAAATAAAACAAATAAGCAAAGGAGAAAAAGAGAGAGAGAGAGAGAGAGAGAGAGAGAGAGAGAGAGAGAGAAACCAAAATTAACCAAAATACAGACTCTTAACTATAGGGAACAAACATATGGTTATCAGAGGGGAGGTGGGTGTGGGGATGGCCTGGATGGGTGATGGGCATAAGAAGGGCACTTGTGATGAGCACTGGGTGTTATATGTAAGTGACGAATCACTAAATTCTACTCCTGAAACTAATATTACACTATATGTTAACTAACTAGAATTTAAATAAAAACTTGAAACTTAAAAAAAAAAAGAGTACACTTATCTTGATGAGCACTGAGTAATATATGGAAGTGTTGAACCACTGTATTGTATACCTGAAACTAACATAACACTATATATTAACTACATTGGAATTAAATTTTTTTAAAAAAAGAAGCAATCAGAAAAAGCAGTTTAAAAATCTGGTAACAGTTCCCTCTGGGAAACTGGAACCAGGGGTGCAGTGGGAGTCTCCTGAAGACTTAGAAGTCTGTAGTTCTGTGTAAAAGGATGTATATGTATTATTTTGAAAAATATTATTTTGAAATTGCTGATATTTGTCAGTTTTGGCTTATGAAAATGGCAATTATACACGGTTCAACTTGATAAAAATTAAAGTAGAAAAAAATTAAAATAAATAAACCCTGGAACAGAAAAATGATAGTTTATAAAACAGTCCAAAAAAACCTTGCCTTAATCTATCATGCTAGTACCTTAAAAGTCATATAGAAAGAGTTTTATTGTTTTAATTTAATTTATATTGCACCCTCCTATAAAAACTTCATTCACCAGATTTGAGCTCATTTTGTCACTTAAATTCAAGCAGAAACAGATTTGACCAAATACAAACAAAAATATACATATGGCAACAATGTCATTTCATGCTAGTTAAATTTTCCTTGTCTAGCTTTATTTTCTTTTATTTGTTCATTGTGATGCTTTCTGGTAACTAACTACATTAGACAATATCTGTTGAATAAAAAGCATTGCTTAGAGAAGTCTGCAGATAGCTTTGTTTCCTCCCACTAAGAGTTAATTGTTAAGATAGAAATTTTTTAACCATTTTTTTTATAAATATAAAAATCTGTTAACTGAAGCAGAGAATCTGTTGAGCCTTTGTTATCCCCAGGAGAGATGCTGAAAATGCATGAGTTAATCTACTGTGACTATGGAACTTAGATACTATTAATAAGGGGAAAATAAATATGATTCTAGGCCACCATCCATTTTTAGTAACTATATTTGTCGCTATTATTCTCCCTATTGAAAATGTACATTAGGATTTGATGCCCTGGCTTTGGTGTACAGAATGCTAATACTCTCTAATTAGAGATATTTCCTGACACTCAGGTAGATGCTGCAGATAGTGTCCAACAATCCGCACCTGTGGTGTAGCCCTATGATTCAATATTGCTGAGAAAGCAAGTGGTCAGGGGAAGACATTGCTCAATGTGGCTATTTTATCTTAGTTCTGATTTCCTTTTTCAATATATTCCTCTGACTGAATCCTTTCAATTATTTTGTTCTCAAATTTCTTCAGATTCAGGCTTACAGACCTTTTGAAAATTTAAGGATTAGAATCTTAGACTATCTCTCCCAGAATATGAAAATCTCAATGGATATTCATAAGAAGCAAGAATAAGGAAGTAAATCAGATTAGATAAGGCTGCGGATAGACAAATTATTATGGTAAGGACGCAATGCACATAGTGGAAATTGTAGAGGCTCTGGGGCCAGCCCATCAATTCAAATCCTGCTTTGGGTACTTTAAATTAAGCTACAATTGTCTCACTTCTTGTAATGTGATTATAATAACAACCTAACCCATAAGGTTTTTGTGAGGAAAGTGAGATATTGCTTCCAGTACATCTTTGCACTTGGTAAATTCTCAATGAATAGTACCAATCATATAAGTTATTCTGTTAAGTTTACTATCGTTTTTCTTTGAGATGAGTAGGTCATCCTAAAATCAATAATCCAGTGGGACAAGAGCATTAAAATCACACACAATGAACTTATTATGGTTCTGATAAAGGTTTTTCTTGGTTAAATAAAACAAAACAACATTCTGAGGCTTCTGTTGAAATTTTTACTGACCAAAAAGTTTTAAGTGAGGTTTTGCAAGATGTTGCAAGTACCATATGGTTACAGTGGAAAAGTAGTTCAGAAATTTGAGCCTTAAGGTGAAGTTGAACTGCTACTGCCAAAGGAAATGGAAGGCAGACTGTCCCACAAGAGGCTTTAGAGGGAGACAGCCGTTACCCCTCATTTCTCCATGGTGTGAGGGATGACCATCTCACTTTCAAGGCCAGACACACACTTGGTATGGATAAAAGTTTGAAAGTTACAATTGCTGAATGTAATTATGGTAGATGGCAGGGGTGGTTTCTTTGAAAGCCATTTTTATAATATTGCAGAACAAGTAAAGATGACTCTAATGTTCCGTGATTTGTGTAGCTGGCTTACTGTATCTTTGAAGGTTTAAACACTATTCTGAAAGAACTCTGCAAAATTAGAGGTATCCACCTACTTGTCTCCAAACTGCTATGTGTATGGCAGAAACAGGAATTTGTCCATCTCCCAAGGACAGAATCATATTAAGCAGTTCATATATAAAATTGGAAAGGCAATTTATTAGTTGACAATGAATAATCTCTGCAATGAAACTAAATACTCAAAATCCTTGCATGTAGACTTACATGCAAGCCAAATATATATTAGAGGTTTTCTTAGAAAGCAGAAATCAGACCAAGAGAAGTTAGACTAGTGGAGATATACCATATGAATCCAATATTTAATGATATGCTTCTTTTTATAAAATTAAAAAAATTATTTGAGAGAGAGAGAGAGAGAGAGAGAGAGAGAGAGAGAGAGAATCCTAAGCAGGCTCCCCTTTGAGCATGGATCCTAGCGTGGGGCTCAATCCCACAACCCTGGGATCATGACCTGAACCAAAATCAAGAGTAGGACACTCAACCAACTGAGCCACCCAGGTGCCACCAACTATGTGCTTCCTTGACTGCATATCTCGTCTACCTATTGCTGCATGGCTCTGCTCTCTGCTTCCATCAAAATCTTCAGAGGAGTTTCTAGAATCGTCACAGCTTGCTCTGTCACCATCCTTTCATTCTTTCTTGAACCCACTCCATTTGGCCTTCATGTTGCCAAATCCAATGGACAATTTCAGTCTACTCTAACTTGATCATTCAATGGTGTAAAACTACGTAAAACATAATGATGACATCCCCCTCCTTGAGACATTCCTTCACTTTTTTCTAATTTTTTTAATACTTATTTTTGAGAGACAGAGAGAGAGAGAGAGAGAGAGAGAGAGAGAGAGAGAGAGAGACCGTGTGAGCAGGGGAGGAGCAGAGAGAGAGGGAGACACAGAATCTGAAGCAGGCTCCAGGCTCTGATCTATCAACACAGAGCCCAACACGGGGCTTGAACTCATGGACTGCGAGATCATGACCTGAGTCAGTTAGACACTTAACCAACTGAGCCACTGAGGCACCCCAAAACATTCCTTCACTTTTTTCCCCAACTGTGATGCCCCTGGCACCATACTCTCTTAGTTTTCCAATATCATGCTGATTCTCATGGACTTTTTAAACTTTTATTTGAAAATAAGTTTATATTTACAGAAAAGTTATGGGAATAGTAGAACTTCTGTACACGCTTCACTCAGATTCACCAACTGCTGACATTCTGCCACACTTTATCATTTTCTCTCATTCATTTTTATCCCCTGAACCATTTGAGAGTAGAAACCACAATGCCCTTATCTCCTTTACTTTTCTGTGTAATTTCTCAGAACCAGGATACATTTTAACATAATTATAGTATAATAATAAAAATCAGGAATTGTAAGATTTATACACTACTATTCTGTATTCTACATTGGAATTAATCAAATTTCATCAGTTGTCCCAATAATATCCTTTATAGAATTTTTTCTTCTGGCCTGGGATCCAATCTAGGAATCATGACTCTATTAACTTGTTACACCTCCTTCAATCTGGTACTTTTCCTCAGGCTGTATTTGTCTTTCATGACATTGACTTTTTGAAGAATACAGGCCAATTATTTTGCAGAATGAGTTTTCCTCATGATTACATTTAGGTTTGCATGCTTGGTAGGAATGAAACTGTGTCATTTTCAGCACATCTCATCTGGAGACACACAGTGTTGGCTTGTTCCATTATTCATAACATTCTCTCTGATCATTTGGCTAGAGTTATGTCCTCCACGTTTTTCCCTATACATTTACTACTTTTCTCTTTACAATTAATAAGTAATTAATGAATAGATACTTTGAGATTCTGTATATATTCTGCTTCTCGTTGGCTTTCAACTACTAGTCTTTGTGTTTGTTGATGATTCTTGCTTTAATCAATCATTACTATCATGGTTGCAAAAGAGTGACTTTCTATCTTCAACCACATTTATTAGTTGGCATTCTATTTGCTTTCAGGAAAAGTTTCCTATTTTCCCCCATTTGCTTATTTAACCATTTGTATATCAGTATGGAGTCCATGAATTTATATTGTATTCAATGGGTTCATTCAATGGGCTTATTCAACCTACTGTTTTTATCATTTGTTTTGCTGTTCAAATTGTTCCACCTTTTGAGTTCCTTTTGCTGGATCTTTTTTTTCTAATGTCTTGGTCTGTCAACGTTGGAAGTATTTAGGGCTAGTCCACAACTCTGATTTCTTTTCTATGTACTCACTCTGGGAAATCTCATCTAATCCAATAGCTGAACCATCATCTTTACATTGAAGACCTTAAATTTATATCTGTAGCCCAACCCTTCCCCCTTAATTCTACATTTACATTTCCAATATCCTACTTTACTTTCTATTGTCCATTAGGTATCTCAAATTTAAACTACTCTCCAAACCTGCACACCACCCCCCTTCAGTATATCCCATCTCAATCAGGTACAGTTCTCCTGAATCAGAGCTCAAGCTAAAATTCTTGGAGTCCTTCTTGACATCTCTGTTTTCCTCACACACCACATTTAATCTATCAGCAAATCCTGTATCCTCCAACTTCAGAGATCATCTAGTACCTGACTGCTTGGAATCACTTTCACTGCTATCATACAAATCCAAGCAGTCATTACTCATCACCTGGATTCTTGCAGTAGGCCCCTGAGTGTTCTCTACATTTCCACTTTTACCTGCTATCCACTGTCTGTTTTTCAATCACTAGAGAGATCATTTCAAAGTGTATAGCATATTATAACATTCCTCTGTTCAAAACCTTCTAATGGATTCCTATTCATTCAAATTAAAATTCAAAAACTTAATCATGGCCTAATTTGGATGATTTGGCTGGTGATTACCTGTTTGACTTCATCTCTACCACTGTCCTCTTTCCTCAGTACATTTCATCCATTCTTGGTGCCTTGCTCTTCCTCTAGCCCTCAAAGACTGATCCCTGATCCTGCCTCAGGACCTTTGCATGTACTGTCTTTTCTGCCTCTCTTTCTCCCCATTCAGACATTTGCATGGTTTACTTCTTTCCATCCTTCAAGTCTCCACTCAGATGCTACCTCCTCAAATAGGCTATTGCTGATAACTCATCAAAAACAGCACTCTTGTTTCTATTCCCTTACTTTTTTCTTAGCACATTTCACTATGTGATGTATTTATTTGCTCGTGTTTTCAAAATATCTATCTTCCACAGTAGAATGTAAATTCTGAAAGCAAGGATGTATCTTTATCTTCCAATGGTATGTTTTTTTGTGTGTTGAAGTGTCTGGTACACATTAGGAACTAAATATTTGTAAATATGTTGATGGGATTATGCTAAGACAGACTTACACAACCTTCTCTAGAGATAGTCTTGCTAATATATCCAAAATCCCTGATGTCTGCCGGTGCTAAATCTTCTGTCCCCAGGACAGACTTGGGTGGCAAAATAATTCCCCTTCTTCTGTGCTTCCTATGGCCTGAAAATTGCCATCTCACTTCCTGAATACATACCACATTGTTTTTCTAGACTTGCCAGTACCTTCAGTCAGGTTATATTTTTGTCTTTCTGCTCTCAGTGTCATTTGGTCTATAAAGTGATTTTGCCCAACTATGGTCTATGATCTTACCTTTAACTCTCAAAAGCCAATCTTCTTTTAAAAATTTTTTTTTAAATGTTTATTCATTTTTGAGAGCCAGAGAGAGCCAGAGAAGAAGCAGGGGTGGAGCAGAAAGAGAGGGGACATAGAATCTGAAGCGGGTTCCAGGCTCTGAGCTGTCAGCACAGAGCCCGACATGGGGCTAGAACCCATCAACTGTGAGATCATGACCTGAGCAAAAGTCAGACAAGTAAACAAGTGAGCTACCCAGGCACCTCTCTCAGAAGCCAATTCTAATGCCTGTTTTCCAAATACTCGGTAACACCACATTGTTGCTTCTTGTTCTCAAAGTCACAATTGTTCCTTGTGAATTCTTTCACAGAATCATTTGTCACATAGAAGAAATTGGCCAACTTCCCTTTTACATAATAGAAGCTCTGGTTTGGATTTTGTTAACTAGGTTGTGTTACATACTATCTAACTTGAATATCAGTATTCATCTTTGTAATTATGACATGCAGAAGCAAATGTATATATATACCCTTGATTATAAGTCATTTTCTTTTACCATAGATGGAACAATTCTTATATATTATTTTGGTGTCACTTATGACAATTATTATACTATACTGTGCTCTATGTCATATACAAACATGTTTACATGGAAGCATCCAAAAACCGTGTGGAAAGAGTAAAATTTTTTACTTTTATAGGTAAAGAAATGGAAGTTTGGCAGGTGTAAGTAATTTTTCCCAAGACCATTCAAGTAAGACTACTTATATTCAAACCCAATTCATCAAACTCCAAAGCCTGTTCTTCTACTACTATATCATCAATTTCTCTCAACATACTGAGTAAAGAGCCCTAGCTGTTTATGACTGTGACCTCTCCAACCAACCTAGCAAATGTTCTTAGTGTAGAGTTGCCTTCTTTTTAGTGCCTATAACAAGTGCCTGTGGATTCTTATTAGATATGACTGAAAAATATTACATTCTAAGCCAAACAAAGTGTATAATATATGTAAGCCTCAAACCTGCCAATAAATCTGGGAAAGTTTAATTTCTACCTATTTTTTTTTTTTGGTAATGGATTGATATAGGGCAGCAATTCTCAGCTTGGGGCAATTTAGCTTCCAAAGAGATATTTAGCAAAATTTGGAGACATTTTTGCTTGTTACAACTGTGGAATTACTACTAGCATCCATTAGGCAGAACACAAAGATAATCCCAACATCCTACGATGCACAGAACAACCCTCCACAACAAAGAAATAGTTGATCCAAAATATGTATAGTATTGAGGGTGAGAAACTTTAATCTAGGACAACCATGATAATTCAAACAGCCCAGATGTCCACAAACAGGATTTGTCGTATATCCACAAAATGGGAATAATAATATTTATCTGACATAGACTGTTGTGAGGTTTAAATGAGATAATGGTATACAAATAGCAAACACTCCATACATATTCACTACTGTTATTACTAGTATATATTCTTTTTACCTCTATGCCAAACAGGTGTTTCTTAGTTTTTCTTTGAGGCATATGCCATGGCCTTGCCTCCCTGAAATAACTGTTTTCTTGATCTAGGGAAAAGCTGAATTTTGATGGTTAGTAGAAGTACGTCTTCTTCTTTTCTACCACACCATGTCTGCTCCAAAAATTGAGCATCTGTGATCACTTTACACTTTTTCTGATCCTTTCTGTGAACTAGCAGATTGATTTTTAAGCTTATCCTGTTGACATTTTCAGTTCCTAGGAAGTAAGACATTTGTTTTTCTCTAAGCTTTGTCCCTGTGGATAATTCTACCCTGATGGCACCCATCTTTTAGGGATTTCAACAATCCCCCAAATAAACCTAAGTCCATCTGCTAAAGGACCTAAAAAGAGTCAGAAATGTGATTAAAGGAAATTGAACCTTTTGGTCTCACCATTCCCTCTGGATTTTCTTTTTGTTTGGTTTTCTTAAAACTCTAAATTTGCCAGGGAACGAGTACTGTATCCTGCAGGTTAATGCACATGTTCTCAGTAATATGAGAAATAGGGGGGAAAGGTGCTGGGGGAGAGAAAGTTATTACTGGAGAATTAGGAGGATTCGTTACAGTGAAGGAGAAAAGGTATTTCAGCCTAATGGATTTTTTAATTTTCTTCCACTCTTAGGCTTTAATGTGTGAGGAATCCCATTTTCCATGTAGGAAGGCAATTTGGCAGAAATTTAGGCACAGACTGAGCTCAGATTTAGGCACTCCTATATTTCTTCACTGGTTCAGCCTGGGCTTATTATATGGTCTGAGCCTCACTCGGTTGGTTTCTTCACCATATCACCTGCAAGGACCGAATGCATAGTAAGCACTCAACGTTACTCTTATTTTACTTTTCCAATATTCCTCTTTGTTCAGAGTCTCCAACCCTCTTTGGAAAGAGGAGTGCTTGATATGCTCCAACAGAGAAACTTTATCAAAACATTCTAATAACCTAAAATCTGATTTGTCAAGTTCTTTTATCTTCTTTTTTTTCTCACAGGTCTCTGATACAGAGCAAGATAAAAGATTTCCATTGTTGATTTCTCAAACTAACTATCCTTATATGCAAATATTTTGAAAAGAAAAGGTTTCTATTCTAAAGTTACTATTTCTAAAGTTACAGGCGTTCTGGGCTCTAAGCTCTCAAATATGCAGAGGTCACTAAAAGCTACCTCTTGAGGAGTAGCAGGACCTGGAGTAGAGCCATCAGATCTGTGATAGGAGACTGAAAATCTTTAGGAGTCACCGGAGGCTATAGGTTGTTTAGAACTGCACACTGTGTTGGGGAAAGGAACACACACCAATCCAATAACCTGGGCTAGTGCTAAGCATTTAGGTAAACTATTGGATCTGTGATAGCTCCAACTAACAGCTGCCACTGTGAGTCCAGATTCTGTGCTTGATGAAATGGGGCTCAGCATAGGCAACCAGGAAACAATCAATTAAGTAGGGATGACTAGGGGCACCTGGGTGGCTCAGTCAGTTGAGCATCCAACTTTGGCTCAGGTCATGATCTCATGGTGTGTGGGTTTGAGCCGTGTGTCAGGCTCTGTGCTAACAGCTCATAGCCTGGGCCTGCTTCAGATTCTGTGTCTCCCTATCTCTCTGCCTGTCTGTCTCAAAAATAAACAAACTCCCTGCACATACTCTGTCTGTCTCAAAAATAAACAAACACTAAAAAAAATTTAAGTCGGGATGACTAAAGAAAGAGGGAGAAAAATTAAAAGGGACAATAAACAATTAGAAACAATTCCTACTAAGAAGAGTCTGTATGACACAATCCACAGGAATGTATAGAAAACTAATACTATGGAAAAACCAACAAATTCAGTAATAAGGAGAAGGATTAACTAGTAGAAAAATCAAAGAAATGATGGTAAATGAGATAAAGGGAAGAATAGCAAACATATTTTTAAAAATACATTCTGAAATATTATTAGGAATATATGAGTCAAGAATAAATGGAAAAACAATAATAAGTGGATATATAAAAGAACCAGTTGCAGAAATTTGCAGTTAAAATAAGTTTATTAAGTTTTTTTAATTCCATGGATAAAATAATGTTCTAGCATAGAGGGACAGTTAAAAAGAGAATTACTAAATCAGAATATAGACCTGAGGAATTCTTTCAGAACACAGTTTTGGGAGATAAAGAAAGAAAAAGCACAGCAGAGAAAGTAAGAGACATGAAGGATAGAATGAGGGATGAATACACCTAGGTCTCATAGTTTCCCAAAATTGAGAATAGAGGGAATGCCAGCGAGGCAATGTCTATTCAATGTGGTTGAGAATATTCCACCTTTGAAAAAAGATGAAAAAAAAATGTGCATATAAAGCCAAGCCAGATAAATGAAAATGATTACCCCAAGAACACATCCTAGTGAAACTGCAGGATACCAAGAACATATAAAAGATCTTATAAGCCTTTGAGAAAAATAAAAATATTACCTGCAAAGGAATGACAGACCTAGAACAGTGATCTCATCAGCAAGAATAAAAGGTAGAAGATGTTAGAATAAAGTCTTCTAAGTACTAAAGGACAATAACTTCCAATTTCACATTCTAGATCCTACCTACTATTCCAAAGAGAGAGAAGTGTAGATATTTTCAGATATTTAACACATGAGAATTTACTACCCAAAGAACCTCATTGGAGAAACTACCAATAGTTACAATTTAGCAAGAATAAAAGTGAAACCAGAAAGAAAAATACCACAAATGTTAACAAAATATTTATCATAAAAATTACAAATTTTTGGTCAACATATGTACAAATCTAGAATTATAAAAGTAAATTCTGTACAATTAAAAGTTAAACTTGCTAAATTTTATTTCTCATGCAAGAGAAGTAATGAAAACTCTAGACTCTGATAGAAAAAAGTACTTGAGTATATATGTTAACATTTTTAATGGTAATAAAACAATAGAGAGGAAAAGAGAATAAAACAAATTGATCTAACAGAAGGCACTTGGAGAAAAATAAGCAAAGGAAAATCATACTAAACAGAAAACACAAAATATTAGAGATGATATTTGAGATAATATTAGATATTATTAGAGATAATATGAGAGATAATATTTTCAAATTCAACAATCTAAAAAGTGAAATTAGAAATATTTTAAAATTATATCATACATTTGAATACTACAATAATCTAAATATACATTAAAGATTATAAACAAAAAATAAAATTACAAAATATTTATAGTGAATAACATAGAAATACTACATATCAAACCTAATAGATGTAGTTAAAGTATTGGTTAGATAGAAACTTTAGACAAATGCAATTATTCTAAACACAGAGGTGTTAAAAACAAATTAGCTACAGAAGCTATTAAAAGAAAAAACATTATACCTAAAGAAGGCAGAAATAAGGAAATAAAAGAGACAAGAGCAGACAATAATGAAATAGAAAAAATATATATAATCGCAAAAGCAATAGAATGTTTTTTAAAAAGAGTAATAAACCACCTCTAACAAGGTTGATGTGAACACTTTATATTAATGTATTTAATCCTCACAGGAACGCTGTGTGGTAGGTACTATTAAGAGTTGGTACAGATAAACATTAATATAGAAAGAAAGGTAAAGAAGAACATGACTACAGACTCAAAAGATATTTTACAAATAGTAGCAAATTCTGAAGACAACTTTTTGCCAGGACACTGAAAATTTGTCAATATCAATTACCAAAAGTAACTTACACTAAATAAATAAATAAATAACCCAATACCTATTTTAAAAAATGAAACTGGCAGCCTATAATCTCCCCCTCAAAAAAGTCATTTGTAAGTGGAGGCACTTTCACTGAATCATTTTATTAATTTCAAATCCTATCTTCTACAAAAAGTTTTACATAATAAAATTAGGGAGCAGTTAACAAATTAATCTCAGGAAGCTAATATACTTTGAAAATAAGACCTACCAGAGAATTCAAGAAAATCCAAAATTAAAATAATCCCATGTGGTTACTAAGATGAAAAAAATCTTAAATACAATTTTTGTAAATCAAATCCTGCAATGTTGTAATAAATACCATGTAACCAAGGAGGATTTCTCAGAGGAACTCAAGAATGATTCAATGTCAGAAAATACTGTAATGTAATACACATATTGATGTGACAAATGAAAACCTATTTTAGGAAAAAAATACATACATATATACAGTAATACTTGAGAAATATTCTCATTCATCATGAATAAGGCAGTGTTGCCCACTATCACTCGTCATTCATCAGTATTCACCATTGTACTAAAGTCGCTAGCCAAGGAAAGGCTAGCAGAAAAATAAATAAATGCATAAAGATTGGTAAAGAATAAATAAAAAAATATTTGTATAGAACACATTTATAAATAAATTAGACATACAGTAATTTCCAAACAATTAGAATTCACAATAAAGTTCAGCAAGATGATTAGATAGGTCAATATGTAAAATCAAAAGGAGTGTGTATGTTTTAATATTTTAACTATATAAAATGACAAACCAATAACTAACTGAAATTATGACAGAAAATGTATTGGCAATTATAAATGTACCTAGGAGATTATAATGTATCTAGGAAAATACCTAGCTAAAATAGGTAAGCCCATATTGATTTCCTATGGCCACCTTAACAAAATAGCATAAACTGAGTGGCTCTAAAATAACAGAAACTCTCAAGTTTCTAGAGCCTAGAGGTCTGAAATCAAGATTTTGGCAGGGCCATAGTCTCTTTAAACTCTCAAAAGGAGGATTCTTTGCCTCTTCCAGCTTCTGGGAGCCTTACCCAGGTGCTCCGTGGTTTGTGATGCATACCTCCAATTTCTGCCTCCATGTTCACGTGGTCCTTTCCCTACGTGTCTATGTCTCCACATGGCTGCCTTCTTATAAAAGCAATCATACTTATTAGTATCCTACTCTATTTCCTGAGGACCTCATCTTAACTAAATATATCTGTAATGATCTTATTTCCAAATAACATCATATTGTGGGAACTTTGAAAATAAGAAGTTAAGATTAAGGGGGTTAAGATTTCAACATATCTTTGTGGGGGGGGCACACAATCCCCAAATTCAAGGGGGCTTTGTTGAAGGGGTTGTTATTTAAGGAGATAGAAAACAAAGGCCATTAGAATAACCTGTCTACAAACCTTACCATCAATTCTCCTGATTACTTGGCTCAGCAAGGAAGACTGCATGCCATGGGGAACAGTAAGAAGAGGATGTGTATGGGGGCCTTTGACAGGATTTGGTCTTGGGCTGTTGATTTGGGTGACAGCTTAAGGAATTTAGGGTTTGCTCTGGACTGGATGATGTCAGAAAGCAAAGGTAGCTGCTTGGGGATTGTGGGTTATTGGAGATCTTAACTAAGAGAAGTGAGAAACAAAGAAGTAACTTTGTAACTGGCAAAGGAGCAACATTCACACATTATCTGGAAAGGGGACATTAGGTCATCTTTGTGGCTTGCATGGTGTCCTTATTTTTGCCTGTGTCATCAGGTAATTGCCTTGTTTTAGTCTTGCTCCATCACAGGCTCAGTGACCTCATGTGATGGGGTTCTGTGACATTCACCACCATCCAGCTGTCACTATCCAGCTGTCCAGCTGACAGCTAGTAAGGGTACTTTCCTCCATATCACCTGACCTAATGGTGAAATTTACCATGATCATGAATTAGAATATTATAAAGATGTCAATTCTACCAAAGTTAATTGATGAAATCACTTTGTAAATAGACCCGGTAAGGATGACAGATGTAAAAGTGCATGCTCCTGGCTAAAAGCATTAGCTTTTTCAAAAGGACACAATTCATCCTTGGAACTGATTTCGTCCCATTCTATAGTTAAGGTGACCACATATTCTAGTTTTCTTGAAACAGTGCTGACTTACACCTATGTATAATCCTATCTTCCAATCCAGTTAGCATTTTCCCCAGATTTTTCATTTTTTTACCAAAGTATTCATTTTAATAGTTGTATTAAAAATAAGCCAGAATTAGTTTGGTAAACCTCCTCTGTGCACTTCCAGTTTGTCTATCATCTGGTAGTATGTGATGTATATGTGCAGAAAATAGCCTCATTTAGTACCAGGTGATTCAGGAAATCAGTCTCCAATGACCCATCTCTTTTCCAAACCTTTTCATAAATAATACAAGTTATATTCAAGAACAACATGCCAAGTATTCCCTGATAGAGCAAAGTTGTCTGCCAACAACAGCAGCTAGAGACAGCAACTTCTTTGGGTATCCAGTTTCAGTAGGGAAAGGTTTTGAGGGGCAAGGGAGTGTTTAATTATATTTTTATTTACTAAGGAGTCTCATTGGGGTGGGAGCTGTTACCATTAGTCTTACAAATAGAAATGTAAATTAAGCTCATTTAATTAATTTTAGCAATATCCTGGCTTTTAGTAGTATTACCCCAGATTTACTGAAGTATAATTGACAGATAGAATTGTAATGTATTTAAAGTGTACAACGTAATGATTTGATATACATATGTGTTGTGAACATTTTCCTGCAATCAATGGGGGATGTATTTGATGTCACTGTCCTGCTGGCCACATGGCATACCAGACAGTTGTGCTCTAGCCTCTAGCCCGTCATAGTTTTCAAGATGTACTGAATCTCCAGACCTTGAGTTGGTGGAGTCAATAAGAAACATGGCAAATTACAGGTGAAGTATATGTGAAATATGTATGGGAAATGGAGACTGAGTAGTCCGCAATAAAGAGTTGGGAGTGGCTTCGAACTTACGCTTATTTTGGTAACATTTTTTTTCTTTCCCATTTGTTCAATCATTTATGTATTATTATGGACTCATGGAGTTGTTGTTTTTTTTTAACCTCAGGGTTAAAATTCAATATTAGAGTTTGTTCTAGAATTTAGAAACTTTTATTATAAAACATTACACTTTGCTTCTTTGTAACTTCTCAGAAAGTGAGAAACTTAAGTCACATTATCTGCAATATATCTACTTCTTTGTTCATGCTTAGCATACCTGTAAAACAGTTTCAGAATTATTAACATATATCTCCTATGGCAACATTTAAATTTTGCAACAAACACTTTTTAATAGCCATCAACTCAAGAAAAGGATGTCAACATTCAGTTAAAAATTAAGAACTGAATTTATTTCTCAGGATGCCTAGGTAGCTCAGTCAGTTAAGCGTCTGACTTCATTCAGTTCAGGTCATGATCTCATGATTCATGGGCTCCAACCCCATGTCAGGCTCTGTGCTGACAGCATTGAGCCTGGAGCTTGCTTCAGATTATGTGTCTCCCTCTCTCTCTGCCACTCCCTCATTTGTGCTCTCTCTCTCAAAAAGAAAATAAACATTAAAAAATTTTTTTAAAGAACTGAATTTATTTCTCAAAAAATTTCCATAGTTATTTTCAGAAGACTATGCCCAAAGATGACCTAAAATGTACAGACTCAGAAGATGCCTTTAAGTATAACTCTGTAAAGTATGACATTCATTTAGATTAATTACTGAATGGGTTTTTGCTTATTTTCAAATCCAAGTTTTCTTTTACATGATCTCCAACTTAAGTGATATCTGTTAATGTGTTAATTCTATTATCAGAAAAAGATAATACACAAAGCATATTATATTAATGCCATCAGATTCTATACAGGGAAATATCAGTGAAGATAATTGTAATAATATTATTATTTTTTTATATATTTCATGGAATTCACATAAAGCTTTTTGGAATTTCATCCTCTCAAAGGTGAGACAATCTGACATTAAAAATATATATTTTTTAATGTTTATTTATTTTTGAGATAGACAGAGCACGAGTGGGGGAGGTGCAGAGAGAGAGGGAGACATAGAATCTGAAGCAGGCTCCAGGATCCAAGCTGTCAGCACAGAGTCTGAGGTGGGGCTCGAACCCACGATTGGCAAGATCATGACCTGAACCAAAGTTGAACACTTAACCAACTGAGCCACCCAGGCACCCCAGACACCTGATATTTTTTAAGTGCTTTTGTAAATTAAGTTAAAATGCTCAAAATTGAAAATAGTTTCTGTGTTTATAGTATAATATCAATATAAATTTTGTGAAGAATGAGATTACAGTAAAAACGATGCCCTTACAAAATTAAGAAATATTTGGGGGATGCTCAAATGGGATGGTATGGGAAATATTTGGGTGGCTCAGTCAGTTAAGAGGCTGATTCTTGATTTCAGCTTAGGTCATGATCTCACGACTCATGAGTTTGAGACCCACATCAGGCTCTTTGCTAAAAGCATGGAGCCTGCTTGGGATTCTCTCTCTCCTTTTCTCTCCTCCCCTCCCTTACTCATGTGTGCATGCACTCTCTCTCTCTCTCTTTCAAAATAAATAAGTACACTTAAAAAAGTAAATATTTGGGGCAGAAATATTCTTGGAATTAGTTGTAGTACACACATAATTCAAATTGCATATGAACAAGCTACAGTATTATGAAATAGAAGCTATAGTTGTTGAATTTCTCATACATGCACATACATGCATGCATAGACTGGCAACCTGAATTAGAATAACTGTACTACAGAGTTTGTGGGATAAAGAGACGACCAAGGGGCACCTGAGTGGCTCAGTCGGTTAAGCGTCTGACTTAGGCTCAGTTCATGATCTCGCAAGTCTGTGAGCTCTAGCCCCTCATGGGCCTCTGTGCTGACAGCTCAGAGCCTGGAGCCTGCTTTAGATTCTGTGTCTCCCTCTCTCTCTGCTCCTCCCCTACTCATGCTCTGTCTCTCTGTCTCTCAAACATAAATAAACCTTTAAAAAAATTTTTAAAAATTTAAAAAAAGAGACTGAAACTGAAAAGATACTTCAGAATGGCGGCATGTACTTTCTCTCACTGTTGCCCATCGTCATCCTGATTTCAGAAATGTTTTGCTTTTAAAGAACTACTTTGTAAGTCAACTCCTTGTGAATCCTCTAGATTTTCTTTATTTTCTTCAGAATCAATATGAAATCTTTACTAAAATTATTCAACAAAGGGAATTGTCAAAAATGCCATCTTTGAAAGACTGCTTAATTGCAATATATTGGAAAACAAAACTGGTAAACAGGAAGACACTGACATTTATTCATAGAAAAGCAAGACTAACTGAAATGATATCTAACATTTAATTCTGAAATTCTATAGTTTGCTTTGGAGTATCTTGACTGGTAGCAACACTATGTTATTGGAATTCTAACTATTAATTGAATAAGTTATGTTCTGGGATGAAATGAATCTGACAAAATACCTATGATTTTACACCACCTGAAGTTGATAAAACAACCAAAAACTCATATTAACATATTTGATACACTTTTTTTCATGTGCAAACATTAAAGAATGGATGCTAACTGGAGGCTGACCATGAATATCTGTGAAAATATTGGAGTTGAAATATTTATATATTTATACAAAAAATTTTACACTTGAGAATATTCTTCATTTGGCAGAATTTGCTCTGAGCTCACCAGATACGTTGGCATTTTTAGTGTTCTTTTAATTAAAAATAATACAATCTACAGAGAAGATTCAGTGGTAGGTGTCCATTTTTATTTTGTTAACCACAAATGCAACCTAGAGGTCTACTTCAGGCAATTTTATGAAAAAATAATAAAAGAATGAGACCATATTTGGGAAAAATACCAATGGCATTGTTTTAAAGAGTCACTGCTAATTCATTAAAGTATGTGATTAAAAACGTGAATTACTACTGAAGGAGGATCCAGTCCGTTGCCTTGACTGACACCATTTTGCCTTCAACTTGTTCCTCTTAATTACTTTGTTTTTCCCTCCAGCTTATCTATTAATTCGGGCAAGGGGCCCTGAGTACAAAATATGCGGCGATAGTAACTGAAACTACCCTCTCAAGCAATAATGGCTGCCCTGACTACATCAAGATCCTGATTGACCCCAAAGACAATGATCAGCCTAATCTTTGCTGCTCAGCTGCATGTACCCACCCATCTTTGTTCCACACTTTCATTATATAAACTTAGAAGTATTAACATCTTGAAGATAGATCCTGGGACCCTAGTCTGCTGTCTTCCCAGTATTGGCCTCACTGAAATAAATTCCTTTCTTATTTCACCACTGCTCCTCTCTCTGCCTTCGGATTCTGTCCATGGTGAGTGATTGCACCTGGCCGATTCTTGCACCCTTGGGCTCTGGCAACAATACCAAAACCAATTATGCTGCATCTCTTCTTTCTAATGTTCAAATAATCAATTAAAAGGTATTTTGGTATGTTACATGAAGGTATATAGATGTATGTTATTTTTATTTTGGGGAGAGAGTTTTATTTTTGAAAACAATTTTAATAGAATTATTTGATACATCCAATATAACAAAATTAGTGGGAAAATACATAATTTTAGCTATTTTTGGTACCCATTTTACTCTCACAATTGTCTCATTTTTTCATCTGCCTTTTTGTGACCTGCTACTGTCTATACATTTGCCAGCGTTTGGTGTAGGATCAAAGTCTGAAGCCTTTCATATCTCAGTAAAACCCTTGCTAGCCTGTTCAGTTTGATTGGGCAGTCCTTGGTTTAAATCCTTTTAATTCAATGGACATTTCTCAAAAACTAGTGCTGGGTTTAGGGATGTGGTATAATCTTTGCTCTCAGGAGTCATTTTTTTTCTTTTTCTGGTGAGTTAAAAGTTCTGCACATTAAACAACTCATTGAGACCAGTATACATCAGTGCAAAATAACATCATCAAGAACAAAAATAAATGGGGCAGAGAAATTCATACTGGCAGAAGGGAATAAAAGCACTAAGGATGACTGGGTTTTCTGGGAAAGGTTTGAAAGAGTAGATCTAGGACTGGTTGTCTAGATAACTAGGTAAATTTCAAACAGACAAGGAGAAAAGGGGAGAGGTGCCTTGAACTGGGGGAGGGAGAAGGCTTGCTTGCCCTGTGGTCAGCAGACTAGACAATAAGGTGAAGGTGTATTGCAAGAAACACAGAAGGCAAGGGTACAGATATGAACTTTAGCCGAAGGTCTAGAAGGTAAAGAACAAGGAATGTCTAAGATTTAGTAGGAAGGCCATGCATTGCTAGATGGATTGGAGAATAGGACATTGACGTTGTAGAAAATTCAGAGACATGTTAAGAAATCTAGATTAGGGGTGATTAAGTCCTGGACTAGCAGAATGAATGTGAACGTGAAAAAGAAAGGGACAAATCCAGGAAGTGTTTTGAAGAAAAGGGAACTGGCAAGTTATCTTATGTAAGAAACATGAGGTTTTTTTAAAAAAATGTAATTTTTTGTGATTTAACTCAGAGACTGTGTGGGCTAGCCTGGGAGTCAAGATTAAACAAGAACTTTTCCTACATAAAACCTGAAATAATATACTGTATTGATATAATCATCTAGTCACAAGATGTATACTAGAAGGGAGGCTCAATATCAGTCATAACAAATACACAAAATAAAAATTCTAACAGGATTTTTTTAAGTAAAGTTGTTCTTTTTTTTTTAAATATGAAATGTATTGTCAAATTGGTTTCCATACAACACCCAGTGCTCATCCCAACAGGTGCCCTCCTCAATTCATCACCCACCCTCCCCTCCCTCCCACCCTCCTCATCAACCCTCAGTTTATTCTCAGTTTTTAAGAGTCTATTATGCTTTGGCTCTCTCCTTCTCTAACAGGAATTTTTTGGGTTTCAATAAAGTTTGTAGTAAATCGTGACATAAATGTTACCAGGTGCCCCTCAGTTGGTTTGCACAACGTCTGAGGCTCCCAGCATTAGTCACTCACAGTTGACAGGCCTTGTTAAAATGCAAACAAGGTAATACATGAAGCCATTAGGATCCATTAACACCTTGAACCAATTTAATTGATCAAATTAGCTAACCTGTTCTAAAGCATGAGGAAAAGAAGGATGCAAGCAAGGACAGCAGGGAGATTTTTTATGTGGGGGAAGAGAGAATACTAGAGAAGTCATGAGGCATCAGGCACCTACAGCATGTGCTGTTTGTGATGTTGCCTAGTTTGGCCCTGCATTGTGGATCCTTCTTTCTAGAAAAATCCACACATTTTTGTCTTCTGTGGAGGTAATAAGGAATAGGATAAAGGAAGATTGGGCTGGGAATCAGAAGATCTGATGCCAATCCCAGCTCAGACAATAAATTGCTGTATGACCTTACTTAACCCTTGACTTCAGCTTTTATTTTTATAAAATGAGGGCTTTCAACCATTTAAGTAATGCCTGCTCCAGCTACTCAATTCTATAAAATAGTTACATTTTTATTTTCACAGGGTTTTTTGTTGGTGCTTTTCTTTTAGGATAAGGGAGTTTTATAAATAAGAAAAACTCAGTTTTATCAAGAATATCACCTATTTAAGATTCTGAAGCATCAATGATGTTTCAAAGACATATTTTCAGGCTCTTTTACAGATTAGCCTGATATCTTGGTTTATGATGAAAATCTATAGGACCTGTATTTGCATAAGGCAGTATCAGTTTTCCTTAAAGCCATATTTCACTTATTACAGCATCCCAAAATGTATGTTCCATTAGTCATCTAACTGTATGAGAGATTTTACTTCCAGACTAACCACTGTATCATTGAAACAGTACAAAATTTACAAATAGTTTAGTCTTTAATATACATGTCAAAATGCAGAAAGATTAAAGTGATAAATCTCATCCTATTCTATCCCTTTCATTTTTGTGGATTATATACAACTGTCAAGCTTCTGGAGTTTCATCAAATTATCATCCTGCTATCAAAAATAAAGTTACTTTTCTGATATCCTTGGCTTTTCTACTATAGAGGATTACTTATAGGAATATTATTTAAGGTATCAAATATGCTTTCAACTAAGATGAAGCTGCCATTACATGCAGGAGGAAAAATGGAGCTGGGATTTTTTGGGACAATGAGACATGCTAGGAGGTCGGATATCTGGCCTTTATGCTTATGGAGTACATCCCAAATCTTCATTTTGAAAAATGCATCTTACTTCTAAATACCTTTATATTGGTGGAGACTTTACTGATGAGCATTATTTAGTAAAGAGGGAGAAAAGGAAAGAAGAAGGGAAGAGAGGAAGAAAGGAAAGAAGAAAGGGAGGCAGGAGAAAAGAAGGAAAATAAATGTTTTAGGGTTCTCAGTTGAACAGGTAGTTTCTGGCAGCCTATTTTCTCCAGACTGAAAATCAGTGGTCCTTTATATAAAAAGAATGGCTCCTATCTGGGCACCTGGATGCTCAGTCAGTTAAGAATCCAACTCTTGATATTGGCTCAGGTCATGATCTCATGGTTAGTCAGGTCAAGCCCCACACTGGGCTCCATGCTGACATTGTTGATCCTGCTTGGGATTTTCTCTCTCCCTCTCTCTCTGCCCCTCCCACACACACTCTCTCTCTCACACAAAACAGATAAGTAAACTTTAAAAAAATGGTTCCTATCAACATATTACTGAAAAGTATTTACTTAACAATTTTTATTTGAATAACAAAACCAAAACAAAATAAAACCCAAAGTTCTTCAATTTTCAGGAAAGAAAAACACATACCTAAGAAATGAAAAAAAAAGTTTTCCCTTTAAACTGATGCTAGATGTTTGCAGGATTCTTGATGAATTATACAAGGGATTAACATCACAATATTGGAAAACTAATGACTGGATTATTTGGATACTTTTATAATAAAATGTTAAACCACAATGATGACCATCCAAGTAAAGCCATTTGAAATTTTTCTGGTTCCCTAAAATAATGACGAATGCAATCTAATCCCTGTGGCAGAAAAGGACATATTCTCTTCTTGAATGTAAAACTAGTCCACATTTCCTAGCCCCCTTGAATTTCATTGGAGCCAGGTGACAAGTTGTCTCCAAAAGAATGTGAACAGAAGTGATGATGTGTTCCAAGTTCAGAGTGAAGCAGTTAAGATATGGGTATGTTTTCTCCACATTCTCTTTTTTGTCTACTGCATGAATGTGAAGACTGTGGTAGTGGCCCTAAGGAGTGGCAAAACTATTAAGAAGGAAAAAGACCGAATCTCTGGAAAACTGCACGGGCCTGCTGACTTGGGCTGGCTTGTGAAGTAAGCAAAAAAGATATTATTACTTTAAGCCAATGGGATTTTTAGGATTGTTTTTTAAAGCTGTTAACCTGCCCTGACTGATATACTTCTTTGAACATACTTTGGGAGAAAGCAGTTAATATAAAGATTTGGTCTACCTACTGTTGAAATAAATTTCTAGACCCAAGATAGAGCCACTCCTGCCTGAGGTGCCATCTAAGCAAACTGAAACTTAGATAACTTTCATGTTCCTGTAAATGCTCCACTTGACCAAAGAAATACAGTGTATGACTTCAGCTGATCCCTAAATGCCAAACCAACTCTGGACTCTCCTTATTCCTTATTTCTTCTCACCCAACAAGGTCGACCATGTGGCACCAGCCAGATAGCTCCTATTTGTCTCTTCCTTGTTCTTTATTCTTTATCCTGTAAAAGTTTCTTGCCTTCCACCCCATTTTGCAGTTCTCTGAATGGAGAATATTCACCTTCTGTCTTAATACTTGTCTACATGGTCTTCTTTAATAATTTTTCACTGTCAAAGTTTCACAATTCAAATTTATGTGAAAGCATACCGCAAATACTAAAGCATTTTGCAAATTTAATATAGGATTGTTATTAACAGCATTAATAAAAATTTTAATAGAGAATTCGGTATTTCAGTTGTATATTTTGGAGTGGAAGTTGGGAAAAGAAGTGGATAGACAAATAAGAATCCCCTTAAATCTGAATTTTATGTATTTTTTAATTTTTTAAGCATATTTACTTTGAGAGAGACAGAGAGAGAGAGAGAGAGAGAGAGAGAGAGAGAGAGAGAGAGACCGCCCACAAGTGGGAGAGGGGCAGAGAGAGATGGAGAGAGGGAATCCCAAGCAGGCTCCACTCTGCCAGTCAGAGCCAGACACACAGCTTGATCCCATAAACTGAGATCAGGACCTGAGCCGAAATCAAGAGTCATAAACTTAACCAACTGAGCCACACAGGCGCCCCTGAATTTTCTGAGAGGTACTTCATGCTGAAGGATCACAGCTTCATTAGTACTCTAACAGCTGAACTTATTAAGAAAAATATAGACTCATAAGAAAATGTAAACCATAAGACATAGACGACTAAAAGACGTAACAAAGCTGAATCTTGACTTTTCATTGTTTCTGGATTTTTTTTTCCTAATGCACTTTTATTTAATTTGGCTTAGCTATTTTACAGATTGTATTACTCTAGTCAGAAGCAGTGTTTTAGAACTCAGCTGGGTCACAGGAACTTTCTCACCACTCCATTCTAATTTGCAGTTTTGCTATAATAAAAGGCCCAAATATATTGCTACTGTCTAGACGTTTTATCTGAAACAAGTGTCCTTTGTAGTCTCAGAGGACTTTTCTATTTTATTTCCAGTAAATCAAAGTCTGTGAAGAGCTTCGGTTCTTATTAAGACATACCCTTCACAGTCCAGTGACTGCCAACAGTAGCAAGCCATTGACAGTTCATTTACATATAAGTGATGACTTCCATCAGGTAGTTGGCTCAAAAACACAATGGACATTTAGAGCATATCCAATATTTCTTGTTCTTTGATGAGCACCAAGTGCCGATTTTTATATAGAAACTAACTATTGAGAAGTGAAGGCTTCTTTTCCCTGACCTTACACTGTCTCCTGCAGCTCCAGAGTGACATATTGTCACTGAACTTTAATGTAGGATCACATCTCTGAAAGACATTCAGTAGCCCTACCTCAGTTTGCTAAAAATCAAAAATAATAGTCAAATGTGGGAAACAGGAGATAAGAACAATTATCACATTTTGTTAAAGGAAAAATAAACTTCTATATTCTGCCCCCAACTGTCATAATCATACCTTAATTTTTTTGTTTTATTTTTACAGGGTAATTTTGATGCTTTTTTATATTAATTGTTTTCTCTTATAAATATATTTGCCATTTGAAATAGTGACACCCATTACACAACACTCATTAGGAAATCCTGTATTTTAGTTTGTAGATGCCTTTCATTATAATTCTATGGTTTTGCTCCCAATTTTTTCTTGAATAGTGGTAGCAGAAATCCAGCCAAATTTTCATCCTAATAATGCTATAAAAAGGAGCAGGCTGATGATCTGTTACCACACTGGAACTCAACTCATGTGTGATTTTTTTCTTTTCTTTTTTTTCTTTTTTTATTGTGTGCTTTCCAGATTTTTTTAGTCTTGAAATAAAGAAAAATGTTTTTCTTTAAAATGAAACACTTTCAATTACCAACAGGGAGAATTTGGATAATTTAATTTCACAAATAAGCTAATGTGTATATTTTAGCTCGTAATCATTTACCCTCACCCCTCCCCACCTCTACCCCCACCCCCATCAAGTGTTTTACTGAAAACATTTTTTGGTTAGAGGATTAGCATGTTTTTTAGCCCAGCTTGGTTCTGGTTTTGGTGAGGCCCTGACTTAACATGATTTTTGTAACTGGCTTTTCTAAACATTTTATTCTAATAACTTCCACATGGGTTCTACAGTAAACTTTACTGAATCAAGTAGCCTGAGAGAGATTTTATTCTTATACCAGAGTTGATTACAGAAGTCACAGACCACAGGTAAGAACCAAAAAAATGAAACACATGTAGTTCCCACTTCTATTCATATCTAGTCTCTATGTTAGGTACACATTCTGTTCCTTCACTTATTTCTCCAACTGCATTCAGAAGGAGGAAGTAGAGGAGGGCAGAATTGATAGATAACCTGATGGATGGATGGATGGATGGATGGATAGATAGATAGACAGATAATATTAAATTCAAGATTCTTAAGAAACTGGTGCTGTCCAACTGTGCCTCAAATCCTTTCTGAACTAAGGCAAGCAACTCAGGAACACTATATATTGACTTCCAGTTTTTCACGAGTGAGGAATGACAATAGGGAAAAATAATACTAGACTACACTAATAAAGTCATATAGTTTAAAACACATTTTGAGAAACAATTTCCAAAAAATTTAAGAGAGTTTTTAGAAACAAAAATTGTAAAGTCTCTTTATGGCATTTATTGGTAATGGAACAACATAAATTAAAGTCCAACGAAAGGAACACTTGACACTAAGAGGTTTCAACTTCATTATGATAAGAGTAGCTTTTAGTGAAGAAGAGCCAGTGAATGGTTCATCCAAAGATATTTTGAAATTATAAACCGACTTGTTGAAATCCTTCTTTTGATATCCAAAGATGCTTGTCATTTTTTCCTGTTGATATATAATTAATCCATGGTCGATGTTAATGTATCTTTGGGTAGAAACGTTCAACTCTTAAGATAATAACATTGTGTTGAAACATTATTCTACTTCTTTTGATAAATGTCTCATTTTCCTTTCTCTTATAGATCTGGATACTAACTTTCCAACAATCCGGATGTTAGCTCTTTTGAGTATTGGATGTCCGTTCACTATAAGACAAATATATAACTACATTAATATATTTTCAAATAATATGACAATGTGCCATGATTTTGAAATCATAAAATATTATAGGAAATAAATTATAGTTGTTCTAGAACATTAAAAAGTTTGAGTTGGACACATTTCTTTCAGGTATATTGTACTACATTATATATCATGACAAGAGACTCAGCAAGAGTTACTATAAAACCAAACAGCTGAGAGAAGGGATGACAGAACCTGGATCCCAACATACAGTGTACTTCAAATAAGTTAGATGCAACATATGTTTGATCATAAGAGCAACAGTATTATTATTATTTTTTACAATACAACATACTCAGTTCTGATATGGATATTCAAATCAATGTAAACTACTATTTATATAGATTGCTTGTACTAGATTCATCTTTGGATAAAATGACTTTCCAAATGAGAAACAAAAGCCATAGATTTAATGTGTCTACCATGATACACACACTAATTTACAGATATGGTAGTATGTTTTTGCCTTTTAGGACCTATTGCTGTTATGAAGCAAAAACAACAAAAAAATAGTTTAAGTTATGAGGAGAACAATCCACATTACTACAAGGAATTTAATGACTTGATGTGTTGCAAAAGAAGAATCAGGGCACTGTTGCTGTTTTATGTTATCTATATTGCCATTAGACAAATACCAAGGCTTCTAATAACATAAATAAATTATACCACATTCGGAGTATTTATAAAATAATTAGTAATTATCATTCCAACTGTGATTGTTGGTAGCCACCAACTGGTGTTCTAATCTAGTAGTTATGTAAGATAAGCATGTTAGTTCTAAAGATCAGATCTCAGGAAAAAAATGATTTCCTGTTGTGAATGTTTTTTAATTATATACAATACCAACCAGACATTTCATCAGACAGAAGACAGTTAAAATATAGGATTTCTCAAATTACTTAAAATAGAAAAAATAGTGAAGATAATGGTCCAAGATCTTGTTTCTACACATTTGTCAGTGAATCCAGACTTAGTGCTCAACCTTAGGTTCCTTATTTTTGAAGTGGGGATAATATCTATCTTGTTCAGTTGTTGAAAGGATCCAAAAAAACCATATATCAAAAGACATATGTTTAATAATGTATTAATATTTACCCTTTATTTATAATAAATATACCATACTAATGCAAGGCGTTAATAATTAGAAATGGGAGAAGGGAGTGTAAGGAGGTATATGGGAGCACTTTCTACTTTCCACCAATATTTCTATAATCCTAAAACTTTTAAAACAATAAAGTCTATTAGTTAAAAAAAAAGATTTGTCTGATACTTCATAAATATTCAAGATACAGTGGCTGTATTGTGATTACATACACCATGATGTTATAATGTATAAACTTTATAAAGATATTTCACTAACAATTATGTGAGATAATAGAAAAAATACATTGGTCTCTGCCTTCTGATTCTTGGCACTGAACTGCTAAAACCTTTGTAATTTTCTAAGTGATAAAAGCACTGGGAGCATCTTTTGCCCTAATGAAGTGACCCTGAGTGAACTCTTGTGTGGCTGCTGGATGAGACATGGATCCAGGACACCCAGTTAGTATCCAAGAATTACTTGTTGGTGTAAGGGAAAAATTCACACACGGATGACCAGAATCCTAGTTGGTGATCAGGAGTGGGGTTGGGAGTGGAATCCTAAATTATATAATCCATTATTTTATAAATGTTTCAATTAAATAAAGGATCATTTAATTTTAGGAAGAATAAAAATATAAGTATACATATTTTAACCTTTCAAAGTAAATATCCTTGACCTTCATTTTCATCATATAGCAGAGAACAATCCTTTTGATTAAAACAAGTCAAATCTTGAATAAAATACTATATGTATTTTAACTGCATTGCTAAGCTGGCAGAGAAGTAGGAAAATGCAGAGGCCAAAAAGAAAGTAAAATCAGTAATCTATAGTGGATATTTGAGGGCCAAAATCAGTTTTGTTTTGTTTTGTTGTTTTGGACTGAGGTTTTCTGCAGAACCCTGGATACCTGAACTTTATTCAGCCTTATGAAGGGAGTGGGGACAGGAGATAAAGCATAGGGTCCATTCAAAATGGGGAGTTCATCAGGAGACCACAATGAAGGGGTGGGGCCCTAGAGGGATACAGCATCAGAGTAGGCAGAATGATGTTAAAAAAGAGAGAAGGAAGGGAAGGGAAAGAAAAGGAAGGGAAGGGAAGGGAGGGGAGAGGTAGGCAGAGCAGAGCAGGGTATGGAAAGAATAGGAAGGGAAGCAGAGGGGAAGAAAGAGAAGGACAGGGGGAAGGGTGAGGATCTGGGAAAGGAAGGGAAGGGGAGGGAAGAGGAGAGGAGGGAAGAGGAGGAAAAGGAAGGAGAGTGGAGGGTGGGGAGGTGGGGAAAGGAAAAGGAAAAGAACACTTCAAAGAAAAACAGCCAGGGAACTTTCCTATCTCTGTGAGGCTGGGTAGATACAACTGAACCCCAAGCCTGGCCCTGGTTTGATGTTCCAGTTCATGTCACCTGTGTGGTCCAAAAAAATTTCAGTAAGTGTAGAGTTTGTTGGTCTGCCAACAAACCCCTGTTGTTGGAAAAACCCCTATAGAAGAAAGCAACTTCAACCAAGGCTTTTAAAATACATCACAAAAACATACATTAGCAAATGCCTATATGTTACAAAGTTATTTTAAATGGAAAAACAGATTACAAAGCAGTATCCACAAAATGATCCCAGTTTTTTAAAAAAATTATATGCGGGGGCGCCTGGGTGGCTCAGTCGGTTAAGCATCCGACTTCAGCTCAGGTCACGATCTCGTGGTCCATGAGTTCCAGCCCCCCGTCGGGCACTGGGCTGATGGCTCAGAGCCTGGAGCCTGCTTCCGGTTCTGTGTCTCCCTCTCTCTCTGCCCCTCCCCCGTTCATACTCTGTCTCTCTCTGTCTCACAAATAAATAAACGTTAAAAGAAAAAAATTATATGCGTGGGGCAACACCCACAATATTAAAAGAGCAACATGTTAATAGTGAGTGGAAATATAATTTAGCTTTAGTTCTGTTTGTTTATCCATATTTTCAACAGAACATACCATTTATGTAAAAATAACAATGTTAGAGGTCTTCAGGTTTCTAGATTGCAATATATAATAGAAAGTCATTTTTATTGTAATGAATAAATAATCATGAGTTAGATATCTTTGTTTATACTTCAATAATTTAAAGAAATGATTTAAATTGGAGAATTATTCAAATTAAATAGATAATATGCTGAAAATATGCATTTCATTAGCTGCATTTTTAGGAAAGGATACTAAAATTTTCTCAAAGATTGAAAGTATGCTTTGCCCTCTGTTTTCTTTTTAACCACCTCCAGACTTTCAGGTTCACAAATCTATTTCATTATTTTTCATGCAATCTCTCTGACCTCTTCAAGGATATGTATTATTCTACACTATTGGCTACCTCCTGTGAATGCTTCAAAATGAACCTTTGTAAAGGAACTTGGAAAGAAAATGAATGTGGATTATGTAAAAAGTAAAATATACATTTATGTCACTGAGTATCAGTTGAACCCTGTTTGTGCAGGGTCATGCTAAGTGTTATGAGGTGATGTAGAGGGCACCAGCTTAGACCTTTCTGAGTCTTCATTTCCCCACAAACAAACCAAAAACAATAAACAAACAAACAAAACCCTGTAATTTTATGTTACTCATAGAGATTTAGTTAGAAAAAATAAATGAAAGCAACTACCTAACATGGTATCACAGCCCTGCCCACCAGCAAGATTATCAGAGCCTATAAATAGCACAAATATAGTCCTAGATGACAAACAATTAAGGACATATTTAAGTTGTTACATTTGGTGCTAGTATATGGCAGGGTCCAAGTTTGAACCTGCATGTTGTGCACTTTAGAATTTCAAACAGGTGTATGTCCAGAAGACTGGCAGAACAAATCCTCCAAGGACCTTTCTGTAAAGAAAGCAAGAAATTCTCTTGGGGAAAATCTCTTAATACAGGAAGAGTTAGCTGAATATTCCGTCTTGGTCTAGGAAGACAGTGGCAGCTGGCAGAGATGGGTATATTTATGTAATTTGAATTGCCTCTTGCTAAGATGATTTTGCTTTGACTTTCCACTTCCTTATTCCCTATCCATCTCTTCCCTCTCCCCCCCACAACCCCCCCACCCCCCATCTGGATACTCTGTGGGAGATACTTTGTGGGAGAAAGGCCCCAGTAGAAAATGACAAGGGAACTGAAAAAGCTGTTTTCCTACACCATGCCCTTGGGATGCTGAGAGCACAGGGCATACTGAGATTGAGGTAACATGGGTTCAAAGTCCAAGGGAGAAGTTTTTCCTTCTGCAGGTTGGTATCAGCATGGCATGGCCTGCATAGGTGCTGACAGCAATGGCAGCAGCAAGACACCTTTGCTAGGCTTCCTGCACTTCAGAGTGACAGCAGAGTGTAGAAGTCTATTTTTAGCCTAGAGTTGGGTATTTATGAGCACATGTGAGACATCCTAGAAATAACCAATTATGAGGACTTCTTTCAAAGAAATAACAGATTGCATAAAAGTAGGTAGAAAATTCTATGTGTGACTACCTTTGTGACTATATATGTACCTACATATACATATGTGTGCATATATGTGGTTGGATATTGTTTTGAAATATTAAAGTTTGGCTTTCGACTCTTCACCTCTCTTAGCTTCTGGTTCTGCCATTCAGGCAATAGTAATGGTTTCCTTGAAGGTGACTGAAAATAAATCACCTCATTTTTGACACTTACCAGTTTGAAACAAGGAAAAATTATGTAAATAGGTAACAAATATTCCATTATTGAGTTTTTAAATAGTTGGGTTCCTCTTTGTAATCTATAAAAAAATATATAAAACAGGAGCATCTGGGTGGCTCAGTCAGTTAAGCATCCGACTCTTGATTTCTGCTTAGGTCATGATCTCACCATCGTGAGATCAAGCCCTGCATTGGGCTCTGCGCTAGGTGTGGAAACTGCTTGGGATTCTCTCTCCCTCTCTTTGCACTTCCCCTGCCTTTCAAAATAAATAAATAAATAAACCTAAAAAGTGAAAAAGAATTGGACTAGCAAACTGGAGGGGAACAAAAGAAAAGTTATTGATGCTCTCATGAGAAAGGGCCAGGCAGCCTTTCCCCTTGTACCTTGACCTGAGGGAATGGAAAAATGGAAATCTCAATGACAGAAAGCACTTAGAGTTTGTGGAAAGATTTAGGAGTAAAAGAGTTTTGTTGAAGGGGCCATGATTCTTCTGAAACACAAAGCCAAGTGGCCAATATGGTGCTGTGACAGTAGCTGTGGGGAGGGTCTAGGTAAGGGTTGTGCAGCCTCCCAGAACAAATTGCAGCCCAATGTGGTATGAGGAGAGCCATTGAGATTGTAGAGATTTCTAAGTGGGAATGGGAATTCTGAGAAGACTGGCTGACTGGAGGAGGCCAGAGGTCAGGACAGGGAGAGAATCGAGTAGATGCACTTCTCTACTGGGGCTAAGGCAGATGCTAAGGCTGAATGCCAATGAACGGTTCCTAAGGTCCCAAGGTTCCCAAGGTCCAGGCACAGGAGTTACATCTCAGGAGGCCATCAAAGAAAAGAGGTCACAGTGAGGATGTCTCTCACAAGATGAAAAGAAACAGGAGAGCAGCCCTATCATAGGTGGGGGCCTGGCAAAGAGTAAGAAAGAAAGAAGGACAAAAGTTGATGGTATATATAAGCAACAAGACCAGCATAAAAACACACAAGTTAGAGATGTAGCTTACAGATTACTAAGAGGAAAGCAGTCTGGTTACTAACAGGGAAATATTTTCTATGTGAAAAACTTGAGTATGAAACTCTACTTGCTGTGCAATCAGAAAATACGAGTTTCATCACAAGTAATATCCACTTATGGAATGGGGTAAGGGAAAAAGAGCTGACCTAAGTAACTTGAAAAAACAATGTTTTGCCTAGAAACTGGAAGCTAATGAAAAAATGCAAATGGATAGATGTAGACAGATACATAGAGAAATAATTATAACTATGTTTACAAACTTGGGTTAGTAATCCAAGAATCAAGTAATCCAAGAATCATAATATATATATATATATATTTATTTCTTAGATCTGTCTACTGAGAGAGGCTGGAGACCTCAGTAACAATGAACACATCCCAATGCCCAGATTTTGGTTTCTTAAGACTACTCTCCAATAAAAGGAACCAAGAGTCCCTGGAGAAATGGCTGGCTCTAGGGCCAAGGCAGGGACAACATAAGATGAATCTTCAGAATCTTGTAATGTCAGAAAGTAAGGAAGAGCTCCAAAAACAGGACAGGAGCATGTCACAGGGACTCAGGAGTCTACGTGAAAAAGCACCCAATGTCTAAAACTGGAATAATCTGAAAAATAGCAACAACAAAAGAATGTGGTATTAGATTATAACTTAAAGTATAAAAGAAATATACAGGAGTACATGTAAATAAATGATTGAATAAATAAATAGGGGAGAAAAAATCTTCATTACATAAGAATTCTTTATAATTTATGTAGATATTCCCACTTCCCAGAGAAAATGTTTAATATCTCATTCATACTTCCTTGAGTGTGAGCTGGATTTAGTTATGGACTTTCAAAAAAAAAAAAGATTGCAGAGGGTGGATGGGGAGAAAGTAACTTATAGCAAGTGGAGAAACCAGACAAACACTATCTTGGCCTGTTGATCGAGGTTAATATCACGAGAAATAATTCATATTGGTAGCATGTTCTTGCTAATGTGATGTGATGAGAAGGGCACTTCACCTCTGCTATTCTTTCAAAAAAATACACAACCTCAGCATTTGAAAAACAATAATATTGACAATGAGAAGGATAGCTTCCATTTAATGTACATTCATTCTTTGCCAGGCACAGTGCTGAGTGCTTTACTTATATTATCTCAAATTCTCTTTCTACCAATACCAGATGCTGTCATTAATATTATTATAAGAAACTCAGGGGCGCCTGTGTGGCTCAGTTGGTTAAGCGTCCGACTTCCACTCAGGTCATGATCTTGTGGTCTGTGAGTTCAAGCCCCGCATCGGGCTCTGCGCTGACAGCTCAGAGCCTGGAGCCTGCTTCAGATTCTGTGTCTCCCTCTCTCTCTGCCCCTCCCCCACTCACACTCTGCCTCTCTCTCTCAAAAATAAACAAACATTAAAAAAATTAAAAAAAAAAAAGAAACTAAGACTCATAATACTAACATGACTCATTGGGCTATATAGGTAATTTTTGATCCACATATGAATTGCAGAACCTTTTATAATAACTCACTGGAAACCATAGCACTATTTAAATCATTCATTTTTAAAGCAGGTCTATGTTACATTATATAATTATTTTGCCTTTTTACTTAGTACATCCCTTGAGCATCATTTGTCCTTCTTCAAAATATCAGGTAATATAATTTTTGTGTCACTGCATTAATCTCTAAAATAGTGTCTTGCAGATTAATGAGTGTTCAATAATTTTGATAATGCTTATTTTTTTTACAAAATTGTCATCATATTATACATATTTTGCTTTCTTCACTCAAGAAGAATTGATGGAAATCTTTCCATGCTAACCAGTATAGCTCTAATTCATTATTTTAAGTGGTGCATAGTATTTTGTGATGTGAATGGACCATAATGTTGCTTTATTGATTAGCATTTACTTTGCTCCTCAGTTTTTCCAAATAAAAATAATGCTTAAAATAAGCATGCTTATTTAGTAGCACTGTCATTTCCATGTGACAGATTCCCAAGATGTAGTGCAGAGTCAAAAGTATTTATATTTTTAATTTTAATTGATATTGCCAACATGTTTTCTAAAACAGGATGAAATGAAATTTATACCAGCAATGTGTGCCAATACTTTTGCTCATAACCTAGCCACAATAGGCATTATTGTTTTACTTGCTTTGTTTTAATTGTGACCAGTCTAAAAGCTGCTAATCCATTGAGTTTCCTCATCTTCTAGTGACTGAGCAACTTTGCATATATTCAACGACTTTTGGATTTTTTGTGAGTGGTTTCTCTACATCTTTTGTCTATTTTGCTATTAGATTATCCTCTTTTGCTCAATTTTAAACAGTTCAACATATTAAAACTCTGTCTCATAAAATGCAATTCTACTCCAAATCAATTTTTAAAAATAGGTTTGTTTACGGTATTTTTTCATAGAAAAGTTTTGAAATTTTTATAAAACGAAAGTCATTTTTCTTCTGTTTTATCTTCTTTACTGAGTATCTTTCTTGCTCCTACCTTAAATATGTAGTTCTTTAGATTTCCTTGCAAATTGATTATTGATTGACTGATTGGTTGACTGGACTCATTGTTGAATTTTCTCAATTGCTACTTTTAGTATCTATCGATATTATTATATAATTTTTCCCTAAAATTTTTTATGTAATAAACTATGGGAATAGAATTCTGAATTTTTAATATGGTGTTATCCTTATATTTGGAACAGAATGTATTTGGCCTTAGTGTGTTATCCTTTAATAGATGCCTGGGACAAGTTCCTTTTTCCAAGTACTCAGTGCTCATAACTACTAAGACAAAGCATACCAGCCACTTCCACCTTGTTAGAAACTTTCTTTGGATCTTTCAGGCCCAATTAAAAGAAATCCACTCTCAATAAGAGCCCTTTCGCCAGCATCATATAATAGTGGCTAGGACTGCCTCCATTACCCAGATCTCATTCTCTGCTCAATGGCTAAGTGACACAGCTTCGAAGCAAAGACATGAAAGATGAAAACAACAAGAGGAATTTTAGAGTTTTCAATTGGAAATTCTTCATCATATTTTTAAAAGTGTTATAAAAAGACAAAGTAATAAAAGCCAAAGACTATACAATCTGTATAAAAAAGGCACAAATATGAAATTTCTCTAAGCTGAGGTAGATCATTTTTTCTGGGGAGGTTGTAGGAGGGAATCAAGGCAAGATCTTAATATTCCAAACAAATACATGAGATTAACATAAGGAGGAGGCCCATCCAGAGAACTCACATCTTAAAACCTAGAAAAAAAAATACGTCCAAATGCATTTCACCCTGATGTTTTCCAACTTAGTACATCCTTTGAGCATCATTTGTTCTCCAACTCCTTGTCAAAAGGAGTGCCCCAATCCTGAGAGGCCCCCATGAGCCACCAGGCTTCAGGAGGTGCGAGGTTCATCAGAGCCCCTCCACTCCCCTCCCCATAGATGAGGCAGTCTGCAGCAAGCAGAAACAGTTGGGTTCTCTTATGTCAAAATGGCAAAATACCAAAAAGGAAGTTGAGAGAAGCCCTCTCTTTACTATCCAAGCCAAACACAAGCTTTCCTGATACCCTGCAATGGCGTGCCTTGTACCAAGCAGAAAACAAACTCCAAGAAACCAGTAAACAACACAAAACAAAATAAAACAACAACAACAAAATGAAAATGGTATGGTATTATTACAATAATCTGCCAGAAAATACTCAAGTGCTTCAGTATTCATTTTAATCTACATTAGGACAACAGCAGAGTGAAGATTCAAATTGCTGAACTGCCTCTGAAAAGAAACAATCACAAAAAAATTATAGTATTCCAATATATGTGCACAATGGAAAAGAGCAAAGAAGACTTAAACCATGTATGTTGTAATCTATTGCATTCTAATTGAAATCCAATTGATCTTAACAGGATTTAGATAAGGACATTTAATGGACAAACTTTTCAAAGCAGAATGGTCAATATCTCACCAAGAAGTGATAAAAATTCTTGTGACATTTTTAGTAGAGACCCAAGAGCATGAACTTTGGGATCAGAAAGACCAAAATACTAAAAGACTAAAATATTGGCATTTTTAGCTTAGCACCTTTGTGATGTTAAGAAAGATGACTTTGCATGTCTTCATCTGTAAAATGAAGACAATATCAGTACCTACTTCAAAGGAATAGTATAGGAATCTAATAAGAAAATATACATAAAACACTTGATTTAGATTTGAATGTATCATAAATTCTTATATTGTGTCTATTATCATCCCCCTTTCTCTTCTTTTTTGTCCTCCTCCACTGAGATGGAGATTAGTTTGTCACAATCTGCCCTGCCAGATATTTATTAATTTGCTGGGTATTTTGTTGTTATTTTCTTTAAAGTGTACTTGCTTTGTGAATGCCACTTCCAGATAAGCAAACAACCCTTTTCCAATGAACCACCACATTGTTTCCTCTAACTTTTTCCTATAGACACATTCTGTATTTACCACTGATGTGACTGCATTCTGATGTGAAAACCAGTGAAAATATAATTCCTAGTTAGTTTTTAACACACAATGCTACCTCTTCCACCCACACACATAACCAAGTGAAATTCTGAGAAATATAAAATCTTCATTTTGTTCATTCTTCTTAGATAAATCAGATAAACCTATCTAGTGTTTCCAAGAGGTCTACCAAAACAGCCCGTCTTCCTGCCCTTCTACCTCTCCCTTCTCATATGAGCATGACTCTGGAAATCTTGTTAAGACAGTCTGGTGGAGGGGTGCCTGGGTGACTCAGTGGGTTAAGCATCCCACTGTGGCTCCAGTCATGATTTCATGGTTTGTGGGTTTGAACCCCAGTGGCAGCACGGGGCTCTATGATGACAGTGTGGAGCCTGCTTGGGATTCTCTCTCTCTCTCTCTCTCTCTCTCTCTCTCTCTCTCTCTCTCTGCCCCTCCCTCACATGTGTGTGCACACACTTGTGCCCTTTGTCTCTCTCTCTCTCTCTTCCCCTCTCTAATAAATTAAACTTAAACAACAACAACAAAAGACTCAGTCTGGTAGAGCATCTTAAATTTCCTTCTCCCAGACCTTGAAGTGAGGCACTTACACTTTCTGAGTAAGCATATTTATTGATCATATAATCCCTTTCTATACAGTGTCTACATCTGTGAAAAGGCTTAGAATTGGGTATGTTCACAGAACAAATATGCTCAGTTAAACTTTACCACTAGGTGTCGCTCTGTCACATCCAAGCAAAAGTGGGGCCACTTCACACTACCAAAATGCTGTGCAGTCTAGGCACTTGTCCCACACCTGAGAAATATCTAACAGTAATATTGACTTTGCCACACTGGAAGCAAATAATTAAGATTAATGTAAGACCAAAGTTGGCTCTAAGTATCCTCTGATCAGGATAGAAGAACCACTTATCTCCACCAACCATGATCTCATTTGATAGGTCCCCACTTCCAAAGGGCTGAGGTACACCTGCAGTGTTTCTGTCTCCAAGAGTTTTCAGCTTTCCAAGCTCCATGATGCCAGAGGCTAATGGAAGCATTTCTTTTATCCCCTCATATCGTGTTGGTGTCATTAGCAACAACTCAGATGGGCCTCTGAACTTATAATGAAAACTAAGGTTCCTCAATATGTCTTTACCATATGAAGCTGCTATGCAAACATGATCCAATTGTTCCTCATTCTCTAAGATTCATTCTACTATTGCTGACAAATCATGGAAATTAATTTTCAGGCTGAGAATCTGGCAACTATTTTGCAGTGAGTTAGTGCACCCCAGAAAGAATTTTGTGGAGCTGAGTTCATGAAAAGCCCCAATTCTAAGCCTTCTAGATTCACACTTAGCACTTCTACTTCCAAAGATGGTCATCTCTAGAGATTTAGTAGCATGTTCTATCCATGTCTACCAAGTCTTTTTCTCCCTTTGGTACCTCTCATGAATTTCTCGAGTTTTTTTTTTTTTTTTTAACAACTATAATTAGTCTGAACCAATGATTAAAAGCAATAACAACAATAACAACAAAAACTTGTTTAATTCTAAGTTTCACAGCAGTGAGCACATTCTCACACTCACAGAGATCCACATTTATCTGACATGAACATTCTTTGAACAGAAGAATTTTTGAATTCTTCAGAAACCAGGTCTCCATTGAGACTTGGTTAAAACTCATCCCATTGGAAATTTAATGAAGGACTTCTTTAGACTTCCTCCATGTAGTAAATTTATATGGTACTGAATAGGTTTGCTTCTCTTTTAGGCATATCTTGTCTTGAACAGGACATTCTAAGCAAAATTATAATGGGTGCAAGTTCAGTTTTGTTGACATCCCTCTCCTTTACGCTATCCTTTGATCAGAAAAATAAAAATGGTGAAATGTATTTGTGGCTCAAGTACAAAGTAATTTTAATGCTGAGCAGAAAGTTGTATTTAAATTTCCAGGTTATAGATCCCACAGTGAAACTCAAATACAAGTCATGGATCCATGAGATTCCATTTCTGGCAAAATCTGAAGCAATGATGATGAATTCTAAATCTTACTCAGTCCCATAATAATATGCCCCAAATGTAGCTTCTTAAAATTATTTTAAAGTTATCTTTGGACATCTTTTTGACAGTCAATACTTTTGCACACCCATTTGAAACTTCCTTTAAAAACCGTCTCTTTCTATTTGTTTCTCTATGTATTAGTGCTCCCCTGTATCAATCCTACGAATCTCTTTGGTCAGTACCCTTAAAATTTAACCACACATGCTAACTGCTAAAAAATCTATCTTTCTACCTCTCTTTCATCTAAACATCAAGAAATGTCCCCACAGTCATGATCCTTCCCTATTTCTCTCCTTCTGTTCCCATGCTGTTAATGTGTACCTACTCTTGGAATGCTGCCCTTATCTTACATCTCTACCTCCTTCATGTATGTTTCTGGAAAGGCACTTTTCTTCTACTATGATTGATTTCTTAGGCAATAATCAGTCTATTCCCACACCCACTAATTTCAGAGAATAAAATACTCTAACATTGTAACTGCTAATGTTTTAATGATTGAATAGATAAGGAAACCCAGTGTAGAGGGGCTAAGTAACTTGCCCAATTAAGAGGTGGACTGTGAATAAACACCCAAACAGCATTAATCCAGAGTTTCAGTTAGACAGGCAGCATGAAATGATGGTTGTGAAGACCAACTCCAGACCATACTGTCTAGGTCTAAATTATCAATCTGCAGCTTACCATCCGTGTGGTCTTGAAACACCCTCTCTCTCTGCTTCATTTTTTACATTTTTCAAATGGGGATAATTACTATATTACTATTTATAGTTGTGATGAACAAATGAGTTAATATATGAGCAAAACACACACAGTAAATGAGTTAAATGAGTAAAATGTATAGTAAATATTAAATTGTTATTAAACATTGTACTGTATCATTTTTCAAATTCAAAAAATATTTTAAAAATAAATGTACAATCTATTAGTCAAAATAATATGACCAGTCTATAACTCAAGTTATAAATAGGGGTATAACTTAGTATATTTAACAGAGAAATGATTCACTAACCTGTCTATCCATATCAAATACTTTAGTAGTGAAATCCTCGATCAGAGTTTGAAACATGTAACAGATGCTTAATGATGATGATAATGATGATGATGATAGCAATAACTGCTAACATTTATTGTAACTTACTGGGCACTAGCTGCTTATTTGATGCTATGGTAAGTACTTTAATCATCCCTATTCACAGACGAGGAAGCTGAAGCTAACAGGTTAAGTAACTTGTTCAAGATTGAGAAGGAACCAAATATCAACGTTTGAACTTCAATTCACTGAGGTAATCACAGAGCTGACCGGAGCCTAAAGCTCACAGTCAAAACACAATTGAGTAGCACATACATTTTCAGATAAAGATGCTTCGAGTATTTGTAAGTCTAATCGTATTTCTTTCATTTATCTTTACATGGCATTACATTTGCTTTTCTACTCTAAAGTTGTACCATTGGTCATAAAGTCATAGAATCCATTACTAATAATAAGCTTTAGGTTCAAAATATAATTATTTAATGTAAAATGTTCCCTAAATATTAGAATAAAAAGAATTCCAGAATATGTGCCTACTAAGCCTCTGGGTGTGAAGATAGTTGTAAATTTAAAGGTAATTTTTACCAAGAACACTGTAAGCTGGCTCCATACTAGAATGGAGAAAGCTGCAGCCCAAAAAGGTTAACAAGTCACACAGACAGTAAGAGGCAGAATGGAAATTTGAATGAAGGAGGTTTTTCTGATCACAAAGTAATTACAACTAAACCGAGTGGTTCTCCAAAGTACATATTTTTTCTTAAATTTGCCAGTTATAACTTAATTTTTTCCTTATAAACAAATTTAACTTTAATAAAATCAATCTGTAATCATACCCTCAAGTGCATCTTTTTTAAAAAAAATTATTCTATTGTCACAGTTCCTTGCTTTTGAGAGACAAAATTAGTGGCGTTACACCTAGAATTTTTATAAATTGGCATCTAGTGTATTGGTGGTGAAAAAACTACACATACTATCCATCATATCCTATCTGGATATCATACGAATATTGTGTACCAGTCTAGACAGTTTCATGCCCGAGACTATAATGCAATCTGTGTCTATAAGATATAATAAATAGAATAGGTTTATTCTGTTTCTTCTCAGAAGGACTGCAAAAACAAAAGCCTTGTGTTAAACCTTCAGAAAGAAAATGTTGACTAGACTGATAATGTTAAAGCAAATTCAATAACTAAATGTAAGATGTTTTCAAAAATACCCTGGATCTTATTCTGTGTCAGACATTGTTCTAAGCACTTTATGTGTACTATTTAATTTATTTCTTATCACAACTCTGTGTGACAGTACCATTATAATCTCAATTTTATACAGGAGGAAACCGAGGCACAGAAATTTTAAGTAAATTTCCCACAGACACAATGTTAGTAAATCCTATTACTGTACTTCAAACCCAAGCAGTGTAGGTGAGGTAATCATACACCGACTCCCATATACGACAAAAACAACAGCATTAGCAATAACAGTTATGGGTCAGACACCTACATAAGCATTTTACATGTATTTTTTCACTTATCCTTGATACTAACACTATGAGATGCTACTACCATAATTCTTGTTCCACAGATGAGAAAACCACAGCAGTTAGATAACCATACAGGATCATATTACATTTTTTTTTAATGTTTGTTTATTTTTGAGAGAGAGACAGAGAAAGAGAGAGAGAGAGAGAGAATGAGAATGAGTGGGGGAGAGGCAGAGTGAGGGGCAGACACAGAATCCAAAGCAGGCTCCAGGCTCTGAGCTGTCAGCACAGAGCCCAATGTGGGGCTCGAACACAGGAACCACGAGGTCATGATCTGAGCCCAAGTCAGATGCTTAACTGACTGTGCCACCCAGGTGCCCTTTTATTAAATGGCAAGATCAGGATTTGAATCTAGCTGGTCAACAGACTCCATGCTTTTGCCTTTGGCTGAATATTAATTACCCGCATACATATTTAGTTGATATATATTTATATTTTATTCAAATATTTTATACACATTATGATCTTAGCTCCAGGAATTTAAATGTAAAATAATTACATAAGTATTTATAAGCATTTTCTATTCTTGAATATTGACCCTGCAGTGGATATTGGGGATTGATTCCTGCCTTCAACCTACCCTTTAGATTTAGAGCAACTGCAAATAAAAAAAAAAAATAAAAAAAAACCACTTTATTTCTAAGATGGCCTTGAAACTAAGACTCTGAGTGTTATCTTCTATCAATTAATTATACTTTCACAGGATTTGGAAGGCTAAAGGGATGTGGAGATTTTTTTCTACCTTGTTTCACCTTTCTGCTAGCAGATAAAGTAAAACAAAACAAAACAAAATAAAAACGAAAGTAAGTTTGTTCCACCGCAATGTTCCAAAGACTGTTATCTAGATTCCTGAGTGACTAGGAGAATTTGGAACTGCGACAGTAATCTTCCTAATTTCACATCCTCATTTCCAGATCAACCGTTGGATGTTCTTGAATTCATGGCTCCAATGGCAACTGCCAAGGTGGTAGCTTCCCTGATGGCCCAGGCCTTCATTAGTCTGAATGCCACTCCCAGAAGTTCAAAGTAAAATCCACCCCTTCACCCTCCGGTGATTTGTTGTACTTAATTTATTGTATCAAATCCGCTTCTTCTTAAAACATCTAGCGTGCTTTTCATTTCCTGTGCTGAGCCTTGACTGATACAGTATTCATTGTGGGAACTGTATTACTGCTCTCCAGCAGCAGTTCTTGGAGCTGATGACTTTGAGAGACTGTGGTGCTGTAGTACCTGACAGTTTTATCTTTCCATACACTCCAGTCCATCCTCCTCACCTAATCCTCTTTCCTTTAGTAACCCTGTCCATTCCCTGCTTCAAAACCATTAACGAAAACCATTTGATGGTCATGCCTAAGATGTGCTTTGCTCCCATTTGAGGAATATTAATATCCTTTTGGAAAGAGATCATTCAGAAAGTAGAACATTCAAAATCAAATAGATTTTGATTTAAGTCACTTAAAAATAATGTTGCTGATGAAAATAAGTTTTGTAAGTTTGTTTGTTTGCTTTGCTTTTCTCTGGTATATTTAAACCAGAAAATGTGTCCTGGTATCTAGTTCCTATCTCCTGCCACTTTTCACCATTAGTGCAACACCCTTTGGTGCTGCTATTGTTACTGCCTCACCTTTGCCCTAAAAATTGTTTCAAAAAAGGCTGTAGGTACTGTATTTGATACCTGATATTTGCCACAAACTATAAATGTCTACAAGACATGTGTATAAAGACTGGAGATCAAAACCATGCCAAGCCCCTTACCTCTGCCACAATTTTGCACAAAACCCTTGGTGCAATAACCTTTTTTGAAAACACTGTCAATTTTTCCCCAGCGTATCCTTTATTAGCAAAATGGAGTTCAGCCTAGGAGTAGGCATTTTAAAAAGTCCCAAATCCATTCAGTTAAAAAGCTCAATAACTTCATATCAAAGAATAAATATTGGTACCAGAGCACCTTGCTGAATTTGTACTCAGCTGCACACTAAAATAAATACCATACATATTTATACGTGACGGTTGTTGGGAAGAATATCAGAAGGGTAAACAACATTTGGGAAAAGCAACAGCCATTTGCTTCTTTGTACCTGACCAAAAATATGTTCAGCTGGTATTTGTGCTACTACATAGATGGGCGCCTACAGCCCATCTGATACTTCTGCTCCCGTCTTCTTCCCCTGCAGAAGGGAGGGAGAAGACAGATTGAAAACTTTGCCCAAGTCCCCAGATGCCACAGCCAAACAGAAAAGTATCCTAACAAAAGACAAAGTCCCTGTCACTGGGAACTGGCTTAGCTCCTACTTTTTGTCTCTGGATGGCAATTTTTGTAGAAAAAACAAATATGAAGTAAAATACAATTCCCACTCTCAAAGTGTCTTAAACACTAGTTTGAAAGTTAATCAGGTGAATGCGCTTCTGTGAAAGGAACTGGAACTTTTTGCATTCTGGTTTCCTTCCAGATCTTTTTCAAAAATGCAAGTAAAATTCTCATTACTATTTTCTTATTATTCCATTGTGTTTTTCCTACACATTGGAATTCATTGATTTTTCCTCTAGTTATGATTCTTTAAGTTCAGATTGGAAGCATGGAATTTCCTTATCAAATAGTATTTGATGCCACAAGATTATTTTAATTTACATTTATTATAAATAATCATTTGACGAAACAAATAAACATCTACTGCATGTTCAATGATAGGGCCAGCAGGGTAATATTTGAGTCTTTAGTTTCCAATGATTTATTACCGAATATTTGCAAACATAACAAAAATGTGAAAGAATTATACAATTAAAACCAGAGTCTACAATTAATATTTCACTATATTTTCTTTATTATGCATCTTTCCACTTCTCTGCCCTATTTGGGGATTTTGTAATCAGATATAAGAGGAATCAGCTAAAAAAATTAAGAAGTTTATAACTAACTAAATAGAAATCTCCCCACCCTTAATAATGTTTTCAACATTTTTACTTTACTTTTTCCTTTCTAAAAATTACTATAAAAATTTGGATAATGTTTGAAGTGAATGCTGGGATTATGACTCACTCATATCTCAAATGTTTTCTGCAGGTTTTCTCATGTTTTTCAATAAAGTAGGATTTGTTGAGCAGTAGAGGACAAAGGGTTATCGCTGAGTATCAGACTAATATATAAAGCTCCTTACATGCCATCACACTGCCCTCGATTTTTAAATAATGGGATTTTATAAAAAGACTAAAAAAAGGACTCTAAAGCGATAAACTACAGAGAGATACAAGATGCTATTGCCAAAAACAGATAGCACTCAATTAGTTTTTTTAAAGGCATTCTTATCACATCTTCTCCTAATATTAGCTTTCTCAATAAACAATAGCCTGCTGCAATATTGCCAGGGTCGCCCAGCTGAGATGACAATGTGCAATGACAGATGATCGGGACCATCGAATGGTTGATGTTATTCACAAATGGCACTCACTGGCCCTTCGGTTTTTAAGATTATTCTATGACTCTAGCATGAAACCAGATTAATATTTATGTGGGAAGAGAGATGAGAAATGCATTTTCCTGCAATAAAAAAGGAACTAAAAATATTCTGTGGGTCCATTCCCAGCTACTAACTTTTATCTAATTGAGTTTGATATGTACGTAAAAAGCAACAAACACAAATCTTTCAGCTTTTTAAAAGGCTTTAAATCTTGTATGTCTATTCAAGAACTTAGTTAAGGTTTTCATATTGTATTCGGAAAAAAAAATATCTACAATTTAAAGTAGAATGCCACCGTTCACACTAGGTTATGCCATTCTCTGGTATGTATGTATGTATGTTTGTATGTGTGTATTTATTTATTTATGTTTTTATTTATTTCTGAGAGAGAGAGAGAGAGAGAGAGAGAGAGAGAAACACAGAATCCAAAGCAGGCTCTAGGCTGAGCTGTCAGCACAGAGCCTGACACAGGGCTTGAACCCACGGACTGTGAGATCATGACCTGAGCCAAAGATGAATGCTTAACTGACTGAGCCACCCAGACACCCCAGTCACTATTTTTTTCTAACATATCAATTAGTACATTAAACTGCTGAGTCAAATTAAAGTTTAGAATATTTTATAATCTGTTCTTTTTATCCAGAATATAGATAATATGTAGTTTTAAAACCAAAAAAAATCATTATTTTAACCCATCTACCTAAAAAGTGTAATTTCAAGATATTTTGGGACATTGGCCAATTTGACAGTGTTGAATCATCTGACTTTCTGAAAGGAAATTTAAATTTTACTTACAGGCTAGCACAAAAGTAAGATATCAATATCCTTGTAACATTATAATATCTCCAATTCAACACATAATGCAATTACTACCTTATGATAAATAAAAAAAAATCTTAACATTATCTGTAATGCCCTGAAAAGTGTGGCCCCTTTCTATCTTTTCAATCTCCTCTGGAATGATGTTCACAGGGTTTCCAGGTGAGTCAACTGTCTAGGTTTCTCCTACCTTCATAAACTTCTTCTTCTCTGACTTTTTTTAGGATTCTCCCTCCTTCTCTCTGACTTGGTATCATATTCTGTGCCTTGAACATTATCCTCTATTCACCCCTTTGCTGTCCTTATCCAATCCCATGTCTTTAAAGATCATATATTTCTTAATGGCAATCAAATTTATACCTCCAGTTTCAATAGCTCCCTAAACCCCAGATTCAGTATTAAAAGGGGCTTTAGGACCCACTACATATCAGGAGGAAAAATTGAACCCTTTCAGTGATGTGCTGGACTAGTAAGAACAGATTTTACACATATCTTCCCAATTCTGCATTCAGTGACATCTCATTAGAAGACTGAAATTGGCCATAATGGGAATATTTCACCCCTGAAAGCCAGCAAGTGGTACAAATCCTTGCCCCCTGCAGAACTAGCTTAGCAGCAAACAAATGCCTGTGATATCCTGGAGAGGCCCAAGAAAATGAGGGCCAAGAAGATGCTGAGTACTTAAGATGCCCTTGTGGTGTGTGTGTGTTGGGGAGGGAGAGATTGTTTTAGTTATTCCTTCAAGATCATTTTCTAAATCTATTGCTTTGGTTTATTTAAAATATTTCTATATACACAAAGTTCCAAATCCTGATCAGCAACTAATTTCGTTTGTCTTGGGATATTTAACCTATTCATTCAGATGGAATAACATGGTTAGACCAATATATGAAGTTAGAAGAAACAAATTTAATTACTTTAAGGAAAATTTTACTAATAATTATTATTTGGATTGGGATCCTATGGTACTACCACCTCTAACTCCCTCCCAATGCAGATATTTAGATCTAGGAGGAGATACTTAACACAAGCTGGGCAACGAAATTTTTTCTCCTGGAATTTGTAGGGCGGTTAGCTCTTGATAGCCAAGTTGGAAAGTCATATTTATATCTTCCATCTGACACTAGTGCTGTGAAGAGCAATGTGTTACAGAGCAGAGGAAATCACAAAGCAACTAGGAGAATAAAGAAAATATGCAAAGAGAAACAGTGCTAAGAGATCTTGTGGTCCAGGAAAGAGAGGGCAACATGACATTTCATAACCTGCAATCCCATGAAGCATGGCTATTCTGCCTGCAATTGGGTTTCACATGCTTCAGTTCTGTTCTTTAAATGAACACTTCTTTAGTTTAGAAGTTCTTATTAAAAATGCCATTTCAGATTTAGTTGAGAAAAAATATTCCATTAATATCCGGTATGGAATTAAATTGACCTCTTGCAATCACTTAGCAATCACTTAGATGTTTAATAATCATCTCAAAATTTACATCCAAAAGTGAACTCCCGAATTTCACCCCAAACTGTTTCATGCACATTTCATCTTTTTCTTCACATAAATGTCTCCTTTTTTTTCTAGTCATTCAAGCTAAAACCATTTGATTTTGAATTCTTTTCTCTCACATAACTACATCCAATCCCATATAGCATGTCATGTTGGCTCCATTTTCTGAATGTATTCAAAATCTGAATTTCTCATCATCTCCATTGCCACCAAGCTCTTCCAAGCTATTATTCTCTCTTGCCTGGATTATTGCAATAACTCTGAGTTAATAGTGCTCGTTTCTGCCTTTCTCCACCTCCACTCTTCCCCAAGTCTATTTTCTACACAGCAACCAGAGTAAATCATCCCTCTATTCAGACAACACTATGTTAAGCTTCCTTCCCATTTCCCTCAGGCTCAAAGCCAAAAAACCATATAATGACTCCTCCTCTTTAGCTCTGTAACCTCACCTCCAACTATTCACCTCTTCATTTATTTCCTTCCAACTCTATGTTCTTCCCTGCTTTCCTGAAACACCCTTCCCTTCAGGTTCTTTGCCTTTCCTGTTCCCATTTGCTTAGAAATTCTCCTTAGTTATCTGCTTATTTCAATTCCTCACCACCTTCAAGTGTTTACTCAAATGTTACCTTATGACTACAGATTTTCCTGGCCATTCAATTTAAATTAAAACACCCCCACCCCCCAGGACATCTTATCCCCTTTCAAGCTCCCTTCTGCCATATAATTTACAAGCATGTAATGCAGTATATATTTAATCCCTTTTGTTTATTTCGTTTCTCTCCACTAGACTATATATAAACTCTGTGCTGGCAGAAATGTTTGACTGTTAGATCACAACTGCATCCCCTTGTGCCTAGGAAGGTGTTTAGCATATAGTAGATGCTCAATAAGCCCTTGAATAAGTGAATGAGTACATTCAAATAATAAATAAAAATATTTGTGGGGGTGAAGTTGGGAGATGGCTGAATTACACAAACTATTTGCCTCCACTGCCCTAATTCAATGGAATATTGCCAACTCTTTGTTTTGTTCTATTTAGATTCTGCATCTGTGTAGATTCCGTTTCCAAAATTTGTGGATGTATAGTAATTTAGTCAGGAAAAAAGTTGTTTCCATGGATGCCTGGTAAACTGATTACAATGAAATTGGCACTGGGTTCTATAATATGACACCATGGCATATTAGAATTCTAATTTACACTATAAAGTTTTTCTAGTGGCAGAACGGGTACTTTCCCAGGTCTTTTTTTTTTTTTTTTTAACAGAACTTAGATAAATAGCCCATGTTGTATCTGGCATCTGATCACTCATAGCAATCTTCTCAGATAAAAACACAATGTCAGTGAGAAGAAAGGAAAAAATATCCTGCAGAATAGAAAGGAATAATCCCTTGCAAAACCATCTCTGGATGCTAATGAACCAACAATAAAGGCCCTATTATGAAATTGTTTTGAGTGATATTGTTCACATTAAGTTTCAGTGATGCCAAAGGCAGAATCACCCTGAGGCTTGGACCCATCAGCTAGGACAATGACATTTAAGCTCAGCAATTTTAAAAATGGTTGGTGCGTCTAGTTTATATCAGAATGAAAAATTGGAAACTTGAATTTTATTTTTAGTCTTATTTTGACATTATTGATCATATTCTTGAGCAGAAAACAAAGGAAATACCCTGAAATACACACAAACATATATCCTAATGAGACAATACCAGCATTTAAAGTGTATGGAGTCCTCCACACCCATCCCCAGGCTGAAAGAGTAATATGTGCTTGTTTTGAATTTCCTGTGTCCTCACACTCTAAGATTTTGAAATCTGGTTAGATTGGTAATTGCTTCCATTGCCATATGTAGACACTTTAAATAATGATGTAGGTGATAGGAACTGGAGACGAAATGCATAGTCAATATATTTTGACTTGCTCATAAATCTAGGAAATTTAGAGAATCTGTAGTCATTAAGTAATGTTTGAAATCATATGTGGATAATGAATTCCTCCATGGCCCTCCAAGGACAACACAGACTCCAAATTAGACACTAGAATTTTGTACTATATGAATGTGATACTGAGATCAGATGTTCAGCATTTTGGCATATTTAATAAACCATACTTGACACAATTGTATTTTTTAAATGTACAGTAAAAGTTATGTCACAAACGAAGTAGTTGATTTAGGAAACGTTTAAGTCTTCAGTTGTAAAACTGAGTATTAAATTTGAACAGCTGGATCTTTTTGGCTAACTCTAGTGAAGGGATGGGCTAACCTCCTCTATGATTAATCCTCATATCCTTGGTAGACCATTCTGGAATAGTCCAACTTAGAAATTCTTACAAAGTTAAAGTTTCTACGAATGTAAAGATCATGTAGGACAGATGATGAAGAGGGTGTCTTCTCATGAAATTTGAGGCCTGAGAAGAACACTAGAGCTCAGCTTCACTCAATTTTTTCATTTTACAGATAAGAAGTTGAAATCCAGAAAAGCAAAGTAATATGGACCCATAATAGTAGTTACAATTGCATTATGTGACTAAAGGGGATCTGAGTATGCCATCCCAAAATATGTCACTCTGGGAAAAGGATGATTTTGAGTTGAAGGCAACTGAGAAGCAACAGATATAGGAAGAACTCTGCTCTCCCACTTTCTGCTAAAAGCAGGGCATTAGTTTCCTTTGGTAAGTTTCTCCATGTCTATCAAAATTCAAAGTACAATCATCAGCCACTTTACTGCTGCATCACTTGAGCACTTAGAAGCAGTCCTAGCACACACTCAATGCTCAATAAGTATATTTGATTCACAGAAATGGATTCCTTTCATTCCTTTTGCTTACCTTCTAATTCATTTTCAAAGGGGCAGAGTGATCTTTTCAGTTCTCTAACACTATCATGTCATTCTCCTATTAAAACCCACATTGGCTTTCCATCACTTTTTGAAAAAAAAATTAATAAGCCTTAAATGCTCCTGCATGAATGGATTGGTTAATACTCTATCTTGTACAAAACAAGATGAGAAATGTGAGTCTGTGCACTTGTAATTTATTACCACTGTATAGGATTTGCACTGTGATGTCAACCTCCACATTGAATAATTGGGAACTGTGAGTGTGCCAAACTTCAATGGATGCAAGAGGAGAGGATATTGGGGGAAAGGATATCCCACATGGCACACACATTTTAAAATAAAATTTTTGATTATAAGTATTTTCAGACACAAACGGAGAGAATATATAACTCCATATACTTATCACATAGTTTTAACAATTATCAATATCTTATTTTACATTCCTTTCTTATAGCTAAAGTATTTTAGGAGAACTCCTAAACCTCATGCCACTTCATTTCAACTTTTATTTATTCATTTATTTCTTTACTTACCTATTTATTTACTTTTATTTATTTTTATTTGTTATTTTTATTTTAGAGAGAGAAAGCACACGAGCAGGGAAGGGGCGGAGGGAGGACAGGAAGAGAGAGGAAGAAGGGAGGGAGACAGAGAGAATCTTAGGCTCCATGCTTAGTGCAGAGCCCAACACAAAGCTGGATCCCATGACACTGCGATCAAGACCTGACCCAAAATCTAGAGTTGGATGTTCAACAGACTGAATCACCCACGTGCCCCCTCATTTCAACTTTTAATGGGCACCTTAACAATATGCACACTTCCTGATAAACTTCAATGCTGCTATTCTATTAACAAGAAAAGTAAGAGGTGCTTGACATTATCTGATTCAAAAGCCATATTAAAATATTTAAAATTCTTTCAAAAAGTGTCTTTTGTACATATGAGTTATTAGAATGAGGATCCAAACAAGGTCCATAGATTGTGTTTGGTTATGTCTCCTAAATTTCTTAATCTGAAGCGGTCCTCATTCTCATCTTTTAAAATGTTATCCCATTGACTTAAGACACAGGGTTCGAGGTCCTACAGAAAGTCCTACATTCTAGATGTTTCAGTTTGATTCCTTTGTGGTCACATTTAATTTGTTTTGCCACAAAATTTTCTGTAAATTGAAAGTTACCCCAAAAGACTTGAATAAATTCAGATGAGTGTCCTCTTGTATTTTCTCCCACCAAGAACACTGAAGTGATGCTGTGCATTTCTCATAGCATTACAGAAGAGGCACACAATGTCTGATTCTCTTCTTAATGATACTAAAATAAATGTGGGTTCAGGTGGTGATGGACTGACCCCCTCCATTACAATATTACCAATCACACTTTTAACCAATACCGTCCTTCTTTGATTATTTTTGTCTTAATTAGGTTTTAAGGGTTTACAAATGATCATTTTCCAACTCTATCAATTCTTCCATATTTATTTGTTGGAATTTCTCTGTAAAAAAAAGAACAAAAAACAAAATAAAAAACACCTTTTCCCTCGTCAACTAAGGCTGTTTACCCTAAAATGTAGTTCATATAGATAAAGCAGGATTGTTTTTAATTATCTTCCATTAATTGACAAGATCCAAGTCTAGGTCCAAGGTCTAGTCTGCGTATATGTGTGTTTCTACAGCTCCGTTGAGATATTTCACATATTATAAATCATAGTTTACAGTTCAATGCTTTTCAGTATATTCACAGACTGTGCAGTCATCAACCTAATCAAATTTTAGAACATTTTCAATACTCTTGAAAAATCCCTGCCCATTAGCAGTCACTTCCAATTATCCCTACTTCCCAGTCTTAAGGTAACACTAATTCCATGTCTGACTCTATAGATTTCCCTGTTCTGGCTACTTCACATAAATGAATCATGTGGTGTGTCATGTTTTGTGATTAGTTTCTTTCACTTAGCATAACGTTTTCAAGGTTTATCTATATTGGACCATGTATCATCATTTCATTCTCTTTTATTGCTGAATAATATTCTATTGTATTAATAAAACATATTGTTTATCCACTTGGGTGATATCATCAATAATACTGCTATGAACATCTGTACAGGAGTTTTTACATGGGCTTACTTTGAATAGATACCTAAAAGTGGAATTGCTGGGTCATATGGTAATTTCATATTGAGCCTTTTGAGTAACTGTCAGACTTCTCCAAAGCAGAGGTAAAATTTTACATCCCCATCAGCAATATATGACTGTTATGATTTCTCTATCTCTTCATCAACACTTGTTATTGTCTTTCTTTTTATCTTAGCCATCCTAGTGGTATGAAGTAGATTTTAATTATGCTTTTGATTTTCATTTCTCTAATGATCAAAATTGCTGAGGATCATTTCATATGCTTACTAACCATTTGTATACCTCCTTTTGAGAAAAGTGTATTCCAATTCTTTGATTATTTAAAATGTTTTTTAAGTTTATTTTTTTATTTTGAGAGAGAGACAGAGAGAGAGCAAGTGAGCAGAGGAGGAGCAGAGAGAGAGAGGGTGAGAGAGAATCTAATGCAGGCTCCTCATTGTCAGCACAGAGCCTGATGCAGTGCTCGAACCCACGAAGAAGCCATGAGTTCGTGACCTGAGCAGAAACCAAGAGTCTGATGCTTAACCAACTGAGCCACCCAGGGACCCCTGACTGTTTTTTATTTTGCTACAATCCTATGGGAATTTAATCCATTGGTACAGGTTTATTTAACTTTAGTTACTACAAACAATCCTATCTCCATATATTTCTATTCTTTACTTCATTATTTCCTCTCTAATCTTTTCCCCCCCTTCTATTTCTAGATTCTTAGGGTGGAAAGGTAGATTGATTTGAGATCTTTCCTCTTTTTAAATATAGGCATTTGCAGCTATAAATTCCCCTCTCAACATCACTGTAGTTGCATCCCATTACTTTCAGTATACTGTTTCCATTTTCAGTAATATCAAAGTATTTTTTAAAATTTCACTTATGATTTCTTCTCGACATATTGGTTATTTAGGAGGGTTCATTTATTTTCCACATTCTGTGAATTTCCCAATTTTTCTCAATGTTGATTTCTGATTTAATTACATTGTGGCCAAAGAACATACCTTGTATGATTTTAATACTTATAAATTTATTGAGTCTTATTTTATGACCTAGCATATTTCCATCCCGGGGAAAGTTCTCACTGCCCTTGAGGAGGATGAGTGATCTGCTGCTGCTGAGTGCTGTGTTCTACAGGTGTCCATAAAGTCTAGTTGGTGTTTAGCCTTAAGTTTTCCATTTCCATGTTGATCTGCCTAGTTCTATCCATTATTGAAGTGGGGAAGTGAAGCCTCCAATTATTATTATTGAATTATCTATTTCTCCCTCCAATTCTGTCACTTTTTGCTTCATGTAATTTAGGGCTCTGTTAGTAGGTGAGTATGTTATAGATGATTGGCCAATGTTCTTGGCATTATCTTATTAGCTATTACCTTACTTTGCTAGCTTAAAAGCAATGCTTCTATTAATATTTCCTGTTAATCCTGAAAACTACTTTATTCCCAATTAATACAAATTAGTGGGTTTTTTTCTACATCTAAAGTTTCTATACCCTAATATAATAGTTCCCATTTGGAAGTGTGTGAAATTCAATCTTTGCTTTTTAAAACAGATTCTTTAAAAATAATCCAATGGACTTGTAAATATGAAACACCACTATGACATAATTTTTTTTAATGTTTATTTATTATTGAGAGACAGAGAGATACAGAGTGTGAGCAGGGGAGGGGTAGAGAGAGGGAGAGACACAGAATCTGAAGTAGACTCCAGGCTCTGAGCTGTCAGCACAGAGCCTGATGCGGGGCTCAAACTCACAAATTGTGAGATCATGACCTGAGCTGAAGTTGGACGCTTAACCGACTGAGTCACCCAGGTGCCCCTATGATATAATATTTTAAGGATGGATGATGCAGTGAAATGAATAAAGGTTACAAATCTGAACATTAATATGGCAAAAACCATGCATAAGTGTTGTCAAGAAGTGATCACAAAATGGTAGATGGATCACCTTTAAAAGAAGTTCAGGGGCACCTGGGTGGCTCAGTAGGTTAAGCATCTGACTTTGGCTCAGGTCATGATCTCACAGTTCATGAGATTGAGCCCCACATCAGGCTCTGTGCTGGTGGTGCAAAGCCTGCTTGGGATTCTCTCTCTCTCTGCCCCTCCCCCATTCTCTCTCTCTCTCTCAAAATAAATAAACCTAAAAAAATAAAAAAAAAAAAAGAAGTTCATGCCTGATAACTGATGCATTCGCTCTAAGAATACTTTGCAAGCATGTTATATTAAAACACTGAAACTGTAGAGAAGAGGAGAGAGGAGATAGAAAACTCGGGCTCCATGCAACATAGAAATTCTATGACTTCCTATTAAAGTAATGAAAATGCATATGGAGCAAATATCAATAGGAAGATATAAACAGAAATGAAAGGCTGAAGACAAAGCTATAGCAACTTAAGGGTAATTTGTTAATCTCTATCATCTGTAACCAATATCCACAGCTGTGCACAGAAGACAGGCAACAAGGCTTGACTTGCATATAATGTTCTATAAATTACCTCCATATAGTTTAACTTCAGTGAAAGGATGGACTAGACAAAAACCTGTCCACAGAGAAAAGGAAAAGACATAACCTGTCTGATATAACCTGGACACTGGGCAGGAAAAAAAACTTAACTGAAAATTTATAACCACAGTTCTTCTCTCATGGGTTTAGGATTATAATTTATGCTAACTGTATGGTTCCCAAAACTCCAAACTCCAAACTGAATTTGTATTTGTTCTATGATAAGGGTATCCCAATAACCTGGAAAGAAGCCATGGCAAAACTTTTCTAAAATATTTATAGACTCATAATCCAAAATTTACATAAAGCCCCAGGAAATAGCCACCAGAGAAAGTAGAACAACACATTGCAGACTTTGACCCCCAAGAATTTCAAATTTTACAAGTATATGAGATCTAATGAAAATTAATTAAAGTGTAAAGAAATAAGATTGAAACAAAAAGATGAACAAATAATAAAATAAAAAACAAATAATAAAATAAATATCAAGTGATGTGGAAAAGACCTAAGTGGATTGCTAGAGATGAGAAATAAAATAATGGAATTATAAACTTCCATACTGGTTAAGTTGCAAAATAGACATTGTAGAAGAAGAATGGGTGATCCAGTTGAAGAAACTGAGAGAATTAGCAAACATGAGACGTAAGTTAGGAGATGTGAAGAAAAGAATGAGAAGTTCCAGTGTAAACCTAAAGGAGGTTTAAAAGGAAAGTGTATATTGGAAAAGATGAAATGTTCTAGAGAACAGGGGGTAAGAGTTAAGAGTAATATAAAATATAGAAATTCAAGATTCTGGAATCCCAAACAAGAAAAATAATTTACCTACATCTAAACACCTTTTAGGCTGTAAGAAATCAAAGACCAAGAGAAGATTTTAAAAGAATCAGAGGACAGGGGCGCCTGGGTGGCGCAGTCGGTTAAGCCTCCGACTTCAGCCAGGTCACGATCTCGCGGTCCGTGAGTTCGAGCCCCGCGTCGGGCTCTGGGCTGATGGCTCAGAGCCTGGAGCCTGTTTCCGATTCTGTGTCTCCCTCTCTCTCTGCCCCTCACCCGTTCATGCTCTGTCTCTCTCTGTCCCAAAAATAAATAAACGTTGAAAAAAAAAAAAAGAATCAGAGGACAAATATAGTTACATAAAAATGAGTGACAATAAACATGGCAGCAGTGAGAGACCCAAATTAATATTGGTGAGGTACTAAGAGAAAATCACTATAGACCAAGAATTAAATATATAGCTTATCATTCATGACCAAAATAGAAATAAAGATAATTTCAGATAAATAATAGTGAGGACATTCTAAAGGACATAATTCTGGAAAAAGAAGTTTCCCAGAAGGAAGTCAGAGATGCAAGAAGAATTGATGAGCAAAAAGAATTGGAAAAAACAAAAAATCTAAACAAATATTAGTGTATAAAATAATAAGCAGTTGGGTATAAGAATACTGAATAATAGTTTCCAAGTCGGGATGTTGGATTTCAGATGCATTTCTCCCTTCTCATAATATTGTTCTTGGCATGCCCAATGCCATTTTTATTCAAATTGGTTTTAATATAACCTCTCTTTATTTGTTATGTTTTCTCTTTGTAAGCATATGGATAATTTAACATAATCTTGATGGGTGTCTTGCTGTATTTATTTTTATGGGTACATTGAGGGCTTATTTAATTTGCTCTCATCTTAAATGTTTGGAAAATTTTCTTCCACTATTTCTTTCATAATATTCTCCCTTCATTTTTTTCTATCTTTACTTTTTGAAATTCTAATATTTCAGTTTAGATTGATCCTCTAATTTTCTTACATTTTGTCCTCATTTTTCTTTTTTTTTTTTTGCATTTTTGTATACTTCATCCTTTTCTTTTGAGAGATTTATCTTGCCAACGTTCTTGTTTTTGTCTTTAATGTTTATTATATTATTGGTTTCTAAGCAATGTTTTGCTTGTTCTCAGCCTCATTTATGTACTTCTTTAAGTTTGTTCAGTCACAACTTCTGGAACCTTGACTACTTATTTTATGAAAAGCTCTGGTGGGTCATCTCTCTTCCCTTTCTAGAACAAACAGATGTCTGGCATCTCTTGCACTGAAGTCAGGTTCCAGGGCCTCCAAGGTGACTGCCAAGGTGGGAGTCCCTGCCTACTGGATACCCAAGTCCCACTCAGCTGAATCCAGTCCCATTACTTGCAAACTAACCTGAAGCTCATAGCAGCTGGCTTCCTCAGCAAACACATTATACTCTGTGAAGACTGAATCTGAAAGATCTACTCTACATAATTTTGTATATCTAAACTCCTCATCTTGAGAAAGGACTAATTTGAATATTTTTACCTAGTTATTCATTAGGTTGTATCAGAGAAAGGCACTTAAATCAAATCTTTCTTCCAGAGAACTTGCAATTACACTGTCTTGAGGTCCATATCACTGTCTCCAGACAATTTTATTTTGTTTTTTATTGGCCTATAATTTAATTGATACAGAAAAATCAAAGAAAGAAATCCTGCCAAATAAAACCTAGCTAAAAGAATAGGAAAAGCACATGTCCACAAACAGGTACCTAAAGCTGCCCCAGTGAAATTTAAGAATTTAAAAGAGGCCAATTCAAATGGGAAAGATGTCACAAAGCAAAACATATAAACATATCTATAGCTCACATTTGTTTTGATCACACGTTCCTCTAGGAAACACATGGCAACTAGGAAGAAAATCCTATTTTCACTGCCAGCAGTTAAAGGACTAACCTGCCTTGGAATCCAAAGTATTAGGAGTGTTGTATGTGTTTTAAAACTCATCAAGTGCCACTTTACAGGAATGTTAGAGATTCACTTTTGCAGTAATGATAACTGTTTCTATTATAGAAATATCATTTGCTGAATATAGCTTTCAGGCAAAAAGACCACTATGTGAGTTAATAGACTTCAGGTTCTAATTAAGTGCTGCTCTTTGGAGAATGGTTTACATATGGGTACCCTAGACTTAATGTTTTATTTAAACATAGCTTGTTTTTATAACAAAGGATGGGAAATATAAAAGCATAAACTGAAAAATATCCCAAGGGGTTATATATTGCTTCTCTTTAACCACTGGAGAATTGTACAACCCACTTATCATGGGGTTGTCTGTTCTTTGCTAAAGAATGAGGGTGAATCTTAAATTATTCCAAGTAGCTCACTTCGATTTCCTACGACCATTTCTATCAGGAGACAGAAAAGTATTTGGGGAACAATAAAGTGCTATGCAAATGCAAGTTTTTATAATTAGTATTAAGACCTGTTCTCTATTCCCAGAAGAGGAAAATGACTAGACATTTTGCATCTTATAAAAATTCTTGCACCCCTGAAAACACTAAGATGTTATTCTTCAGCTTTCTCCATGCAAATAAAACTCACATTTTACTTTTTCCTAATTAGCCTTACTTCTCAGTCTGAGTTCGTTCTCCCTATTGGACAATTGCCAAACTTACCATGCCAGAAATATAAAACAAGTAATAAACTAGCAGAAAATGGGGTGATTTTTGTTAAATTTTTGATATTTTTAACAGATAAAGGTCAACCTCTAATTCAAGTCAATCATGTCTAATACTTATATTTTAATTTTTACAACTTTTAATTATGAATAATTTTAACATGAAAATTGAAAGACTACTACATCACCAGGAATGTCTACATCACCAGGTGGTCAATTTGATTCAACAATTATTAGTGTTTTCTTATAGCTGATTATCTATCATACACCCACATGCACACATACACAATTTTCCAAATTATTTTAAAGATGCAGATACTGCATAATAATAATGCAATTATCTCACCAAAAAACCTCCAAAATCTCATTCAGTGTCAAGTCCATGATCAAATTGCCATAGTCATCCCACAAACATCTCTCCCACAATCTATATATTATAGGTAGTTTCTGATTTAGCTCTCCAATTTTTTTATTGAAAAAAATATATTATATATATATATATATATAATTTATTTTTTATTTGAGTATACTTGATGATACACAATGTCACATTACTTTCAGGTATACAGCATAGTGATTCAACAAGTTTATGCATTATGCTATGCTCATCACAAGTATGGCTACCAACTGTCACCACACAACTCCATTTCAATGCCATTGACTACATGTATATTATGTGAAAGGAAGCATGCTGTATGCAATTCTACACTTTGTTTTGTTCATTTAAATTGTATTCTTGTGATCCCTGTATATCAGCGCATACTGGTCATCTTCATTTCTCTAACCTCATGGGGTTACTGTGACTATGGGTTAATATATGCAAAAGGCTTAGCACAATGGTCATAAAATAGCAAGCTCTCCATAAATGCTAACTGCTGTCCTTTTAGAGAGATTATATAAGAATCCTGGAATTAATGGAGAAAAACACTATGCTGTTTTCAGGGAAAGGTATATATAAATACACACACATATGTGTAAATTTACTCCAAGATATTTACTAATTTAATGAAATATGATTGCTGACTTTGGATTGGCTATCAAAAAGCGGTAGCAACACCTTTTTTCCTTATTGTCTTCAACTTCAGAGGCTGAACACCTTTACTACTCAACTCTCTGGCCTCTACTGCAGCTAATGATGTCAGGGAACATTAGTATGGTTATTGAGAGTGTGTGAGCATCCCTTACATACTTTTATCCTATAAAGAGGCAAAGTGTCACTGGGAAACTAGGAGTACAGTTTTCTATGGGTTCATTTTCCTCCTTCCTCCATCTTCCTGCCTAGAACTCAGCTCTGTTGACTAATGGTACATGGGCTATCTTAGGACCTTAAGATAAGAAGCTTGAAGGCAAAGTCTTGTAAGTTAAAGATGGATGAATTGAAAACAGAAAAAAAAAAAAAATCCTGAGTCCCTTAGGGCACTGCAGAGCTGCTGTGCTAACTTTATATTATCTACAGATTTCATGTTATAGGAGACAAATTTATATTTTAGGGAAGCTACTTTTGCCTGGTTCCTGCTTTTTTTCAGTCAAATGCATTCCTAATGGACAGAGATAGAAGTCAAAATGAAAATATTAACAGAATTTTTCTGAAAACATAATGCTTTTATTTTAAATTACATTTTTGATCCTTTGTAGTTGAGAATATCAAAGAGTATTCAGAAAAACAATGATGCAGAACACTAATATTATCAGCCTTTCTGTATATTAAGATAGATTTGAAGCAAAAATAACTAAATTAGCATATCATTGTGTGGCAAATAAATGATACATCAGTGGAAGAATATCAAAGTTAGTAAATGTCTAAAAGTATAATACATGAAAAATCAGGCATGACCAAATGATGAAGAAGGCAAGGAGCACCCAGTCATTTATAAAAAGTCATCAATTTGAAAAACATGAGATTTGCTCACAAATTTTCTCGTGTGAAGCCTTACAGATTAATTCTTGTGGTAGACCACAGAGAGAAACCAGCATACCCTGTTCTGTGCCGTTGCTGTAAATTTTGCTCTAGCAATTTTCACATATGTTAGAAGTGTTGACTGGTTTGTCTTTTAACATCAACTCCTAAATAGTGCCCGTGGGCTCAATAAATGAACAAAAAATAATTGAATGCTTACCCCCTTCAGCGTTTGGTTGTGGCAAATTTATATAAATAAGACACACCCACCCTCAGAAACCTCGCAACCAGTAGAGAGGATATGATTATGTAACCCACCAAAAAAAAATAATACAAGTAGAATGTTATAAATATCTTGTGGTGGATGCAAACAAAATATTCTCTGAATGTACAGTATTCAAATGAAACCAAGAAAGAGGGAAATGTTTGTTTTTGTCAAATATGTGGATGAATATAACTGTAAAGTCCTATGTATTATTTAAAATAGTGTTTTTATCTTTTAGTCAGTGATGGACTACTTTGAGATCCAACCTCTCCCTATAAATATTCCTATATACATAGACCAAAATTTTGCACACAATTTCAGGAGATTTAAAGATTCCCTTGAAGTTTGGCCATGAACACTTAGTTAAGAACCCTTGATCCAGATATATGTAGTTAGGATTTTATCACGATTTATGTAATAAATAATCTGTGTCCACATATAAACTAGTAAACATCATACAGAAATATTTTTAGTAGTACAGAAGCAATGCTGCAGATCCATGATACAATAAATGTTATATATTAAAATACAAGTATTAAACATTATATTTCAATAGTTATGTAAAAATTTTGCTTGCAAACAGGTTAACAGAGCATGATACTTTCAGAGTGTTAAAACTGTTTCTAAACAATTACTTTTTAGCACTGCTAATGAAAATGACAACTTTTGCAATGACTTTTTGATGAAAACTTGGCACAATTAAAAGGTTACTTTTATAAAGGTTGATAGTTTCCAGGATATTGAGTGCATTTTGTGCACACGACTTTGATTGAATATTAATTATGTGTTAATAAAAAATTATAAATGTTGAAGTAGATTATGTAGAAAGGGACTTAAAACACTTCTATGGAAGAGGGAGTTTAACACATTAACATAATTTTTTTTCATGATGACTATACAGATAATTTGGGCTTAATAATCATGTGTTTGTTGCTGTGACTACTGACAGACACACGTGTACAGGTGCAGGAAGAATAGGAAAATATCTTTGAAATTCAGGACTCACTTATTCAATGTCGTTAAGGCTCAAACCATATTCAGGTCTGAGGGTCCCTCTTCTCCCAACAGCTATATTCTATATTCGTTAGTAGAAAAATACCAGTCTTACTGTGGGGTTCTAGGGAAACAGTTATGCCTCATAATTTTCTACCCATACCTTTATAGTGATTCAAGGAAGAAAAAGTAGAGAGGGAAGTCTAAAGGCACAAAATATATAAGAGGGATTATGGTCAGAATTGTTCAACTGAGAATCAGTGCATCTCAGAAATTTGCATTTGCATGTTCTATACATCATTTTGGTGTATATTTATTGGTTCTGAAAATGTTGCTTTAAATATATATCCAATATTAAACTCCGGGCCATCATTGACTCCTTTGTCCATGAAGGCAAGGGAGGAGAGGCTTGGTTTACAGAGAAGCAAGCCGCAGACTCAATGGTAGTTCCTCAAGTTCAATAAAAAATGCTCCATTTTTCATGAAATAACCGTATGGGGATCCAGACACCATACATGAAAATTAGAAATTAACAATGCTTTAATCAGCATGTGGAACTATGTGGCTATAACATATTTCTTAGCTACTTATTAGGATCTTTCTCTATTTGGAGTATCCCATGTCATACAATTTAAAATTATTATGCCTCTATTTGTATGGTGCCTCTTAATTTACAAGGCATTTTCACAAACACGGTTTTCTGTAAACCTCTTAACTTTTGAGCAGTTCTCTCCATTTTATAAATGAGGAGAGCTAGGTTTTTCAATGACATATGCCTAGTAAATGGCCAAGCCAGGACATTAATCAAGGTCTTTCAACTCTCTCGCGCATTATTTCCATTTCAACACGGTTACTTGCATTTCGCGATACATAAAATGTACTGGCTTTTACATTTTTCATTATGAAATAATTCATCATAATTCTCAGAGGACATTCTTATTTGAAAATTCATCAAAAAATATATCCAATATAAGCATTTTTAAGTGAATGGAATATTTTGATTATCTTACACATTTTATTTCTTGAGACTGAATTTAGTTGGTGTTTAGTTCTTCTTAAGAGAGATATTTATGGATCAAAACTACCTTTCCAGACTGCTGGTTTCCTTCCAAACAAAATTTCTTTTTACTTTTTTTCCTCTGGCACAAGTTTCTGCATGTAACAGCAGGAATACAAATTATGTCCAAAGCACTTACGTAGTTGGCAGAAGTATTTTCTCTTCTGCTATAAATTTATCAAACATTTTTCAAAACAGTAAATCCCTGAAAACAAGGGCTGAATTCCAAATAGAATCATCATAGTTATGCCATTTACAATGTTTTAGTTAAGAGAATCTTCAATTATCTATTGTAAAGATCCTAAGTTCGAACGCAATAACAATTTGCTATGGGTCTGAACTGGCAGACTAATTTTCAGCTTCAGCAACTCTATTTTTTTCTTGAAACTTTAGGCCAGTTTTTCACTATGGGAAATGCATTACTAATTAGTGATCAGTTCCTGCATGGGTCTTTTTACACAACGTAAGAATATGCATGGCATTGCAGACTGTAGCATTATCATCAAATCGGGAGCATAATGGGACAGATGGAGAAGAAAGAAAGAGCTTTCAGGAGTCAGAAGACAAAATTGAGTGCATAGGACATCATTTATAATGTCCTTATGTGTGCAAATTCAATTAGAGGTAAAATATTGATTAGGTAGTTGATGTCACAGATAATACATTATGGAAAAGTAATTGAACATTTTCAATTTTTCATTTTTTAAATATTCACAACACTAGAGCAGAATTAAAGATGAGTTAGTTAGGAAATAAATGGTGCTGATATGAGAAATGAGTTGAGTATGGACAGTCAGATGAGAATTTTTTGTTAATCATAAAGTATTCAGCAAGGATTTATTAAGTGCCTAATATTTGTTAGGCATTCTGTCAAGCAAAATAGATACAATGATGGACACAGAGTAAGACATAGTCCCTTCCCACAAGGACTCTCACCTCTTGAGAGCAGTGAACACGCATCCTTTGAAACACCTTGCACCATTGCTCAGATTCACTAGGGTATTTATCTGGAGTTAAAGAAATATAACTGGGTATGTTGACGCAACTCCAGTTGCCACATCTCTATTGACCAACAACACAAAAATTTATTAGTACAGTAGTTGAAAATGGCCACCATCAAAGCACAGATCTTTAAGACCTTTCCAGATTCTGATTATTTGACATTTATCCTTTATTTCTAAGCTGTGCTTGAAAATATTAACCAGATGGAACCTCAGAGAAGAGTCTCTGGGCTCTTGACTGCATATCAAATGAAAAGGCCACCCTGAGAGCTCAAATACAAGTTTGAATAATCTTAAATACTAAACACCAAAATACTTACATGCCAAAAACACAGAAATACAAAGGAGGTGGAGATGTTATGAGAAGTTCATATTTATGAATATAGAGGTGGAAGAGAATATAATAAATGCACATAAAGAAGGTAGTGTTCACTTCTTGGGGTAAAAAATGAAGTCTAGCAGCTGGTGGGATATAAAGGAAAAAAATATCAAATCAGATATGGAACAAAAATCTGTACAGTTAGCAACCATAGATGGGAAAGTGTTTGGAGAACATAAAAGGAATAAAAGAATATAGTCTCCAAGGATAAGGAGAAAGAATGGTACAGAAAATATGTACACAAATATAGAGCTTTTCATCGCAGATTTTTATGGAAAAAGATTAATTAAGCAGTTGACAGCTATTTGTCCTTCTATAGAAAAAGCAGAGAAATATATTTAGCAGAAAGATACAGACATCAATTTATACTTTACATAGAAGAATAATTTGAATAACCTAACAAACTGAAATTCTCTGCTAATGTTTCCCATTATGAAGAAGCAATTATTCAGTAAATACATAAATGCAATCTCCCTTGAGACAGGAAAGTATGTTTTTGGATAAAATGGCACATCATTCACATAGGGGTTTCTGTCTCGCAGATCTACATATTCCTAAGAGAAGGGACATTAGGCCATATAAGAAAAGAAAGGGGTGGGGAGGAAAGGGGCTTCTAAGCAGCCAAAGAGATAGCAAGATGGCACAAAATACTGTATACTCAACAAAAAGTTCCTAATACAGTGCCTGACACATTTATTGATCAGTGACTTAGTCAAAGAAACTTTCTTGGCCCTCATCTTACAGCCACTTAACTTTAATTTTAAATATTTTTCTAGCCTTGCCATTTGTTTTCTTAGCCCAGAAGAGATGAAGAGATGGAGATAAGTAACTTGATAAAAAGTAGGAAATAGCTGACCTCCAGACACTAAAGGGGCAAGTAGAAAATAAAATTTGAAAAAGCCTCAAGAAAACTCAAAATCGGTCACTTCATGTTGGAATATACCCCTGAAACAACTCTGCAGGAAATGGGTGTGCAGGGCAGAGATTATTACTCACAATCACGAACTTATTTTAGTCATCTATTTTCTCAGTGTATACTTACTGATCACCTACCTTAAGTGACCTACATTCTCAATCCTTTTTTCATTTTCACCCTGTAAGAAGTCTATTTAGACACCTATTTTTTTTCCTGAACTGCCATTCGCCACTCCTGCCATGAAAATGTAATACCACAAACATAATATTTATCTTTTTATGTACTGTGGTCCTTTGAAGGATTTCAAATCTCTGTAATATCTATGATTTTTTCACCCATTCAAAACCACACTTTGTCCCCTTGAAGGCAATATAGCACCCCCAATGAAGATATATGCTTTACTTTGAGCCGAGCACTGAAGTATGTAATGGTAAACAAAATAGAAATGGTTTCTGCCCCTGTGGAACTCACTGTCTAGAGAAGGAGATAGTTAGCATACGCTCAGTATAGTAGCAAATGCAAGGATATAATGATGAACCCATATTACTAGTCAGCTGGGTAAGAAAAGACTTCTTTGGGAAAGTGACACTTGAACTGAGATCTGAAGATGGGTAGGATTATCTAGTAAAGAAGGAAAGGAAAAGCATCCAAGGTAGAGAGAACAGCATGTACCAAGGGTCTGTAGCAGGAGGGAGCACGTTAAGAGCAAGAGATTTAAGAAGACCAATATGGATAGAGCAAAGAGAACATCAGAGAACACAATGTACAGTGAGGCTGCAAAGCAGGCAAGGGGGTTGCAGGCTAGATTAAGGCTTTTAGTCTCCATTCTATCCATTCAAAGAGCAAGCTGAAAAAATTGAATGGCCTCAACCAGAAGCAGAGTCTTTAACATAATCAGATTTACAATAATCACACACATACACATTGAATTATGTTTAAAGTATATTCTGTTTGTAAATGCCTGGAATTATGGAAGTTGTAATATTTTCAGTGTTTTCCATTAAAATGACAATGATTTAAAAATTGATGCTTCTATGGTAGATTTTAATTGCCTAGAAAATTAGACCACATGAAACAGTTAATTCTCAACAACGCCAGGAAAAGCAGGTATTTTTCTATTTAAAATTGGACCAACTCATTGTGACATATGGAGTAATAAAGAAAATGAATAATGAATGTATGCAACAGATGATTATTATGTTTATAAAGTATGACAAGTAGAATGGTTGCAAAATAATTGATGAAGAATAAAGGCTGATAAGAGGCATATGTCATTCTAAAAGCTGTAAGAGTGAGCCTCTCCTCAACTGATATGCTATGCATCCCTACTTGAACAAAACAACTGCTTCTCTTACCTTTGAATGCATTTGTTTCCTACCATATAAGAAATTTCCATTAGAAACCATACAACTTTAAGAAATGACTTTAATAGTCACTCAATTCCTATTCTTTGGTACTATACAATAGGTGAGTCTTTTTTTTTCTTTTTTCCTTCTTCCATTTTATTTTATTTTATTTTATTTTATTTTATTTTTAATGTTTATTTTTGAGAGAGAGAGAGAGAGAGAGCAAGGGGTAGGGAGAGAGGGAGACACAGAATCTGAAGCAGGCTCCAGGCTCTGAGCTGTCAGCACAGAAACCGATGCGGGGCTCAAACCCATGAACTGTGAGATCATGACCTGAGCCGAAGTCAGACGCTTAACCGACTGAGCCACCCAGGAGCCCCTCCTTCTTCCTTTTTAGAGAGAGAGAGAATGTATGAGGGGGAAGGAGAGTAAGGAGAGAGAGAGAGAGAGAGGGAGAATCTTAAGCAGTTTCTACATTCAGCATGGAGCTCCGACATAGGGCTTAATCTCACAACCACGGGATCATGACCTGAGCTGAAATTGAGTTGGACACTCAACTGACTAAGCCACCCAGGAACCCCAACAGGAGGTGAGTCTTAACAGAGTTCAGAAACTTGCTTAAACTTAGTTACATTAGGGTTCAAATACATCTTTGATTTCTATTCTCAGTATATTTGTATTTGTCCACGTGTATGTGCATATACCATTGAATATTAGGTTATAAAAAATCTCAAAATATCCTTTGAGGGTTTTTTCTACATTTTAATTTTATTTATTAATTTTAAATTTTTTTGCATGTTCATTTATCTATTTCTGAGAGAGAGAGAGAAGGAGAGCACGAAGAGAGAAGGAGTAGAGAGAGGGGAAGAGAGAGAATCCCAAGCAGTCTCCTTGCCGTCAGTGCAGAGCTCAACACAGGGCTTGAACCCATGAGCCCTGAGATCATGACCTGAGCTGAAATCAAGATTAGGACACTTACTGAATGAGCCACTCAGGCACCCCTTCATTTTATTTTTTAAGCTAATACCATAGTAGAGAAACACAAGTGTTGCTCTTTAAGAGCAGACTGTGTGCCCCAACTGATGCTCTCAGGTTAAACAGGAAGTATATAATATGAAAGAAAGGCAGGGAGGCCTGGAAGTTTGTTTTTTTTTTTTTTTTTATGCTGTTCTAGAAAAACCTCATCTTGTTCAACTTGGCTATTCAACACTTTGGTCAGATATGTGCACACAACACAACCTTTGACAAAATTACTTCCTGGGTTGCTTTTATTTTCCAAATGAGGTAAAGTTATGTAAAGTGATCAACAACTTTCCACCACCCTCCCAAAGATGACAGAAACACTACTGCTCCATGCCATTGTGGAATACAAGGATGTGCTCCCATACCAACAGAGGCCCTGAGCCAATTCCAAGGTCCTTGGAAACTATCCAGTGGGTGAGAAGCCAGATCAGAAAATATTTACTGAGATGATTCACAAAAGGTCAGTCAAGATGGGGCCTCTGAGGACATTACAAATGACTCTAGGATGGGTCCAAAGAGTCGTGTGTGAATTAAAGTTCTGAAAGGCCTGGCAGGAGTCAGACTGTCACCCATGCCAGTCATCCCAGAGCCCAGAAATTCATGGCCTACACCAGAATGAGCTCCACTCAGACATTCTGGCACTGCCTACGGTTGCACACTGAGTCATAGGATGTGGCAAATAGTCCAGCAATTATCATTCTGGCATCTCACAAAGTAAAAATCATGGGTTGCTTTTGTTCTACTCTGTGAAGGCCAAACTGACAAACAACAAAACAAAAGATGGCAGGAAATTTTTTAAAAGTTTCTTTACCAAATCTCTTTTGGAAGTCAATTGGAAATTTGTGTGGTGGCACAGAGTGTAACTGTTCTTTATAAATAAAAGAGTAGTGTGTTAAAGGGCTTGTGAACAGCTCTGAATGTTGCTCAACGATCTGGGATCCTAAAAATATTCTTGTTCTTCCCTGGGCACTTTCCTCCCTCGCTTATGAAGATCTTCCACCCTGTTTCTAAAAGAAGTACACATCTCTATAGTGGGGCAGTAACACACAGAGGCAAATAGGCAGTAGCAACAGCCTTTCACTGGGGCATACTTCCCCTGCTGGTTGGCCCTATTCACACTGCATCCTGCAGCACGCCTGGGCACTCCAAGAGGACCAGCCTTACGGAGCTAAAAGACACCAAAATGCTCACATCTGCACCCTAGCAGTCCTTGAAATCACAATCATAATATTAACTATTACAGCTTATGGTAGTGTATTTATATGGCATAAAATGTGGCCCTAAATTATTAACATAAGCTTTCCCTCCTGTGGAGAAACTGCTCTGCAACCACATAGCTAGCGACCTAGATGATACATAGAATATGTTCAGACATATTTTTCAGACAGAGTATTTCCATATCATATATCATAATTATGAAAATTCAATTTATATATGTAATATTTTCATTTTGTAATTAATAAACAACTGATTGGTGATGGAAAATCTGTACTTTATATACTGAAATTCAAGACCGAGAGCTTAATAGTAGTGTTCACATTGTCACACTTTTTTTTTTTAAGTAGAAAAGTTGTTCAGGTATCTCTGCCTTAAGAAGAGCTATTTTCAATGACATTTAGGCTAAAATTAGCAAAAGTCAGACTTCTATCTTTACCTTGTGATATCTTCAGGTGAAGATGAAATTTTGTGACTTTAATTGACTGTCTTAAGGAAGTGATCTTAGAAGCTAGCTGGCCAGTAATCTCTGCAGACCAAGGACCTATTCCAAATCCCTCAATATAGTGGTCTTTACTGATTTCACCTCACTAGATTTAGATTTTTATATTGGAACTGTGTACAGTATGCTGGTGAGCAAATGGGCAAAACCCTCTTTTATTGTTGTTTTAGAATATGAGGAAAAAGAAATAAAGAAAACTTAATTAATTATCTTCGTATGTTTCAAGAAGCTAAGAGGTAGCCTCCCCGTTGCCATGGATATGGGCATCCTGTTTATAATAATGGTCTTTTCAAAGAAACTGAAGCTCATTAAAATCACCAGTTACACAGTAGCACTTTTATTGCAATGTCCCATTAAATTTATAAAATTTATGTATCCTCAATATTTTGCTTTCAATAGTCTTTTGTAGCAGTTTTTTCCCCTACAATATGTTTTTCAAATGTCATTTTTAAATGATTAATATTTTAGTGTATTTTAAAACAAAATACAGATTCTATTCATTACAGTTCTGTTGGAGAAAACATAATTGTTTAACAGTTTAAAATATGTTTTTATTTTTACACATATTGTGTTCATGGAAAATAGGTTAAAAATCTGTCAGTAAAAAAGTCAATTGTAGCTAACGTTTTTTGAGTGCTCACTATGTGTCATGTCATCTTCTAGGTGATTTGTATGTATTAACTAATCTGTATTTGGGGTCTGAAATTTATTTGGCAGCCTTAACAGAGGCTGAAATTAGTAATATTGTTTTGACTATATAGAAAAATAAAATTTATCGGTTAAATGTTCTACCCAGAGCGAGAGAAGAAAAAGGAAAGGAAAGGAGTTACGGGGATGTTTTCTACTAGGTTAGTAAGCTTCTAGTTCACCTTAAGATCCATTTTATTAAGGTAGTTCTGTTTTTAACTTTTTGAGGAACCTGTTTTCCATAGTGGCTGCATCAGTTTTTGCCTCCAGCAGTGCAGGAGAGGGTGGATGGGTGAAATAGGTGATGGGGATTAAGCAGCCCCCTTGTTATAATGAGCACATCCAGTGATGTACGGAAGTGTTGAATCACTATAGAGTACACCTGAAACTAATATTACTAACATTACACTGTATGTTAAGTAATTGGAATTAAAATTTTTAAAAATCCACTTTATTAAGTTAAAAAAGTAGTTATGGTTCCTAGGAAGAACAATAATGAAAGTTGTCAACAATTACCAGGCTTTTTTTTTTTCAGGCACTATGCTATGTTACTTAACTATTTTGCATTATTCAATCTACAAATGCTCTTTTCAAAATTTTTCTTTTATGGATAAGAAAACTTCTGTTCAAGGAAGTATATAATTTGTCCCCAAACACACAACTAATGGTGTTAGAGGTGAGATTGAGCCCAAATTATTCTACTGTTCTACTCCAGTACATAAGGTCTCAACTAAATTATCTATTTTTATTATTATATATAATTAAACTACATAGCCTTATCTTATAGATAAATTTATATGTATTTATATATCTTCATATATATCATCACATCTATATCTTAATACATATAAAATCAGCCTCTCACTCTGCAACCAGTCTTGCGGAATAGAATAGTAATACAATGAAGGTGGCCGCAGTGAATATTATAGTCTAAAAGTTATGTCTTTGGGCTCTATGGCAAAAAGGAAAATGGGGGCCTAGGTCACCCCAGGCCTAATAAATTCCTCAAGACTTAAAAATAGCAACACTAGTGAGGTTTTCTTCACTAGAGTATTTAAATTATGCTTTTATTTTTTGAGCATTGAAAATCCAACTGTGGATATCTAGAGCCCTCTCAAAGGAACCTAACTCTTGTATTTGCATTCTATCATGTTCTTGGAGTCAACGTACACTGACTAAACTTAAAGCTATATACAGATTTCCTTTAGTGCTGGTGGTAAGTAGTAGTAGTACCTATATAATACAGATCCACATTTCTATCCACTTACTCATAAGTATTTATGGAGCACCTGTGATGTACCACAGTATACAAGTACTATAGATGCCAAGATTAATGAGAAATCGCTCCCACCTAATGTAGCTCAAAGTAGAATTTAGGAGACAGATATGTATAAATCTAAATTGTGATGTATTGTGCTAGAGGTCTTCAAAGTGTCTGAAAAAGGGCTATGGGAGCTCAGGGGATGGAGTGATTGTAGAAATCTTAATGTTTCATACACAGTGCCAATGGATTTAGTTAATGTATACAGAGAGGGTTTCCAATCAAGAGAGCAAGTCTTTTCTGTGCAAGGGAACCAGTGTGCTGAGGCAGGACCAGCGGAAGTTAAAAGGTTCAGAATGCCAAGGAGGTAGGAGACCAGCAGGCAATGGGATGGAGAGAAAAGTGTCCGGGTCAGAACAGGAAGGATCTTGAATTTTGTTCTCAAAGCCAGTGTGGTCTCTGAAATTTTTTATTGTGTACCTTTATTAGCACAAAACCCTTAAGATATGCATATTTATCTATGTACAGGTGAACTTACTTATCATAAAGCACACATTAAAAATACAAATGTCAGAAGATATAAGAAATTAAATCAAATAGAGGTCCTGAAATTTTCCTCTCCTGTCCCAATGACACATTCTTTGTCTCTGCACCCCACTTTAGGCAGTGAACATTCAAAAGAGACTTGGAAACAAGGGAGTGGTGCCATCAGCTATGCATTCTTGAGAGACCAGCTCAGGGAGAAGTGTGAAGAAAGGACTGAAAGAGATCAGGGGGTGCCTGTGATGGTGCCAGAGAGCTGGTGGGGGAACCTGGGTTGAACTGTGGCACAGCAGAGGGTGTGACTGATTGGCTCCCCTGGTTGGGGACGGGGAATGCCAGGACCACCCTGAGGCTCTAGCTATCCATCTGCCAGGGCTACTCAGAACCATATATACACAGTTTCTCGGGGAACTCTTCTTCCGCATGCTTTATATCAAGACCTTGTTAAGGAAAAAAAAAGAGAGAGAGAGAGAATAAAGAGAAGTATATAAACAAAAATTTTAAAGTTCTATCTGGATAGTAAATAGGCGAGTGCTCATTATATTAGTTTCTGTATTTCTCTAAGCTTTTGAAATATTTTAAATAAAAATATAACTTATTTGCATGTTTACATTTTTAAATCAACTTCATTAACAGAGAATTTGATTTCTGTGACTATTAAACATTAAGTTCTCCTTACAGAACTATGAAGCAGTTTTTTAAATTCAGTGAAATGTTGACATGTGAGAATTTCTTACCTTAAAATGACTAAACATTTCATACATCTGCAGATAGGTGCAAAATTGCTATCAACTCCCCTCTTCTGTTACAAAATTAATGAGTGTTCAGTGAAGCCATAACAAAGAATTTTCCTCTAGGCATGTTATAAAAACATTTCTAGTTCTAGTATGAATGCAAAGTCTTGACTGAAATCCAGTGATTTAAAATATGCACATTTTTGAAGATGACGAATGCCACACAAAGTAGATCTTTTGATTTTTCTCATATTTAAAAATCTCTGATCTACCTTATCAAGTCCTATTCATAATGAATATTTTCCTAAGGGAAGATTGAGGAACAATTAATGATTAAATTCAAAGCATTCTCATTTCATCTGACTACTTGAGGATATGGAGCTCCAATAAATTCTGAGTATCACTAAAGGACTCAATTGATACTATTGTATCTCCTTCATAAAGAATGATTTTGTTCAAAACTGATACCTCAAATTATTGGAGGAATAATGGATTTGCTTTCACTATGATAGTTTTTTGATGTTATATAATAACACTGGGGTCTGAATCTCAGTCTCTGACTCTGGCACTTTCATTTTAGTCTCAATATAAATGAGAAAAGTAGTGTTGGAAAATAAGAGACAAGTCCATGAAAGTGCATAGAGTCATACATTCATGAAATAAATAATCATCAATGCATTCGGAGTTTGTCCATTATGCTCCTTATGAAAAAAAGTTAATATTTCCATTTTATTTCCCCCTCTCCTTTTAAGAGTCCCCATGAGAATTTTCTATATTTTGTGGATACTTCTCAATTATATAATTAACATTTGTCATTAATCTTTATAAATGAAAAAATAACAAGCCAAAAATATTAACTGAGGAATTGTCTTTCCATCATCAATAGTCCTGTCTAGGAATTTTACTTTCACAGTTATAGAATAACAACCTGCGGTTTCAAATGTAAAAATTAATAAAATAGATAAAAACAGTAATGTATTCTTAAAGGGCATAAGTCACATAGGGAAAAAAACTGCAAATATCAGAATTATTAAATCAAGAAAATCCTCTGTTTTGTAGATTCATGGAGAAAAGTATATGCATCAGATCTACTAAAAACACATTTTATAACATGGACTCAACTGTATGTATGTTTTATTTTATAATTCTTATTTTTCCATTTATATTTCATAGTATTTGTATCTGGTTGAAAATAAACTCATTTTATACAACTTCTAAAAATGTCAATTATGCTGGAAAAAAATGGCTACTTCGATTAAAAAGCCATCATGCCACATTTTCATCATATTTAAAAATGTATGCTGAAAAAGACAGCCTTGAACACTTGAAGTTTTGAGGTTACCTAGAAAAATTATATTGCAGTCATTGGTTTGTGAAGAAAGCTCAATCACCATCTCTTACTCATCATTCTTTGTAATTGATGAGACCACTATATGAAAATAAGACTACCCATAAACTGATAGAATTCCTTCAACCCCAGTCTTCTAGTCTGCAAAATGAAAAAAAGTCTACTTATCTATATCTATCTATCTATCTATCTATCTATCTGTCATCTACCTATTACTTGCCTCGGTAATACTGAAATGGTCACAGTTAGAAGTGTGTTTTATAATGTTGTCTGTAAATCACACAACTGCAAATATTCACAAAGAAGACAGCAGGAGTATGAGGTCTGTCCTCCCCAGAACACTAAATGGCTGTTACTCTGCTTTGTGGCTTCTGATTTTTTAGAAAGTGCTTTCCTACATTTCCCAACTAAACAGTAATGCTTATCCTTCATCTATTGACATATTGCAACCCATCCAGGAACAAAGGGAGTCAAGAAAGGGACTGATGCTAGAATATTCCTTTCTGGGATGTGTAAGATCATAGGTGTAGTAGTATTAAATTCTGCAAGGGTAGCTTCTCACAAATTCATTTATCAAGAGTCTCTCTGGCTGGGCACTAAGATTGCTGGACTGGGTAAAACCCTGCTAGTAAAGTTAGTTTAGAAGCCTCCTAATCAGATGACTTAGGGGGTCTGACCCATAAACAAGTGGTTAGCACTATCACCAAACAGATATTTTCTTATCCAGGGATGAAAAAACAGGAAACACAATCATTCTTTCTCTGTCCCTGTACCAATAAATACTGCAGAACCAAAGTGATCTAAGGATTCAGAGGAAACATATTCCTGATAAATTATCTACTGCTGTATTCAAAATAAAATTCTTGGAAATTTCGGTACTTGATGCCTATGAAGTAGGAACTGAGCCTTCATTTGTTTAAATAAAGGGTTATTAGTATCTTAAACCTGACAGGTGTTTTCTTAAGGCAGTGTTTCTCAATCTCTTATATGTATTAGAATCACCTGGGAGTCTGGGGCGGTCCCAGCCCACCCCACCCCCCCCAGACTCATAGTATTCAGTGCTGCCCAGGTGATTCTAATGTGCAGTCAGGGCTAACCACTCAGCTAGTATAGGATACATCTGTGAACACAGGGGCATGGTTCCAGCTGTCACGGAGCCATAGTTCTGGAGGTTAGAGTTGCATCGTAAACAGAGAAGTAACATAATATTAGATAGTGATAAAAGCCATGATGAAAACAAAGCAACTTATATTAGAGAGAGACTGAAGGGCAAGGAGCAGGACATTTTTGATTGGCAAGGGTGGGGAAGACTTCCTTAAAGAGGGGACATCTGAACTGAGACCTAATTATCAAGAAAAATGAGGCTTGCAAAGATCTAGGGGTACTGGTTTACAGGAAGAGGAAACAGTGTAAAGCCTTAAAGTGGTATGATTTTGATGGAGTTGAACAAAAGAAAGGAGGCCAGCGAGCCTGGGATGATTGGTGTGATGGAGATGAGAAGGACAGGCCACAGACAGATCAGAAAAGCCTCCTAGGGCTTGATAAATGTCCTGATTTTTTTTTTTTTAATTTAAAGTGAAGGCATAGGAGATTTTAGGCAAGGGAATAGCATGATCTTATTTACACAGCTATAAATCATTTTGACTTTGTGTGGAAAACAGAATGTTGGGTGGGCAAGAGGAAGATTAAGAGACTTTAAGTGGTCCAGACTAGAGAGCATACAACTGGAACAAGAATGAAATGGAGAGAGCACAAGGGAGGTTCTGAAACACTGCAAAAACGCAATGACTGATGAAGCTGGGTAATGAGGTTCGCTGGGCAATTCTCTCCATAACTGTCGGAAATCTCTGGAATAAAAAGCTGTGTGAACATATAAGTGCAGAATTGCTGTAGGCTTTCGCGGGAAAAGATTTTGACCTAGGTGCTTCATGTGCATTCTAGTTTTATGATGGGGACAGAAAGACTTTTGCAGGGTATGTGAGGACTTAAATCATTTTCACATTATTTCAGACAAACTTTAGCAGACGGAATGAGTAATCAAAACTAAACTGAGGAATGGAAAAGTTGTATGTTATAGGTTTTTCCTTATTCTATTCAGAGCCCCAAATCAAGGGTCTTATTAGATAATGTATTGTCAAAACACTCCTGCAGCCTGATCTTTTTCCTTAGTAGTATTCTTGTTTTTGCTGTGTTCCCTTTCTTAGGAAGTGTGTTTCTTAGGCCACATCCTTTAATCCACAATTTAGATGGAATTTGTCAGGCTAATGGTTGCTAAGATTTTTTAGGTCTCTCCCTAAAACCTGGAGCTAGACTCCCTGCCTAACTCAGTGCTCCTCTCCTCACACACGGGTTATCTCCTCGTCCCAGCTCAGGACTACAGAGCAGCTTATATTCCTGTGGGACTCAGCACCTACCTGTTCTGGGCACTGTGGTTCCACTGGAACGTGAACTACCTGAAGATATTTCTGGGAGTTGCCCATTCTGTTAGCATTAAGTCCACTTGGAATTTAATTTAGCAATCTTGTAATGTAACTAAATTAGAAAGATAATTCATCATACATCACAGTGGATACTTTTGATGGATGTGTCACAGCTTGGTACATAAAACCTGTTAGACCCAATGTCCACAATCTAATACTTTAAACTTGTACAGTTGAGTCATCCCCTCTCTGCTCTACAGGAGACAGATGTACTTTACGGTCTCCTCTCTGGTGATTCACCCTGTAGGCCAGACTGTTCTAAGCTCCTTGGTACATGCTCAGATGCCAGATGCTAAGAAAGTATTCCGTATTTCCTTTTTTACTTTGTTTTTTATTGAAGGTACTTTGAAGTTTGCAGAAATAGAAGCTTTAAGAGTTTGGTAGTTTATCAATAGTAATTTAGGTCTATAGGATGAGTCATGGTCATTACCTATATATACTTGAGCCTAGCAAAGGCAATGATGAGTTCTCTTAGCTTGTAGAACTTCTCTGAATGGCTAAAATATTTACACAGTTGGATACTCTCCTGTATTACCAATTTTTTTTTCCTTGAACATAAGCAGAGGAGCAAAGAAAACCAGATTGGCCATTTTCTTTATAGGGAATTGTGATTGATGCTCTTCTGCGTCTTTTTGACTCATGTTGAATGACCTGAATCACTCAATTATTCAATCAACAAAGATTAGTACACTCTCCCATAGCTAACAGTATATTTCCATTGCTTTCTTCATTCTCGTCTTCCATTCAGACATGTGAATATTCTTGGCTTAAGTATGATAAAAATAAATATATACAAAAGTGTTTAACTTTATTAACATATGCAGTTAGTAAATTTTCTTACAAGTCATTATACAATTTATAAAAATACACAAAATCAACAGATTATTTCTAAGTAAGTATTTCTCATTGCATTTTCTAAAATTTTCATAATGAGAATGCATCATTTTTATAATCCCCAAAATGATTTTAAAATTCCTGTGTGCATGTACAATTTGTATATGCCCTATCATTACAACTATAATAGTTGACCATGATCTACAGTTTCATTTCGTGTAGTTTCAGTTACCTGCAGTTGACTGCGATCTGACACACCTCAGAAGGTCAGTAGTAGCTTAATGCTATATCACAATGTCTACATCATTTACCTCACTTCATCAGTTACGCATTTTATCATCTCACATCATCACAAGGGTGAATACAATACAATAAGTTATTTTAAGAGCAAGAAAAACAGACCACATTCACATAGCTTTGAATACCGTATATTGTTTTGATCATCCTCTTTTGTTATTAGTTATTGTTGTTAATCTCTTACTGTGTCTATAAATTAAACTTCATCACAGGTACATATGTATAGAAAAAACAGGCATTCCCTCGGGATCTTGGAATGTATCCCCCATGGAAAAAGGGGGACTAAGTATATTTTTTAAAAAAGCACAACATGAAAACACAGCAAAAACTTAATGATAGTTATCTCTTGGTGGTTTATTTTATAAGTGATCTTAAAGACTCAACAAATATTTGTTGAGTAAAAAAATAACTTTTCCTCTTTATCCTTCCTAATTTTAAATAGATTTTGGTTATGAGCAAATATTGCATTCTTCTTAAAACAAAAAAAAATCAATAAAATTTAACTTCGGTCATTGTTATTGACCCATAAGAACTAATCCCCCCATACACACCCAAAAAAGATTTTATTGATTACTAAGGCTTAAAATTGCCAGTAAAAATACTGTATCTATTCACAATATATAATGATTCCCATCCAAATAATTGTGTGTTGTCCCTCTTTTTAAACTATTGCTTGAATCTTTTATTCTGATCTATTTTTACAGGTTACGTGTTTAATATCCTACATCATTTTAACTATTCTAAATCATGGGCTGAAAAGTCAGAAATCATGAGCTGGTTTCATTTCACAACTCTACCACTTTCTAGATGACTTTTAGGTATATTGCCTCTCTGTGATTCATGGTTCTTATGGCACATGGCCCATTGGGTCTCTATGAGGATTAAATAATATTGCTTACATGAATATAGGTAAATCATTTAGCACAGTACTTTGCATATAGGAAGCATTAAACACATGTGAAGTATAATTATTTTTCTTTTTGCTTCCTAATAATAAAGTGTCTGGAGCAGAGTTCAGGTTCACTAAACAGATACTGATTTGAAGAATCAATCTTTGAAGAATTCTGATTAATGTGAAACTTAAATCCAGAAACCAAAATCACAAATAAACAACGAATATACATGGAAGAACAGATTTGGGTATATTCTACTGTGTGGAAGAATTGTTTTACTACTATAACACGCAGTTGTAATTTATTTAAGCAGGGTTTTTTTAAGCTAGAAATAGTTCTCTTCTTCCTCCCATACATATGACAACATACAGTGATGTTTTTGCAAATAATCAGGCACCAGCAACTACCATAAAATTCCTTTCTCACCCATCTCTTGCACACGTTTCCCTCTTCTGCCTTTAAATTTTACTCTTAAAATCTCTTGTAAGTGCCCATTAGACAGACTGTCAGGTGGAGGTTAATATGTGTAACCATGAAAAGCACGAATGTTTTATGGTGCCAAACATTATGCATTTTGCACATTTTTTAGTTCAGAGGTCCTATATGTCCACCTACAAACTGGCTCAAAAGAAATCCACTCGGTGTTCGGCCTGTTCTACAATTCTTTAATGTCACTTCATAGCTACAGGTTCCTAGTAAGTACCATAGCATGCACTTCAGAATATGTATTGAATAAATGAAGTTTTGAACCTTTCTTTTAAATAAGATGAGATAGAATAGTTCATATTTTGCATAGACATCTGTCTAACTCTGAAAAGAAGAAAGCAGGCCAGCCATACCACCAAAAAAGGGACAGTATGCAGGTGTTTGCATATCAAATGAAACCTGGGAGCCTCTACATCTTTTTCAATTCATCACTCACTATTTTACCACAATATACAAATAGTTATATGCTAAATAAATCATATTCATCAGTTGACTTTAAGTCTAAAGTATCTGTATTTATATAAAAATATCTGCTGCAAATTTTAAAGACTTTAAGAAAGAAAGACAACAATAGTTTCAGTACATGATTTACATACTTGCTTAAACTAATGTTAACATTAAAGGCATTTAAAATGTTCCAGGGTAAGCTTATTTAACAGGTTAATTTATTCTAATATTATATAATCAAAACAGGGTTCAGGCAAACTATATTTGAACTGAGATTAACATAATGACATACCTTTAATAGAAAGTCTTATCAGCTCCCTACAATTATCAAATGTTCTAATTTAACTGACAGTCAAACAATACAGAGGACAATTATAAAAATTCCTAAGTATTGTGAAAACATTCTTACCTCATTATATTTCAGTCTTTAGGGGGAAAAGTCATTACTATACCCTAGGGATATTAAATAATTTTCAGCTTAAAGTTTACATCTAATAAGGATCAGTTTCTGTTTTATGTGAGATTTCATGATGAAGCACTATTTCCTACAATTTAATATGTGTGGTTGGAAAAGGAAAGGAACTGAGCTAAAAATAGCCATGCAAAACAAGATGTGACAGACCAAAACTGCCTGGTCAGAGTCTTTCAAAAAGGTTAGAAGCCAACATGTGCACTAGCAACAAGAGTTTTTGCAGCGCCAGACGGAGCAAAAAGGGGAGTGAGTATGGTTTCTTTCAGTTTTTGCTTTAGAAAATATACAAAGGACAAAACTAGCAGCCAATTTTTTAAGCTGGAGGGAAACAGAGAGAAAAATAAAGACTAGTACAAAGACAGATGTAGTAATGCTTACTTTGTCCAGAAAAATTACTTTTCATAATAAAGCCAGGGTGAGGGAGTATGTGCATGTGGTGGTGAAGGGCAGATAGTGATGGGCCTGATGAGACTCTGAAGTCGAATCACCATCATGTTTATAATTAAGGTCATGACCTGAAACAAGCCACTTAGCCTCTGTGCCCTCTGCTCAATTCAAATGATTTTTTTTCAATACCTGCTAACGGGATCCCTGTAAAACTAAAAAGGGAATTGGCAAAATGACATGTATGTCCCTTCCAGGGCTTAAATACTCTAGTTACAATACGTTTTTACAAAATACTGGAAGAAAATATACCAAAATAAAAAGTAGTTATATTACAGAAAGTAAACTCTCAGTAATATTTTCTTTTTTTAAAATTTGGAAATTATCTGTAATTGACCTTTATATTAAGTTCATACATAAAAATATCAATGTATAGGACACTATGGTTGATCACTCTATAATGAAATAATGCTTACTCCTTAGTAAACAAGTGCACTATTTTAAATTATTTCCTAAGGGCTAGTTAAGCATACTATCCATGTTTTCGTTGAGGGCACTCTCTTCCTGTGACCGTGAAATAACTTAAAAGGCATCCAGACAGTTCTCTAAAGACATCCCAGGTCTCTGCATCAGGGCTTATGCTCCTCTCTCAAGCAAAACCCCTACTATGCCTAACCTCTCAGGATTGCTTAGTGGATCAACTGAGAACACAGCATGGACTTGTTTTACATCTCTCATCGCTTTACATCTTCTACTGTAGTTAATTATGTATTGGTATCATTTCCCCAGCCTAAATCATAAACACATGAGGAAAGCTCTTTTATTTACTTTTGAATTCTCCTCCTGCCTATCACAGAGTATTGAACATAAGGAACTCAATAAAGATTTGTGGAATGACTGAATATGCTCTCATTACCTTGGATCTTTGCTTCCATTATGGTAAAATTATATTTTATTAATAAAAATTTTAAATATTAAAGAACTGTGCCATGTGTATTATAGCCATATCATATTACTGTCATCTTTGAAGGAATCCACAGAGAACAAACAAAAGTAATTTTAATATGTTGATTGGAAAAAAAGCATTTACCTTTAACATGAAAAATAGCTTAAATGCTAGAGTAATACTTTATGTATGCATTCCTATAACAAATAGTTAATGCATAAATGCCTACTATGTGCTAAGAATTCTAGAGTGGGAATAAGGATAATTAAATAGAGTGTGTTCTCAAAAGCTTATGGAATTATCAGAAGAAGAGGTATTTAAAATAAGTATTATATTTTCATACCTGAAATGTAGTTTTAAATGCAAAACCACTTTAAATGGTTTTGTAAAATAAAATTTAAAAATGGTTTCATTCATTTCTCAATTTTTTTTGAAATGCTATATTTTATTTATTATTAATTATATGATAAATATACTTTTCATTATACTTCAACACAGCAAAATCAAAATAATATAAAGATAAACTTACCAATGAAAAACAATGTAAACATAGATAAAACTCTTTGATTTTTTTAGGTAAAGAATATGGCTTACATATGGAAGTTCAAAATGATATTTTACAAGTCCCTAATAATTTTATTACTATTGTTAGACAAGAAATGTAGAGTAAAACATGTAGACTAGGTAGAAAAATTAGAAAATTCAGCCATACTTGAATAGTTAAAGTCCATTGAATTAACACAAGATTAAAATTTGCATATTCTTACATTCAATTGATATAACCATGTGAGTATACACACCATGCTATTATAAATATGTATTTTTTTGTATTTCCCTATAAGTAAATACTCAGTAACATAATTTTGATAGTCATATAAGAACTCCACCTTATCATGAACCACAGTACATTTAACCATTTCCCTATTCCTGGGACTTTACATTGTTTTAACATGTACAGTAATTACAATATTGTAATTACTATCATACATATATCTATACATATGATTTAAGATTAATTATTATATACCTGAATTCTGAAAGAATAATCATAATTTAATGTTTTCTTGATGATTCAAAATAAATCACCACATTTATTGCAGTATATAGTAAGGTGGTAAGTGCTTGCTCTCAGTGCAGAATGTCTGAGCTGAAATCCTGGTGGCACACCCCAACAGCTGGATGATCTAAAGCAAGTTTTTTAGCCCTTCTAAGAAATGTTTCCTCTGTAAAATGAGTTCAATAATAGCAATTATCATATAGATTATGAAGATGAAAGGATAAAATCACATAAAATGTTTAGTCATTAGGCTTAAAGAGTACAAAATAAATAAATATGAATTTTATATTAACTATGTTATTTTACCATCGTAACAATCAGTAAATACCAGGAATTGCTAATTGTTCAACTCTATTTACCCCTCACTCAACAAACTAAAATTACAATTTTCAGTTTTGAAATATCATATATATATATATTTCATAAATTACATATAACTTCAAGATCTGAGTGTCTGTATGTACATGTATACATACACATATATACATATAATTATATTTATTTATTTTTAGCACAGAGTATCTTACCAAATGTAAAACCTCTCTTAGGAAATATTTTGGAACTTTGAGGATATGGTATTGGGTATCATAATGATTGGGATGAGATAAAGTGACTTTTATTAGGTAGGAGCCAGGAATACAATATTTCCTTCAATAAATGACACAGTATATGCAACAAAGAAATGTCCCATATCCTACACAAATTTCAAATATTCTCCTTTAACCTTATGTAAAAAAAATCCCATTTATTTTTTACTGGTTTTATTGAGAAATAATTGATACATGTCACTGTGTAAGTTTAAGGCATACAGCATGATGGCTTGATTTACACATATTTGTGAAATGACAACCATAATAAGTTCAGCTAATATCCATCCTTTCATATTAATACAGTAAAAAGAAAAGAAAGACAGGAAAACATTTTTCTCCTTGTCATGACAACTCTTAGGATTTACTCTCTTAACAATTTTCCTATATAACACAAATGTGTTATCTATAGTCACTATGTTGTACATTACATTCCTAGTAGTCATTTATCTTATAATTGGAAGTTTGTGCCTTTTGACAACTTTCCTCCAATTCCTCCTTCCCCCACTCCATGCCTCTGGTAACCACAAGTCTGATCTCTTTTTCTTTGACTTTTGTTTTGTTTTGTTTTAGATTCTGTATATAAGTGAGATCATATACTATTTCTTTTTCTCTGTCCGACTTAATTCACTTAGCATAATGCCTGCAAAGTCCATCCATCTTGTCACAAATACTAGGACTTCCATGTTTTTTATAGATGAACAAGAAGTGTTCATGTATGACTGAATGGATACAGAAGTTTGAGACTCTTTGTTCTAGTTCTGCAAAAAATGCACGGGTATTTTGATGGGGATTGAACTGAATCTACAGATTGCTTTGGTTAGTATGAACATTTTATCAACATTAATTCTTCAAATCCATAAGCATTGAATATCTTTCCATTTATTTGTGCTGTCTTTGATTTCTTTCATCAACATCTTGGAGTTTTCAGGTCTCTCATCTCTTTGGTTAAATTTATTCCTAGGTATTTTATTCTTTTTGATGTAATTATAAATGGGTTGCTTTGTTAATTTCTCTTTCTGATTGCTTATTATTAGCATATAGAAATGCAACCAATTTCTGTATGTTAATTTTATATCCTGTGACTTCACTGAAATCATTTACTATCAAATAACTTTTTGGTGAAGGCTTTATGTTTTTCTTTTTTTTAGATTTTTTTTAGCATTTATTCATTTTTGAGAGACAGAGCATGAGTGGAGAAGGGGCAGAGGGAGAGGGAGACACAGAATCTGAGGCAGGCTCCAGGGTCTGAGCTGTCAGCACAGAGCCTGACATGGGGCTTGAACTTGTGACTGTGAGATCATGATCTGGGCCGAAGTCAGAAGCTTAACTGACTGAGCCACCCAGGCACTCCTTTATGTTTTCTGTGTATAGTATCATGTCATCTGCAAATAGAGACAGTTTTACTTATTCCTTTCCAATTTGGATACCTTTAATTTCCGGTTCTTGTCTACTTGCTCTGGCAAAGACTTCCAATATTATGTTGAATAAAAGTGACAAGACTAGGCATTCTTGTGTAGTTCCTGATCTTAGAGGAAAAGTTTTAAGCTTTTCACCATTTAGTAGATGTTAACTGTGAGTCTGTCCATATGACCTTTTTATGTGTAGGTATATTCCTTCTATACATGCTTTGAGAGTTTTTATCATACATTGGTTTTAAATTTTGTAAAATACTTATTCTTCAGCTATTGAGACAATATAATTTTCATATTTATTTTGTTAATGTAGTGTATCACAATGATTGAGCTGTGGAACTTGAACCATCCTTGCATCCCTAGAATAAATCCCACTTGATTGTGGTGTATGATCCATTTAGTCTATTGAATTTGGTTTGTGACTATTTCATTGAGGATTTTTGGATCTATGTTCATCAAGGATGTTGGCCTGTAATTTTTTCTTCACTTTATTTTTCTTTTTTACTTTTCCATCAGTTTCTGTCTCTGTCTCGTCTTTGTCTCTCTATCTCTCTCTCATTTTTTGTGGTGTCTTTGTCTGATTTGGGTATCAGAGTAATGCTCTCCTCATAAAATGAGGTTGTAAGTATTCCTTCCCCTTCAATAATTTGAGGATAGTTACTATCCAGTTATTTGATGATAGTTAAAAGTTTGGTAGAATTCGTCTATGAAGCCATCTGGTCCTGGTCTTTTTTTTTTATAAGCCTGCTTACATTACTGATTTAATTTTGTTATTTATCACCACTCTATCCAGATTTTCTACTTCTTGTGATTCAGTATTGGAAAAGTATGTGTTTCTAGGAATTTAATCCATTTCTTCTAGGTTTTCTATTTTTGTTTTCTTTTGTTAATTTTTATTTTATTTATTTATTCTTTAATATTTATTGTCAAATTGGTTTCCATACAACACCCAGGTTGTTCTATTTTTGTTTTCTTTTGTTAATTTTTATTTTATTTATTTAGGTTTTCTATTTTTGTTTTCTTTTGTTAATTTTTATTTTATTTATTTTTTTTAATATTTATTGTCAAATTGGTTTCCATACAACACCCAGTGCTCATCCCAAAAGGTGTCCTCCTCAATACCAGCCAACTACCCTCCCCTCCCTCCCACCCCCCATCAAGCCTCAGTTCTTAGTTTTTAAGAGTCTCTTATGCTTTGGCTCTCTCCCTCTCTAACTCCCCCCCCCCCTTTATTTTCTTTCCCTCCCCATGGACTTCTGTTAAGTTTCTCAGGATCCACATCAGAGTGAAAACATATGGTATCTGTCTTTCTCCGTATGACTTATTTCACTTAGCATAACACTCTCCAGTTCCATCCATGTTGCTACAAAAGGCCATATTTCATTCTTTCTCATTGCCATGTAGTATTCCATTGTGTATATAAACCACAATTTCTTTATCCATTCGTCAGTTGATGGACATTTAGGCTCTTTCCATAATTTGTCTATTGTTGAGAGTGCTACTAAAAACACTGGGGTACAAGTGCCCCTATGCATCAGCACTCCTGTATCCCTTGGATAAATTCCTAGCAGTGCTATTGCTGGGTCATAGGGTAGGTCTATTTTTAATTTTTTGAGGAACCTCCACACTGTTTTCCAGAGCGGCTACACCAGTTTGCATTTCCACCAACAGTGCAAGAGGGTTACCGTTTCTCCATATCTTCGCCAGCATCTATAGTCTCCTGATTTGTTCATTTTAACCACTCTGACTGGCGTGAGGTGATATCTGAGTGTGGTTTTGATTTGTATTTCCCTGATGAGGAGTGACACCGAGCATCTTTTCATGTGCCTGTTGGCCATCTGGATGTCTTCTTTAGAGAAGTGTCTATTCATGTTTTCTGCCCATTTCTTCACTGGATTATTTGTTTTTCAGATGTGGAGTTTGGTGAACTCTTTATAGATTTTGGAAACCAGCCCTTTGTCTGATATGTCATTTGCAAATATCTTTTCCCATTCTGTTGGTTGCCTTTTAGTTTTGTTGATTGTTTCCTTTGCAGTGCAGAAGCTTTTTATCTTCATGAGGTCCCAATAGTTCATTTTTGATTTTAATCCCTTGCCTTTGGGGATGTGTCAAGTAGGAAATTGCTGCAGCTGAGGTCAGAGAGATTTTTTCCTGCTTTCTCCTCTAGGGTTTTGATGGTTTCCTGTCTCACATTCAGGTCCTATATCCATTTTGAGTTTGTTTTTGTGAATGGTGTAGGAAAGTGGTCTAGTCTCAGCCTTCTGCATGTTGCTGTCCAGTTCTCCCAACACCATTTGTTAAAAAGACTGTCTTTTTTCCACTGTATACTCTTTCCTGCTTTGTCAAAGATTAGTTGGCCATACTTTTGTGGGTCTAGTTCTGGGGTTTCTATTCTATTCCATTGGTCTATATGTCTGTTTTTGTGCCAATACCATGCTGTCTTGATGGTTACAGCTTTGGAGTAGAGGCTAAAGTCTGGGATTGTGATGCCTCCTGCTTTGGTCTTCTTCTTCAATATTACATTGGCTATTCAGGGCCTTTTGTGGTTCCATACAAATTTTAGGATTGCTTGTTCTAGCTTCAAGAAGAATGCTGGTGCAATTCTGATTGGGATTGCATTGAATGTGTAGTTAGCTTTGGGTAGTATTGGGATTTTAACAATATTTATTCTTCCAATCCATGAGCATGGAATGTTTTTCCATTTCTTTATATCTTCCTCAATTTCCTTCATAAGCTTTCTAAAGTTTTTAAGCATACATATCTTTTACATCTTTGGTTAGGTTTATTCCTAGGTATTTTATGCTCCTTGGTGCAATTGTGAATGGGATCAGTTTCTTTATTTGTCTTTCTGTTGCTTCATTACTAGTGTATAAGAATGCAACTGATTTCTGTACATTGATTTTGTATCCTGTGAGTTTGCTGAATTCATGTATCAGTTCTAGCAGACTTTCGGTGGAGTCTATCGGGTTTTCCATGTATAATATCATGCCACCTGCAAAAAGTGAAAGCTTGACTTCATCTTTGCCAATTTTGATGCCTTTGATTTCCTTTTGTTGTCTGATTGCTGATGCTAGCACTTCCAACACTATGTTAAACAACAGCGGTGACAGTGTACATCCCTGTCATGTTCCTAATCTCAGGGAGAAAGCTCTCAGTTTTTCCCCATTGAGGATGATATTAGCTGTGGGCTTTTCATAAATGGCTTTTATGATGTTTAAGTATGTTCCTTCTATCCCGGCTTTCTCGAGGGTTTTTATTAAGAAGGGATGCTTAATTTTGTCAAATGCTTTTTCTGCATCAATTGACAGGACCATATGGTTCTTATCTTTTCTTTTTTTAATGTGATGTATCACATTGATTGATTTGTGAATGTTGAACCAGCCCCGCATCCCAGGAATGAATCCCACTTGATCATGGTGAATAATTCTTTTTATATGCTGTTGAATTCGATTTGCTAGTATCCTTATTGAGAATTTTTGCATCCATAGTCATCAGGGATATTGGCCTGTAGTTCTCTTTTCTTATTGGGTCTCTGTCTGGTTTTAGGAATCAAAGTAATGCTGGCTTCATAGAATGAGTCTGGAAGTTTCCCTTCCCTTTCTCTTTTTTGGAATAGCTTGAGAAGGATAGGTATTATCTCTGCTTTAAATGTCTGGTTGAATTCCCAAGGGAAGCCATCTGGTCCTGGACTCTTATTTGTTGGGAGATTTTTGATAACTGATACAGTTTCTTCGCTGGTTATGGGTCTGTTCAAGCTTTCTATTTCTTCCTATTTGAGTTTTGGAAGTATGTGGGCGTTTAGGAATTTGTCCATTTCTTCCAGGTGGTCTAGTTTGTTGGCATATAATTTTTCATAGTATTCCCTGATAATTGCTTGTATTTCTGAGGGATTAGTTGTAATAATTCCATTTCCATTCATGATTTTATCTATTCAGGTCCTCTCCCTTTCCTTTTTGAGAAGCCTGTCTAGAGGTTTATCAGTTTTGTTTATTTTTTCAAAACACCAACTCTTGGTTTCATTGATCTGCTCTAGAATTTTTTTAAGATTCTAAATTGTTTATTTCTGCTCTGATCTTTATTATTTCTCTTCTTCTGCTGGGTTTGGGGTGTCTTTGCTGTTCTGCTTCTATTTGCTTTAGGTGTGCTGTTAGATTTTGTATTTGGGATTTTTCTTGTTTCTTGAGATAGGCCTGGATTGCAATGTATTTTCCTCTCAGGACTGCCTTAGCTGCATCCCAAAGCATTTGGATTGTTGTTTTTTTCATTTTCATTTGTTTCCATATATTTTTTAATTTCTTCTCTAATTGCCTGGTTGACCCATTCATTCTTTAGGAGGGTGTTCTTTAACCTCCATGCTTTTGGAGGTTTTCCAGACTTTTTCCTGTGGTTGATTTCAAGTTTCATAGCATTGTGGTCTGAAAATATGCATGGTATGATCTCAATTCTTGTGTACTTATGAAGGGCTGTTTTGTGACCCAGTATGTGATCTATCTTGGAGAATGTTCCATGTGTACTCGAGAAGAAAGTATATTCTGATGCTTTGGGATGCAGAGTTCTAAATATCTGTCAAGTCCATCTGATCCAATGTATCCTTCAGGGCCCTTGTTTCTTTATTGATCCTGTGTCTAGATGATCTATACATTGTTGTAAGTGGAGTATTAAAGTCCCCTGAAATTACCACATTCTTATCAATAAGGTTGCTTATATTTGTGAGTAATTGTTTTATATATTTGAGGGCTACCGTATTCGGTGCATAGACATTTATAATTGTTAGTTCTTCTTGATGGATAGTCCCTGTAATTATTATATAATGCCCTTCTTCAACTCTTGTTACAGCCTTTAATTTGAAGTCTAGTTTGTCTGGTATAACTATGGCTACTCCAGCTTTCTTTGACTTCCAGTAGCATGACAGATAGTTCTCTATCCCCTCACTTTCAATCTGAAGGTGTCCTCAGGTCTAAAATGAATCTCTTGTAGACAGAAAATAGATGGGTCTTGTTTTTTTTTTTTTTTATCCCTTCTGATACCCTATGTCTTTTGGCTGGAGCATTTAGTCCATTTACATTCAGTGTTATTATAGAAAGATATGGGTTTATAGTCATTGTGATGTCTGTAGGTTTCATGCTTGTAGTGATGTCTCTGGCACTCTGTCTCACAGGATCCCCCTTAGGATCACTTATAGGGCTGGTTTAGTGGTGAGGATTCCTTCAGTTTTTGTTTGTTTGGGAAGACCTTTATCTCTCCTTCTATTCTAAATGACAGACTTGCTGGCTAAAGGATTCTCGGCTCCTTACATTTTTCTGTTCATCGCATTGAAGATTTCCTGCCATTCCTTTCTGGCCTGCCAATTTCAGTGGATAGATCCGTCACTAGTCTTATCGGTCTCCCTTTATATGTTAGACCATGTGTATCCCTAGCTGCTTTCAGAATTTTTTCTTTATCCTTGTATTTTGCCAGTTTCACTATATGTCATGCAGAAGATTGATTCAAGTTACATCTGAAGGGAGTTCTCTGTGCCTCTTGGATTTCAAGGCCTTCTTCCTTCCCCAGATCAGGAAGTTCTCAGCTATGATTTCTTCAAGTACACTTTCAGCACCTTTCTCTCTCTCTTCTTCCTCTGTAATCCCAATTATGCATATATTATTATGTTTTGTCGCATCACTTAGTTCTCTAATTCTCCCCTCATACTCCTGGATTTTTTTATCTCTTTATCCGCTTCCTCCTTTTCCATAATTTTATCTTCTAATTCACCTATTCTCTCCTCTGCCTCTTCAGAGCTGTGATCGCCTCCATTTTATTTTGCGCCTTATTTATAGCATTTTTTAGCTCCTCCTGACTGTTTTTTAGTCCCTTGATCTCTGTAGCAATAGATTCTCTGCTGTCCTCTATACTTTTTTCAAGCCCAGTGATTAATTTTATGACTATTATTTTAAATTCATTTTCTGTTATATTGCTTAAATCATTTTTGATCAGTTTGTTAGCTGTTGCTACTTCCTGGAGTTTCTTTTGAGGAGAATTCTTCCATTTCATCATTTTGGATAGTCCCTAGAGTGGCACAGAACTACAGTACTCTTCCTCTATGCTGTCTGGAGTAACTTGTGCTGGTGGGTGTGGCCACAGTCAGACCTGATGTCTGCCCCCAGCCCACCGCTGGGGCCATAGTCAGACTGGTGTGTACCTTATCTTCCCCTCTTCCAGGGGCAGGACTCACTATGGAGTGGTGCAGCCCCTGTCTTGGCTACTTGCACACTGCCAGGCTTGTGGTGCTGCTTCTATGGGATCTGGTGTATTAGCCGGGGTGGATCCGCAAGGTGCACAGGGGCAGGAGAGCCAGACTCAGCTCGCTTTGCCTTAGGTGGTCTACTTTGGGAGGGGCCCTGTGGCACCTGGAGGGAGGCAGACCCGTCGGAGGGATGGATCCACAGAAGCACAGCATTGGGTGTTTGCATGGTGCAAACAAGTTCCGTGAAGGGAACTGGTTCCCTTTGGGATTTTGGCTGGGGGATGGGTGAGGGAGAGGGCGCTTCCCAGCGCCTTTGTTCCACGCCAAGCTGAGCTCTGTCCTCCAGGGCTCAACAACTCCTCCTCCCGTTGTCCTCTAGCCCTCCCACTCTCCAAGCAGAGCTGTTGACTTATAACATTCCAGATGTTAAGTCCTGCTGGCTGTCAGAACACACTCCGTCCAGCCCCTCCACTTTTGCAAGCCAGACTTGTGGGCTCTGCCTTGTAGGGGGGCTGCCCCTCCATTGCCCAGCTCCCTCCTGCCAGTCCGTGTAGCACACACAGCCTCTCCGCCCTTCCTACCCTCTTCCGTGGTCCTGTTGTCTACACATGGCTCCAGAGAATCCGTTCTGCTAGCCTTCTGGCAGTTTTCTGGGTTATTTAGGCTGATGTGGGTGGAATCTAAGTGATCAGGAGGATGCTGTGAGCCCAGCGTCCTCCTAGGCCGCCATCTTCCCTAAACTCCTGTTTTTAACTTTTAAACTGCAGTTTTAATTGAATTATGCACCAATATTACCATATGGAAGAATTTAAATATGACTATATATTTACCATTACGAGTGAGATTCACCTTACTGTTTTATGTTTTAAAACATTTAACATTTAGCATTTCGTGTAAGGCAGGTTTGGTGGTAATGAATTCCCTCAGCTTTTGCTTATATGGGAAAGTCTTTATTCCTCCTTTGTTCCTGAAAAACTGCTTCATCAAGGATAGAATTCTTGATTGACATTTTTCTTTCAGTATTTTGAATCATCCCATTCTCTCTCAGTCAAAAATGTCTCTGTTGAGATTCTGCCTAAAGTGTTATGGGGGAGGGATGTAACCTCTTGTATGTAAATTCTCTTTTCTCTTGTTACTCTTACCATTTCTAATTTTGTCTTTGACTTATGAAAATATAATTATTTGTCTCAGTGTAACCCTATTCAGTTTCAACCTATTTAGCATCTTTTGAGCCTCATGAATCTGGATACCCATTTCTCTCCCCAGTGCTGTGAAGTTTTCAGCAACTGTTGCTTTAAATGTATTTTATATCCTTTTTTCTTCCTCTTCTCCTTCTAGAATTCCAATAATGTGAATATTTTCTCTTTTCATTGTGTTCCCTAATTCTTGTAGGTTTTCTTCACTCTGTTTTATTAATTTTTTTTCTTTTTTTTCCCTCTGGGTAATATCCTAGCCTCCAGGTCACTTATTCTTTCTTGTGCATGGTTAAGTCTACTTTTGAAACCCTCTATTTATTTCTTAAATTCAGTTATTATATTTTTCAACTCTAGGATTTTTTTGTTTTTTAACGGTTGCTATTTCCTTGTCAAACTTCTCATTTTGTTTATGCATTATTCTCCTAATTTCATTAAACTGTCAATGTTTTCCTCTAGTTCATTAAACTTCCTTTAGAGGACTATTCTGAATTCTTCATCTGAAATTTTATAGATCTTCATTTATTTTTTAGGGTCAGTTAATGAAGCTTTACTAGTTTCGTTTGGTAGTGCCATATTTATGATTGTTCACGATCTTTGGCTTCTTATATTGATAACTGTGCTTCTGAGTAATTGGACGCCTCTTCCAAACTTTACAGGTTTACTTTAGCAGGGACAGTTTTGCATCAGTCAGTGCAGTATGGGTTTCTGGGTTTCTGTTGGTAATGTCCTTGGGCAGGTGGGGCCTGCTAATATGGTTTATTTTGGGATGGGGCAACCGCTGGAGCTCTAAAGAGGGGAATGAGGGGTTGTGTCACTGTCTGAGAACAGTGGACTAGGACTGCTGAGTTGGTACCCAAGTAATCCTGTAGAATGAGTTCTGCAGTTACCTGCATTCTCTGGTCAGAAATCAGGTGGTCAGGACTGGGTAGTATATTCAGTTGTATATGAGGTTTTAAATCAGTTTCACTTCCCTGGAAAGGCTACAGGACAGGACTCAGGTTCTGTACTGCTTGTTGGTTAGGAACCCAAATCAGTCTAGATGTGTACTGAGTCCCCTTGCAGACGAGGCCATTGGTTTTGTTCTGAAGATGGGGGAGTCCACAGACTGTGCTTTCTGTTCAAGCACTGCTGTATGTAGGTTTGCTGAATGGGCTATGCAGTTTCCCATGTTCTCTGGTTAGCTTCCCTGGTCAGATAGGCTGAAGCTTATATTCTGTCACACACAGGGCTACATAGTAGATTATCTGTCTGGAGACAGCAGGAGAAGCAGCTCCAAAGCTGGTAAAGTTCTTTGTTGTCTTAACTCAACCCCACCCACACTTCCCCAAGTTCCCTGAACAGTCTATTGGATTTGCTCTGCAAATTATTGGCTCTGTTCACTTCTCAGCTCAAGTGCTGCTAGGCCAGCACAGCTTCCAGGAGTTGTCACCAGCTTTTCTGGTCAGATGGAGCTAGAAGACATTCTCCATAGTGATTGGGGCAATATCTCAGCTCCCTTGCCTAGGCAGGATGGGGAGAGGCCACTCCAGGCTACTCTCAACTTCCCAAACAGGCTATCAGTTGTGAGGAGCTGGGAGCTATCCTCAGCCTTGGCTATGAATTAGTCGTCTTGACTGTGCATGGCATGGGAACACTCCACACCCAGTATGGGCTTTATGCTGGGGTAATCAGCTCTGATCACCTGCCTCTTGGGTGAAGAACCACTAGACTACACTGCTTTCAGGTATTGTAGCCAGCCCATCTGGTTAAATGGGGCCAGAAGATATTCTCCACAGCAGCTGGGGCTGTGATTCAGCTCCTTGCCTTGGCAATGACAAATCAAATTCTAGAGCTGGCAAAATTTCTCATTTGAGGATCCAAATAAGCAGATCTGCACCCTTCTGAGATCCCTGGTCAGAGTGTGATCCAAATTTAGTTCTGCAGGTGAGCAACACTGCAGGTTGGAATTACTACTTGGGTACAGCAGGTATCATCAACTTGGTCTGCCAAGATTCACATGTTGGTCGTTGCAAGCCCCTGTCCCTTCTCTGTCTTAGTCAGATTCCTAATGGTTGAGCCTCACAGATTTCCCTCTAATCCTCGTGATGTGAAATTAGAGTAAGGATTGCCATAGAGTGACTCACAATGCTGCAATGGGGCTGCTTGTTGTACCCCCTGGGTTATCTTTTCACTCTGGAGGAAGTATAGGCTCAGGGGAGATCTCTGTGCATTGTGTTGCACTAGCCTGAGAGATGGGCAATCCAGTCAACATATAGCTGCCACTCTCACGCTTCTAATGCAGTCTGTCTTTGGCCTCACTCTCATGTTCTAGAATTCTCTCAGTAGTGTCTTGTTCTTAAATAGTCCTTGGTTGTTCTTCTTGTGAGGGGGTATGATGTCAAGAACAACTTATATTGCCTTCTTGGTGATGTCACTCTGAAATCCTGTTTATGTTTATTGGAGCATAGAACCCAACTTCATGTTATATATAATCACAAAGCTTTTTTATTTATTTTTTTTAAATAGAGAATTATACTTTATTTATTTTTATTTTTTTTAATGTTTATTGATTTTTGAGAGAGAGAGAGAGCGAGCAGGGGAGGGGCAGAGAGAGAGGGAGACACAGAATACAAAGCAGACTCCAGGCTCGGAGCTGTCAGCATAGAGCCTGATATGGGGTCAATCCCACAAACCATGAGATCACGACCTGAGCCGAAGCTGGATGCTCAACTGACTGAGCCACCCAGGGGCCCTGCACAAAGCTTTTTTTAAAGCACTATTTTAAAATACACCAAGTTTTCCATGAATAAAAGCACAATGTAAAACACAAGACTAAACTCTGTCTTATTCAAAACTTTACCAAGAATTGTTCATTTTGAAATTATATCCCCCAAAAGCAATACTTCTCAAAATATTTGAGCTAACAATTCACAACACCTTTGTCATTCTACATTTGTAGCTGTCATATTTATGGTGTTTCTATATATTGCTGCAAACATATGACTATTTTATATATTCTTCTATAATATAGTCATGCCCAAGTATTTTTATATCAAATCACATTTTCATATACCACCTTTCCTTTTATCCTTTCTCATACATACATAATAAGGTAAATTTTAAAATATTTGTTATATAAAATGGGTGCTAGGTCTAATAAAGTTGAGACCCATTACTCTAGGACAAATTCTCTCAAACAAGAATATGCTTTTTCTGGTGTTTGAAATAAGAATAAATGGGTATTGAATGAGACTCTATCCTGTGAGCTTTAATATGTTTCCTTTGTTATATCAATTTTGACTGGCTAGAGACACTTTTATGTGAACTTCCAAATTCTTTATTGCATTCTGAAGTTGAATTTATCACCTAAAATACTCTTTAACACATAAGAACTTACTCTCATCTCTAATTTTATATATTACTTCTATAATTAAAATATGTACTTATTACCTAAAATATTAATTAACTTATGAGGAGAGATTAGAGTGTGTGTGTGTGTGTGTGTGTGTGCGCGCGCACGTGCGCATGCTATGTAGTCATAAACTACATTAACTAAATGTGAGAGTGTATGGGCATAAACTTCCAAGAGGTGACTTTATGACACTTGGCATTGTATACTATGTCACCAATTTATCAGGCTTTATAAAACCACTGTCTTAATCTCATGTAAAAGTTGTGCAGGAATACTTTATAAAAGGGGTGTGAGGTGGAATTTCTTTAAACAAACAACTGAAGAGAATGGATCTTTCCAATGTCCTTCCCTTTGCCTATAACACTCTATTATCTACTTACTAACTGTAATCTGTGCTATAAGAACAACTCATATACCATAATGTTTATAAAATCATCTCTCATACAGCCAGATGTAGTCATTCCCTTCTCTTAGGCTCACAATTATACTTAATTGCTTCTGTTATTTCAATTAGCATGAAAGCTTGATTGTTTTTCTTTATGTGCTTATTTATTGAGAATAAAATGTCCTCATACTCTTAAGAAAAGTCAAATGTTTCTACAACTATGGCAATAAGTTACTACAACTTATTTTTAAACCTCTTTAATTAATCAATTATAGTTCTTTAGCTGTAGTGGCAGGTAATGCCCAGAACAAGTTATAAACCTGTTTTATCAACAAGTGATAGCTCAATTCTGGAAACATACTTCTGAAAACCAACCAGTAAGTGAGAGATACTACTTTGAAATCTAACTAATTAGCAAAAGTCCCTCTCTAGTAACACATGTTTGAAGGCCAGTCAATCAGCAACTTGTCTTTCCTGAGGAACTATACCCTAATCTTTTTTTGTTTTTAAGTTTATTTATTTATTTTGAGAGAGAGAGACAGAGTGCAAGCAGGGGAAGGGCAGAGAGAGGGAGAGAAAATCTTAAGCAGGCTCCACACTGTCATTGAAGAGCCCAATGTGGGGCTCAAACCCACAAACCATGACGTCATGATCTGAGCCTAAATCAAGAGTCACACACTTAACCAACTGAGTCACCAGGCACCCCTACCCTAGATCTTATGTCATTTCACTTCCATTGCTAAAAGCCACTAACCACTAACTTGCATGTTGTGTAACAAATTACCCCTGCATTAGAAGCTTAAAACAACATTTGTCTCACATAGTTTCTGAGAGTTAAGAATCTGGAGTGGATTTTCTAGGTGGGTCCAGCCACAGTCTCTCATGGGGTTACAGTCATCTGAAGGACTGATGGGGTAGAGACTCCACTTCCATGTTGCATTACTCACACAGACCTCAGTTCCTCACTGGTTGTAGGTGGATGGCTTCAGTTCATTAGCACAAAGACCTCTCAACAGGTCTGCCTAAGACTTTTATCACATGGCAGCTACCTTTCCTCAGAGAAGCTTATCTAAGAAAAGGCAGGAGTCACAAAATCTCTTTATGAACTAGCCTCAGAGGTATCACACCATCACTTTTTTTTGGTATTCTGATACAGTATGTGTATTTCCACAAAAGCATGAATACCAGGAGGCACAGATCATTGGGTCCATCTTCAGAGCTAGCTACCACTCTTCCCCCAAACCCTATATATTATCAAAAGTCTGCTTTGCTCAGAAAGACTGTTTAACCAGGATAACTCTCACTTACTTAGATGTACAACAAACTGAGCTTGGAGTTTTTATTTCAGATATTGACTGTTGCTGTTAGGCAGGTTCTCCCAAGATTTTTTTTTTGAAGATCCTTGTTTTGTGGCATTTTGTTTGACCCATTGACCAATAGAAGTGCTCACTGGGACTGACTGAGCCAAAACACTCTGATAGTGCTTTGGATCTGCTAGAATGTGAACACTTCTAGGGCAGGGATTAAGCTCAAATTATTTTTCAAACTTTATTGCCAAGAGCATAATTGACACTTTTTTCATGCTTGTTAAATAAATGGATGCAGAACTCAAATAATAAGACATTAATCCTACAATTTTCATTTTAAAAAGTTCAGAAATATTGAGTGGTAGATTACTGTTTAATATGAAACTCACATTTCCTTTAGCTTATAGATCTAATGCCACATCTTAATGTCTTTCGCAAATGCTTCCATCCTGCTTGGTGAAACTGGGTTTTGGGAGAGTGGGAGACATAGCTCTGATTTTATCAATGAAGTCCAAGAAAAAATGGAATTCACATAGAACACATTCATTCCATTAAATGAGCAAGACCTCATTCATCATCCTAAAGAATTTGTAATAACTTGACCATAGTTGAAAACCTTTCACCAGATACAATACAGCATTCATTTTTATCTTTCTGTGGATAATTTCTATGAATGTACTAAATGTTGAAAGTTTTAACCAACTGAACCATCATCTAAAAATAAAATACCATTGTTCCACCAGCAAGTACCCTCATGAAAACATAATCACATAATTTGCCCTTAACAAAGAAAATCAAAGGGACATTAAAGAACATGAAAGTTGAGGCTGCTGATAGTTTATAGTTGGTAAAAAGGGACATTGACAAGTATATATCAAAAAAACTTTACAAGTCCAATTGAATATAAAATATAGTTTTTAGTGATATTATTCTCCTCAAACAAGCAGGTTATCCATAGGCTAAGTAAGATCCTGATATAACCATAGTATGTTTAAACTTATCCAAACTATAATAGACCATTTCCTGTACTTAAGCATATATAAGTGATATAAAATATATGACGCTCCCTTCAAATCAGGATTTATTTGAGTTTTTCATTTTTTAATAATTAATCTTACAGAATACCCCAAAGAACAGGTTAAAAACTCAAAGCAGTTTTAACAAGAGTACAAATGTCTATATCTTAATAAGTTACGGATAATCAGGACAAGTCAGGATAGCAAGTTTAAGAAGGCAAAATAAATTGCACACATATTAATAGTATAAGAAAATATGGTAAAAAAGGAAAGAATGATGATGGGTAGAAATCCAAATGCTGAGATGTGTGTTTTAAAAGTTTAAAACAAGTGCCTATTTTTATCTTCTTTTATTTTTCCCTATATTCATTTGTTTTGTTTCTTAAATTCCACATATGAGTGAAATATGAGACTCTTAACTATAAAGAACAAACTGAGGGTTGCTAGAGGGGAGATGGGTGGGGGGAATGGCTAAATGGGTGATGGGCATTAAGGAAGGCACTCGGGATGATCACTGGGTGTTATATGTAAGTGAAGAATCACTGGGTTCTAATACTGAACCAATACTACATTATATGTTAACTAACTTGAATTTAAATAAAATATTGGAAGAAGAAAAAAAAGTTTAAAACAAGTACAGAGATATAAGCAGAATATGTGGTAGCTGGATTATATTCGCAATAAATTAGATATATTCGATTATCGTATCTTCTGAATTCCATCACTTAAAAGAAATGAGAAAATTTGGAAAATGTTTAGAGAGAAGTACCAAAAGACATTAAGGATTAGAACGAGGGCTTCTGAGGAATAATATTTTTAAAGGCCTATTATAGAAAAAGAAAGATTCTTATTAATCTATGCATAGACTTAATTTTGTAGATTGTGAAAAAGTTACAACTGCAATGAACATGTGTAAGAAAAGAAAGTCTTATGTTTCAGAGTAGAAAGTTCTGAGATAGATCATCATCAAAAATCAGACCTGTCAAGGACAATTATGTAATTGCCAGAGTCTAAAGATGGGATTCTCATTTGGCTAATATACATCAGGTCTTGCCTGAAGGCAGTGGAATAAACCGAACAGCATAAAGAGATATCTTTCACTTTTATAATGGGTAACAAAACAGTGATTAGGCCAGGAAATCAGTTCCAGCATTAATTATATAACTTAAATAACCATATGTTATAGGGGTAAGTAAAATGTACTATATGAAGGGCTGGAAATGATATATGAAGAAGTAGTAGAACTAGAGGTCTCTGCTCATTACTCAGGATCTGAACTAATTAGAAACCTTACATTAATATAATAATATGATTCAGTTAAGAATGCACCATTGGTTTGAAAAAGTAATTTAATCATTCATTTGTATTCTCTAAATGATTGTCTTGAGAGACAATGGCTAACCTACTCCTTTCAAGGTATTCCCATTAGAATTCCAGGGGTTCTTAATATAATCTACAGCTTTCAGGTTGAGAATCCACCAAAGTCACAAAAGCTAATGCAGGTGAGAAATAAGTTCAGTATGTCTGCGACAGGCCAGAAGAGCAGCGGGACTCAAGGGCAGACAACTCATAAGGAAAGATAACAAAAGACATATTAAAAGACCAGCCTTCCAAAAGGCTTGTTAAACTTATTTTCTGTAAATACATATGTTCCTGGAGAAAAAATAAAAGTTTTTAATTCATTGATCTAAAATGAAAAATTATGATTCAGAAGAAATACTTGGTGTATTTAAGCAATTTGAAGGTATGACTTATGCTGCATTCCAGTGACATTCAAACCATTATGATAGGAATTCTGAGATATAAAAACATGGATATAATGATACTTTTAGAGTATGTATGGTCTTAATTCTACCTAATTTGTTAGCAACCCATGCCATTTATAGAACATTCAGTAATTCTATTACTACTCCTCAGTTCTTGCTGATGATACTTCCCTAAATTACAGAGTGAAATCAATAAATAGGAGTGCTTACATGGTGGAGTATTATTAATGGTGGAACACATAATAAATTCCCAGAGCTAACTTCCTTAAAATGTTTCTAGCAGAGCAGATACTGAGTTTCAGAAAGTGCTTCTGTAATACACTAATCTTTCTCAAGGCAAATGCTGAAAACTATTTTGTCTATCAGTTTAATAACAACTGTAATTCAAAAAAATGCGAGACCTTGGTCACTTACAGAAACGGAAAAGGTAAGCATAAAACTTCAGAAGATAGAGTCTTTAACTTACAAAATAATGCCTCTTGCATGTTTCCTTTATGTTTGTTTTATTTGCAACAAATGTTCACAAATGGGCTATTAACAATGAACACAAATCTTTGGAATGATATGGATTCCACTGTGGGAATGTTCAGGTGGAAAACAGCAAAGAGAAGATAAATTGCAACAGGGTCTTGATTCATCTTATAAAGCCTGAAGCCCTCAATCTTATTTTTCATAATTTTCCTTCTCTTTTCCTCCTCTTCTTCCCCTATGTTATCTATCAGAACAGGGTACTTAAATATGCCATTACATACACTAGCCCAATGAGACTGTGCTAAATCTGTGGCTCTCTATAGATAAGTTCTAAAATGCTGAATCTAAAATTTAAAATCATTTCTCAAAATTATTACCAAAATACAAATTTCACTATCTTGGTTCTTTAAATTTATTTTATAGCTTTATTGAAGTGTAAATGAAAACTGCACGTTTAAAGTATACAATTTGATGAATTCTGACATATGTACATATACATGGAACTATCACCATGATGAAGATAATAAACATTACCATCATCCCCGTCACAACCCATCACATCTCACTTCCACGTCCCAACCCAATCCCAGGTAAACATAGATCTGCTTCTGTCGTAAGGTTTAGTGTTCATTATCTGTAATTTCATAAAAATGCTCATACTCTTATCCTCTTTTTTTTGGAGGGGGGGTCTGGTTTCTTTTACTCAGCATAATTCTTTTGAGATTCAGCCATGTCGTTACATGTATCAATACTGTCAATAGTTTGTTCTTTCATATTGCTGAGTAGTATTCTGCATGGAAATATCACAATTTGTTTAGCCTTTAACCTGTAGATAGACATTTGAATTGTTTCTACTTTGAGTCTTTTACCAAAAAAATGGATCCATGGATATTCATGCACAAGTCATTTATAGATGTATACATTCTTTCCTCTTGGATAAATATCTAGGAGTGGTATGGTTGGGTCATAAACCAGGTTTATGTTTAACTTTTTAAGAAAACATCAAATTATTTTGCAAAGTGTTTTTACCATTTTACATTTGCACTGGCAGAATATTAAAGTTGCTACACATCCTTGCCAACACTGGGTGTGTTCAGTCGTTTTAATTTTAGTCATTCTAGTAAGCATGTAGTGGTATCGCACTGTGTTTCAATTTACATTTCCCTAATGAGTAATAATGATGCACATCTTTTTTGGACTTGTTTGTCATTCATATAAATCCTTTTTTCTTTTTCTTTTGTATTTATCTTGAAAATTTTATTTACAGTAAAATTCACTCTTTTGTTATACAGTTCATTTTGACTAATTTTTAGAGCCCTATGACCATTATCATGATCAAGAGACAGAACAATCCCATCACCCAATGAACTCCCTCATGCTGCCTCTTTGCAATCAAATCCTCCCACCAGCTGTAAGTCCTGGAAATCACAGGACTGATCTCTGTCCTATAGTTTTGCTTTTTCCAAAGTGTCATTTAAATAGAATCTATATATAGCCTATGAATTTGGATTCTTTCACTTAACATGATGCATGTGAAATTCCTGTTGTTGTATCAATAGTTCATTCCCTTTTATAGGTGAAAAATATTTCATTGTGTAGATATAAAAATTTTCATTTACCACCTCACCAGCTAAAGAACATTTATGTTGTTTCCAACTTTTGGCAATTATGACTAAAGCAACTATATACACTTATATACAGGTTTTTGGTAAACAAATACTTTCATTTTTCTTGGGTAATTACCCAGGACTGAGATGGCTGGGTTATGGATACAGCACTGCAACTTTATAAGAAAGTACCAACAAAATATTCATAAATTGATTATATCATTTTACATTCCCAACAGCAATAAATGAGTGTTTCAGTTGCTCTACATCCTTGCCAGACTTGGCACTGTCCTATTTTCAATTTTATTTTAGTCTAATAGGTGAGTATTCTTGTGGCTTCAATTTGTATTGCCCTAGTTACTAATGATGTTGACCATTTTATATAAAACTTAAAGAGAAATCATTTCATGTGCTTATTTGCCATCTATGTATCTCATTAGTTTATTTGGTTTTTACCAAAATACAAAGGTAATTAACAGAAGGATAGTCTTTTCAACAAATAGTGCTAGCATATTTGGATATCACCATGTTAAATTTAAGAAAAAAAAAAAAGAACTTCAATCTATGCCTTGAGCCAAGTACCAAAAAAAAAAAAAAAAAAAAAAACCCTCAAAACAGATTATACACTGAAATATAAAACCCAAAGGTATAAAATTTTCTGGAGGAAACCCTTGAGACCAGAAGTCTGGCCAGTTTTCTTGGCTATCACAACAAAAACATAAAGAATACAGTAGTAAACTGAATTTCATCAAAATTAAAAACTTCTCTTCAAAACATATTATTGAAAGACAGAAAATACAAGACACAGACTAGGAGAAAATATTTTCAAAGAATATATCTTAAAGGATTTATATTCAGAATATCTAAAGGACTTTCAACACTCAATAATAAAAGATATATTAAAAAATGGTCAAAAAATTTAAGATGGACAGTTGGCCGATGATGATATCCAATGCCAAATACATGAAAACATGTTAAATATCATTATCTCCTGGAAAAATGAAAACCACATCAGAATACCAATACTTCTCTATTAGGATGGCTAAAATTAGAACAACTAATTATACCAAGTACTGATGTGGAGCAATTGCAGCTCTGAAGTCTGCAGGGGGCGGGGGGCATGGGATACCAAATGATAGAACTGCTTTGGAAAACAGTTTGGTTAAGAGAAATGCTGGGATAGGTCTATCCACGATCCTGTGCATGAATGAATGTTCATAGTAACTATCTGTAGAGTATCACATTTTTGAAAGCAACACAAATGTCCATCATCAGGTGAATGAATGATCACAGTGTGTTTCTGCTTTCTAGAGGAAACACCAAAGTGTAATACAGACACTTTTTAAACTGCAGGAATAATACTTAAGAACTAAAATGAATACTCCCCAGGGCCTAGATATTACACTCCATCATCTAAGTGACAAATAAGAGTTAGATAAAGGGTCATTTCTTCTATAATATAAAAAAAAAATAATAAGATTCAGCATCTTACCTATATATTTATATCCTTCTTCCCCATTTACTACGGGTCTCAGCCAAGTTGACCTAAGTCGTATATTTTTACACACATGGGCACCTTGAGGAGGATAGAGTGTAAATAACATTTCAATCGCATTGTACTTCTTGAGGAGTTGAGAATATCTGTCACGGTCTTCTGTAAAAAAAAAAAAAAAAAAAAGAATATATATTTTTTAAATTTTAGACATTTTGCAAAAATGTCTAATGTATTTTTAAGGGATGCACATTAGAAACTATTTAATAATTTGAATGCTAATGGTTATGTTGACAACTTGGGTTTTCTTTAGTCAGAGGTACTTCACCAATAATCTTACTGTGCAGATAATTCCTAGCAAAAATTAAGGAGTAATGGGTTTACTAATATCGTCTTTAAACACTATCAGTTTAAAGTAGTATTGTTAACAGGTATGGAAAAAAGTAAAGTAACCAATGAATAGCATTTATATTATACATAATATAACTATATATATATTTGTAATTGCTATTAAACAATGGAAATCAGATTAATCTGACAAAAATGTTGACTAAACGTAGAGTTCCCTAAAGTGGAATGACTAAATTAATATTCCTAGGCTATGGTCTTTAAGAAAATACAATGATGTGTATACAAATATTTATTTTATTTTTTTAATGTTTACTTATTTTTGAGAGTGAGAGCAAGCAGGAGAGGGGCAGACAGAGAAGGAGACACAGAATCTGAAGCAGGCTCCAGGCTCTGAACTGTCAGCACAGAGTCTGATGCGGGACTCAAATTCACGAACAGTGAGATCATGACCTGAGCTGAAGTTGGACACTTAACCAACTGAGCCACCAAGGCACCCCATACAAATATTTACATGCCACTTACTATATGGAAGGAATTGTTCCAAGTTCTTTTAAAAACTAATACATTTAATTTTCATAAAACATTTATAAGGCATATCTTATTATTTCCATTTTACATGAGGAATTTGAAATGCAGAGAAATTAAGTAACTTGCCTAAATCTTGCATTCTGTAAGTGATGCAAATAGGCTTTGGATTATCTAAGGAAGCTCTCATTTGCAAACATATAATTCTCAACCAAACATAACCTGCATTAACTAGTAGATGAGAAAACTAGAATTCAAAAATAATTGGAACTGTAGAGTGAAAAATCTTTGGTTACGGACCCTGGGCCTCTGGGTGGTAACTTCAGTTTTTGGTTGATAAACTAGTGCCTAAAATTCAATAAGACAATCTCTTGAGCAATGAATTCAAAGTAACTCTACCTAGAAACATCTCAAACAAAAGAGAAATACTGATGTAAACCTTCACTTATAACCCTGTTACATTTTCTTTCTTTCCTTCCTAATTTCCTCTCTTTCTTCTTATATTCCTTTATTTTGTTAAATAGCATATTTTGTGGTAGAGTAAGTATAAGACAATATGACATAATGCTTGAATGATTAAGAAAGTAGATTTGTTGGTGGGTAGTGTGCCAGGTATCAATCTATTGCCTCACTCCTAATCCAACTTTCACAGTCCTGCTTCTGAGACTAGAACACTTCACCATAAGGCACAATTTTAAGCATCTTACACAGAGAGCAAAGGAGGGAACTAGATGAAGGGGCTCTTCCTGGTTCTGGGTTCTTCTGTCTGCAAGCCCAAGCAGTGCACAGTGGCCACCAGTGTAGGGCACTTTCTGGGTTGTGTCTCCTGGAACACCCCACACACATACACTGGGAACTTCCTACCAAGTTCCATGGTGCAGCACCTTCCCATAAATGGGCTCCCAGTGAGTTCCACAGTGTGACACCTCCCTATGGACAGTTCCCCAAGAGCCCCAGAAAATGCCTTCTCTGTGAGTTCCCCTAGCCTCCTACCTCAGTGAACTTCTTTGCCATTCACTGGGCCAAAGCTATGCTCTCTCCAAGAAGATGTGGCTTCTAGGAGGTGGGGGCACAGTGGAGGAAGAAACTCCTTAAAATTTGTTCTCTCCAAAGGTGCTCTGCTTCAGACCTGGAGTACCAGTCACTCCCTGTATCTGCTCTCCTCAATTCTTTGCAGTTCCTTTCACGCATTAGTAGCACATCATAATTAATGATTCTTTACATTAAACTGTTCCTGCTCAAATTACTGTGTACTTTCTATTTCCTAACTGGACCCTGGCTGATACAGACAGACCTGGGCCCTAATTTTCAAATCATCATTAAGAGCTGTGAAATATTAGACAAATCAGTTTATCTTTAGGTGATAATATTGACCTTATAAAATTATTGTTAGGATAATCCTAACATTTAAGTGATATAAGATATATAAAACATTCATATGTCACCATGTCATATGTACTAGATGAATGTGTTACCAATTTTCATCTACTATTATTTCAATAATAGAAATGATGAAAGAGTCAGAAAATAATAAATAATATGTTATCTCATCTTTCAATTATACACATCTTAGGGACTTTTCTGCCTCCTTTTAAAAGGGAAAGTTTAAAATTGTTCCCTTGCAACTAACAAACAAACAAAACAAAGAAATGAAAACCCAGACATCCTCACATATGTGAACAGATTACATGTAGATTTAGAAATCTATAGATGATATATATATATGTGTCAACACCTGCCAACATCAACTGTCAACAGAAGAAAGGAGGCTTGAACTATTATGAAACCAGCAGTAAGAGTGAACCTGTTGTACTTTTTTGCTCATACTTCTTCAAGAAGTTGGGGAGGTGGTGCCTGGGTGACTTAGTTGGTTAAGTGTCTGACTTCAGCTTCAGGTCATGATCTCACCATTCGTGAGTTTGAGCCCCTCATTGGGCTCTGTGCTGACAGCTTAGAGCCTGGAGCCTGCTTTGGATTCTGTGTCTCCCTCGCTCTCTTCCCCTTCCCCACTCATGCTCTGTCTCTCTGTCTCTCAAAAATAAACATAAAAAATTTTTAAAGACAGAAGTTGAATGGGGGGCTTTTCATGCTGGAGGGGGCTTCCAAAGTTGTAAGGGAGTCTAAGGATGCAGCATTACATCATGATGAGAAGTCACATAGCTAAATAAAACATAAGACTGAAATTTTCCATGATACACAAAATAAAGAAACAAAATAGATCAGAATTTCTCTCTTTGAAGCCATAAAGAAAATGAAAGCAGGAAAGACTAGCAATAATAGCAGTGATTTAGTGTAAAAAGATGGAACCGTACTTAAGGTTTCTCCCCTCCCTAAAACTTATATCTTTCTAACTCCTTTAGCCTGAAAAGGGTGTTTAGTAATATAGCTTGATAGGATTATGCTTATTGGTTTTAATAAGCACTATATTTTCCATAAAAACAAATGTTTCCATCAAACAAAATAAAATGCCTACACTAAAATCTCTGTAGTGGTAAATGTAGAGCTACAACTTTTTCTTACTGGCTTAGCTCAGAGTCCTGCTAATGTCACCATTACCATCAGGTAACACAAATGATATGATTTCTGAATGACTGTACCTTCCTTCATAATATCAAAATTGATTACAGATAAACATTTTTAGTTTTAGAAAACATATAATTTGTAAAACATGTTATCTTTTTATTACATATGTCAACACAAGATAAAATCAGGGATTTAACTTTTGTTGCTGATATTGATAATTTTTGTTATTTATTGGAGCACCTTCCTTTGAATGCACTGCTAAGCCAATATTGCCATATTGAATTCAGATACAGTAGTACTGTTCTCAGAATCCAGAATAAGAGCTCTTCCTTCCTCCTTCCTCCCCACACCACATGTATAGTAAAAATCTGAAGATCTTCAATATATGTGTCATAGTCTGGTTCTGTGGCAAAAGCCCACACAAAATTTCCAGAACTCTCTATTGCTCCCAGGTCACCAAGTAGTTAGTCATCTTCATTAGAGGGAGCAGTGGTTGTCAGCAGAGGCTCTGGAGCAGCACTTCTTGAGTGTGAATCTGGATCTGCCATTTATGAGCTATGTGACCTGAAGCTAGTTAGTTAACCTCTCTCCAGATCAGTTATCATTGGTAAAGCTGTCCACATGATAATGTTGTTATGAGGAATACATGGGTTAATGTACATAAAGTCTTTAGAAGAACATCTAGTCCTTAGAAGAACATCTCATCTATAGCCAGTATTATTTAAGCATTAGATACTACTATTAATATGATCTGCTTCATTTAACAGATACTGATACAGCCTCTGTCCTATTTAGGTAATGATGGTAGTTTCCTGTCTCTTCCTCCATCTTACTTGTTTGTGGGTAGGTGGAAAAGAGGTCAGTTGTCTTGAAGTAATTGCCCTTTCTGGTCACTCCTACACTGTTTTGGATGCTGATGGTTGGTGGTTCCTATTGGCTATGGACTGGAAGTTTTTGTTACTTGGTCACTTGTGGGCTACTAATTGGTGTTATGGAGGTCTTCCTTCTTATAATTATTAGTAATAACAATATTTTGATGGATCTAAGACATTACAGATGTTGAGGGCCCCATCAATTTATATACCACTAAGAAATGCAAAGGACTAGAAATTTAACTATGGCATAGCATTGATTATAAGACATAGTTTAATTTCAGTAACATTAAAATATGAAAGTATACATCTTAGAGTTAACAAAATGTGGCAAAAACAAGACACTTGTACAGTTGACTAATTGAGAACTCCACTTAACTAACGAAGAGGCAACTCAAAGTCTATGCACCAAAACCAATCTTGTGTCAGGGTTACCTATCTCAGTAAATAGCATCTATCTAATGGTAGAGTCTAGAAAAAACTATCACCTACATCAACAAAAACTCCTTAGTTTCCTACATAGCCTTCTTGGCCCTTCCAATCTTATCTCTAAACAGCAGCCACAATAACATTTTAAAAATGTATTTTTTATCCATTTTCTATTCATTGGTTTCTTGATGCTCTTAAAAGAATGTTGGCCCTTTACTAAGTCCCAAAAGATGCTGAACATTCTGGCCCCTCCACCTCCTCCATCTCTAACAACCTTGGCTCTCTTTCATTTTCATAAATACACCTTACTTCCTCCTGTTAAAGAACCTTTGCACAAGATGTTGTGTCTGCCCGGCATGTCCCCTCTCCTTCCCTCCATTACCCCAGTAACTTCTACACCACCTCATGTCTCTCCCCAGAGACTCCCCTGACTCTCACCAAACTAGACCAAGCCTCTTCATTTTAAGATCCCAGAGTTATTGTTTTTGGAACTTTTCCTCGGTTATACTTACTGAAGTTTGTAATTCTATTATTTTATATTATTATTTGATTAAAATCTGTGTCCAGATTATTAGCTCCAGGCAGGCAAGGTCCATGACGGCTTGCTAATCTACTTACACTGTATCACCCATCACCTAGGAGTGCCTGATACTTACAAAGGGTCAATAAAAGGCCTCTTCATTAAATGCATAAAACAATAACTGGTTGCGTTTTTTGGGTGCTAAGCAGGTTATATATACTAGCTAACTGAATCCTAAAGGCACATATAGTAACTTGCTGACAGCCCTGTGAATTTCATCTTATCATACTCATATCAAATATTTTTTTGTAAATGTTTATTTTTTGGAGAGAGAGAAAATGCACACATACAAGTGGGGAGGGGCAGAGAGAGAGGGACAGAGGATGCAAGGTGGGCTCTGTGCTGACAGCATGGAACCCAACGTGGGGCTCCAGCTCGCAAACCACAAGATCATGACCTGAGTTGAAGTCCGATGCTCAACCACCTGAGCCACCCAGGTGCCCCTCAAATCTTAAGACACTGAGGCAGAGAGAGGTTGCAGAGCATTCTCAGGGCTTCACAGCTAGTAAATAGTGAAGCCAGCATCTACTCTTAATTCTGTCTCACCTCAAAGCTTGTCCTCTTAACGAGGATGCCAAACTGTTTTAAACACAGGGGACTGGGTATCAGGGGCTGTCAGTGGCCTCTAGAGTTGCTAGTCACCTGGTGGCCTCTCCCCTTGAAGTTTTCTTCCCATCTTTCTAACTGTTCAGCTGTCCCAACATAGTCAGCTAGTCCGCACCATGGTTTCTCTCACAGAGGCAGCTCACAGCTCTTTCCAGAAGTTTTCTGACACTCATCTTCTCACAAGAATTTATTTTGTAGAGAATACTGATGATCTCTCAGATCGACACCATTATTAATCAACTGATTAAAACTCTCTTTGTTTGCTAACGATGTAAACTAGCATAAAATCCCAGTGTGACCCGCTTAGCCTCCTCCAGGTTTCCCCTGCCTCTCAGATACGTGACATTTGTTATGTTCAATATTTGTAGTAGATGGTGAATTTTCAGAGAACCCCAAAATGCACCTTCCCTTCCTCTCCCAAACAGGGCACTGCATTATTGACAGTTCATCGCTTCCCTCCTGCAGAGCCTGAATCTGAATACTTAAGGCAGGTTCCCAAACTTGAACACAGTGATTAAAAAAAATATATATTATCAATGGGATCTTACTAATTGAGTTTATCTGTATTTGGCAAATATTCTGGTTTCATGGTTATTTTAACATTATTTCATGGCTTTAAACACATTATGTGTTCATGATAGGAAATTCTGGAAATACAAAAGAGCATAAGGAATAATTATTACTTTCAGTAATTGGCTAATCTAATCCCATATGCATAATTTTTATTCTCCCACAACGCTGAAGAAACCACAATAGAGTAGTAAATAGAACACTTGGTGGCAAATCACTCCTGGATGAAATAAATATTAAAATATTTCTATTAAAAATAATAAATTGAGCAGATGCTTTAAAAATAAAATATTAAAAATTTTAAATTGGGTAATACACTGAAAGTTGGCATCTTTACATTAGCAATCAGAATGATAAAAACAAAGACCATTTATCATCACACTTGTCCCTTTCTAAAATTATTATTAAAGGATATTTTAACACTAAACATGAAAGAGCAACATAATCTTAGATGAAAGAACATTATTTACATTGAATGATGGGAACCTTGAGTTTCTAAAATTTTTGAAAGTGTCAGTTTCTTCCTAATGGGCCTGTCCTCAACACAAATCCCAGCACAGACTCAATACTTAAAAAGGGCATGTATGTAAATTATTAAGTTCAAGACCAATTCTAAGTGTATCAGGGAGAGTTAGAAGGCTAAAAAAGCTTGACTAGTGACCCTGGGTCATTAAACCAGAATGGCAGACCTTGTTACTGATGTCAGTTATTAACAAGTATTTTCAAGTATGGGTAGAAATAGCCTATTCTTTACCTTTGCCCAGTAACTGTACTACTATGTAGCCCAATTTATTGCCGAGGTAAAAATATTCTTTAAAGCCTTCATAAGCACACAAAGTTCACAAGCTAAAAGCAATGGTGACAGTCGAGGTTTTCTTCCATTGTGAACATTATGCATTCATTAAAACGTTGATTTATCTCTCATGTGCCACTGACCAACCAGTCATAGTGGGTTTTGGTATGGGGATAATGAATGTGAGCTTGGACTGGTGGTCGAATGGACTATAACCCACTGTAAATGACCACTTTCTAAATGTTGTACTTTTACTATCTTGCCACTGCCACAACACGTATGTGGCAACCATTTTCCTTGATTTGAAATAAGTGAATGTCATACTTTTTCATCATGCCATTTTATCTAAGCTTTTTCTATTTATTAGTAAATTTATTTATTTTTTTATTAATTTTTTGTTAATGTTTATTTATTTTTGAGAGAGAGAGAGAGAAAGAGAGAGAGAGTATGAACAGGGGAGGGTTAGAGAGGGAGACACAGAATCTGAAGCAGGCTCCAGGCTCTGAGCTGTCAGCACAGAGCCCAACGCAGGGCTCAAACTCACGAACCAGGAGATCATGACCTGAGCTGAAGTCAGCCGCTTAGCCAACTGAGTCACACAGGCGCCCCTATTTATTAGTAAATTTTAAAGAAGCCTACCCATTTATCAGTGTAAAAATTATCTATGTCTTGAACAAGGGAGATGAATGTAAAGCCTCCCCATTCTTAAATTAATGAAACTTTCTTATATTTAATTTCTTTTAAGAAATAGAAGATCTTAACGATCATTAGTGGAAGAGCAAGATGTTAAGATTTGAAACCAAAGGGCAAAATGGTTGAAAGCAGTAAAACAATCTGCCACTGGATGATATGACCTGCAAAAATAAATGCAAGGACTATTGATCTTTCATATTATAGTTAAATACTGCTATTACTCACTTTAGAGAAGAGCAAAAATATCACTAGCACTTGACTGAGAGTAAAGAATATAAAATAAGGACATACACCAATTAAAAATTTGTTAAAGATAGCAAATATTAATTTAAAAATTATTAAAATATAGCAAATATTACTACTTTTAAATCTCATCAGTTCACGGAAACAGGCACATATTGTGAATCTTCCAGAATGTTCTTCACTACATAATTCAAAGGTTAAATATTAGAAAACTGTGTCTTTGACATATATCTTTATAAATCCAATAAAAATTATGCTATTAAATATAAAACTATAAAATTGCAGCCATTGGATTATTCAACAATAAAAGTACAGTTATTTCAAAAGGTTCACTTCTACTCAGAACAAACATAGAGAGTTCATAAAGAAATATGCTAACATTTTAATTTTATTCCAATTTTATTTTTACTCTTTATGCTTAAAAGCAAATGCATTTTCAAGTATTTGATAAAGAAAGCTAAAAGACATTTCCCCTTTTCTGTCTTCATGAAACTTAGATAAAAATACAGATTGTACTACTACACATAAATTATACAGCTACATAAAACAATAAAATAACTGGTTAATAATTCCAATAGAATTATAAAGGTTCCTTATGATGGGCTTTTTCTAAAAGCCTATGTAGAAACAAATGGTCTGTTAAAACCTAAATTAAATTGCTAAAGAAATGCTCAATGATAAATTTATGTTAAAAATATTTTTTAAAAAAACATTTTTAAAAAATGCTTTAAAAAGATTTTTTCAAAATCTTTGGAAAAGAAGCATCTTTGTTATTAAACAACAAAGAGTAAGATAACTTTACATCTAACAATCTGAAAACCATGAAAAACCCAACAACATATTTAAATAATAATACCTAAGGAGGAACAAAGATTCAAGCTGTAATATGATAGATCAAATAAAATGTAAATTATTTTTATAGATGTTGAAAAGGTATTTAATAAAACTAAAAAAAAATCTCTTCATAAAGATATCTAGTAAACTTGGAAGAGAACACTTAACTTAAAATAACCATCAATAGTATATAACATTAAAATCAGTGAAGAAATAACAATGTCTATCCTAATCATTATTATCTAAGGTCTCAAAGGGGCTAGCCAATGCAAAAGCCAAGAAAAACATATCATAAAGTCACATCCTATATGACAGATGCACAATTATGAAAAATATCACAATATCATTATTTTCAGGGAAACAATTACATACTAATAAAAGTCAACAAGATCAGCTGAAAACTATTATGATTTTAGATAGCACAATATGGCTACAGGTCATAAAATAAGCATATGATAATTAACAGTCATAAGAAAAACTTGCTAAAATATATAACAGAAAAAGAATATGATTCAAAGAGTTTTTAAAAATCACAATCAAAACAACTACAAAAAAGCGCCTATGTATGTGTGTGTTTGTGTGTGGTTGTCTATGTACTAGAAGTAATGCAAACATTGTCTCATAAATGATTGGGGTATTCTGGTTAATATAAAGTATTCCATTTTAAAAATATGTCCTTCAAGGGTGGCTGGGTGGCTCAGTTAGTTAGTGTCTGACTCTCGATTTTGGCTCAGGTCATGATCTCATGGTTTCATTAGTCCGGGCCCCGCATGGGCTGTGTGCTGACAGCACGGAGCCGACTTGAGATTCTCCCTCCATCTCTGCCCATCCCCTGCTTGCACTTTCTCCATCTCTCTCAAAATAAATAAATAAACTTTTAAAAAATGACCTTCATTTTTCTCTTAAGGTCTGAGTCTCAGGATGGCCAGATTAAATCCATTAACATGACTCTACTCTGACTAAAGACAAATTCTCCTCTCACCTTACTTTGAATGCCTTTACTTTGAGAGAACACAATACCACAAAACATTCTTAAAACTTAAGAGCAGAGTGGCATACATACAATGAGCTCACCATACATAATTCAAAAGATATGTCTTTTCACTTTCTTTGGAAGAATATTTTCATAAAGAAATTTACCTCCTAGATTGGAAGCATAAAAACTCCAAATAAATACAGTTACCTTAAATTGTTAAATCAAATATGAATTCCCCAATCCTCTTGTTTTTCTTGCCACATACTGTCATCTTTTTTGTCATTTTCCCATATATATACATATTCTTAAGGGTCAGGTGAAATCCAACAAATATTCAGGCCATTCATTAGTAATATCAGTTTTGAAAAGTATATTGGGGAGGGACACCTGGGTGGCTCAGTCAGTTAAGCGTCCGACTTTAGCTCAGGTCATGATCTCCCAATCCTTGAGTTCAAGCCTGTGATGACAGCTCAAAGCCTGGAGCCTGCTTCGGATTCTGTCACCCTCTCCCTCTGCCCCTCCCCCACTCATGCTCTGTCTCTCTCACTCTCAAAAATGAATAAATGCTTCAAAAAAATTTTTTTTGAGTATACTGGGAAGAAAGTTGGAGTTATTTCACAATTCAGTGTTTTAAGTATTATTGCCCCCTACTATCTCAATCTCTCACTGAAAATTATAGTATCTGGCAATTGAATATAACAAACTTGGGGCACCTGGGTGGCTCAGTTCATTGAGTGTCAGTCTTTGGCTCAGGGCATGATCTCATGGCTTGGCTCCTGAGTTTGAGCCCTGTTGTCGGGCTCTGTGCAGACAGCTCAGAGCCTGGAGCTTTGGATTCTGTCTCTCTCTCTCTCTCTCTCTCTCTCTCTCTGCCCCTTCCCTCCACTTGCACTATCTCTCTCAAAAAATAAACATTAAATTAAAAAATAATAACAATACAACAAACTTAGCTCTATACCTTTACTCAACAGCTATTATCAGTCTGCCATGCAAAAAATATTATCAAAAAAATCCAAAGATTTACTTTACCTCTCATGTGCTTAGGACTCTCTCCAGATACAGGAAGCCAAAATAATACCATTCTGTTTCATACAGTAAAATATGAACTCTAAATAACTAAGAATCTTTCCTGATGGATTTTCCAAATGAATACTACATAAATGAGGTTTTAAATATTATTTTATGTACTAAATTTTTAAACAGTGAGTGCTTTTAGAACTGAGCAATTTATTTAGCTTTTTGGAGTTCATTTGCCAGGTTAATTTAGATTTCTTAATACCAGTAAAGAATTCTATGACTTGAGGTCTGTTTATTAATTATCAAAAATCTTAAATGAATCTAAATTCCTTCTGAAACAAGATTGAGTACAAGTTAATTAGCAAGTGGAAGAATTAACTTATTTAACAAATGTCCAGTTTCCTGGCTCAATATATTTACAGGTATACCTACGGGTAATAATATCCCTGGTTAAAGGTAGCAGAGTGAAAGAAATTTTTTTTCTCTTCTTCTATCCCATGATAACTGCCCCCCCAAAACATTTTTAACACACCCAAAATATAAATATATAAACATATTTAGTAAAAAATTAAAGTTCCCACAACCTCTAATAAATCTGAAAAGTATTTGACAGAAACAATGAAATTCAGACCTAAATGAGAGAGAATATCTACAGCTGACACAACTTCTTCAAATCTTGGACAAGTGACAGATGTGTCTGCAGGGAAGAATCATGGTCCTGAAGGACCCCTCCAGGGACCTTTTGAGGAAATGACAAGACCTATCTGTGTAGATAGAACACAGGAGAAGCAGGAAAAGTAACTGAGATACCCAGTCCCAGTCCACACCTCAGAATGACTTAGAGATGGAGCCAAAGGAATCAAGGTTAATGTCTGTCTCACATGCATATTCACCTCATCCCAATGTCACTTAAGTCTCTACCATTGATAGCATCAAATCAAAATCCAAAAATCTCATCAGTTCAAAAGTTCCCAAACTCATCATCAAAATCATCTAGGGGCACCTGGGTGGCTCAGTAGGTTGAGCGACCGACTTTGGCTCAGGTCATGATCTCACAGTTTGTGAGTTCGAGCCCCACATCGGGCTCTGTGCTGACAGCTCAGAGCCTGGAGCCTGCTTCTGATTCTGTGTTTCCCTCTCTCTCTCTGCCATCTCCCCCGCTCATGCTCTGCGTCTCTCTGTCTCAGAAATAAACATTAAAAAAAATTTTTTTTTTTAAAAATCATCTAAATTTGGTATGGGTGATGCTCTAGGTATAATCCATCCTGGGGCACAATTCCTCTCTATGTATGGACCTCTGAAACTTAAGAACACATTGTCTGCTCCCAAAGTACAATGCTGAAACAAACATACGATAACAGCTAAGATATTTCCATTCAAAAGAGAGAAAATGGGGTGGGGGGGGGAAGTGTTTTTGAAATCCAGCTGGATAAACTCCATTAGATTTCAAGGGTTGGAAATAATCATCTGTACTTTTCATCTCTGCCCTCTGAATCATTTTTCCTTTTTCATGAAGGGTAGCATGGAATCATAGCAGAGTAGTTTTATCAGTCTGTTTCCTGCCTATATACTTCTGGGTGTCCAGGAGCTTTCTTTCATTTCATAATGTTTTTGTCCTTTTTGGTCAAAACTGACCAGGTTCTGCTGGTATTAAATTCTCAAGAACCTTGTGGTTTTTCCATGTATGTTACATAGTTTCATTCCATTAGACAAGAGGCTTCTCCACACATCCTCCCTAAAATATCTTACCCCCATTTGTGACTTCTGCATAGATAACTGACAGTTTCTATTAATCACATATTTTTCTCTCTTCAAAGAACCTTTGTGTAACTAAATTGTCTTTTATTTAATCTTTCTGACGTATTAGCAAAATGTTGTCTAGCCATACTCTCAGCTTTTCCTATAGAGCATGCTTTTTTCTGATAGTGAAGTCTTAGTTTTAGCATCTTTCACAATTTGAATGAGTTGAAAATTTCCCAAATCATCTATTTCGGGTTCCAGTTTTTTCTCAATTTATCCTCTTGCATTTTACTATAAGCTGCAAAAAGTAACCAGGCTGCACTTTCAACTCTGCTTAGAAATCTCCTAGTTGAATGTCCAAGGTCATAGCTTCCAAACTCTAGTCTCTACATAACTATAGGACATTATTACACTGAGATTTCTGCCACTATATAATAAAGATCTCCTTTCCCCTAATTTCTAATCAGGTGTTCCTCATTTCCTTTTGAGCCTCCAGTAGCAGTACATTTAACTTCCATATTTCCACTAACAGTCTGTGATTTAGGCATTCTCTAAGGTGATTTAGATTTTCTCTACCATGCTCCTCACTTCCTTCTATATCCTAATTAGCAGAATCATTAACCTCCATAATCCCACTAACTGTCTGTTCAAGCCAATCCAGACTTTCACTATCAGAGTCCTCAAGATCTTTGTCTCCACGGACTTCCCAATTCCACATTTTTAGATAATTTTTATCAGTCAGTATTCAACTAGAGAGGCAGAAAGACATTTCTGATGTGTTGCTTATACACTTGTGGGGACTAGGTAGACAAGTCCTAAATTCATAGAGCAGACTATCAAGAAGGGCAGGCTGGAATTCTTGGGCATAGCTGAGGTCACTATCCATAGGCAGAATTTCTTCCTCAGGGAGGCCTCAGCTCTACTTTAAAGGCCTTTCACCTGATTATTTCAGGCCTGCCCAGATAATCTCCCTTACTTAAAGTCAACCAATTATGTACTTCAATCATATCTATAAAATATCCTTGGAGCAACATCTAGATTAGTGTTTGACTGAGTAAGCGGGAATTTTAGCCTAGGCAAGCTCACACATCAAAAAGACCATGGAAAACCTAACGAACTTAAGGATATACAAAGCAGCCTCTGGGAATCCAAATCCCTTCCAGCAGGTGATAATAGAGGACTTCGGTTCTTCCAAAACAGAAATCAACAAAGAAACAAACAAAAAAAAAACTTGAAAGTTCTGAGAGAAGGTGCAATCCTAGAGTTTTATATGAAGCTAACTTTATAAAGATACAAAAATCATTTTCAGGAAATACGGCACCCACAACCTCTTTCTGGAATAAAACAAAACGGAGCAATAAAACACCACATTGTGTTAAAATAGAGCCAAATAAAATTGAATCAAAATAAGGAACTAAAGAACAGAGAAGCTCATGGCAAAACATTAAGGAAGGGAAGAAGGAAGGAAGGGGAAAAGGAAGGAAGGAAACTGGTAAGTAATGAACTCATTTAATATATAGAAACACAAGGCCAAACAACTGTAGGACTTACAGAAAAGGTACATATGTTAGAAACCTTGAAAATATTTTAAAAAATCATTAGATATATTTTTAAGATTGGGAGATGTTTGGGAGAAGTAAAAGGAAGCTTAATTTTATCGTTTTATTGCTAGGATGTCAATAGAGCGTTTTGATAAGTTAGGAAATACTTAAAGTATTTCAATTTCTTAAAATATGGGGCGCCTGGGTGGCTCAGTCAGTTGAACGTCCAACTTCGGCTAAGGTCATGATCTTGCAGTCTGTGAGTTCGAGCCCCGCATCGGGCTCTGTGCTGACAGCTCAGAGCCTGGAGCCTGCTTCCAATTCTGTGTCTCCCTCTCTCTCTCTCTGCCCATCCCCCCGCTCATGCTCTGTCTCTCTCTCTCTGTCAAAAATAAATAAACATTAAAAAAATTAATAACAAATAATAAATTTCTTAAAATATGCTTAAAAGGACCAAAACCAATGCAGAATAATTTCTGATAAAGCTAAACTTCCAATGAGTAACATACATAGTATTTTATCCAGATATATTGCTGCCTCTAACAATTTAGAGGTTTGGTTACCAATGAAAAGGGGAAAGACCACACATGTATATATTTACCATCTTTTCCCATTCTCCAAATAAATTAAAGGCATTTGGAAAGAAACTCTCATGGGATATTTTTCCTGTAAATATATAAATAGCACATGTTTTCTATAATATAGAAGTGTATCGTTATGCTGTTTTCTACATGAATATAGAAGTATATCATCTTATGCTATTTTCTAGAGGTAGCTAAATATTTATTAGTCAGGTTATTCCAATAAATGTATTTAAAAGAAAAGTTCTATGGTGTTTAGAAGATTTTTTTCTGACATTTGAGATAGAGTAAGCAGCCAAATTCCAGTGTTTTGTACATGCTATTTCTTGGAAATATAAGACAACTTGGGTTATTTCCCTTTGGGTTTTTCCAAAAGAGAAAGATTAATTGCTTGAATAAAGATAAGCTTATTACATAATTTATAAGTGTGTATGCAATCCACTGTACTTTATTTAATTTCTTTCATAGGATAACAAGCTTAAAGGATAAAGTAGATTAGAAACCTGCTATCTTTCTATTTTAATGGGGCTTTAAAGAAGATTTTGTAAAGACAAAAATATATGGAAACTAAGGAAAAACAGATTAGCAAGCACTAAGATCAAAAGTATTGGCAGAAATAATAAACAGATTGTTTTTAGTGGTCCATGGCAAATTAACAAGACATATTAAACTGATAACAAACATGAGCCTAACATACTGTATTGTCTAGAAGAAAAAGGGAAAAAGTTAGTGTAACATAGTTCAGAAAATGCACTGGGATAATCTTCAGAAATAATACAAAGTAAAGAAGAAAAGATAGGTGAATTTGACTACATTAAAATTAGGAACTACTGTTTATCAAAAGACGACCTTTCCCCTTAACATCCACTCCCTTTAAGGCTGGAAATACCCCTTTATAAGTACCACATACTAACGTGATACATAGTACACACTGCAATTAGATCACACTCACAATTTTCATTTCTTACCTTTAACCTTAAAGCACAGTCAAGAGACAGTTTGCTGACAACTAGCTCCTCCCTGTGAATGATATTACCTGCAAGTAGACTTTTCTATGCTTCAATGAGGTTTTCTTCTTGGCTCAAAAATTAGCATTAACTAGACATAAGTGACTAAGAGAATAGAGAACAGATTCATTTTTATCTGTACTGTTATTCTCTGCATCCCTTTCATAACGGGCTAACGGCTATTTCGCTGATCATTTATCCTAAAATCTTGGATTTCGATTCAGATTTTTTAAAGTAAGGTTTATGTTTCAAGCAGCATTAACATGTTTTACCTAGGATGGCAGTTGGGAATAAAAAGAATATATTTATGTTATTTCTTCTGAGAAGTACACCTGTCCATCATTTAGGTTGTCACATAATCTGCTACTTATCTGGATTAAAAATGTTTTTCCCCTAAACAGACACATGAAAAGATTCTGAACATCACTCATTATCAGCGAAATTCAAATCAAAACCACAATGAGATATCACCTCACACCTGCCAGAATGGCTAAAATCAACAACACAAGAAACAACAGGTGTTGGCAAGGATGTGGAAAGAGGGAAACCCTCCTGCACTATTGGTGGCAATGCAAACTGGTACAGCCACGGTGGAAAACAGCAGGGAGATTCCTCAAAAAATTAAAAATAGAACTATCCTGGGGTGCCTGGCTGGCTTACTTAGTAGAACATGCAACTCTTGATCTCAGGATCGTGAGTTCAAGCACCATGTTGCTTGAATTACTTAAAAAGTAATTCACCATGTTGAATTACTTAAAAAGAAAAATTAATTATTAAAATGAAATAAATAAAAATAGAACTACCCTAGGATTCAGTAATCACACTACTGAGTATTTACCCAAAGAATACAAAAATATTAATTTGAAAAGATGTATGCACCCCTATGTTTATTGCAGAATTATTTATAATAGCCAAATTATAGAAGCATTCCAAGTGCCATCAATAGATGAGTGGATAAAGAAGATGTGATATAAATACATAAGTCTAAGGGTCTCCAATTTCCAATAAGTATACTCTTTCTTTGTAAATAAAAGCATGCAAAAAGTCACCCTGCCAATACATACATACATATATATATATATATATATATATATAGTTGCAAACTAAAGAATATTTCCTATTTATTCCTCAAGAGTGTTGGCATGTAAGCATTTTCCTCAAAACACTTTTGATATGATTTTTTCTAACTTCCAGAGAAATCACCAAGAACTAAAAAATATGTGATAATTATTATACTCTGACATGTAATATTCTGGATAAAATTATGCTGCTGACTTAAAATATTAAAAGTATAGTTCAATGATATTTTCTTTTATTATTTGCCATGAGAAATTTGGAATGAGACATTCACACTCTTATTTGGTGACTCATATAATCCCTGAGATGTATTTATAATAAAGCTGTCTTTAAAAAGGAATTCCTTCTTGTGCATTGGAACAGAATTGATTCTTTGTGTCAAGCTAACTGGCCCATGAAATAACTGAATATATAATTCTAGGTCTTTCTAATATGCTCTGTTCAAAAGAAGTAGCTGGCTCAAATATGAATAATACTTAAACTTCTGAACAATAATAAAAATCTGTGTCAGTGACATTTGTTTTTTGCAAAATTTTTTAAGATGCAAAGTGTCATTTTATTGAAAAGTAAATTGTATGGGAATGAGGAAAAACTTGAGAAATTGTTACAGCAAGCTGAAACATGGAATTTATTACATGCTACCAAAACCTTAATTTTAATAATCTCGGGAAGTGGTTGAAGGAAATAATGGGTCTGACACTTATTCACATGTTAACTATTTAGTTATAGATTTCTTGTTAAAAATTCAAATGAAAGACATTATGCATTCTTCTAAATTGTAACTACAAATGTATTTCCATGAACCATTCATTTTAGTAGAATATTTCATAAAGAAATTCAGAGAAAATATACTGCTTTAAATTTCCTTAAAATACAGTCAGGCTAATCAATAATAATTTCATAGAATCAGAATGGTAAAGCTCAAAAACTGTTTATATCTTACGTGTATTAGAGTAAAATTCAAATGTTGCTAAGAATGTTAAGTCCCTCAAACAAAATGTTAACACATGATGTTAAAATAGCAGAAATCTAAAAATCAATCGTTTTTAATTGAGCAATTATTATGTGCTAAACATTGTGTAAGGTATTAAAAATAAAAAGACAGCAGTGGCACTTTCCTTCATAGACCTGACTGTCTATCAGGATATGAGATAAATAATAAAAACAGAAATGAACAAATACATGCAAATGATTACTCATGTAACAAAGGGCAAAGACAGTGATGTGACAAAAAATAATACAGTGGGTAGTGGAAGAAACAACCACTTTAGCTAGATTTGTAAAAAAGAAATGCTTTTACAAAGATTGAAACCACAAAAAATATTTACAGGAAGAAGTTATCAAACATCATTAAGATACAATTCAAAATGTGTAGCATCCATAAACAAAATCGATAAACCTGTGGGCCAGACTTCTCAAAAAGAAAAGAGAGGGGACCCAAATAGATAAAATGACGAATGAAAATGGATTTATTACAAACAATCCCTCAGAAATACAAGCAATTATTAGGGAATACTATGAAAAATTATACGCCAACAAACTGGACAACCTGGAAGAAATGGACAAATTCCTAAACACCCACACACTACCAAAACTCAAACGGGAAGAAATAGAAAATTTGAACAGACCCATAACTAGTGAAGAAATTGAATCGGTCATCAAAAATTTCCCAACAAATAAGAGTCCTGGATCATATGGCTTCCCTGGGGAATTCTACCGGACATTTAAAGCAGAGTTAATACCTATCCTTCTCAAGCTGTTCCAAAAAATAGAAAGGGAAGGAAACCTTCCAGACTCATTCTATGAAGCCAGCATTACTTTGATTCCCAAAGCAGACAGTGACCCAGCAAAAAGAGATACCTACAGGCTAATATCCCTCAACAATTCTCAACAAGATACTAGCGACTCAAACTCAACAGCATATAAAAAGAATTATTCACCATGATCAAGTGGGATTCATTCCTGGACTGCAGGTCTGGTTCAATACTTGCAAATCAATCAGTGTGATACATCACATTAATAAAAGAAAAGATAAGAACCATATGGTCCTGTCAATCGATGCAGAAAAAGCATTTGACAAAATTCAGCATCCTTTCTTGATGAAAATCCTCAAGAAAGTAGGGATAGAAGGAACATATTTAAACATCATACAAGCCATTTATGAAAAGTCCACAGTTACTACCATCCTCAATGGGGGAAAACTGAGAGCTTTCCCCCTGAGATCAGGAATATGACAGGGATGTCCACTCTAACCGCTGTTGTTTAACATAGTGTTGGAAGTCCTAGCATCAGCAATCAGACAACAAAATGAAATCAAAGACATCAAAATTGGCATAGATGAAGCCAAACTTTCACTTTTCACAGACCACATGATACTCTACATAGAAAATCCATCAGACTCCACCAAAAGTCTGCTAGAATTGATACATGAATTCAGCAGAGTCGCAGGATACAAAATTACTGTACAGAAATCGGTTTCATTTTTATACACCAATAATAATTCAACAGAAGGAGAAATAAAGAAACTCATCCCATTCACAATTGAACCAAGAATCCTAAAACACCTAGGAATAAACCTAACCAAAGATGTAAAAGATCTGTATGCTGAAAACTATAGAAAGCTTATTAAGGAAATTGAGGAAGATACAAAGAAATGGAAAACATTCCATGCTCATGGATTAGAATAAATATTGTCAAAATGTCAATACTACCCAAAGCAATCTATACATTCAATGCAACCCCAAACAAAATTGCACCAGCATTCTTCTCAAAGCTAGAACAAGCAATCCTAAAATTTGTATGGAACCACAAAACTTGTATGGAACCACAAAAGACCCCAAATAATCAAAGTAATATTGAAGAAGAAAACCAAAACAGGAGGCATCACAATCCCAGACTTTAGCCTCTACTACAAAGTTGTAATCATCAGGAATATGGTATTGGAACAAAAACAGACACAAAGACCAATGGAAGAGAATAGAGACCCCAGAATTGGACCCACAAATGTATGGCCAACTAATCTTTGACAAAGCAGGAAAGAATATCCAATGGAAAAAGGCAGTCTCTTTAACAAATGGGGTGGGAGAACTAGACAGCAACATGAAGAAGAATGAAACTAAACCACGTTCTTATACCATATACAAAATAAACTCGAAATGGATGAAGGACCTGAATGTGAGACAGGAAACCATCAAAACCCTAGAGGAGAAGGCAGGAAAAAAAACCTCTTTGACCTCAGCCACAGCAATTTCTTACTTGACACATCTCCAAAGGCAAGTGAATTAAAAGCAAAAATGAACTATTAGGACCTCATCAAGATAAAAAGCTTCTGCACTGCAAAGGAAACAATCAACAAAACTAAAAGGCAACCGATGGAATGGGAAAAGATATTTGCAAATGACATATCGGATAAAGGGCTAGTATCTAAAATATATAAAGAACTCACAAAACTCCACACACAAAAACAAATAATCCAGTGAAGAAATGGGCAGAAGACATGAATAGACACTTTTCCAAAGAAGACATCCAGATGGCCAACAGGCACATGAAAAGATGCTCAATGTCACTCCTCATCAGGGAAATACAAATCAAAACCACACTCAGATACCACCTCACACCGGTCAGAGTAGCTAAAATGAACAAATCAGGAGACTATAGATGCTGGCGAGGATGTGGAGAAATGCCCTCTTGCACTGTTGGTGGGAATGCAAACTGGTCCAGCTGCTCTGGAAAACAGTGTGGAGGGTCCTCATAAAATTAAAAATAGATCTACCCTATGACCCAGCAATAGCACTGCTAGGAATTTACCCAAGGGATACAGGAGTGGTGATGCATAGGGGCACTTGTACCCCAATGTTTATAGAAGCACTTTCAACAATAGCCAAATTATGGAAAGAGCCTAAATGTCCATCAACTGATGATGAATGGATAAAGAAGATGTGTTTTATATATACAATGGAATACTATTTGGCAATGAGAAAGAAATAAATCTGGCCATTTGCAGCAACGTGGATGGAACTGGAGGGTATTATGCTAAGTGAAATAAGTCACGCAGAGAAAGACAGATACCATATGTTTTCATTCATATGTGGATATTGAAAAACTTAACAGAAGACCATGGGGGAGGGGACAGAGAAAAAAAAAAGTACAGAGAGGGAGGGAGGCAAACCATAGGAGACTCTTAAGAACTGAGAACAAACTGAGGGTTGATGGGGGCTGGGGAAGAGGGGAAAGTGGGTGATGGGCATGGAGAAGGTCACTTGTTGGGATGAGCACTGGGTGTTGTATGTAAATCAATTTGACAATAAATAATATTTTAAAAAATGTGTAGCATCTGATAAAAATTACCAGAAATGCAAGGAAACTGAATAGTACAACCCATACTAAGGAGAAAAGTCAATTTATCTAAACAAAGACAGAAATAACACAGACTATAGAATTAATAGACAATGACATTAGAAGTATTATTATAACCATATTCCATATGTTCAAGAAGTTAAAGGAAAGATTAAACATGTAAAGTAGTAAGTGAATGACATCATAAAGACTAGAATAAAACATCTAGAGATGGAAACTACAATGTCTAAAATGAAAGTATACTTGATGGAATTAATGTCAGATATAAGAACAGTATTTTAAATTGAAAACATAGTTATAGAAACTGTGCAAAATGAAACAGGGAAAGAAGAATGAGAAAATATAAACAGAGTACCAGTTAGCTGTAGGACCAACTTCAAGCAGTCTAATATATGTAAAACCCCAGTTCCCTAACAAGTAGAGAAGAACAGGGATAAAGAAGAGAATATTTGAAGACATAGGGCCAATTTTCTAAATTTAATGAAAACTGTAAACTCACAGGTCCCAGGAGGTCAATAAACCCGAAGCATAAGAAACATGAAGGACACAATAACAACATATAATCAAATTGTAGAAAACTGGTGATAAATAAATGATCTTTAAAGTATCCAGAGAAAAAGGACACAATAAATACAGAGGAACAAAGATAAGTTTTAGAAACAAAAGGATTTCAACACTCCTCTCTAGGTTATTGATAGAACACACAGAAAATCATTAAGGATATAAAAGAGTTTAATAAAAATATCAAAAACTTAATTGACACTGAATAAAACACTGCAACCAACAGTATCATAATATATATATTTTTCAAATGCACACAGAACATTTTCCACAATAGATTAAATTTTGGGTCAAAAAAGGTCTCAATAAATTTCAAATGATTCAAGTCATATACCATATGTTCAAGGACTACAAAGGAATTAAGTGTAAAATCAGTAACATAGAGGTCTCTGGAAAAATCCTCAAATCTCTGGAAACTATATAGCACACATCCAAGTAATTTCTGGGTCAAAAGGTAATTTAGAAAATATTTGAACTGAATGTAAATAAAAACATAAAATATTAACATTTGTGGGATGTCACTAAGGTAGTAGTAGTACTTACAAATTTATAGTACAAACTGCCTCTATTAGAAAAAGAAATACTTCTTGCACTGAAAAGTCAAGTTTCTACATTAAGACTCTAGAAAAATAAGAGTAAATGAAAACAAAAAATTAGAGATGAAAAGAAAAAATACAGGACTGAGCAGAAAACAGTGAAATACAAACAGGAAATCAATGAAGAAAAGCAACGAAACGGAAGAATTCTTTGAGATCAGTAGAATTGATAAAAACTTTAAGCCAAAAGAAGAAAGAAGATTTAAAAAAATGTCCAATATCAGGAATGAGAAAAGTGACATCACTACAGCATCTACAGATGTTAAAATAGGGGACTATTATGCACAACATTATGCCAATAAATTCAACAACTTTGATGAAATTGACAAATTCCTTGAAAGACACAAATTAGCAAGGCTCACTTAAGAAGAAATAGCCTATATCTATGAAAGACATTGAATTTGTGTAGAAATACTATCCCACATAAAACTCCAGGCCCAAATGGCTTCAGTAATGAATCCTACAAAATATTTAATGGAGAAATGATAGCAGTTCTTTGAAATATTTCCAAGATTCTTGAATAAGAGGGAATGCTTTCCAATTCATAGTGTGAGTTAAAACTATTCCAACAGAAAAAAAGGAAAGACATTAAAGAAAAACTACAGAACAATATTTCTCATGAATATACGTGCAAAAATTCTTAACAAAATTATAGCAAAATGAATTCAACCATATGCAAAAAGGATAATACATCATGAATAAGTGGGGTTTATTTTAGAGATTATGGGCTAGTTTAACAGTTGAAAATTAATCAATTAAACTTCCCACATTATAGGACCATATATCATCTCAATAGATGCAGGAAAGGTATTTGTCAAAATCTAATATCCTTTCCTGGTACAACTTTTCACAAAGTAGGAATAGAAGGGGACTTCTTCAACATGATAAAGGGCACCCATAAAAAGCCAACAGCTAACATCATATTTAATGGTGATAAACTGCATACTTTCTTTCTATGGTCGTGAACAAAGCAAGGATAAACGTTCTCAACTTCTTTTTAACACAGTTGTTCTAGTTAGTACTATAAAGCCAGATAAGGGGTGGCAGGATCTATTGTAGGAAGGAAGCAGTAAAACTGTCTTTATTCACAGACTACATATTTATGTGGAAAATTCTTTTATGTTAATTTTTTTAAGGTTTATTCATTTTTGAGAGACAGAGTGCGAGTGGGGGAGGAGCAGAGAGAGGGAGACACAGAATTGGAAGCAGGCTCCAGGCTCTGAGCTGTCAGCACAGAGCCCAATGCGGGGCTAGAACTCACTGACTGCGAGATTATGACCTGAGCTGCAGTCGGTTGCCCAACTGACTGAGCCACCCAGGTGCCCCTAAATTCTATGGAACCTACAAAAAACTACTAGAATTAATAAGTGAGTTAGGTCAGCTTGCAGATTATAAAATCAATTGTGTTTTTATATGCATGCAACAAAACTTCAGTTTGATATTTTAAAAACTACATTATAATATATGAAATATGTAAAGATAACTAGAAAAAAGGTATGCAGGACTTGAACAGTGCAAGCTACAAATATTTCTGAAGGAAATTAAAGAAAACTTAAACAATGGAAAGATATATCATATTCACAGATCAGAAGACTCAATATTGTTAAGATGTCAAGTCTTCCCAAATTTATCTATGGATTCATTGCCATCATAACTTTGTAAAAATTGATAGATGATTCCAAAATTTGTATGGAAATGCCAAGAATCTGGATAGCTAAAATGGTTTTAACAAAGGAGAATAAAACTGGAAAATTTATACTACCAAATTTTAAGGCTTAGTACAAGCTATAGTAATCAATACAATGTGGTATTCATATAAAAATATACAAATAGATTAATATAAAAAGTATTTGAAAAGTTTAACTTGAAAAAAGACATTAGAAAGTAAGTTTTAAAAGAGAGAGTATGGTAGACAAGCTTTAAACAAATAGGTAATGGGATGTACTAAATTGGAAGTAAAAGGCTCATGTGGCTGCATTATAGAGATTGTGGGAGATTAGCAATGAGACTGGAAATATAGGTAGGGCCTAGATAACATCTAGCCTTGTACACAATAGTTACTAATTCTTATAAATATAATGAAAGGGCATAATAGGGTTTTATTCTGGGTAATGTTACGATTTAATTTACATATTTAATAGACCACTTTGATTCATATGTGCTGAAAAGTAATATTGGAAGGATAGAGATCGAATGAGAGGCTATTTGCCATAGCCCAGGCAGAAAACAATGTGCTTTGTAAAAAGGGGGCAGAGAAGTACAATCCAAAAATGACTTTAAGAATTCCATTCACAACAGCATAAAAAAGAAGAAAATAATTAAAAATAAATTTAACTGGGGGGTGCCTAGATGGCTCAGTTGAGCATCTGACTTCAGCTCAGGTTCATGGGTTTGAGCCCCAAATTGGGCTCTCTGCTGTCAGCACAGAGCCCACTTCAGATCCTCTCTCCCTCTTCCTCTCTGCTCCTCCCTGGCTCATGCTCTCTCTCTCGCTTGCTCTCAAAATTAAAGTATAAAAAAAATAAAAATAAAAAATTTAACCAAAGGAATGTGAAATGTGTATACTAAGAATGAATTTGGACCCCTACCTCATATTAGATACAAAAATAACTCAAAATGGATCAAAGACCTAAATATAGGCTTTAAGCTATAAAATCCCTAGAAGAAAATAGGAGTAAATCTTTATAACCTTTGATTTGGCCATGGTTTCTCAGAAAAAGTATCAAAAGCATAGGAACAACAACTAGAAGAAAGATAAATTTAACTTAAAAACATTTTAAAAAATTGGCTTCAAAGGACACCATCAAGGAAATGAAGACAACCCACAGGCTAGGAAAAAATATCTGTAAATTTTATTTGTAATAATGGACTTATAGCCAGAATATGTAAGAAACTCTCACAACTCAACAATAAAAAGACAATCCAATTTTTAAATGGGCAAATGATTTGAATAGACTTTTCTCCAAAGAAGATATATAAGTAAGTCAATAGTGTATGATTAGATACTCAACATCATTAGTCATCAGAGAAATATAAAAACCAAAGTGAAATACCACTTCATACATAATACAATGGCAATGATCAAAAAGACAGATAAGAGCAGATGTTAACAGAAGTTACAAAGAAGTTACAGCCTCATATATTGTTGATGAGATTGTAAAATGATGTAACTACTTTGGAAAAGAGTTTGGAAGTTCCTCAAAATGGTAAAGGTAGGATTATCACATGATCCAGCAATCCTGCTTTTAGATATGAACCCATGAGAAATGAAAACATATGTCCATACAAAAAATTGTACACAAATGTTCATCACAGCATTACTAAAAATAGCCATAATGTGGAGACAACCTAAATATCCATCAACTGATTAATGAATAAACAAAATGTGGCTTATCCATACAATGAAATATTATTTGGTGATAAAAAATATTAAATACAGATAAATGAGATGACATGGATGAACTTCTAAAACCTTATGCTAAGTGAAAGAAGTCAGTTATGAAAGACCACATTTTATATTATTTCACTTTATGATTATATCTATAATTGGCAAATCCATAAAGACAGAAAGGAGATTATAGTAGTGTTTGACCAATGCTGGGGATTTGGGGTGGATAGCAGCCAGGTAGGGGATGGGAAGTTACTGCTATGGTTATAAAGTTTCTTTTAGGGATGATAAAAATGTTCCAAAATTAGGTTCTGATGATGGTTGCACAGCTCTACAAATATGCTAGAAACCACTGAATTGTACACATTAAAAAGATGAACTTTATGGTATATAAATTATTTTTTAATAAAGCTATTCATAGTTGTATATATTATATATATAATATATATAACAATTATTGATTAAATTACTCAGATATTTAGACTGAGAGACCTATGGCTCTCTTGGTCTGGAGTCCTCTTTACCGCCATCTTCAAGTTACAATGCCCACTTGCCTAGAAAATGGAGACCATGCCCATCTCCTCTACTTTGTATGCTTAATGGAAAGTTCAACTCTGGATTTGATAAACATTTGTTCAATGTCTTAATGAATAAATGACTATAGTTTTATTAAAACTATGAGTTAAAAAAAAAGTGGATTAACATTTAATGCTTCCTATGAACCCAACAGCACCCTAGACATTGCCATACATGAGATCTCATCAATGACAAAGATGTTATGTTTTTGTTGTTATTCCCATTTAAAGATTTTTTAAAAGACTCAGAGTGGTTAAATTTGCAGAATGTTCCACAATTTTAAATGAGGTAGATCTGGTTCCAAACTTGTATTCCTCTAATTTTATATTTTTTCTCTATGCCACAATTAAAAGATTACCAATCACTTTTTTTTTTTCTTAGAATCAATACAGTTCTTCCCTATCTCACTTGGTTACAACTAGAGTTACCAGGAAACATTGAGAAACTTTCTATGCTCTTGGATTGCATTATAATTAGAACTTTCTAGAAAAGAAGTGTTGTATTTGTCCACAAAATGGATATACACTAGCCCTGGATCTTCTCCAACCTCCTGTGAGTTACTCTGGTCACTACTATTAAAAGAACAAAGGCAGGGTCATAGAAATGTGCTCTGCAATAGAAAGGGCAAACTTAATTAAGAGTGTGCTGCTCTCTTCAAATATGTAGTTTCAGAATGGACTTTAGCAAAGGCTCATTCACCCTGGCAGAGTTGATTTTAAAATTTATAACAAATCTAGGGGCGACTGGGTGGCTCAGTTGGTTAAGCATCTGACTTCAGCTCAGGACATGGTCTCACACTCTGTATCTCTCTTCCTTCAAAAATAAAACATTAAAAAAATTTATAACAAATCTGAAGAAATCAAACACAAGGCCATGGGAAGCATTGCCTGCTATTTTGCTATTAGCGTGATAAAAGAAAAAAAAACATATATCAGAGGTTGGCTGGCTAAAGGAAGAAAAAAGATACAAAAGTGTTTTTTCAAAATTGTGCAGCAATAATTTATGGAAAAAGGATTGGGGAAAAGGGTACCATGGTGCTAATACTGAGTTTTAGAAATTGAGCCAGGAATAAATTTTAAAATTATTTTTCTGTGACTTTACTTTTCTATTATAATCATGTTTCTTCTTAATAATAAAGAGAAATGCCTGCATGTATGTTAAGAGGAAGAATGAAAAATCAGAAATTCATTTTGACTTGTTACTTTATTTCCTTTTCCTTACATATCTAAGTCATAGTTGGTTCAGGAAATGTAAATTAAACAATATTATACGCACATCAGCATGGGCAATCCCAGAGAGAAGAGGCAAAGGAGAACAAAGATAAACATAACACAAAGAAACAAAATAGGATAGGGGGCAAATGTCACACAAACAACTGACAAACAACTGACAAAAGTCAAACATTATAAGTACCACAGGAGAAGACGTAAAAAATCTCATTGGGAAAACAAAAATAGAAGTGTTGGAAAATGTTTAACTTTGTGCTTGAAAGTGTTTAATTATTCAGGCATTGTGGCTAATCAGTTTACTTAAATTATCCTGGCCATCTGAGAAATAATGTGATTTTGTTACATTAAAATAGGGCCAACAAAGAATGTAAAAGAACCTTCCCTAACAGGTAAACAGTGTATTTCATGCAGTAAATAAATTTTGAATACATAAATGAAATAAATTCAGGTAAAAGAGATGGCAAAATGTCTTATCTAAAATTTCTTGGGGCGCCTGGGTGGCTCAGTCAGTTAAGCATCTGACTTCGGCTCAGGTCATGATCTCGCAGTTAGTGAGTTCAAGCCCTGCATCCAGGCTCTGTGCTGACAGCTCAGGGCCTGGAGCCTCTTCAGATTCTGTGTGTGTGTGTGTGTGTGTGTGCGCGTGCGTGCGTGTGTGTCCCTCCCCCCGCTTGTACTCTGTTTCCCTTTCTCAAAAATAAATAACCATTTTTAAAAAGTTTTAAAAATAATAAAATGTATTCACATATGTATCCAATGAGTAAATTTAGGGACCAAGATTAATGAAAGGCAACAGGAAATAAGTGCAAATATTGAGAACATTCAATGATAAAGTGTGAGACTATAATCTTCTTAGTGTCTTTTTCCTTTTCTTAAATGTCAATCTTAAGATTAAGTAACCTTGCTGTACAGTAAATTTTAATTTGTTAATGTCTAGTTTGCAAGAAAAAAAATAATTTAGGAGTCAATTTTCTTACAGAAAATATTAGAAAAGAAAGATTAAAACAATTTTATCCAGGGGTGCCTGGGTGGCTCATTCAGTTAAGCATCTGACTTTGGCTCAGGTCATGATCTGATTGTTTGTGAGTTTGAGCCCCGCTTTAGGCTCTATGCTGACCGCTCGGAGCCCAGAGCCTGCTTTAGATTCTTTCCTTCTCTCTCTGCCCCTTACCCCCACCCCTCTCACCCTCAAAAATAAACATTAAGAAAACATTTTTCATCTTTAAAAAAATATTTTATCCAATGTTATTCTTATAGACAAATTGTTTTGGTGTCAAACATTTTGAAAGCTAATTCATAATTTAATATTCTTGAAACAAAATATTTTCTTCAAGTGGCCATGAATAGAGAACTTAACTGATTTATAGCTTTAAAATAAACAAATAAGCAAATAAACAGATTCAACCTATAAAAACTGTCTAGTGTCCATGGTCCTCCTCAAAGTACTAGGTTTGGGGGATTATGCTTTACCACAGATTAAATAGTTTATCTTTTGGGTGCCCTAGGCAGCCATCGAGTCTAGTAAATGGCTAACATAAGTCACAACAATAAAGCTAAATGGAGGGTTTCTGTCATTGTTATTTTACTTTCATCACCAGTAGATTATACTGTGGTGGGAATGTGACTCCCTGGCTGATGCCTTGAAAATAATCCCATTTTTCATAGAGTAGCTCTGTCTATACTGAAACAAAAAGGTCTAATAGCTCAAGAAACATTATACTCCCTATTCTAAAAGCCTACAGTATGATCATATACTCAAGTTGAATGTAAAATAATTGTGGATTTTTCTTATTTCAATGGGATAAAACAGACACAGAATGAAAGAAAAGCATATCCTGTGTTGAGATATTTGTCACATTGTTTCCCCTAAAGGTCAGACTTGGCATTCTCAGCCATTCACTACTGTCTTGCCAATGCCTGGCACTTAGTAGTTACTCAGTAAATGTTGGCTGTTGGATTAACTGAAAAGAAAACTATGAAGAAGTACTTGCAAAATCAAATTAAGAAATGCCTTCCTATTTTACCCCTTAATGTCACAATCTAATTTTAACTTAGTTTCAAGGTTTTAGAAATGACTGCATATATACATAGCATTTTTTAGTTGTATAAAATGTACACTTTAGAATTGCCAAATAAATGTTTTAATTACCCCATGTAATATGAGTATGTTGCCTCAAGTTAAAGGTGAAAGATGAAAAGTTCTTGGTGTCAGATAGAGTGTCATCTAAGAGGATCAATAGCAATATAATAAAAGAAAAAAGAAAGAGGAAAATGGAAAGATGGAAGGAAGGAAAAAAGGATGGAAGAAGGAAAGGAAAGTAGGACCAAATTACTGAGTGTAAAAATTAACTAGGTGATACAGAAAGCTGTAAGGCATTTTAATACTCACTACTGCCATATAGACCAAAAAATACTGATGGTCACTGGAAAATACTTATTTCATTAAAAAATAATCAGATATTTATTTTCAAAATTGCTGCTGGACCTCTCAATTTACTACTATTATATCACTTTAAAAATTCCTCTGTTAAAATAAAATCAATGTCAAAATGTTAATAAAATAGTGCTTCAATCTGAACAGGTAAAGGGTCACATGGATTGCTACTGCTCATGGTAAGATAACATCTAATGACCATGTTTACCATGTTATGACATCAAGAGTCATATCCCCTTGATAAGAAAAAACATTATGCTGATGAACATCTGTCTTTTCAAAAAATATACATAAGCTTAGATTAGAAAATGTCAAGAAGAAGAAACATGAAAAAAATAGAACACTTTTGATTTCATTTCTAATTTTGAAATTGATTGGAAGGAAAGAACAATTCTAGTGTGGCAAGTTTCTTATCAATGGCAACATGAAACCAATAAAACTGAAGGAATAATTTACACATATCCAACCTGAGGCTATCCCTGGTATTGTGGATCATTTTCAAGAGCAGAAATTTCCATTAGAAAAGATTGAATGTTATCAAAACTTGGATTTGTCCCAATGGAAGTATCTTGTCTTGCATCACCTTATGAGGTTGCTTGTTACATTGTCAAAGAAAAGAAGTGATGAATGACTAAATATTGATGATATATTGAATAAACCACATGCCCAGAATATAAATGGCCAAAATGGCTGTGGCACTGACAGAAGATAAATATGAGTTCCCTTAGAACTACTTGGAGAAACTCAAATCTAAGCTAGAGGGAAGGAATAGAAACCTGAGAATGGTTAAAGAGCAAACTTGTATCCGTTAAAAGCCTTCTTTTTAGAGTACTAGAAAATGAGAAAGTAAAGTTCTTACACTATAAAAAGTAGTTGCTTTTATAGACTTTATCTATTAATATATACTTTGGAGCTCTCTAGATAAATTGTGCCTAAGAGATACGTAACATTTATTAAATCATTGATGAATTCTTTGGAGATCTTGTTAATGTTCTACATATGTGGTACCCAAATGCACATTATGATTTGGTAGGGTTGGGGTGGAGCTTGAGGTTCTACATTTCTAGCATAAGTCCCAGTGGCATCAGTGTTGCTGATATCAATTAATATTGAGTGAAAAAGTTATCAATGGGCTGCCTCACTAATGCAGGAGAAGGGTCTTTTTCAGGGATAGACCATAATCGGAATAATGACACTTCTTCAGAAAGAAAATAACTCAGTCAAAATAATGAGATGCCTGCCTATTGTCTCACAGTCCATTTAATTGACTACTCTAAAGACATGGGAGAAAAAAGAAGGAGCATTAGAGGGATAGATGAAAAACTACTCACTCATCTTTCCCCATCTCCACAACAGCATGTACCACCTACAGACGGTACACTGAAGTTAATTTTCAATAAAGCAATAGAACTGTTTCCTGCTGTTTGAATCTCTTGTCTTTTATTTTCTTGTTTATCTTGCATGTGTCTTTTTCTCCATTCTCCACTTAGAGCTCATTAGTTATCATGGAAGCAATGACTCTGGTGTGTATGAGGAATAGAGACGTAAGTATTTTCAAGTGAGGCAAAGTGCCACAATTACATTCAATTCTCAGAGCTGGGTTAACACCACAGCTGGACAGCAGCAAAATTAAATCAGAAATTAGACTGCTGAATTATTCTGGATTCAACTCTAGAAGTCAGGCTGCTAGTCTCCACAGGAGAACATATGAATTTGAGCTACAAAGAATGATTAGGCAATGTACAACACACTGGGACAAAATGAATTTGTACGAGGAAGGGATAAATAAAAGTTCTCCTTCTCTATTCTACAAATTTCAAAATATCCCTTTAGTGTGAAGAGTTGGAATTGCTGCATTAAAAAACCTGTTAATAAGAACTTAGAAAAATAGCATGATCTCCATCATTTAGGAAACAGCTTTTGGTTAAGAAAAATAATAAAGATATCCACATTATATAAAAATTCCATTTATATATGCAGGCAAAGTAAAGACTACTAAGCTGGAGGTGTCCAATGAAAATCTGAACCTGATTCATTAAGTCATGAAGACAAATGAAAATCAAAAAGAGCACTTTAAAATTAACTGCCATAAACAACAGGAATACACCTTACCCCTGCTATTAGCCATAATTGGCTTTGGGAAGGAAACAGAAGCTGAATGCAATATAGGTAATTAAAGAACAAGCTTTTGTTAACACTGGCAATCATGGGGTTGTGATTTTACAGACTTGGAACCTATTAAGGTATCCTGAAACTAGTCTATTTTTAAATAGGTAGTGTATTTCTCTTTCTCACAACACTACAGTATAATCCTGGCTAACAGACAGTTCGTTTTCTATTCAAACTATTTACTATCCATTTAGGGCAAAGATGAGCATTTTTAGAATCCAGAATTACCATGGAAACCATATTCTTAATCCCTGAGGGCTGGGGAACAATTGGTTATGAAATCATGATGGCTAAATTACAAGGCCCTAAATAGTGCATTATTGTAACTACTATCTCAATACTAAGCATATGGGGTTTTATTTTGTTTCCCTTTAAAATGAACTCTTTTTTTATAAGATGGCTATAACATATTAAGTAGGTAACTTAAAGTAAATATGGTATTTCAAAATATGATGGCTGAGAATCAAAGTTAAAATCATAATGAATTTAAAAGAATGATTACAATTGTCATACCAGATGTTCAGCATTTTTGGAGAAATAACATAGACTTAGCTTTTTAAGAAAAGTTCAGAAGTAAAACATGAAAATAAAACCAGATATAGACCCGATAAGTATGAACCCTTTTAGAAAGTTCCTAACCATGCTGCTTGGAAAGAAAACTTGAATCTCAAAGAAGTAGTTCTTCAGATAAGAAATTAGAATAAACTGCACATTCACATTTCTTTCTACTTTGGGTATAAAAGTAGAATTATAAAGCTTTGTGGTATTCATCTTTTTCCTCTTTTTCTGTATATGTAATATTGCTACTCAGCTAATTATAATGAACTATTGATATCAGACTTTCATCACCTACCGTCCCACAAAAAGGACACTTAACCCTATCTCAGTATTTTGTTCCGCATCACATTCTTAATCAAGGGCAGCTTAATTGCTGTTAAACCAGCTTTAGTCTGAGATTACCATCTAACTCTACTAATTGGTTTCTAGACTAGATCCTCATGAATAAACATTAGTCTTCACCTAAAAATCACTCCGAATCCAGTACTCAGATTCTTCCTTTTCCCTACCTCCACCCAAACCAAATTCTTAACATAGTATCTTGCTTATTTCTAGTCTCATCTAGAACTAGAACCTATCCTACTTTCATCTTGCTAGAGCTCTCTGGACTAGGTACCCAGCCCCTAAATTCTCTCTCTTGCCAGATTGGTCTGATTTCCCTACCTTGACATTTGACTATTGCCTGCTATCATACCCTAGGATGCCAATACCTTGCTTACCTATGGTAAGCCACTAGGCCTTTCTCATGCAGACTTGACTTAACCTAATTGCACTTCCAATGATTTTTTTTTAATATTTTTTTAATGTTTATTTATTTTTGAGACAGAGAGAGACACAGCATGAGCAGGGAAGGGGCAGAGAGAGAGGGAGACACAGAATGTGAAGCAGGCTCCAGGCTCTGAGCTGTCAGCACAGAGCCCGACGCAGGCCTCGAACTCACGGACCATGAGATCTTGACCTGAGCTGAAGTCGGACGCCCAACCGACTGAGCTACCCAGGCGCCCCTCAATGATTGTTTTTGATGGAACTTTTTGAGATTGCTTTGCCTTACCTGGGAGATCTACACCATCTCTAGGTTCTAGTTCTACATGATCAGAGCTACTTAATAGAACTTCCAGGGATGATACAAATGTTATGTTATCTGTGCTGTCCAATATGGTAGTCATTAGCAACATGTGGCTCTTGAGTACTTGTAATGTGGTTAGTTCCAAGGCACTGAATTTTTAACTTTTAAATTTTTAATTAATTGGTTACCATTTTGAATAGCTCAGGTCCAAGTCCTCCCCCAACTTCTTGGTAGTTTACAAATAAAAATCATAATATAATGTTAAATAGGAATAGTTAAAAGTCTAGATGTATGATAGACACATAAGAGATACAGATAGAAGAAAACCATGATATTATTATTGTTTTTGTCTTTCCCCCATTTCCATTATACCTGTGATACCAACAAGTCTGTGCAAGTACCTGAACCATTAACAAAAGAATTGATAACATATTAATGATATATAAATAAAAAGGAGAAAGGATATTTAAATGCTAATCTTTATGGATTTTTCCATGTGCTGTTTGGTATAAATAAGAAAAATATTCAGTGAATAGTATTATATTTGATTTTTTTAATCAATAACCTAACAAAAGGTTTGTGATATATGTGGCTTGACAAGCACAGTTTACATAAATAATACACGTGCTTTTAATTGGTCTTCAAGCTCTGTATAAACACTTGTGACATGGTCACTAAAAATATGCTGTTTCTGTATATAATGGGATGCTGTTAGGAGCCAAAGGGAAAAATTGGTAACTAAGATTCACAAATCTACATTCTAAGTCTAGAAAGCTACAAGCTGTTGAGGCTTGCTGAGAGATGTATACTGCAGAACCAGCTCTAATTCCCCTCAATACCCACCTCACTGCACAAACGCCATCAGCACTGGTAAAAATGAAGGTACAGTGGTGGGAAGGCCACTGTAGGAAAGTTGCTCCTTCTCCTTACCTCCTTGTGGGAACCTCCCCAAAGTCAAATTAGAAAGATTCTGGAGAATTGGTTGTAAATAATGGAGTTCGCTTCAAGAAGGGGACATTAGCTTTTTCGTTCCTAGCTGGTCATCTATTAGGCACTATTATTATAGACCTGCTTCTATGCTACTGAAGCAGAGAAAAGAACAATGAGGAAAGATGAAACGCTACCTGGTAGGGAACTGCCAAGGGCAAAAGAAAGGCTCCTTCTTATATACCCAGTTTCCAGGAGATCAAGGCACATAGATAGATTCAGGAGATGGTGAAGGGCAGGGTGGTTATGTTACTTTGTTTTGCTCCAAACATTGAAAATAATCATGAAAACAGATTTGAGCATTAGAGGAATATATTAAGACACTACAACTGGGAGATACCCAGAAGATGTAGTCTAGTCTAGCAAAGGGCCATCAATGCTTATGCAGGCTACTTGGGTGTGAGCCCTTTTGCAGTGAGTCATTTTGAAGCTTTTGCCATAGATACTGAGTCTATATACAATAAGTTAGAACAGCAGATACCACCAAACCTGATAGAGGCATAAAAATAAGGATACCATTGCCTTTCCTAGCCAAACTCTTGCCCAGCATTAGGACAGTAACTGCCCAGGAGAAGGAATGGAGGAGTGAAAACACACTGAAAGCCACTGGAGCCATAATCAACACTGTGCAAGAAAAGCAAGGTCTTAATGAAAGTATAAAATTAGTTGGTCAGAGTCTTATCAAACCAGATGAGGTGATTTAAGAACTGGAGGTGACAGAAAATTATTACACTATACTGAGACATAATTAATATACATGGATTCCCAGCAAAGAAAGGGATGCTGGTGGTTGATACCAGAGAATAGGAGGTTCTTATTAAAATAAAATTATTTCATTTTACTCCCAAATGAGATCACATCCTAATATAAATCACTAGAGCCGAATCAGAAAAATATATAGGTGTGTGTGTGTGTGTGTGTGTGTGTGTGTCACAGAAAATATGTGCCCAAATAGAAAGATAAGCAAAAAGTAGAATTCCCAGAAAGGAATATAAGGACATTTAAGAAAAATGCAAAGGACTAGCACATATGTAATGAAGTCTCAGAAGAGGGAGAATGAGATATAATTCATAAACTTTCCAAAAGTTATGAAAAAAATCAAACCAGAAATTCAGGAAGCACCAGGAAACCCAAGCAATATAAATAGAGAAAAATCATTGATAAGCATAGATAATGAATTTTTAAAAAATTTTTAACATTTATCTATTTTTGAGAGAGAGACAGAACATGAGCAGGGGAGAAAGAGAGAGAGAGGGAGAGAGAGGGAGAGAGAGAGGGAAAGAACCCAAAGCAGGCTCCAGACTCTGAGCTGTCAGCACAGAGCCCAATGTGGGGCTTGAACCCATGAACCATGAGATTATGACCTGAGCTAAAGTCAGACGCTTAACCAACTGAGCCACCCAGGGCCCTGATAATGAGTTTTCTAAAAATTGAATATTGACTATATAAAAATGTTATATGAGATTTTAGAATTTAAAAAATTGCCACTATGGACCAAAAGACAGATTGGAGAAGTAAAATGGAGTTTAAGTGTTCTAAAACATTACACTGTGAGAAGTGGTCAAAGAGATAATTTAGATTAAATATTAACAATATTCATGTTGCGATCTCAAAAATAACCGCAAATAAAATGGAAAAGATAGCTTAACAAACGATAGAGAATAAAACTGAAAAAAATAAATCCAATCACAAAAGATTCAAGAATAGAGATAGAGGTGAATGTAGAACAAGTGGAGCAAATAGAAAATGAAAAATGAGAAGGGAGATTTAAACACAAACATACGGCAAGAGATATGAAATATAAATAGCGTAAATTATGCAACTAACCAAGATCGTCAGACTGGATAAAAACAAAAGCAAATTCCATACCTCTTACAAAAGCCACATCTTAAATATAAAGACATGCAAGCATAAAAGAAAATACAAGGAAAGATATACCATTCAGCAATAACCAAAAAAAAAAAAAAAAGAAGAAGGCGCTATTAGAACTGTAATTATCATAAAATGAAACAAAGTAAATTTTTAACAAGAAGCATTACAGAGATACAGTGGAAATTTTCATAATGATAAAAAGTGTCAATCCATAAGTATAACAATTCTAAATTTATTTGCTACTAATAAAACATAATATATAAAGCAAAAATTGATAAACCCAAGAAGAAACAAACAAATCCACAACCATAACAGATTTTAAAATATCTATCTCAATAACTTATAGAACATTTATATAAAAACTGGAAAGACTATGGAGTTCTGAACAATGTAATTAACAAATTTGACCTAAAATACACATTCTTTTTAAACTGTACATAGCAAATTTACCAAAAATGACCATATTCTGAGCCAGAAGGCAAATTTCAATACATAGTAAGGGGGTAAAACAATCCAAAGTATGTTTTCTGATCACAGTGAAATTAAGCCATAAAGCAATGTAATTTTTTAAAGAGATAACCGGTAAATCCACAAATGTTTGGAAATTAAGCAATGTAATTCGAAACGACCCATCAGTAAAATAGGTGAACGATACATGATAAATCATAGGTAGCTCTCACTAGAAATTACATCTTTGAATTGAATGATAATGAAATTACAGCTTATCAAATGATATACAAATAGTAAAAAGAAAATATTTGCAACCTATGTACCAAAGGATTAATCTACAGAAGTTACTAAGAGCTCTAACAAATTAATAAGAAGACAATCTAACAAATAGAGAAATAGTCAAAAAAGTATCAAGAAATTAGAGGAAGAGGGGCGCCTGGGTAGCTCAGTCAGTTAAGCGTCTGACCTTGGCTCAGCTCATGATCTCATGGTTCATGAGTTCCAGCCCTGCGTCAGGCTCTGTGCTGGCAGCTCAGAGCCTGGAGCCCATTTCAGATCCTGTGTCTCCCTCTCTCTCTGCCCCTCTCTCACTCACACTCTCTCTCTTCCTCAAGAATAAATAAACATTAAAAAAAAAATAAATTAGCTGAAGAAGAAATACAAATGGCTAATAAATATTTGAATCAGTCAACTTCACTTACAGAGAAGTACACATTGAAACAACTGAAATATAGTTTTGTTTATCAGATTTTCAAAAAGTAAACCAATTGATAATGTTGGAATTAAAACCTAGGCTGACCTCATACATCATTTTCACTGCCCCCAATATTGTTTCATTGAATCAGTATTTTGAAGTAGCTGTGAACAATGTTAATGTGTGCATCTCTATCCTATCAGCTAGAACACATCATCGCCATTAGTGTTTATTTGCCCAGCTCCTTCCCACTAGATTGCAAACCCCTTGAGCAAAAGAATTGTGTGGCCTGTATCATACAGCCTGAAAGACTTTCTTCATTGGCTCATAACTGAGGTATAACAACAACCACAACCACAACCACAGCAATGTTCAATTGAGTGCTTAGTTTACACTAATAGAAATGCAACAATCTGATCAAAGGAGATGCCTGTTTTGTTTATTTCTGCATGGGTTGAAATGGTATATTCAATTCTATGCATTACACTTTCTGTGGAATTTTACCAAGAGGAACATGACCAACGGAGGGCTCCACAGAATAGTCTAGACTGCTTATTAAAAAGGAGCTGGGGATGCTTAACTTCAAGCAGACTAAAAACACAAAGGGCTTAGCTGTCTACAAAGGTTAACAAGAGTGCCAGAGGAAAGTATATTATTCAGTATGTTTTTCAGTTAGGATCTCAGCTAGAAAACAGACAACACACCTAATAAAAAGTTTAATAAGTAGACTACTTGAGAAAGGTTAAGGTCAAGGTTTAGGGTAACCAACAAGGGCTAGTGCATAATCTCAGGGCTAACAATTTCAGGGAGCTGTTATACCAATGGGCCTGATGGAACCAGAAAAGGGCATAGTTATCAAAATTCTTAAGGGCCATATCACAGGAGCTATAGATTTCAGTAGAGCAAGGCTACCAATGGTAGAGACACAGCAGGAAAGGATCTGGGGAAATAAATACCCCAGCCTCATTGCCCCTTTGTCCTCTGATCTAGTGTTGCTGCCCCCTATTGATCACACATGAGTGAAACCCCAAAGACCAGGGAGCCTGTTGACGCAGTTCACACAATTCATCATCTCAGGGCACAGAGCAGAGTGGAGAATGGCTCTGAGGGAGTGAATGAAAAATATCCATCATGGCATGTTGGAAGGTAGTAAGTATGCAAATAGTAATAAGAATGACAAAGTAGGGGCAGGGGGATGACGAGTACAGAGATGAGGAGAGGGTGTTGTACTATAAAGGGGTCAGAGTAGACATAATTGAGAAGGTGTCATTTGAACTAAGACTTGAAGGAGATAGGGAAGTTAGCCAGGTGAGTATCTGGGTAGAAAGTATTTCAGGAAGAAGAAATGGTTGGTGCGTGGGTGCTGTGTTCAAGGAAAAGCAAAGCAGCCAGTGTGATGGGAGCTGTGTGAGTGAGGAGGAAAGTAGTAAGAGATGGAGACAAAGTATTCCAGGGAGCCAGATAATGCATAGTTTTAGTGGCTAGTGAAGGGTTTTGGTCTTTACTGAGCTAAGTCGGGAAACTAATGAAGAGTTTTGACAAGAGTAAAGACACAACCTGACATATTTTTAACAGATCATTCTGATTGCTGTGTTGGAAATAGACTGTGTGGCAGGGAGTAGCAAGGGTAGCATCAGAGCAGTGTGGGAGGATGATGTTGCAGCCGTCCAAGTGAGATGATGTTCAGACTATGGTCGGGCACCAGAGAGAAGTAGTGGTCACATATAGTTGAAGGTACAGCCCAAAGAATTCTCTGACAGATTAAATGTGGAGTGAGAGAAAGGCAGGAGTCAAGGATGTCTCCAAAATTCAGGGCCTTGGGAGCAATGGGAAGGATGAAATTGCCATTAACTAAGATGTTAAGATTGTAGGTGGGGTCAATTTGAACCGGAAGATCAGGAGTTTATTTTGAATATGTTGAATCTAGAGACTCTATTAGACCCCCACGTGGAGATACTGACCAGGAAGATACATAAACAAGAATTGGGAGAGGGGTCTGGAATAGAAATAGAAGTTCAGGAGTGGTCAGCATATATGTATATTTAAAGCCGTGAGAAGGAGATGGAAGAGATCATGAAGGTAGTAAGTATAAACAGAGAAGGGAAGAGGACCAAGATCTGAGACTTGGGGAATTGCAACACTAATGTGGTTGGGAAATGAGGAATCAGCAAAGGAGACTGATAAGGAAAAACCAGAGAGAAGAGGAAAACCAAGAGATATCTTTGAACAACAACAATAGCAACTAAGTCTATGAAGGAGAAGGGAGTGACCAGCCCTTGGAAATGCTGCTGGTAGACCAATTACAATGATAACTGGATTTAGGAAATGAAGGTTATTGGTGGCTTTGACAAGAGAAGTCTGGGTGGAGGAATGGGAGGCGTGTGTGAAAACCTGACAATAGTGGACTTAAAAGAGAATAAGAGGAGAGGAATCAAAGACAGTAAGTGTAGACAACTCAGGAAATTTTGCTGCAAAACAAGTGGTAACTGGCAAAGGAAGAAAGTTTTTGGTTTGATTGGTTGTCATTATTCCCTATTTAACCTGGGAGAAATACCAGCAAGTTTGTATACTGTGGGAAATATCCATTAAAAAGAGGAAGACTGGTGATTTGGAGAGAGAGGTGAGAATTACTGCAGTAATGTCCTCAAGAAAGTGAGACGGGGCTGGATCTAGGCACAACTGAATGGACCAACTTCATCTGGAACATGAATCAAGTGGTGCATCTATGGTAGCAAGAGGAAGGCAGGGTAACTGATGGAAGTAACAAAGGCATAGACATTTCTTGTGAGCAACAATGTATTAGCCTCTTTGCTTGACATAGAAAAAAATTCCAAAATCAATCTCCCTTTCCTCACTCAAGCTGCCCAGAGTAGCAGGAGGAACACAGGTTCTCGATTAAAAGGGAAGCTTTATATTACAGTGTGAAGTTAGATGAACTTATGGATAAACTGACTTTATCATGAAGTCAGAAAGTCATCAAAACATTACTAAGTCTTAAGTGACCAGCAGTGTGAATTTCAGTGTAGTCCCTGAAGGCAGTAAGAGGCTGGGGACTAGAAGTTTGTACATTCTTTATAACCTGAAAAAAAAAAAATAATAAATTGCTAATTATCTTGAAAGGTCCAAAAAGTCAGATTCAAGATCTCTTCTATCAGACTAGATTTAGTCTAAGCTGCAAGGAGAGAAATTTCCTTATTTTTTTTCTTTAAATAAGTTACAGGAAACTTTATGAGCCAGAGAGGAGAAAAAGCAGACTGAAAGGGTGAGTCTCCATGCCCATCAGATCCAGGGGTCCATCTCACATCAGTGGCATTGAGTCCTACAGCTCTCTAACTATATTCCTATTCGTACAATAACAGCAACCTTTCACTTGAATAGAATTTTACAATTTAAAAACAGCTTTGTGCCATATCAAATGAAAATTATGTTGAAAGGAATCTCACAAATAGAGGAAGGCCAGAAACCTGGCTTCTGGGAAGACAGCTGGCGTCATAGAAACTTATATGCCATCAGCACTGCCCTATATTATATTCTCTTCATTTTCATTTAATCACATAACAAAGATAAGAATTCCAGGGGAAAATAAACAGTAATAGATCATACACCTATCAAAAGACATTATTTTTGTGATTAATGGTTGTGTTCATAAAGTTAAAACTAAAGGTCTGAATGCCCTTCCTGTTCTCTTTGATAAATCAATTGATGATATTCATTTGATGCTTACCTTAGACCACTTTTTTTTTCTTGGATTAGACTACTTTCTATTAAAGATTTTTATTCATGTCTCAGCTAAACCTGAGCCCAAACTGACCTTTCAGCATTTTCTGATGAACTGGCAGGCTGTGATCTCCCAGGGACCTATTTTTTTTTTAATTTTTAATGTTTATTTATTTTTGAGAGAGAGAGAGGGGAGAGAGAGAGAGAGAGAGAGAGAGAGAGAGAGAGAGAGAGAGAGAGAAAGGGAGAATGGAGGAGGGGCAGAGAGAGAGGGAGACACAGAATCTGAAGCAGACTCCAGGCTCCGAGCTGTAAGCACAGAGCCCAATGTGGGGCTTGACTCACAAACTGTGAGATCATGACCTAAGCCAGAGTCGGATGCTTAACCGACTGAGAAACCAGGCACCCCTCCCAGAGGCCTATTAACAAGAACTGTTACACACATGAGTAAAGAAGAAATTCCTCCCTGCTGAGAAGGGGAAGAAATGTGAATAATTAGGAAGTGGATATTTATCAAGTATCTACTTTGTACCATATACTGTGTTGGGAACTTAGGATATATAAGGAAGCAAAATAGACTTGGGTGTGAGCAGCAAAGTCCAACAGCACAGACCTCTTAAAGCAAAATCTTTTGCCTGTCAGAAACACTCAACCCCATATCCTGTTTGGAGTTTTCTGGCTCTTAAAACAATGAGCCAATACTTGAAAAGGCTACAAGAGACCTGACGTCTTCCAGGGAGAGCCACATTTATATTACAGCCAGCGTTGGATGGCTGGGGACCAGTAGTTTCAAGGGCACAGTGGAATAATTTAGGTCATCAAAAAGTGAGACTGATCAGGGAAAGGGAAGTATAACACGACTGAGATGAGACTGTATAGTCTGGAGGCAGACAGATGAAAAGATGGACTTATCCATTTACTTAACATTTTAACAAATACTAAGCATCCATAGGTTCCAGGGCTTGAGGATCCAGGTGGGGCCTTAAAGAAGCAGGTCCTTCCCTTCCCTGAGGAGTACAAGTTGAGTTGAAAGCAGCATAGACTCTGGTGCCAGGCTGCATGAGTTTAAATTCTGAGTTTAATTCTTGCATTGCTATTAGCTGTGTGACCGTGGGCAAGTTAATTGATGTTTCTAAGCTTTGACTGTCTTGTCTGTAAAATATAATACACCTCCCTAATAAGCTTGAGGATTGTGTGAACAATGTTCACATGTTCTAGGACATAGAACATAGAAAGTTCTAGACCAGAACAATGTTCTAGGACATAGAACATAGAAAGTACTATACACAAGAAATAACAACAAAAATGGTAAACTTGATAATTCCAGATAGCAGAGATGGTATGGAGGGATTAAAGAGAGATACACTTACCATGCAGAAAGCTATGGTGTGTTTCTTGTGAAATGGAAGAATGGGAGGCTTTGCTTTGGCATCTCATTGCCTGGGTTCAGGTCCTGACCCGGTGCCTTCAAATAGGCAAATTTCTTAAGCTGTGTGTCTCTGTTTACTAATCTCTAAAATGAGAAAAATGAAGATACTTATCTCATTAAGTTGTCTTGAGGAATTCAACAAGCAAACACCTGTAAGTTACTTAGAACAGTATCACAAATGGAATTAGTGTCCAATGGGTATTGGCCATCATTATTATTATTAATTTAGATAAAGGGAGAAGCCTGTGAAAAGCCTGAGTCACACTCAGAGAACAGAGAGAAGGCCATCATAACTGGAAGGTAGGGAGCAAGAGAGGTGGGCAGCAGCCCTAGTGGCCACAGAACTTATCTTTTTGTCTGGATACCAGCAGGTGCAAGACTGTATACACTCAAGATGCTGGCTGTAGATCCTGCGGGCTCCTGCTTCTATTTTTCAGCCTGGAACCAGAGTTGGTGGATCTCTTTACAGCCAAGGGCTGCAGGGCATTATGATACATTGGCCACAAACCCTGCAGCCTAAGTACCAGGTCACAAGAATGCCATGATAATAAGTGGCAAGAGGGACAGACTTCCCATTTAGGTACAAAACACACAACATTCTGGCTCAGAGAGAATACAGCATATCTGGACCTCTTGAGTTCTTTAGCTTCAGCCCACACACTCATGAGCAATTTATAGAGAATACAGAAGCAGGGAATAGCACAATGGCTTGAGCCTTCCTCAAGGGAATTGAGAATGAAGGGAGAAGACAAGTTCTTAGGTGTGAGAATCTAAAAGAGTACTCCTAGGGTCTCCCAGGAAAATACTGGGTGAGATTTCTTGAAAGTGTGGAGCTCCTTGGAATCAGTTCAGGTTATAATTAGGGGAAATTTGTATATTAACATCAGTATGATTTTAATTGTAACTACAGGTTAATGATGACTAGGGATATTTGGAACATATATGCCTGTTACTTTTTTCCCCAAATACAGTGTAACCTCCTATAGTGCATGGACTATTTCCCCTAACTCCTAATAATATTTGGTAAATATTCATTGATGATGATCAAGGTGAGTCTTAGTTTCAAAAGAATCAAATAAAGCAAGAATCCCAGGTCTTAAAAGTGAATAATAGTTAAGTTTCACTCTGCCTCAAAATACGCACAAGTGTTGCTGGAGAGAAAATATCACAGCAAGAATAGAAAACTCTTTAGAGTATAACTGGAGAAATTAATATTTGAATCACTTAATGCCAGTTACTGGTCACATTGATACTACTAACTAAAGTAGGAGGCAGAAATGCAACATTGATGAGCTATATTTTTCAGAACCGTTCATCCCAAATGGTGTGGCGTATAGAGGAAAAAACACGGCTCCAGGGGTACATGTCACAGATCCTGATTCTGCCATATGGCCTAGGTTATGGGATTTGGGGGCGTGTCACTTAAATTTTAAAATAATAATGATGACTGTAATTATAAATCTCTTCCATTTGGGGGGATTTACTATATGCTTAGTCATGATCTACGGTGTAACACCTATCAAATTTATTTGACCTTAATAGCAACTCTAAGAGGCACTTATTATTTCCTTTTAAGGAAGAGGATCCTGGGACACAGGTAAAGTAACAATCACAGGTCACACCAATGTTAAATGGCAGAGGCAAGTTAAGAATCTAGAAAGTCCCCTCTTCTTTTTCTTCCTTTCCTTTCCTGAATAAGGCAGTCTCCAAGCTATTAGGTGAGAATGAATATGGTAAGCATTCACACCAGGCAGGGAAAGCCACAGTGCCCTGGCCTGTCATGAGATAATGGAGTGAAAACCCTGGGCAGAACCAGGGAGATGTCATCACATAACAGCCTGGTGCAGTGTATAGGTTCCCAAGTGGAGTAAGGGAGGCTGCCATATGCAGGGAGCTCCAGATATGGCTCAAGAGATTATACCAAGACTTGATCTCAAAAACTGCCTAGATCTGGAAAAACAACTGCCACAGCCGAAACAAGATGATACCCAGAAAAATAAAGTATACAGAAACATTAGATGATATATAAAGTACAAACACCAATAGACCTGCAATTAAAGGCCACTTTCAGATATTAAAGGATGATCTTTGTATGGCTATCAACATGGAAGAGTGTTTTCTTCAAACCTCACAAGCATTGTTAATATGCCATTGGTGGGTCCACCTTTAATCACTGTGATTTAAAAATAGTGTTCTTAAAAGATATTTAGATAGATAAATAGAAATATTTTTTAAAAGATTGTTTCCATGATCATTCATTCATTCATTCATTTTCTTGACTGCAGCAGATTCTACTTCTGTAGGAGGCAACATAAGGTGACTCTCATGCTGAAAAGGGCCGAAGCATCCTCAGCTCCGAGATGTCCAGCTTGCAGTGTAAGAAGGCGTACCGGGTATACTCATTTGCCGGAGATTCCTGCATGTGGTGTCGTCCACCGGCTCTGCAGGGCCAGTGGCTTGAGTGGGCTTTTTTGGTGGATTTTGCTTCTCAGGATTTGATGCCAGTCCCTTTTCACTCTGTCCTGATTGAGCAGAGAGAGAAACAGTGGGAGCAAGTCCTCGAAACACTTGTGCTTCTATAAACACAGTCTTTACTGCCCCGACTGGATCGTCCTTGCCACAGCAGTAGCAAGGCCTCCAGGACAGGACATGGGGGTGGGCCCAATACTTGATTCTTTTAATGTTTTTTTTTTTAACGTTTATTTATTTTTGAGACAGGGAGAGACAGAGCATGAACGGGGGAGGGTCAGAGAGAGAGGGAGACACAGAATCTGAAACAGGCTCCAGGCTCTGAGCTGTCAGCACAGAGCCCCACGTGGGGCTCGAACCCAAGGACTGTGAGATCATGACCTGAGCCGAAGTCGGATGCTTAACCGACCAAGCCACCCAGGCGCCCCTACTTGATTCTTTTAAACATGGAAAACTCTTCGTAAGAGTTTATCGGTATTGCTATAATGTTAATTATTTCAATGCCTGTACTGACCTGTGAAAAATATATAGTTACCATGCAACATTTATCTACTACAAAGAAAGGCATTCTTAAATAAATATATTAAGTTGTCTCACAAATATTTACCAATAATCCAAGACCACAAGAAATACCCTGATTATAAAATATGCACTAAGGAAATGAAGGTTATGCTAAAATGAGCAAACTAATTTCAACATGATAAAAGTTCTATGAAACATTTAACTTTTCAAAAATACATTTGGGATAGACTAGGAGGTGGAAACAACCAAATTTTGAAATCCCTCAATTCATTTTCATATAAATGGCATTTCAAGTCAAGAACATAAATGAATACATTCTAAAAAGTTGTTAATACAACCTTTCCAGATATATTACTGCCATAACAACAAACTTTCTACTGCCATTTTTGAGGCTGTGTCATAATAGATAGACTGTCTTAAAGAACACAGAGAAAGATGACAACTTTCTCCTTAGGTACTGAAAACACACAGCTATGACCCAAAAGGACACTGTCCTATGCTTTACTTTGTGGTGTTTTATGAACTATGTAAATTCTAGAAAAAAATAGAGGAGGCAGAGTAGGTAGACTAACATAATTCCCAAGAAGAGAAAGGTAATGGTAGATACTTGATCTCAGAAGGTAACATCAGCAGGGTGCCTGGGTGGCTCAGTAGGTTAAGCATCCTACTCTTGATTTGGGCTCAGGTTATGATCTCTGGCTCAGATCATGATCTCATGACTGAGCCCTGAGCGTGGAGTTAGGTTCTGTACTCACAGCCTGCTTGATATTCTCTTTCTCTGCCCCTCCCCCCACTTCTCTCTAGAAAAAATAAAGGTAACATCAGTTACCTTTATAAATGTGGAGACTTGAAAACGCGCCTAGGCATTTTTCTAAAGCACAATGAGAAGATGGACCTTTGGATGGCATGAATGGCTATGTAAAAACAGCAGTAATTTAAAATATTTTTGCTAAAACTATAAATCAAATTCTAATGATTTATAATGAATGGCTAAAGATTCCATCCAGCTAAAAGACTTGGATGATCTAGCCCTCTCCAAATACATTTGGATGGAGATTTAATTGGATGTTCTATTTAGAGTCTGTGCTATTGAAAAAGGCTTTTATCAACATCAAATGGGCATAGTAACATAATTCAACAAGCAAGCAAGTAATGGAATGAAATTAAACAAAGGAAAACATACACCCACAAAGGTGAACTTAGCGTTGGAGGGCTTCAACTACATTTTTTTAAATGCTGAATTAAATACAAAATGTCCAACATAGTCTTCCCAGCAAGTACATTATTTGTTGGAAGCCAGAATGCTACTTCAATGCATTCTGATTCCTTATTTTGTTACATAATAATATGCCTAAAAAGCAACACATTGTGAGCTTGGGAGCTGTTAGGCATTTATTTACCATGGTGGGTTAATCTCATTCAGTGAGGTATAGAAACTCAATAATGAGTGCTACAGTATATAAGCTAATTGCTAGGATAAAACCAAATGAATAATTACTTAACTCCAGAATGAGGCCTGCGGGAATTTTTCTTTAATAAAGGTTTAATTCACCAGTGATAATGAATGCAATCTCACATACTACTGAATAACACCATTAGCATAATGGCTGCGATACAAAAACTATAATTAGAACTAAACAGAAACGTTAATTACAACCACCAAGGTACTGAATGAAATACTGTTGTTTAAGAAATTGACCTGCTTTGCTGTCATGCTTTATGGGTTCAAGGATATCTCTGTAATTATATATATAGCCATAGAATAGTTTTTTGTTTAAATCACTGTACTGGAATCCTTTTAAGTATAATAAATATATTAATGATAAATTGTCTAGAATTTGAATACAAGCTAAAACATCAACATGATTAAAACCTTTGTTTTTATCTTGATTAAATGCAAAAATCAATATGTGTGTTAAAAAAATTCCAATATTAGAGAGAGTAGGAGTCTCCAATTTTGCTTTTTACTGATGTTAGCTCTATGAACACTAGAAAAGCAATTACTAAAAAATGAATTGATTAATAAATGTGAAATATTACTTATAATAGGCTATAAAAATAAGTTGCATAATCAATGAAAATAAGTCAAAGTACTAAACTAATGGTTCTAAAAAGACTCAGCTATGATTCTTAAAATTATCTGAATTTCACTTACCAGATAAATAAATATGTATATGGCATTTAACTGCACACATAATAAATAATTTATGTATCTAGATAGATATATATTGATAGGCATTTTGAAACCAAGTGTCACATTTGTTCTCTATTAAATATCAAAAATAGTAACAATAACCATAACAACCTTATAGTATATACTTTCTTTTATTTTTATTTCTTTAATGATATATTTCTTAGAGAAAGAGAGAGAGAGCATAAGCAGAGCAAAGAAGAGAGGGAGACATAGAATCTGAAGCAGACTCCAGGCCCCAACCTGTCAGCACAGAGGCTGACACAGGGCTTGAATTCACAAACTGCAAGATCATGACCTGAGCCAAAGTCAGATGCTTAACTGACTGAGCCACCCAGGTGTCCCTCTAGATACTTTCAATAGGATATGCTTAAAAATATTATCAAAAGGATAAAGCCATATGCTTCAAATATGTTTCAATGCCAACTCCAATGGTATTAATTTTTCATTATCTTTATTTTTAAGATAGAACTTCAAAAGAAAAAACATATGAGCCAAATCAGTAAGACTAGAAAAATCTATCCCTGGCTACTCTTATCCCTATACTCATTTACTCCATTTTAATGAAATAATGTATCTCCCACTATTTTTCTATCAATCCCTTCCCTCTATCATAATGCATTTTCCAACAGTCTAACACAATTTTTTGAGGTTATAACATCTCTCTCCAGTAATGCATCTGGAAAGTGGCTGTCTTCTCACTATCGGCCATCACATTAAAACTCCATTCTTTAATGAAATATTACCTGGTAATAATTCATACAACAGATGTATTTATCCTTCATAGTACTCATTACAATTTTCTGTGACCTACGTGACTGCTCACCACAAGTGGATTGTTAACCACAGCCTCCACCCTGACAATAGCCCATGAGGGAGAAAGGAGAAAGCAATAGCTGAGATATATCCTTTCTCATGTTGCTTCATATCCTCTTACACTAATAAACTATATGAGTAGAACTGATGGTTTCTGCAAGTTTCTCTTTCGCCATCTACTCTTCTGTGGAATGTGCCTAAAACAACTACACCTGATTGGCCAGCTTTAAAATTTGAATTCCAGACTCATGCTGGAGATTCTAATAGATAACTATAACCCCCAAATATGCCTTTGACCAAAGAAAGCTGCTCTTGTATCAGGGAATATCATCTTCTTGCACACTTTTGGATGGGTTACAGAGTGCAGGGTAGAAAGGGAGGAAGACTGTGATCTGGCAAATTAGATGAGTACAATCAACTCTGGCTCCATTGGGATGAATGATCACCCTCATTACTTATCTAATTGCCTGGTGGGCATCTCCTTCCCAATGATTTACAAACTAACCTCTGCTTGGTATTGGTCTGCACACATCTTCTTCCTCATATTCCCTATTTCAGTTAATGGTAACAAGATCAGCTCAACAACCCAAGGAGGAAATGCAGAAATTTTTCTCTACATTGTTAAATACAATTGACTAACAACTTTCAATTGCTTTTTAAAACAATTTGTTTTCTTTGTCATCCTCAATAATTCTCTCATTTTTTTTTCTCATTAAGAAGGGGAGGGTGAGACGCCTGGGTGCCTCAGACAGTTAAGCATCTGACTTTGGCTCAGGTCATGATCTCACTGTTTGTGAGTTCGAGCCCCACATTGGGCTCTGTGCTGACAGGTCAGAACCTGGAGCCTACTTTGGATTCTGTGTCTTCCTCCACACTCGTACTCTGTCTCTCAAAAAGAAATAAACATTAAAAAGAAAAAAAGAAGGGGAGGGTAAAGAAGAGAATAATTTTCCTTCAACAAAAACTTGAGTGAGTTTTAATTTACCTTGAATTAAAAGAACTCTTTTTAAAACCATGAAAAGCCAACATTAAGAGTTTAAAAATACTTCGAGTAGAACAGCATAATACTGTCATTTTTGGAAACTGTGTCACCAACTGATGATCACAAATGTGGATTTAATACTATTAGTCCATTCAAGTATACCTAGAAATGCCTATCATTAAATTTTAACTCCCCAAAACATATATGTTGAAATTGCCTGTAAACATACAGTAAGAGTAATCTCATGTTTCTCATAATAAACAAGACTATGATTTTCCTGTCTTTCTAAAGGAAGAGAAAGGAAAATCCTAATGGCTCCCAGCAATCAGTATTTTTACCCTTGAGTGATCTCTGCAGTTTGAGAATGCATGCATGGTCTGAAAACATTCACCTTGCTATGGACCTTGAACCATTCTGCAAATACATAGAAAAATAAATTAAGTTAATTCAAGTGCTGTTGTGCTGCTAACACTGTCCTTCACGAGGAGAGGAAAAAAAAATAGGTGGGTGGGGGAGTAGGACTATAGAGAAAGAAATTTGGAAATGGCACAAAAATCTACATTCTGCCTAGAGCTTACTGGCATATAAATTTCTTAAAAGGAGAATCATAATCAAACACAAACCATCTGTTTTGTTGTATAAAAATTAGTAACCATAGTTCCAGCATGTGGCTCTATCCAGATACAATGCTTTTCTTCTTTTTTTTTTATTTTTTGCATTTTTCACTTCATAATATATAAAAACTCCTGTCCAAACAGAGCCTGATACTACACCCACAATAAGATTCAGCCTCCTCTGTATTTTTAATTAACTCAGGCTCAGCAGTCGTTTTTAACAGCTAACATTTTGTGTGAGTTACAGTATGCACACTGCTGAGACATAAATGCAAAGTAATCACTCTAATAAGTAGATATAAACATTTACAATAATTGCAACAAGTCTCTGCAACAAATAAGGGGATAGGAAGAAAAATAACCAGCGGTAAGCCAGGAAATAAGTTTCAATACAACTGCATGAGTACAAATATCATTCAAAGCTCTGATCTTTTGTTGCATTTAGTCATTTCAACACCCCAAAGTCACTAACGAGCTTTTACTTTCAATGCCAAAAAATGAGTACCTTGATTAAGAAACAAAAACAAAAACGAAGACTTCAATTTTTATGTTTGTGCCAAAGACACCAACAGAGAACTCAAGGCACTTGGGTGACAGCATCATTTCCATAACAAAGAAAAATTATAACACCTCAGTCCAGAATCAAACAGGGCAAGCCTTCAGCTCTCTTTCTGAAAAGAACAATAGACCCTAAGTTGGAAAGATGCTGGACAGATGGGAAGAGCAATGAAAATGCCAAAGGGGTAAGATGAGGTTGGAGAAGGAGGCAGTGTGTGGAAAGCCTTGTAGAGCAGGATAAGGGAAACAGATACTAAGTATAATGAAAACATGGGAGAATTTTAAGCAAGGTGGCCCCATGACCTTACTTACGTGTCTTGAAGTTTACCATGACAGTAGGTTAAATAATGGGTTATATGGGGCAAGAATGAAACCAAGAAAACCACCTATGGGCTATTGTAGTAGGATGCTTGGTCTTCAGGAATAGGACTGTAGATAGAAACAGAAAGAACAGATAGATCAAGGAAAGTATTAGGGAAAGTAAGGAAAAGGAAGAGACAAAGAATGAATCCACACTGGGACTTGGGCATATGGGTGAATGATGATGTCATTCACAATGACAGGGAATACAGGTAATAGAGAAAGTTCATACAGAATTGAAGTCAACAATTTTCAGGCTTCTGATCTATATCAAGCACTGTCTACTATATACTATGGGTATTGCCATTGCCTTTTAGTTAGTAGTGTATTGTCTGCTATGACACAGAAAAACAAATACATAATCATTCTAAAAGAATAGCTAACATGTGAAATGTATTAAGTGTGCACTAAGCACTAATCCGAGTGCTTTATCCATTTAAATCTCATACAAACTCATGTTACAGGTGAGTGAACTGGGGTCCAGCGAAGTAAAGTGGCAAGCCCACAGACACCTACCTGATAAATGTTAGAGCCATGATTCAAAATGAGGCAATTTGCTTCCAAAGTCTATACCCTTAACCCTTTATACCACATAACTTTTAATACATACACACGTATATGTGTATACATGCACACACACACACACACACACACACACACTATAAATTCTACAGTAAATGTACAGTAGAATAAAGATTGATGCCAACTCGAAGCATCTGGGAATGCAGACAAGCTACTCTGAGGATGGTGCAGAACAAACACTGAAGGCTAGATAAGTTTTTGACAGAAAGGAAGAGCTGGGTGTGGTTGTTAGGCTAGGCAAAATGGTTAGTGTACATATCAAGTGGGTAAGGTAAAGGTACCTTAGCTACAGAATCCAAAGAAAGCTTGAAAAATTACTTCTCCTCAGATATAATTTTGTCTAAGCCAAGATTTACCTAAAACAGTTGACACTCAAAGCAAATGTCTATTCTAAGTTGGTAGGGTGGTTTGTCTAACTGTGGTAAGAATTGGATAGTTCATTACTTACATTATCCCAGAGTAGTGAGTGTTTCAACCTCTCAGAGGAGGAAGAGATATTTAGCTGCATGAAATTAAGTGAATAGAACAGACCTGAAATTTCCATCTATGGGCCTTTGTACCCTTTTTACCCTTTGTACCCATCAGGCAAGTGGAAACATCTTGAGGACTGGCCAGCAAGAGCTTTTCTAAAGGGATAATCACATGAGGAGGGTAAAGGAGTTGTGAGGGATTAATCACATCTTTTTTATCAAATGGTATTTAGTTTGTTTCAATACCTTGACTATTGTGAGTAATGCTACAGTGAACATCAGGGTGCAGATATCTGTTCAAGACACTAATCTCATTTCCTTTAGACGTGGAAGGAGTAGAATTACTGGATAATATGATAGTTGTATTTGAGGAATCTCCATACGGCCTTCCATAGGCCATACCAATTTGCATTCCCACCACCAGTGAAAAAGGATTCCCTTTTCTCCGCATCCTCACCAACAGGATCACTTGTGTTTTTGATAACAGACATCCTAACAGGTATGAAGTGGTATCTCCTTGTGGTTTCAACTTATATTTTCCTCATGATTAGTGATGTTGAACATCTTTTCATGTGCCTATTAGCCATTTATATTTCTTCTTTAAAAACATGTCTAGTCAGGACCATTAAATCAGGGTATTTGTTTTCTTGCTATTGAGTTGAGTTCCTTATATATTTTAGACATTAACCCCTTCTTAGATGTACAGTTTGCAAATACTTTTTGCCATTCTGTAGATCATCTCTTCACTTGGTTGACTGTTTCTTTTACTGTGAAAAAGTGTTTTGGTTTTTTTTTGTTTGTTTGTTTTGTGTTTTTTTTTAATGCCATTGCTTTGTCTAATTTTGCTTTTGTTGCCTGTGCTTTTGGAGTCATATCCAAAAAGTCATTGTCCAGATTGATGTCAAGAAACTATTTCCATATGTTTTCTTCTAGTAGTTTTACAGGTTCAAGTCTTATATTTAAGTCTTTAATTCATTTTGAGTTGAGTTTTGTATATGGTGTGAGATGAGTTCAAATTCATTCTTCTAACATGTGGGTATCCAGCTTTCCCAACATCATTTATTGAAGAGACTATTTTCTCCCCATTGTGTGCTTTTGGCACCTCTGTTGAATATCAATTGATGGTAAGTGTGTGGATTTGTTTCCGGGGTCTCTATTCTGTTTCATTGATCTATATATCTGTTTTTATGCCAGTACCATACTGTTTTGGTCACTAGAGCTCTATAATATAATTTGAAATCAGGATGTGTGATGCCTTTAACTTTGTTCTTATTTCTCAAGATTGTTTTTGCTATTGTCTTTGTCATTCCATAAGAATCTTAGGAATGTTTTTTTCTATTTCTGCGAAAAATATCATTGTAATTTTGATAGGAATTGCATTGAATCAGTAGATCTCTTTGGGTAGTATGGACATTTTAACAATATTCTTCTAACCCATGAACATAGAATATCTTTCCATTTATTTTTATCTTCTTTATTTTCTTTTATCAATATCTTATAGTTTTCAATATATAATCTTTCACTTCCTTGGATAATTCATTCCTAAGTATTTTATTTTTATGCTATTATAATTGGGATTGTTTTATTAATTTCATTTTTTTAGATAATCTGATGTTAGTATATAGAAATGCAACTGAGTTTTGAATGTAGGTTTTGTATCCTGCAACTTTACTGAATTCATTCATTAGTTCCAATTCAGTCATTAGTTTTTTGGTGGAGTCTTTAGGGTTTTATATATATATAAGATCATGTCATCTGCAAACAATTTTATTTCTTCCTTTCTGATTTGGATTTGTTTTATTTCTTTATCTTACCTAAGATAAGATGTGGGTGTGTGTGTGTGTGTGTGTGTGTGTGTGTGTATATATATATATATATATATATATATATATATATATATGTAATGACAAACAAGACAGGTATTTGTTTCCCAAATACACACTCTCTAGTGGAAGGAACAAAAACAAATAAATGCAATAACATCTTTTAAGTGATGGGTGGGGCAACAGTGGGGACAAAAGGGAAGGTAATTTCTGCTAACTGTTGGGTACTGGGGAATAGTGGGGAGAATTGTTCAGAATGGCTTTGTGGAATCTTTCCCTCTGTCTTCCCTTTTGTCTTTTTTGTGTGAATAACTAAAAATTCTGAGTTGAAAAAAATACTATGATGTTTTCCTAGGGAGTTACAATAATAGGGGGGACAAGAAAGTATACACAATTCTCTAGTCAGCTTTTCAAAGAAAGGAATGCCAAGGGAGAAAACTATAACTGATGGTGGCTACTTCTTTGGTTGTGTCCTGAGCTTCCTGGAAGGAGATGGAAGGAGACCATCAGAAAGGGCCCAGGCCTGAGAATGATAAACAACAGAGAAGCTACAGGACTTTCAGGCACAGGGATACTCAGAAAAATCAATCCTTCATTTCCTCCCCAGAAGGACAGATATTAGGGGGGAAATGTTACATGCCCCTGAATGTTTATCAAGGTAAAAAATAATGTTGAAATTTTATTTCATTTTTAAAAAGAAAACTACCAAAAAAAATCTCTGTATTACTATCAATTGCAAGTTTGTTTGTATATTCTGATTTTAAATTTTCTTTCATTTTTTTTTTCTTTTTGGTTCACAAGTTGTCTTGCTATTTCCATGTAAAGTAGAATATCTGTCCTAATGAGTCAATAGTCTAGGGTCATTTGTTTTTCCTGTCTTCTCTCCATAAAGGAAGGGAGGCACATGCTCCTTCCACCCAAAGCCAAGTGATGATCTGTAAAAACTGGGTGAGGTTGCAAGAAAGAGAGATCAACATTCTGTCTCTGATTATGAGCAAAATTACTCTGTGACTACTGAACCAAAGAAAGTGAACTGGGAGAAGCCGCAGGAGAAAAGGCAAGGGTTCATGACGGGGGCTGCCACCACTTCCATTATTTAGTGTGGCAAGGACTTCACATTTCTGGCAGGATCACATTTATCACAGAAAGTAGCCAGGTTCGGGCTGCCTTGCAAGTATTTCCACCTATTAGACGGCTTCCTGGGCATGGGGCTCCCAGCAGCCAGAGGCTCAGAGCTGTACCATGGGGTGGACAGAAACTAAGAGGCCATGATGAAATCGATGCCCCTGTCAAGAAACTGAAATAGGGATGACCCCACAGGGTGCTGTGAAGGACACACATACCTCATCAGAGAACAAGCAATTAGAAAACAATTAAGTAAAAAAATGTCTTCATGACTGTCATTTAATCCTCCCTCCAGTTCTGCCCCCTGCCCCAACACACACACATATCCATCGCTATAGAGCTAGATGAAAAACAGAAGGTGTCGCAGCTGGGAGTTTCAAGGAAGGCACAGGCCATATTCACTTTCACTCACATTTCAGGCCAACACCTGTCTGGTGGGGTTGGAATGAGAAGGGATACATGGAAAAAACAAAACTAAAATTGTGCACTGAGATAAATGGTACTGGATTTTTTTTTTTTTTTAATATGTGAAAGGACAAGAAAACTATGGCTCTGCTTGAGAAACTGTTGAGAGGAAGAAGGCATATTTGAAGGCAGTACATGAAGAAAAAAACAAAAACAGATGCCCCCCCAAAACTGTTCAATAACTGGTATTACCAGCATAGTTGGGTATTTAGAGAACAACTTTTACAAGTGATATCTGGATAGAAATAAAGTTGGAGACATGATTTATCCCCTCTCAGGTGAGGAGAGAAAAACACACATTCAATTCTCCCAAAGTTCCTGAAACACAAACACAATTTCTGGCTCTTGGGAAGGAGTGGAGGGCAAGTGAAGAATGTTATACAGGGAACAGAAAACGTTAGGTGCAAATGTTTACCTATCATGTATCACTCCATCAGTTAAATATACACACATGTAAATATACCTGCTACTTTTTCTAGAAACAAAATAGTATAATCACCAGTTTTATTTAGCTCCTTTAATTTTCTCAAAGAAACAATATTTTTACATCAAAATATTAGGAAAGAAATAAATTGCCTTAGTAAAGGAGAATACAAACATAGTAACTCTAATTTGGAAAGATACTGAACCTATATTTATTTGCTAATCAAATATATTGTAAAACCAGAGAGACACAGCAATATTTAAAATCTAGCTGATTACTCTTTGGAGGCAGATGACTAACAGCTTACCTCAGCAAAGCAAAAATTGTTACCAGAGATTTTTTTTTCTAGAAATGGTCCTTATTTATTATCTAAGTAACAGCTGTATACCCGATAGGCAAGAAATGAAAGCTCTTAAAAGCATGGTTTTTAAAAATCTAAACTTTCTGTTACAGTAATATGAGGCGAATTAAAGTGGTGACTTGGAAATAAATTCAAGATATCTACTTCATAATCCATGGTAATGAAGAAAGGAAATGTAGACTGGCCAAAATAGTGGACAGAGAGTCTGTTGTATTTACTTTGGGATGTAATCTTTATCTGAATATTCGAGCCAGGGTAATAAAAAACATTGCCTCGGAAATTGCCTTAAGACTATGCAAGTTCTTCTATCTGACTCTTCCATGCTCAACAACTTCCGGTAACTCAGTGCATCCTGAGAATACACTGCTCTTTTCCAGCTGACCAAAGGCAACAGCCTAAGCTTAGCAGACCTTGCAAACCCTTTCTGGGGAAAAGTAGTTTAAATGAACAATCAATTATTAAGTTCCTGTTTTATCCAAATCCAATTTGGTAAAGAAATTTTGTCTCAATGAACTTTCTTTCAGCGTTTCAAAGGTAAAGAATACCAGATAACAATAAAGAATGATTAAATAAGAAAGATCTCAACTATCAATAAAGGGAGATATCCCTGCAGAGTGAAAGCCTTACATGTGGCCCTTATAGAAGTCTGCATGATTACGTATGACTTAAGCCAACAAAGTGCCAAATGACTGGCAGGCTGAAATTTAGATAATATAAACCCTCTCTCTGTATTCATTTAGGAAGGAATGAAAACAATCTTCTGTTAGATGTAGTAAATTGAAACCTAAGGTAATTAGGAAAAAGTTAACAGAATATATAAGTGTATGAAAACAGTTCAAATATTCAGACCGAGATGACTGAACCAGAGATGGCTGAAAGAATCTTCAGATATGAACACACGCTACCTTGAATGAACTTTTAGAAACCATAGAAAGTTGAAAAGTTACCAAAAGACTAAGGCAAAAGGGTGTTTTGTCCTTTTTTTTTTTTTTTTTTTTTTTTAAGGATGAGTTCCAGGAACCATAGAAATGTTGACATCAACCTCAAGCGAAAATTTAAGGACAGAATTTTAGGCAGATAGCCTGTATATATTTAGGGGAAAAAGAGTTGAAATAGAAGGAGTCCAGTAAGAAAGTTCAAATCAAATCAATATTAGTTCCTTTTTTGATACTATTTCTCTAGTAAAAGAATAGAAGAATACTCTAGACATAAATGACCCTGATTTCATTAAAATATTCAACAAAATCACAATGTATCATGGAATATAATAGAGAAAGAGAACAATGAAATGATTATCAACTCAGAGTGCTATGCTACTCTAGGCTCTTTCCTTTGGCAATATTGTTTCTTAGTGCCTGCAAAGAACACATGTAAGTCATGATTACCCGTTACTTTGGGCTTCTGCACAAGCTGTTTATTTTGTTTGCAGTGACTTTCCCCTTCCCTTCCTGGATTGTTCAACAGAAGAGCTCTTATGTTTTCACCAAATCTGTTTGACTTAAAATTCTATCTTCTAGGATGCCTTCCCCAAAGAGCTGCTGACATATTTTCCTATACCTGAGTGAGATGTTTACTTGTTCTTTAGCCATCTAGACTGTGACTGTCCTGAAAAAAGGATATTGTTCTTTACATTCATCCTGGTACAGATGAATAACAGATATTCAATATTTGATGAATAAAACCGGCTTGCATGATTCCAGAAAAAAGTTAGTCGGGATGGTGAGAAGCTTTTTATCAGAAATTGCAGAAGAAACCACAGCTATCTACCTGTTAGTAAAGAAAATTCCTGGTAATGTGAAAGGCATTTACCTGTTCATTGCTTCAGATTCCTACTGAAATGACACAGAAAATGTAAAAAAAAAAATAAATAAATAAATAAAATACAAGGTAAACTTATCAACAATGAGAAGGGACCACCAACACGACATTTTTAGTAAATTATACAAAAAACAGTACAGATGGGATCATATCAAAGATAAGAAATAAGAGATGATTCCCAAGTCTCCTGCTGAGATGTTCAGAATCAACATGAAGAAAGAAAATTCATGCAGAAACCTACTAACACCACATAACTTTGAGAGTAAATACTGGATTCATGGACAGTGCATGGCCAACATGGAGCACCCTTTTAGGGTCCTCCACTAGGACGTCCGTTGCTCTGGGAACTAGCATTGGGGCTGCAATGTCAGCAGGTAAGTGGAGCAGCAGCAGCATGAGAAAGGCTGACCCCGTGGTGAGGCTGAGAGCCAAATGAAGACAAGTTCCTTCTGTGGCTTTTCCAAGTTCCCAACATGGCAGTTTCATTAATAAGAAGAGATTCCTCTATAAGGAACTTCCCCTGTTGGTTATAGGGGGAAGTCCTTATAATAAAGTTAAAGAATTTTCTATAACTTTAATTCCTTCCAGTTCACCTTAGGCTCCTAGATCACTGGTTATGGAAATTTAGTTCAGTCTAATATCTCAAGACATGATAAAGGACTTTTAGCACAGTTTAGACAATAAGAACCCATCAAACCATTTATGGGCAATTACTAGCCCTGAATAGACTTCTCTTGTTCAATGAATATTTTTTAAAGTATCTAAATATATAAAGATATATAGATTTGTAAATGTATCACTTTTGTATAGATTTGTAAATGTATCACTTTGTACTCATAATAAAATTCAATGGAAGTAAGAATTCTGGAACTACAGATAAAAAATAAAACGGTAAAGCAACAGGCTGAGAAAAAGAAGAAAGAAGAGCCCATGAGGTAAAGGAAATTGAAAAAAAATGCAATTGCAGAATTGAAATATGCATCAGGAGCAATGAATAGTGAAATTGGCACTACAGGAAGTTTGAACTCATTATGTAGGGGACAAAAAGGAAAAAATTTCCAAGCAAGCAAAAGGACTAAAAAAATTGGTATCCAATAGACATCTATGTGTTCCTAAGAATATATCAGAAAATTTTTGAATAAAAATAAAAATAATCAAAAATAACATCTCTGATCTATAGAAATGCCTGAATCTGAATATCTAAAGGACATACTAAAAATCAAGAAAACTAATGCAGACAAAAGAATACATGGCTGTAGGGCAATGGAATTTTAAATTTCAGAGACAAAGACTCCCTAACCACTCAGGTTGAAGTAGTTTGAGGGGAGAAGGGAATCAAGATGGCTTCAGAATTGTTCCACCAAATATTCAATGCTAAAATGAAATGATGTCTACAGAGTTTTTGGAGAAAATAACTGTAACCCAAGATTTTGATGTGCAGCCAAATTGTAGATCACATGTAAATGCAAAAGAAAGATTCCCTAAAAGCTAGAGCTCAGAATCTAAAACACTAAGTATTTTTTTTCTATTAATATTATTGAAAACTTATGTAGCCAACCAAGAGGTGAACCACAGGAAAAAAAATATAAATAAAAAACTGAAATGACCAACAAAAAATCAAAATACAAAAAAGAATCTGTATCAGCTCAGAAACACTGAGGAAGTATAAAATATCATATAAACTTCAGGAAACTGAGGGACATGCTTATTTCAAAACACCAATATTTTAGAAAAAAACTACCATTAAATTAAAAAATAAACATCAAGTTAGAGAAAAAATTGCATCTGGAATGTTTGACAGAAGAAGAGCAGTAAGCAAAAGACATGGGCACCTGGGTGGCTCAGTTGGTTGAGTGTCCAACTCATGATTTTGGCTCCAGTCATGATCTCATGGTTCATGAGTTCAAGCCCTGCATCGGGCTCTACACGGGCAGCTTGGAGTCTGCTTGGGATCCTTTCTCTCTCCCTCTCTCTCTCCCTCTCTCCTTCTCTCTCTCTCTCTCTCTCTCTCTCTCTCCCTCTCAAAATAAACTTTAAAAAAAAAGGGGGGGGGGCGCCTGGGTGGCTCAGTGGATTAAGTGTTGCACTTCAGCTCAATTCATGATCTTGCAGTTCGTGAGTTAGAGCCTACATTGGGCTCTGTGCTGATAGCTAGAAGCCTGGAACCTGTTTCATATTCTGTCTTCCTCTCTCTCTGCCCCTCCCCAGCGTTCGCTCACTCTCCCTCTCTCTCTCTCTCTCTCTCTCTCTCTCTCTCTCTCTCAAAAATAAATATTAGAAAAAAAAATAAAAGAAAAAGACAGCCACACCAATTAAACAAATTAGCAAATGACCCAAATATATCATTAACAGAAGAAGGATTTCAAATAGAGTGGAAGCTTATAAGAAAGATTCACTCTTACCAGCCATTGAATAAGACAATTTAAAACAATACTATGAAATAATTTTTCATCTATCAGATTAGAAAAAAATGAAAAAGTATGAGAGTCAAGGTGAGAAGAAATGGACATTGTCATATATAACTAGCAGTCATATATGAAGTATTAATCTTTCTGGAAAGACACCTGACAACATGACTCAAAAGCCTAAAACTGATTTCCTCTGTAACTCAGCAATTCCACATTAAAACTACCAATCAAAATATATGCACAATATAATGTAAGAATTATATAGGAAAATCATCTACTTATTTATTCAATAGGCATATATGTATTACCTATTATGCACCAGGCACTATTCCAAATAGGGACATATAATAATAAACATGGCAGCTCAGGTCCCTAATCTCATGGGGTTTACATTGTAATGGGGAAAAGGGGGACAACAGGTACATCACAGAAATTTTTCAATATATTACCTAAAAAGTACATAGGAAAAAGACGAATTGCTGAAGTCATAGATAACCTGTGATTTAGCTTTAATTTAAAAATAATCTTTGACACATCTATTGAGGTAGTATTTCCTAAAGTATGCCATACTAAAAAAGGGGAATTGCAGAGTCACATTGTACTGGCAATAGTATATATTGGGAATCCCCTCAAACTGGAGGTTCTAAAGAGGTTTGAAAGTAAGATATCTGTTTTGTTTTCTTTAAGTTTTCTGGAACTTGAATTTTTTAAAATGTGGCTCTATAGGTTTTATCAGATTATATAAAAATATATTTGAAATACTATCAAAAAGAATAGTATAAAAAAGCAAATATAAATCCTCTGAAATCACACTACCCTGAGATAACCACCATAATAAGCATTTTGCTATTGATCTTCTTTTCTTTCATGTCTCCATGACTATATAGCTACACAGTCAACGTGTATTTAAAGACTGTTCTAAAATACTATCCTTAATGTGGATGTATTTGTTTTATTTTTCTTTTCTCTTACCCCTCCATTTTCCATCCTGAAAATCAATATTAAGAATCTGATCGTTTCCATATTCATATAATTATGCACAATTTTTTTTAATGTAGCAGGATGTTAAATGGGATTGTCTCTGTACTTTGAGAGATGCTGAAGCCCTAAGCAGAAGATGTTGAATGATCAGTGCCAAAACATTCTAAAGATTTTAAAGAGGTCCTAGACACATTTTCACATGACTTACTAGGAGGGGAACAAAGTTGGGCCTATGAATCTTAGTTACCCTTCAACTTGAGCCTACATATGACTATTTATTTATATAAAGAGGTGCTGGCTTAACAGAGGGTGAGCTAGCATTTCTTCCTTCTAATAGAGGAAGGGGTGCTACCTTCTCACCTACCAAGCCAAGAACAGGAATGGGGAGTGAGGAAGGCAGCAATAAAATCCTTGGGAAGATTATAGGAGGCTTGCCTAAGAAAACTTTGCCATGTCATTTTCTGATTGAATGCTTGTCAGTGTAAGGAAATACATCAGCCCAACCAGTACTACATTTCATACTATTGCAAAAGAATTCTTGGAGAATATGATATAGTCCTAACAGAGTTTGGGGGAATACATCATAAAAACAGAAGCTGCTGGAATTCCCCTGACCTCAGAAAAAGGAAGGAGATTAAAACAGAAATAAAGTACATTTCCATACATATGGGACAAGAAGATAAGTTTTCCACATGCCAAGTGATACCATAAATGAAGCAGGCTAAAGCTGCCTTCAAAAGGTCCCTGTTCAGGGTACCTGGAAGAAAGAGAAGATCCAAAATATATAGTCTTTGCAAAGGAGCTAAGAAAAAATTATAAAAAGATAGACCAAAGAACATTACTCAAATTAGGATAGGTGGAATATAAAAAAGTCATAACAACAGATTGCTTGGGTAGGGGTGCCATTAAGGAGTCTATAAATGCATTTCAAAGAGAAGGAGCTAGCAGCAGTAAGACATGTGTCATAACAGACAGCATACTGAAGCCAAGAAAGAACTCCCAACTGCATCAGCATTTGCCTGGTTGCCTCTCATCTCTCCTCCCTCCTTTGACACTGGAAGAATAAGCTGCACAAGAAATTTAGGAAAGAAGCAAGAACAAGAATAAATAGTGAACAAAGAGATGATACTGCATCACTACTCACATGCCTCTCATCTTCCTCATTGCTGTTTTGCAGAAGCAAGGATCCAGCCTGAACCAGGGGCAAGGGAGAAGATCTGAATTGCTTAAGAGATTGGTTTTGGTATTAAGTTAGATTGGATTTTTTATATGGGAAAAAGAAGAAGACTGGAAAGCCAAGAGATCTGAGAACAAGAGATAATCCAGGGACAAGGAAGGGATGCCTGACAAAGTCTATTTGGTCATCAGTAGAGAAAAATAAAACGTATTTCCACATCAATCAATCAATCAATCAATCAATCAATCTTGTGTGGGTGATTGTGTCATTATTAAATTTACAAAATGCAGTAACATTTATATATGTTATATTTCTTCATATCTTCCTCTTCTTATTTAATAATGCACTCTGGAAAGCCTCCCAAACTTAGTTCTAACTCATTCATGAATGTTACTTTTGAGTCCTTGGTAGTGATGTGTCCATATTATCATCATTCCTGTGGCATTGACTCACAGTTATTTTTTTAAGCTTATTTTTATTTTGGAGATATAGAGACAGAGCAAGGGCAGAGAGAGAGAGACAGACAGACCTGAAAGTGGACTCCAGGCTCCGCTCTGTCAGCACAGAGCCCGACGCAGGGTTTGAACTCACGAACTGTGAAATCATGACCTGAGCCGAGGTTGGAGGCTTAACTGACTGAGCCACCCGGGTGCTCCAACTTACATTTCTATATGCATATATATATTTTTTGCTGCTACAAAAAACCCTGAAATATGCATTCTTTTTTTATACCAGCTTTTATTTATATCAGATTATTTTCTAGGAGTCTTCTTACTAGGAAAATATATGCATATTATATTCTAATATATTGCCAAAATGAATTCCACAAGGACTATAACAAAATTTCCACCCTCAATATAAAGAATGCCATATTCTTGGAATCCCCACTGGTAGATATTACCACTCTTTTTAATTTTTAACAACTTAATAGGTGAAAAGAGCTGTCTCAGTAGTTTTTATTTTATTTTTAGTTGGGTTGAGCATGTTTATTGGTCATGTGAATTTGCTCTTTTGGCAAATTCCTTATAATACCATTTGCCTATTTTTCTACTCAGGTATTTATCCTTTCTTCTTATCAATTAAAAGGACCCTTTGAATAGAATTTAATTATTCATAACCAAAATATTATAAGTATTATTTATCAAGCAATCATATCTTAGCTATACATTATTTTTTTATTCTTTTAAAATAACCTTTGAGTTTATAAATAATTTTAGATTTATAGACAAGTTACAAAGATAATACAAAGAACTCCTGAATGCCCCTCACCTACTCTCAGTTCCCTGTGATATTATCATCTTCCATGATCATGGTACATTTGTCAAATATAAGAAATCAATATTGGTATATTACCAATAACTAAATTTTAGACTTTGATTTCACATTAAAAAAAAATTTTTATGTTTCTATTTATTTTTGAGAGGGGGGAGGGGCAGAGAGAGACACACACACACAGAATCCGAAGCAGGCTCCAGGCTCTGAGCTGTCAGCACAGAGCCCTAACACAGAGCTTGAACCCACAAACCATGAGATCATGACTTGAGTCGAAATCAGACGCTTAACCCAGTGAGCCACCCAGGTGCCCCCACATTTTTCCATTAATGTCCTCTTGCTGTTCCAGAATCTAATCCAGGAAAGCACATTGCATTTGTTTTTTTATCTCTTTAGTATCCTATTATAATATTATAATAGTTTTTCAATCTATTCTTGTTTTTCATGACCTTTTAAGGAGTACTAGTCAAATATTTTATAGAATACCCCTCAATTTGGATCTGATATTTTTCTCATGATTAAATTGAGGCAATGGGTTTTTGGAAATAGTACCACAGATGTGCTCTTCTCATCAAATAGTATCACACAGCACCTGGTACCATGTGACATCACTGGTGATGTTAACTCCATCACTTGGGTATCACAGTGTTTGTCAGGTTTCTCCACCACAAAGTTCCATTTTTCTCTTTCCATACTCTATTCTCTGGAAGCAAGTCTTTAAAGTCATACGCTTTTTATAGTCAAATACATACTTTTCATTTAAACTCCTGGGTTTCCTACCTAGATGTTTCATCACGGCTCATGGAGTCAACCCAGCCTCTACAACATGACTCACAAGTCCATGGCAGATGTGACCCTACCCACCTTCCTCAGCCTCATTTACATGCTTACTCCATTCTTTTTTTTTCTCTCCGTCACCTCTGGTTTCACAGAATTAAATCCCATTCTTTCATCAGATATTAACTTACATGTCACTTTTTTCACAATGCTATTTCATGAGATCTCCAGTTTGGTTCTGGTGATGCATCTCTGTGCTCCCATGGCACAATGTCGTCCCCTGTAGCAGACTTTATCGTTGTGTGCTCTAATCTTCCACATCCTTCATTGGATTATATATTATAATAGGACAGTGATAGTGTCTTTCCTCTTTCTTTTGTGTGTCCTGGGTCTAGAATAGTGTCTGATACATAATGTGCACTTGATAAATATTTGATAAATAAAAATCTGTTTCAGAATACCATGGCCTTGATGATAGCAGCCTTCAAAAGTATTTGCTTATTGCTCTTAATTCTCATTCATTCATTTAACCAATATTTATTACACACCTTCTCTGTGTCAGGTACATGCTGAGTGCTAGGTACCTAGAGAATAAGACAGACTATAGTCTCTTCTCTTATTATTTTATAAACATGTACTGCATGGAATTGTAAAACTTTTTAAAAAGCTAAGGCAACTTCCAAAAGTCACTCACACATTGTGGTTATCAGCACTGACTGATCAACCCCTTAGTTTCTGGGGGAACACAAGCTCTACTCAACAGAAAATGTAAATTAAGTAATATTATTCCAGTTGATCAACTCCCCCTAGAAAGCACAAGTAAGTAGTTTATAAGAGTTAGGGAGGTGGGATGAGACTGGGGAGTAAAAATGTAGAAGGAGGAGGGGAAATGGTTTAGAAATTGGGAGATTTCTGCAGTGTTTTTCAGTGATACTATACACAATCTAGATCTGCAAGTTTTATCTCAAGCTAAGAAATTTGTTGATAGAAATGGCGGCAGTATTTTTAAACTTTTTATTATAGATATTTATTTGGCTTAACTTGAGAGAATTCACAAATATAAATTTTAATGGAGAGCTTTTGACCTTTCATATTAGATTAATTTATTTCTCTTTTAAGTTGTTTGAGTATTTTCATTTGATTCTGTGTTGTCAGTTGAATTATTCTACTAAGTCAGAGGTAAAGCTTACAATTATGAAATCCAAGCATACTTGTGACTTATGACCCAACCACCTCAAATTACTGCTGACTGAGTGAACCCCAGACCTTCTAAAATATTAATTGTGTAATTTCCGCTGAGGCCCTTGCTATTTCTCATAAATATGTGTTTCAAAAAAATGAAGTCACTACAGTCATCCACTATTCTGAATAACTTTTATCTCATAAAGCTGAACTGAAGTGCTTTTAATAAAGATACCCTTAGCTTCCTACTGTATGATTGCTTGGGTTGCTATGTGAATATAGCCAAGAGGGATTTAATCTAAGTTCAAAATACCTTGTTTAGGTTTTTATTTCCTTGCCTATAAAACACCTCCAGTTCTTCTCATATAAATAATGCAGCCATGTCCTAGATGTCATTTTCAAGTACAGAGCTAATGCAGACTAATGAACTACATGTACCCCAAACCCACTCTAGCTGACCAGTGGACCATAAGTCCAAAGTTGGTAGAGAAGGTAAATCTGGTCTCCTTATCCCAAAGAGAATCTTTGGAAGATTTACAATCTCCAATCTTACATTTTGTTTCTAAAGGTATGGAATAATTTAAAACTTGGACAACATACTAAGTGGGGAGAGGGAGTTGAATATTTCTTAGTATATTGAGCCAATTCCTGAAGGTGAATAAGAGTTCTGCACTCATATTATTTATAGTGCCCAAGTTATCCTTATGTTTTTGTCAACATAGCTTAAGAACTATTATTCACTCTATCAAAAAAACACACATGTGCAAAACAAATATTCCTTCCTAAAGAATAAGTGTGAAATGAAAAGAAAGAAAAGAGGGGTCACATTTATCCATTTAGTTGTAATAAATAATGCAAGCTTTCCAAATGGAAGTACTGGAATAATTAATTTTCCAAAATTATTCTAGTGTATTCAATTATGGATTTTAATTATTTTAGAGAAGCAACTTGCAGTGTTAATGAACAAGACAGTAGTAAAAATCATGGAGGAGTTAGGTTTCATGTTTCTGCATTCTATAAGCTTTATTAGACAATGTTAATCAAATATTTGATGAATACTAAGAGCCTTTTGGGATAGTAAAATGAGTATTATCATCATGACTCTGAGAACTAGGTTGAAATATAATCACAGTCAGTTAAGGTAAGTGGATTTCACTGCCAAAGGGAACATTGGTTGAAAAGAGGCCTCTGGAGAACTGTATGGTATTAAATAGAAATAATACTAAAATAAAAATTAAAGCTTTCTGAGTTCAAAATGTAAACTACAGGAAACCAAAAATAATAAGATAATGTAACTCTTCAATCTTCAACTCACAGTGGATAAAGATTCAGAAGGGTACAAGAGAATAGAATAAAATACATATCATTTCATTTTCTACATCATATATATTTCACGTGTCACCCAAATACATCCTATTCTTTTCTCTCTATGGCATCTTAAAAAAGAAAAAGAGAAAAGAAAAAGAGAAAAAAAATGGTGTTTAGTTCAATGTTTATTGGACTACCTGCATCACAACTACCTGTCAGTGATAGTTAAAAATACAGATTCCTTGGGGCGCCTGGGTGACTCAGTTGGTTAAGCGACTGACTTCGGCTCAGGTCATGATCTCATGGTTCGTGGGTTCAAGCCCTGTGTCAGGGCTCTGTGCTGACAGCTCAGAGCCTGGAGCCTGCTTCGGATTCTGTGTCTCCCTCTCTCTCTCCGCCCCTCCCCTTCTTGTGCTTTGTCTCTCTCTCTCTCTCAAAAATAAATAAACATTTAAAAAAAAATCTTTTTAATACAGATTTCTTGTAGTCACCCAAATCTAATTAATTGATTGCTAGGGCTAAAAACAGGAATTTGTTATTTAAATGATCTACCCAAGTGATTCTTAATCACATTAAGGTTTAAGATCTGCTGAATTAGATTGCTGAGTGAAAAGCCATGTTAAATATCTATTTTGATTCCCCCCTTTTCCTCCAAAAATAGCATGACAATCTTTATAAAGTATATGAATTTTACCTCCCTTAATAAATATCACATACTGAAATACTTTGCTTATTTGAGGTTAAAAAAATCTTCTAGAAACTTGTATTAGGGAACTATTGCTGTGAGACAAACATCAGAGACTATTAGGGACACAGAATGATAAGCATTTATTTACCTCTCATTTTTATCATTACCAATGATAAAAGTTTAATTGGTTCATGTGGGGGTCAGGTAAACTAAGCCAGGTTTACCTAGGCAGATATAAGCTGTAGGTTGGTTTTCAGTCTGTTTCATGTCTCTTGTCATCTTGGACCAGAGGACTAGTCGGGGCATGTCATTCTTACAGCAATGACTTAGGCACATGAAGACTAACCATGCAAGTACAGGTCAAGTATGCTGGTGTCACATTTACTAATATCCATCCGTTGGCTAAAGCAAGTCACATGGCTGAGCCCAAAGCAAAAGAATTATAAAGCACATTACACCCACTATGTAGCTAAACTCGATAAACTATCTAAAGCTAGTTACATGGCCAAATTCAGTATCAAGTGTGTAGGTAAGTCCACTCTTACCATGGAGTTTGTAGGGAGGAAATAACTAACAAGCTTCAAAGTGATAATTTACCTTAATAAAATTAGAGTAGATCTCTGCTAACTTAGTGCTAACTGGGTAAATGAGGGAGACCAGGAAAGGGGTCTTCTACTCACCATCATCTGCCTCAAATACCACTACTAAGTTTCTTCTTTTAAGTCTGTGCGTTATGTAGAAATATTCTGGTATAACTCAAGCTTCCCAGAAAGGAGGCAATACATTTTGAACAAAACAATATATTTTAAAAAAAATAATAGAACATTTAGGGTACTGTCTCAGGAGCATATTCTTAAGTTATATGGGTCAGATATAAGGTATCAACAAAGAAAAAGAAAGGAAGGAAAGGAAGTCAGAGATACCATGGGGAAAAAAAAAGAATCAAGAGAACACAAAAACTGATTGGATGGTATGAAACAAGTGTAAAGAATAACAACAGATTTTAGGTCCCAGTGGATATTGAAATGGAAATGACCCACAGAATACTGGAAATGTGAGAAGAGAGCTCAGCCTAGAAGTTAGACCAGAGAGAAGGGGAATGGAAGGAGGGTGACAGGGAGGAAGGGGGTGAGAGAGAGAGAGAGAGAGATGGAAGTCTTTTTATTTTAAGTTTATTTATTTATTTTGTGAGAGACTGAGACAGCACAAGTGGAGGAGCAACAGAGAGAGACTCCCAAGCAGGCTCCACATTGCCAGCATAGAGTCTGATGCAGGGCTCAAACCCACGAAGAAGCTATGAGATCATGACCTGAGCTAAAACCAAGAGTCTGATGCCTAACCCACCCAGCCACCCAGGCGCTCCTGGAAGTCTTTAACATGTAAGTGGCAATGAAACTTGAGAAAGGAGGTAGTGAGGTCACCTAAGATAAGCACTGGGAAAAAGTGTAGGAAGTAATTAAAGAAAGAGTCTTAGGGAGTTTCTGCATTAAGGGAAAAATTAGTAAAGGAAACCGAGAATACCTCAATTAAGCTTACTTGTCCAGGACACATCAACCATACAATAAATAATAGATAATAGATCGCATTATTTGATCTAGAGAAGATAACAGAGAGATGACATTAAATCCCTACGATGTAATTTCTTGTCAAACAGTGCAAGAGACAATTTACCAGGCATTACTGTTCTTTTGTGGGGTAGAAATCACCTTCCTGAATCCAGTAAAAACAAGTAAGGGCAACTTGATGCTGTCTACAACACAGAGAAAGTATTATACAAATTTGTGATTAGTTTTCTACTAGTATTTCTACTAGTGTTTGTTGACTATTTGATTCTATCATTTTGAAAAATTAGAAAATATATTCTAATTACTTTGTATGCAAAGACAGTGACATTTGCTTTTCTTTGAATCAGACCATACACTGGAATAGTGCTTTCTTAATAACGTGCCAGTTAATATATGTGTCAAGCTTTTAAAACACTTTTACGTTTGATACCTGTTAAACAATATGTGGTAGACCTGGCTAAGACATTCCCACCAAATGGTAATCGTATGGTAACGGTGGTTAACATCTGCAGAGCACTAAGCACTTATATATATGCCAGGTACGGTTCAAAGTGATTTTTGTATATTAGCTAGTTCAATCCACACAACAACCTTATGAGGATACCCTTATCTTCTTTGTCACATAAGAAAATCAGAGCAAAGGAAGTTTGAGTAACGTACAGGCTCTCACAAATGGCAGATGCAGAACTCAAATACAGTCTGACTCCAGGGCTCAGCTGACAACACATCTCTCTTTGGTTTTTCCTGTTGTCCCAATGTAATTATTAACTTCACATCCTTTAATTCTCAGTGTCCCATTTGGGATGATAAGTTATATGGTTAGTCTACCTATAGCCTAAACCCTTACCAACTACACAAAGCTGCCTCTCGGGCAGAAAGTTTGCAGTGCTGAGGAAGGAAACAGAAAAATGAAGAAAGTACTGCTCAGAGTGGTAGGCAGATTAGTTAAATCTCAGGAGGCTAGGAGAATATATCAGGTTTATTTGCCTTATGTATATAAATGTAATTTGAATGTTCCAGGTGTCACAAATCTAAGATTACAAATAGTTTCATTAGCTTAAATGCACAAATCCTAACTGTTCTTAATTCTATCTATATGATTCTAAGACATCATGATTTCCACAGACTCCCTCAGTTATACTAGGGTTTCTAAAATACACATCACATGCCTATAGACACAACGTATTCATGCTCTTCCATCCTGCCTCATCATTGAGAGCCTGATGTCCATCAGCTACTTAGCAGGGACATCTCTCCTATCTTATATACTCCATAAAAACACCACTTTCTCAAGAGTCCCAACCTTTCCTGTTGCTCTACTGGGCATAGCAACGCTCTGCTGGTCTAGCTACTATAGGGTTGCAGGTTCCCAAGTTTCCTTTCATTCTGGGAGGAAGCAAGGCCAAGGGCAGAATGGCTCACTAACCCACTCTGGGACGCTGCTTTTTCTTACATGGGTCCATAAGAGATAGTTTTGACCCAACATGTTACCAGGTTAATTATAAACAGTTCTTTTTGGTTATGGGCATATTCCTTCCTTACACAAGGCCTCAAATCCAACTATTAGTTAGAAAGCAAGAAATGCCAGTGAACAATCTGTCATCTCAATTTTCCTCTTTGCCATCTTTCTTAGCACCTAAGAAAAGAAGAGGAAGAGAAGAATGAGAAGGAGGAAAACAAGAAATGGAAGGAAGAGAGAGAGGGAGGAAAGAAGGAAGGTAAAAAAACAAGGAAAAAACTTTCCTCCTCATTTTTCTACCATGCAATTAATTACCTCACAATACTCACAAGTTCCATATAGAATAACTCAGTTTCTATCTCAGAGACAGAAAGAAAAATTATTCTACTTTTTGTAGTGTTTAATTCAGCTTAAATATATGAATCTTTCAGCCTCTCTCAGAGTCAGAGGTTTTAGGTCAAAATGCATTCATATGTCATTGAGTTGCAAAGTCTCAAAATCAGTCGACCCTTTAGACAATAATTTCACTAACATTTTAAAAGATAAGCTATTATTTAAATATTTTTAACATCAACAACATAAAAGTCTTCATTAGATTAACTGGGTGTGACTGAAACAATTGAATTTCAATGACTCCATTTTCTAATTTGGAAGATGAGGGTAATACTTGAACACATCAATTAGGTTATATTGGCCCTTTGGACTCATACCTGCCACACTCCTCTGCCACTTCAGTGCAACTGATTGGAGCACTTGCTTTACTCTCCAGACTGGAGGGACCTGGAGAGTCTGAGTGACACCAGGGGTTCCCTGAGTTTCTCTGGGCTGTAAAAGAGATTGGAGGCTAAGGTGGAGAGTCCTGGGACAAGGATCAGAATACCACTCTTTACTCTTAGAGATGGGACCAGGAGTGATAAGACCCTTGGAAAGAAAGGACTGCTTATCCCAGAGAGCAAATACTAGTATCCCTTTCAGTGGAAGTGTTACAGGGGAGTAAATGAGTGAGCGCAGTGCTTCGGACACTAGATGCTGAGAGAGCCTTTACTGTTAAGATCATCAGGGAGCAGCAGACAGGGTTCTTTGAGTTCTTTCCGGTACCTTGCCAGCTACTGACAACTTGCCAGCCAGTCCTTGCCAAACTATAGGGCAGACAGCTGCTCCCCTCAACATTATTCACACTCTCACAACTTCAGGCAACCAGCAGCTGCCCCTGGCCACCAAGAACCATACATACACAAAGAAAAATAACTTTATACTTCAGGAACCCAAGAGCCAGACAGAAGAAGAAATAGAACACCCAGAATAAATGGCTCCTAACAGAACAGAATTGCTGATGGAAACAGAAAAACACTTGAAAAAAATAAAGTAAGGGAATGTAAGTACAATTAGAAATTTTTTTAAAAAGCCTTTCCATAACAATAAAAATACAAGTCTTTAATAATTCAGTTTGTAAATTGAAAAAGAGCATAATTACTAATAAAGCTTGATTTAGTAGCGTAGAAGATAGTTGATGAAATGAATTCAAGTCATAGTAAGGAGGGGGAATAGTGAATTTCTCAGTATCTCCAGAGAAAATATAAACAACATATCAATAGACCCAAGAAGTATAACATGTAAATAGAAATTTTATAAGAAGAAAGGAGAGGGAGGGAGAGAGAGGAAGAAAGGGAAGGGTAGTGAATCAAGTGACAAAAAATTTTTTTGCTTGATTTAATCCAGATTTGACTCTATAGATTGAAAAGATTTACCAAGTTCCAGAATTCCAATTAGGACTGTAAATACAATTAGTTAAAAACGAAAAAGAGTCCACAGTCAGGCAGTGGACTTGTCATCAACATAGAAAGTTTTAAAAAGTACCATAAAATCCTCTAATCGCCAAAAGAAAGGAGAGAATTCAATACATTTATACACAATCAAAAGACTGTTCACTTGTAAGAAAAAAGTATATTTTGGAAGTGCAAGAATTTTGAGAACACATTCCCCATGTTTTCCATCTGAGGATAATAACCAACAAAAAATTAGAAGAAAAGCCACAAGACAGAGGAAGATGAAGAGGAGAGTAGAGAATGGTAAACAACAACCCTGAATATCTACATTAATATTGATGGATGGATGGGTGGATAGATAGATTTAAATCAAAATGGACAATAAGAAACAGACTGAGATCATACATAAAATAAGTACTATACAGGAATCCTGGAAAATGAATATTAATATTGCAGGGGCAAATCAAATAATCTGGAAATAAAAATACTTAAATATCTCTGTGAAACGTAAGTTGGGAAAAGAGCAGAGTAAAAGCATTCTAGATGGAAAAAAGTGAGTAGAAATAGTACCTTGTTATGTTGGATTATGATTAAGAAAAAAAAGAGTCATTAAAATTGATTGAATGAAATATTGTAGTAAACAATCTTCAGTTAAGAGATAAAAAGAAAAAAAGTGACTTGATTGAAATAGAAAAAAGGGGAAAAAAAACAAAGATATATAATAAACTGGACCTAGCTGACTGAAAATACAAAATCCAGTTATATTTAAGTTATTTAAAACACAGAATTTAAATTGTGATAGAAAAATACTGAAAATAAAGTAAAATTTTTCAGTTAAGAGATAGGAAAAAAAGTGACTTGATTAAAAAAATAGGAGAAAGGGAATGGAATACAAAGGACAAGATTTATGAGAAAATATAAGTATCATAAATGTTTATGCCCAAACAATATGGCAGCTAAATATATAAAGTAAAATCTATTAGAATTATAAAATAATTAATGGAAAATAAAAAGCAATATCAGACCCATACATAAACTATGCACTTTCAGAACCAGATAGATCCAACATAATTGACAAAGGCATAACACAATTATGTTGAAAAAAATAAACCAAATTTGATATAAATTTTGCCTTATTTCCAAATGAAATCTTTAACAAAGTTTATATTTTACATATCTTCTGGATATAATCCAATTACATTGGAAATTAAAAATATGCAGATTCATTAAAATATTAATGACTTGAAAACTCATAACATACTTCTAAAGTAACTTTTGAATCAATCCAGTTATCCCATTCCTTAAGTACATACCCTAAAGAAATGAATGCGTATGTTTACCAGAAATATTTACATGTTCATAACAATTAGTGTATAATAACTTCAAACAGGAAATAAACCAAACTACCATCAATAAAAGAATGAATAAATAAATCATGATACATTCATACAATGAAATTCCAAACAACAATAAAGAATGAAATATTGTTACACAGGACATAGGTGATTCCTGCAGATATTAAAAGTGAAGAAAGTCAAACACAAAAAGTACATGTTAGATGATTCCTTTTATATAAATATGTAAAATTGTCTCTGATGATACAAATCAACATGGTGGTTATCTTTTAGAATTGGTATGTTGGTGTGAAAGGGCACAAGGGACCTTTCTGAGGTGATGTAAACGTTCTGTATGTTGATCTAGGTGGTGGTTACACAGGTATATACATATATGTAAAATTCATCTAGAGGTATGCTTAAGAATTGTGCACTTTAGAGTGTATAAGTTATACCTTATTAAAGAAAAATTAAAATAAAGGGACTGAAATTATGCAGTGCCTATTAAAAAAAAGGGAATACTTCAAATCAAAACAATTAGGATAAGATCTGATTTATAGCTTTGTATTCCTTCATTGTTAAGAGGAACTGACTACAAATAAAGAAATTTAATTTCTGATCTTCAAATTTTTTTAATGTTTATTTATTTTGAGAGAGAGAAAGCATGAGTGAGAGGGTGGCAGAGAGAGGGAGAGAGAGATTCTCAAGCAGGCTCCACACTGTCAGCACAGAGCCCAATCCAGAGATGGAACTCATGAAACATGAGATCATGACCTGAGCCAAAGCAAGAGTCAGATGCTTAACCAACTGAGTCATCCAGGTGCCCCTGATCTTCATCTTCAAATGTTTTAAAATGATAAAATAACTAAAAGAAAATTATTAAAGATAAAAGCTAACAATAATGAAAAAGACGGGTGCCTGAGTAATTCAGTCAGTCAAGCCAGTTAAGGATAAATGGCCTTTAATTAGATCTAAGTATATATAGGAACTTAATATATAGAAAAGCATTTTCATTTAGTGGCCCAGAGACCATTAACTTAGTAAATGATGTTGACACAAATGGATATCCATTTGCAAGAAAGTTGAACCCCTACTCACATCATATCCAGATATAAATTCCAGGTAATTAGAGATATGTAAAATACAATAAGTTTAGAAGAAAATTTTAGTAGGTTTTATATATAACTTAGAGTTTAAAATACTTTTCTAACCAAGAAACAAAGACATAAAAGTATACATTGTTAGAAATACAAAATTTTTGTATTACACAAAACAACATAAACAAAGTTCAAAATTAAATGACTGGAAAATGATTATAACATATATGGCAGGTAAAAAATTAACATATGCAATAGAGTAAAAAGCATATTAAAATCAGTAAGACAAAGAGAAAGAACCAAAACCGACAAACACTATAAATAGGCAAATCATACAAGTGTACATAAATATGAAGGACACTTAAATGTCACAGATAGGGAAATATAAACTAAAGTAAGTTTAAATCATTTCCTACTCACCAAATTGGCAAGTACATCTGCCACTGGGAATTTGGATAAAAATATTATACTCAAACTTTACTGGTGTAAATCTGAATTGTTACAGCCTTTCTTGAAAATAATTTTGTAGAGGCACCTAGGTGGCTCAGTCAGTTAAGCGCCTAAGTCTGGATTTCAACTTAGGTCATGATCTCACAGTTGGTGAGTTCAAGCCCTGCATCAGGTTCTGCGCTAACAGCACAGGGCCTGCTTGGGATTCAATCTCTTCCTGTCTCTCTGCCCCTCTCCCACTCCTGCAAATGCTTTCTCTCTCTCAGTCTCTCTGTCTCTCTCAAAAATAAACAAACTTGAAAATTTTTTTAAAAAGAAAATCATTTTGTAAATACCAACCAAAATTTACAATATTTACATCTTTTGATCCAACAACTTCACTCTTTGAAGTTAAAAGCACCAATACAAAAAGATGTCTGTAGTGGTCCCAAACTATAAGCAAAGTCAATTCTCATTAACAGGGGAATGACTGAATAAACTGGTGTGCATCCATATCATAAAATATCATGAAGACATTAAAAAGACATAAAGGGTTCTCATGACGTATTGCTAAGTGAAAAAAGATTTAAAGAAATGCATATAACATAATTCTAGTCTGCAAAATAAACACTAGCTATAAACGTTTACTTTCATATCCATCTATAAGCAAGATGATCATAGAAGAATTTCTTTTAATTTTTGCAAGAATATATTATATAAAAAATGTTTTTTCTTCACTGTGAAAAAGTTCAAAGAGCTATACAAGTGTGAAAAAATGGCTCCTCCTCAAATACGTTGCAGCCAGTTTCTATTACACAGATGAAAATAGAATCCACACAAAATGAAAGTTATTTCTCTGGGTAATGAGAGACGAATCCATGTTTAATTTATAAATAATTAAATAATGCTGACAACAAAATGTTCTAAATAGACTTTTAACAATTTGATATTGTTTTTGACAATTTATACATTTATAAACATTGGAACTAGGAAATTCTATGAAAATCCATATTTTATGGTGATATCTTAAATATATAAACTGTGAACATGAAGGATTACTATTCAGAACAAAAAATAATCATTCTGCTATACCTTTATTTTTTTTGTTTTTTCTATACATTTTGTTTACTGATGAATCATATATCCATTTTAAAGAAATCATTTATTACAAATATTTACAAATAATTAATTCTATTATTTGTGTTTATAACCTCTCAGAAAAAGTAATTACACATAAGTTTGGTTGTAAGACATTTACAGATCAGCAAAGCAAGGAGAATTGTAGTTTCATGCCAAAGCACTTTCCTGTATGATTCCTGGAATTATGATCTCAGCAAGAACTAACTTATAATAGAGATACCAATCTGAGAAGGGAATCACCAGATCAACTTACTATAAAAAGACCATCATTATTACTCCCATCAAGTAGGACTTCACTCTCATCAAGTATCACTAGACTAAGCATGAGTTGGCCACAGCAACCAAAAGCAGGTTTATTAAAGCAGGTTTAATAGTTGAGTCCTTTGCCCAGAACAGAAACAAGAAAGGATGCAAAGTGATTAAATTAATGAACCTGTGAATGTGTTGCTTTATATGTAATATGTATTCCTCTATTGTTATAGACTGAATGTGTGCACCCCAAGTTCATATGTTAAGGCCCTAACCCCCAATGTTATGGTATTAGAAAGTTTTAAAAGTATTAGAAAGTATTAGAAAGACCTTGGAGAGATAATTAGGTTTAGATAAGAACACGAGGGTAGAGCTTCACGACAGAATTCGTGCCCTTGTAAAGAGACACCAGAGATTCTTCTCATCACCTTGTGAGAATACAGTGAGAAGGCAGCCATCTTGAAGCCAGGAAGAGGGTCTTCACTAAGAACTGAATCTGCTAGCACTTTGATCTTGGGCTTCCCAGCCTCTACAGAAGCAGGAGAAATAAATGTCTGTTGTTTAAGCCGCCCAGTGTATGGTATCTTATTATGGCAGCAGGAGCTGATTAAGACACTAGATGTATTTGTGAAATAAATCTTTAATTTCAATGCATTTGTCTTCAGAAACCGCTACAAATGATAATTTCTTGGATATAAGCTGGCAGCTACCAGTTTTTAAAATTCATTATATGCAGCACCAACAAAACTAGGCCCCATAAAGGAGATTGTATACTAGTCATCAGTCTTATTTTTATTTTAACAATAAGAATAATGCTCCCTTTTAATATTTAAACATTTGCTCTGATTAAACAGTCCATTTCTGCTGACTCATAACAGACATTGGCCTGGTACTGTTTATTAACTTTCCTATGAACATATTGTTTATAGCAGGTGTCTGATTAACATAACTGGTCACTGAAGGCTCATTGTTGGCCACATAAGAGAGTAGCTTTGCTTGGCAGCAGAGCCAGCTCCTTTATCACCTCATGTATTTGAATCCTAATCAGATTTAATCTCCTCCTAACATTCCCTTTTGTTGGGTGACTCATACTTGGCTGGCTATGCAAGTGTGTCCTAAGTTCACCAGACCATTGCAAAAAAAAATTTGAATATGTCTCAATAGATATGGTCTTGGGATGCATCAAATGTTTTCACCTTAAAAACCTTAAAAACAACATATAAACTAAATAAAAACATGAGCAACAAGAAGCCCTTTTGGAGCCTGGTAAACAAAGCTGATGCTGGCATGACACCAGACCATCCTCTATTCCTACAAAGTGACACATTTGCAATAGATCTATAAGAGATGTCCCATGCTTAAAATCATATACCCCAACACACCAAACAGAATAATCATGAATAAGAAATTATTACCTGGGCAAGCCTATAGGATCTGCAAATGTTTGGCTGGCAAAAAGCTTTGGAAAGTCCGGAGGGGATCAGACTTTTTCTGAAGGGTAACATTCCCTCTTGGCTCCAAGACATGACAGAAGGTGACTGAAGAGTCTACTTTTTATCATCTCTAGGAGTACAGGCAGATGATACTTTTTCCATTTTTTCCTACTCTAATAATTTTAGAGGAAAGTAGGAAAGATTTTCCTTTCACATCTCTTTCCTTAGAACTGGCATGTATCCTTCATTCTGCTGTGGCTGGTGACATCATCTCTCCCCTTCTTTCTGTATATGCACAAGGGTCTATCCTATGAACTGGATCATAGCAGTGAACAAGAAAGATAAGATCACTGCCATATTGGAAATCAATAGGCAAGTAGAGGAGATAGTTAACAAATAAACAAATACATGTTTGAATATAAATACATTCAAATATGTAGAAAATATCAAAGAAACGGAGGAGCATAGAGGGCAGAAGACAATGAGAGGAAAGCGAGATATTTCAGAAAAGGAAATCAAGAAATGTCTTTCTGAGAAAATAATATTGGAGTAAGCATGTGAGTCAAACTCTTACAAAGTGATCCAAAAGGAAAGAGAGTTCTAAATAGAAGAAACAGTGAGTGTAAAGAATTTAATATATTCAAAAACGTAAAGTCATCAGCCTGACTGGAGCAGAGTAAGCAAAAAGGAAAAGGGTAGGAATTGAGGTCATAAAGGTAAAAAAAAAAAAAAATTTGTTAAGTATTTGAAGTTTATTCTACATGTGACAAAAAGGAACTGGAAAATTTTGATTTTTTAAATTTATTTCAGACATATAAAAAGAAGTAACAAGAGCAGCAAAAATAAACATGTGTACCCAGCACCCAACTTAAACATTAAAAGAAAGGTTAATCTTCCTTCATATCCTATAGCAATAAAAGAAATGATACTTAGAAATAAGTCTGTTAAGCAAGATGAATAAGTTCTATGGGATCTGCTGTACAACATTGTACCTACAGTCAACAATCAGCAATACTGTACTATGCACTATAAAAATTTGTTAAGAGGGGAGATCTCATATTAATTTTTCTTAATATAAAAATATAAAATAAAACAAAAAAGAAAGAAGTCCAATAAAAATGCATAAGACCTTTAGGGAAAAATGAAGAAAACTATTGAAAAACATAAAAGATATAAATTTAAAATATATAATAAAAACATAAAATGTAAAATACAAAAAAACTTAAAAAATAACCTATACATAAGCACAAAGATTTAATATCCAAAAGTTAATTTTCTACAAATTGTTTTGATATTTACTGCATTTTTAATGCAACTAGAAAGACTAACTCCCACATTTTTATAGAAGTGAAAAAGTCCAAGAAGGTACAAGACAAAAAAAGGCCCTGTCTGGTCCAGTGACTCATTATAAAGCTACACTGAGTATGATATTGGTACAGGAATATACTAAGAAAAAAAGAAATAGAATTGAAAACCCAGAAACAAGACCCAGATTTAGAAGAGAATTTGATATATGTTAGAAGCAAGATTGCAAATCAGTACTCCAAGTGAGTACTGATTTGATCAAAGAATCAACAAAGCATGCTGGGATAAATAGTTTAAAAGGAAAAAGAAAATATCTTACTCCCACTAAAAACTGAAAATAAAATGTAGGTGCTTTATGTAATCCCTTCTCAATTGTATTCTTACTTTTTCCCTCCCACCACAGTGGTAATGGCTCCTCTCTCACCTGCACACTGAGATGACCTAGTGTGAGTGAGAACATTCCCCTTATCCTCTTATCTATTTCTTCTATCCCATACCCATAACCTGTATACAGCTCAGATTCAGCTGTGCTGGAGAGCTCCCTTTTATGCAAAATATTTCAACAGGAGCTTCCAGAAGTTTCACATGGGCTAAACTTGGCAGCATTTCTGTTAGGATGTTAAGATGGAAGTTTTGGTTCACATTTAGTTTTTGAGAGGGTATTTCTGTAGTGCTGGACTCTTGTCCTGTACAATATTGATCTCTCTTCTCTGTGACCGACTGGGGCTCCCTGACATGCCTAGATCTCTAATGAAGCTGTTTCTGCCATGGTGAAGAAAAAAAAAAGAGTTAATCATGACTCCAAATTTACGATTTTCCCTTACCTCTTTCATGTCTTTATGCTTTTATTACAAATCTATGTACTCTTAAGTAATTAAAAGTTCATGTTGAAAGCCTAAAATTTTTACATAAATTATGTGTCCTTTGACTCATTATTTTTTGAAAAATATTTATCTATGTTGCTACATGTACCATTAGCCCACTACCTGAGTAGTATTTATTACATGTCAGTGATTTTTTATATGTCTAAATTACTTGATAATATGTCTTAAAAAGAAAATGATAGATGGAGAGGTAAGAAGGTAACAGTCTTTTCTAATTTTGTCTGCTATATCATTTTCATTAGAGATAAGTCATTAGCAAGGAGGGGGAAGATGGAGGTGTTAAGTTTGAGAAGGACTGAATTGTATGAAATATTCTGGGAGAAGAAGAAATTGAATTAACTAAAAAAAATGGAATAAAACTGCCTGGCAGTTCTAGGGGTCCACCTGACATTTATGATCAGAAATTTAAAGTGAAATAAATCAGCATGGTTGTGTTTTTCTCCAGCCATGCCATGTTCATCTTCTTGAACTAGGCAGAGACTTGGCTCTGTCAGATTCAGCCTTTTGGAAATTAAGGCTGGGGAGAGTAAGGAAGTTAATATGTATCGTGAAAAGCTGACATGACTGGATCCATTTTAAATAGAGCTGGAGTGGTCACTGCAGAGAAACTGCCTTACCTCCCTTTATTTGAACTGAGCCATAACCTTTGGACTGGGCAAAAGGGCAAGCAATTGACTTAAGAAGTCAGTAGGAGAAAAGACATGCTGATCACAGGACTGACAGTTGTGAACTTTCTGAAGACAGAATAAGCAGTCAGTCAATGTATAACCCAGAGTAGCTTAGTTTGTTACCATCCATCGAAAAATTTTCCCTTCCATTCTTCAACTCATCTAATCACCCGCTTTTTTTTCCTCATAAAAACCCCTTGCTTTCACCCTACAAGTGGTACACTATTTGGGTTTCTACCTAACTCTATGCTCCGTGAATTGTAATTCTTTGATCCCAAATAAAAGGCTTTTGGGGCTCACATTACAGCTCTTATTTTCAGGTTAACAGTATGTGTGGGGTACCATGGAATAAATCCAAGCTAAGTAATGGGGAAGGTGAAAGACCCAAAGGGTTATGAATATTATAAATATAGTAAAGTTAATGGATTCAATGTTCCATGTGCTGCAGATTTATTGAAGGGGAAGAAGAGCCATAAAGATGTGAGAGGTGGTCAGGGAGAAGGAAGCTTGAAAAACAGATATTGGAGGCTTGCAGTTGCTGGGAATGACAAAATCCAGTTAGAACCAAGGAAGTAAGTTGCTATAGGAATATGACCATTAGAAATGAAAATTAATGAGAGCCTAGGTTATGCTCAAAACTGCTAATTGCAAGCACCTCCAGAAAACTGAAGGAACACAGAGAGCTGTAAGTAAACAGAACAAAAGTCCTCAATTTACTATAAATGCCTCAGTCGTGCAAATGTTATATTTAGGGAGCTAGTTATTATCTGCAGAATAACAAGTTTGGAATATGGTAGTTGGTGATGGGCTTCTTTGCCTTTCACTTCAACCAAAAACGTCATGAAGACCATAGTATTAGAAGCATTTCTAGCAATGATTGGTTCTAGGTAGGTACAGAAAACAAAAGTATGGCACAAGCTAGAAATTTGCAGTACTTACATGAGCAGTCATCTCATTGCTGAAAAGCAGTACTGCTCTTAACTCCACAATAATCAGAATTTTTTCCAAGGGCAGAGTAAGCAGAGTAAGACTGACCTACTGGAAATTAGCCAGCTGATACGGGCTATTAATACACGGCAAGTGTTCTTACTCTATTTCTGGCTACACCTGCCCAGGGTGAGGTTCACCTGCATGAAACATGCACAAGGGCTGAATTTGGGTGCAATTCCCAACACGCCAGTCTTAACTCCATCCTTTCTCTCTCAACAAAAAGTCTTTAGAATTCCAGTAAGTTAGAGTGATGCTACAGGGATTATTTCTAATCCATTCAAATTTCTTTCTTACTTTAAAAATTTGGGTACAATAACTTTCCTAGAATCAAATTATTTTGAAATAAGTTTTTAACTTATTTAAATGCATGAGAATGTTATAAGACCTTGGTTAAGAGACATAAGTTTAATAGATTGTTTAATGTTACATGAAAATCACTATACTAGAAAATATACACAATAAATTGTAGGTATAGAGTCAATTTTGCCTTTTCTGATTAGTACTATGAGTTAAACTCCACAAAGAATAAAGAGAAAATGAAGGTTCTGATATCTGCCTTTTTTGAGCAATTATTAGTGTTGACGGGAGTTGCTAACTATAATACATATGCTATGCAAATGTGCTTACATTTGTGTACTTGTTTTTACCTTAAAAGATGACAACTGCATACAAGGATGCATATGAAAATTAAGTCCTCTATATATAAACCACTAGGGAGCATCAGATGAAAAGATGTTTGGTTACTCATCATGCCAAAAATCTATATATAAGCATTAGTAGATAAGGAATCATTGGAAAGAATACTTTGAAAGACTATAAATCCAACAACTTTCTGGTAGAAATACGAGGAGTTTATGTTAAAATGCCTGAAAAACCATTCCCTGAAAGAATCTTACTCTATAAACATCTCCTTGCATAACAGACCAACGTGACTCATAAGAAAATGCAGCTACAAAACAATATTACCATGTGGATTTCAACATGGAAACAGTCACAGAATTTTAAATTTTGGAAATTGAAATACCAAATGAAACTCATGAGCTTATCACAGCTTTAAAGGCAAACTTTAAGTTAACAAGACTTTAGCATTAACAACTGGCTTCTATGATGCCAAATTGGCAGTTCTCACAAGTGTGGTTCTATAGATCTGAATCATAAGCTTGCATTTCAGTACCATTTATAATATACAGAGCATGACAGACTTCACAACCTGGGAACATCATGGTGCCTTACTGAGCAGAGCATATTTTTTTTTTTTAGTTTTTATTTAAATTACACTTAACATACAGTGTAATATTAGTTTCAGGTGTACAATATAGTGATTCAACACTGATTTTTTTTTAATCTTGATTCAAAACTGTTAGAAAATGTGCATTCCTAAAGGTGACTTAAAAAGTGAACTGGGTGAGGTACCTGGGTGGCTCAGATGGTTGAGCATCCAGCTCTTTATTTTGGCTCAAGTCATGATCTCACGTTTTGTGGGTTCTAGCCCCATGTTGGGCTCAGTGCTGACAGTGTGCAGCCTGCTTGGGATTCTCTCACTCCTTCTCTCTCTGCCCCTCCCCTGCTCACACTCTCTCTCAAAATAAATAAACTTAAAAAAAAAAAAAAGTGGACTAGGTGAAGGGCACCTGGGTGCCTCATTTGGTTGACTGACTGTTGATTTCAGCTCATGATCCCAGGTCATGATCCCAGGGTCATGAGATTGAACCCCCATGTCATACTCCACACAGAGTGTGGAGCCTGGTTAAGATTATCTCTCTTTCTCCTTCTGCTCCACTCCCCTGCTCCCCCACCCCCGCTCTCTAAAATAAAATTAAAATTAAAATTAAAATTAAATTTAAAAAGTGGACTGGGTGAGATTGGCAAAACTCACTTGACTGTCAAGGGCTGAAAATTACTCTAATTCCTTTGACAGTTTTCACTTCACTGGGGGAATTAATGGGATTCTGGATCAAATGGAATGCCAGAAAACACACACACACACACACACACACACACACACACACACACACACAGCTCTTTAATGCTTTTTGATGTTGGAATACTTATATCATAAAATGTTGCATTTCATAAGACTTTCTGATGAAATATTTTATATTAATGTTTCATTAATCAGCAACTTGCTAGCAAAGTTGTTTTCAATATTTCATACCCCTGATACTATAGTAATTTAATCATATAAAACAAAGACTAGCTAGTGGATTTTTGCATGTTAAGAGTATTGGGTGTGTAATCTTAATAAACAGTGATCTAACAAAAGGAGCCTAAAGCCTTGCCCTCTAATAGACTTATGAAAGTAATTATACCTTTATTGAAGTTACACTCCTCTCAAACCCCTGCTGTTCCTGCTGTTTCTTGAAGATGGTTATTCTCTACTTAACGAAAACAGACAGGCCTTAAAAGAATAGCTAGTGTTAAGTCATATTACACAATTTAATCAGATTCTCTATGTAGCTTATAACAATGGTCCAAATATTTCAACCCAAACAATAAAAGACTCAAAGGCTTAAAAAAAAAAAAAATCCCAGAATGGCTAATTAGACTACCTTACTAATTGGAGTAACAACTCACATGACTGCAGGAAGACAGGAAAGAGGGGAAAGGGGAAAGTCTTTCACTGGCCCAGATCATTCCCAGGGCATATCATTAGCATAGGCTTTCACAGGCTTTGCACAGCCATAGCTAGGGTGAAAGAAGGCATTAACAGAATGAAATAATGAAATATGAGACAAAATATCAAGAATCATCTTTAAAAAGTGTTAGGGGAGAAAGCAGGCAAAACTGTGGGAGCAGCTGCTTGGATTACATAGCTGAAGCATGGTGTGAGAGACAGATCTTACAGGGTTGCTTTTGCCCCTAGGGTCTGGTCCCTCTAGTTTATGCAGGGGTGTTCAAGTTCTAGAGAAACATGTTTAAATAGCTCCTAACTGACACAAAACTGATATATGTATCCAAAATCTAATATGAATTGTGTATTTGAAAATATCCATTTCCAATAGATGACAGGTGAATACACAGGATTCAAAACAAGAACAGTATAAGAAGAAACTACTGTCAACTAGATCTCAGTGAATGATCTGACATCTTTTAGTCAGCAGTTTTAGTAATACCACGCTCTCTCCAGTTACCCACAGATTTCTCCTCTTCACCGTTACCAGCTGACCTAAAAATTCTAATTTGCCTTGCACAAATCTCTCTTTTATGTGTGAAACCTCTTTCTCTTATGATCTAGTTAACTCATGCAACAATGATTGACATTATCTTCAACATTCTCTATAACCTTTCTCTGACTTCCAAACTTAAGACATAACATTTGTATTAGTGCTCGATACTATTGTGAATATATAAACATTTACAACCTTGTATTTATCTAGTTATATATGTCCATGTCCCTCCTGTTATTAAGTGGATTTTTGAGACCTTTGAACCACAATATATTTCACAACACATATAAAGTGCTCAAAATGTATTTGTTGAAATTGTTGTTGAAATTTGTTGTTACAATTTTATCAAAAAAGATTCTGGATTGCCACAACCACGGAAGGCATCCATGTAGTATGCTCTAATTCATTTCTTTTCACTTCATAACTTATTCCTGAAATCATCAATCAGAGAAGAGAATGTGTTTTTACTTTTCACGTGGCTGAAAGCATCAGAAAATATCTACTAAAACACCAAAAAAAAAAAAAGTTGCAACCTGCTATACAAAGGCTATAGACACCACTGACAAAATCTTTACTTTTTTGTAATGCATGGAAAGAGTATCGGTTCATGGGAGTTTTGCAGTACACCCATCAGAGTAGATGGGACAAACATCAAACACTTTTAAGTACTTGATATTACTTTTTTTTTAAGTTTATTTATTTTGAGAGAGAGAGAGAGCAAGCATGAGCAGGGGAGGGGCAGAGAGAGAGGGAGAGATTAAATCCCAAGTAGTTCTTCTCCACAGGGTCAGCCAAAGCCAGACACAGAGCTCAATTCCATGAACCATGAAATCATGACCTGAGCTGAATTCGATGCTTAATTCACTGAGCCACCCAGGTGCCCCAACACCAAATACTTCTAAAGGGATCCAGTGTTCTATAACACAAGTACATGAAATTCTGCTAAAGAACTTCATGATAAATCGGTTCAGGATTCTTCTAGAATTCTTCTAGATTCTTCTAGGAAGTGGAGGTGACAGTGAAAGGAGTATTATCATTATATAGTCATTAGAATAGGTGCCAAACTTTCCTAACACTGACCACATGCTCAAAGTCATCTTTATTAAGTCATTTCAGATAATGTCCTAAGAATTCTACTCATTTACTTGCCTCCGTATTTTTTGAGCATTCTGTCTTTCTCTAGTGAACAAATTTAGATCACTAGGTCATAGATTTTACTGCACTGGGTCATGACAGTAGTATGAAGAACCAATATCAGTATGTCTAACATGAGGATTATTCCTCCTACCCACCCCCCCCCAGCCAGACACCAATCAACCAGGAAGCTAAACTGATTTGAAAAAGTAGGAAAAACTCCACATCTATTGACATTGAATAGTATATATAACACAATTGATAAGAAATAAATGGAGAGACACTGCAGCTGTGCTAGCCTGAATTCAGTCTGAGTTGGGGCAGGCACTGGCAAGCCGGAAATTTCAGAGCCATATTTCGAAATGAGAAAGCCACAGAATGGCTTGACAACTATTACACACATCCCAAGCTAACTGGAAAACAATGGGAAAACAGGAAAGACCCAAGAGTACCAGTGGAAGGTAGAATATGAGGCAGATGTAAAATATGAGCACATTCGAGCACTGAATGTACTCCCAACCCACACACACAGATCAGGCAGAGGCTGGAAACCTTAATGGCTCAAGGTGTTTGAGTAAACACTCTGTCTAATCATAGGCTGACAGCTAGGTTATATAGAATCAGAGATAGTTTTTTCAAAAGCCACTCTAAAAAAATTAAAACAATGACTGAACAGAGAAATGAACAGCCAAACACCTGGGGGAGACAGATCAGATTCCAGATATTAAGTCCAGAGAAGTTACTAAATAAATAAATAAACCCTTGGAAAGGGGACGCCAGAATCCATAGTTGCAACATCATATTACCTAAAATGTCCAGTATTCAACAAAAATAACAATAGAAACATTCAAATAAATAGGAAAGTGTGACCAATACTCAGGGGAAAACAGCAGTCAACAAAAATTAAGTCTGAATGGACTTATATATTAGATTTAGCAGATGAAGACATAAAAGATGCTACTATAAATGTGCTCAAATAATTGAAATAAATTATATTTAAAGAATTAATGGGAAATGTGACAATTACTCAAAAATGGGCATTATCACGATAAACAGAATCTGTAAAAAAATAAATGGATTCTAGCATTGAAAAATGTAATAACTGTGGGAAATAAGCTTAGGAGTTCCGTGAGCCTGCACTGATGGGTTAACAAGGCATAAAGAATTAGAAAGCCATAGGATGTACACACCCAAGTTTGGGTAAACAAGATTAGGTAAATAAGATTAGGTAAACAGGGCAAAGTCCCCCTGTGTAGGAGAAGCAGGGCAAAGGCCTCCAGTATAGGACAAAGGTACAGGAACAGAGAATCTCAGGATGAAAACATCCAAGATGAGGTAAACAAGATTAGGTAATTCAGGGTAGAAATGCCCCCCCAACTTAGTACAATAGCTGAAAGCTGCTTTCACAGGAAGGACCAAATTAGGTAAAAAGGTAAATAGAGCTATAGATTGCAGTGGGGCAAAGTTGCCCAGAGGGGAGCTAATTAGCAAAAGAAAGGTGCCTTGTTGACCCTGAGGTAGCATGCTCGGTCTTTCTGGTCTCCTAGACCAGTTTAGGTAAACAGAGGTGAGGACTCAGTCTGCTGTGAACAACCTTCTGTCTGGTGCCAGGATTTTGTTTTGTATTGACCCAAACCCCTAACACCGCATATCTTCAAAACTCCCTTTCCCTACACACCCATGACTTAATGTTCATGATTTCATTGTCCCTTTGTGCACATCCATCACCACATTTGTAAGCCTTCTGATCCTAATAAAAATGGAGCAAGGACCCTTACTTGGGGCTCTTGTTTCCTCCTGGACATTAGCCTCTCTCTCATTTTTAATCCTGTGTCCCGTTTTCTTGCTGGACAAGAGAGAACTCCAGACACAGAGTCTATGACAAATAAAAAATGAAAAATTTACAAAACAGGCTCAGCAACAGATTTGAGAAGACAGAAGGCAGAAAGTAAACTTGAAGATAGATCAATAAATATTATCCACTTTTAAGAACAGAACAAGGGGCTCCTGGGTGCCTCTTCAGTTGAGTGTCCAACTTTGGCTCAGGTCATGATCTTACAGTCTGTGATTTCAAGCCCCGTATTGGGCTCTGTGCTGACAGCTCAGAGCCTGGAGCCTGCTTTGGATTCTGTGTCTGCCTCTCTCTGTGCCCCTCTCCCTGCTCATACTCGCTCTCTTTCTCTCTCTCTCTCTCTGTCTTTTAAAAATAAAGAACAAAAATTGAAAAAAAAGGTAAACACAGCCTCTGAGACCTCTGGGACACATTAAGTGTACTCATATAAATGTAATAAGAGTCTAAGAAGGAAAGGAGAGAGGGGAAAATGTACCAAAAAATGGCTGAAAAATTGACAAATTTGATGAAAACATTAATCTACAGATCCAAGAAGTTCAATGAACCCCAAGTATGATAAACATGGGTGACCCATGATCCATACTCATGTCTGTGGTATTTTGTTACGACAGACCTAGCAAATGAATACACCAAGCAATGCCTGTGTCAAAGATGACACTGCAGATCAGGTAGACATTCCACATGCTATGTCAGTATGTAAATGCCCTCTATTCCTTTAGCCACAATCTCAGAAAAAAAGGAATGAAAAGCCAGACTGACTGAAATTCAATTTTGATGGATAGAACCAGAAATAAAAATTAACTTGTTGTAGAAAAACAGTGAGGGGGTGCCTGGGTGGCTCAGTTGGTTGACTGTTTGACTCTTAATTCAGCTCGTCCGGCTCTGAGCTCAGTGTGGAAACTGCTTAAGATTCTCTCTCTCTCTCTCTCTCTCTCTCTCTCTCTCTCTCTCCTTCTGCCCCTCTCCCCTGCTCATGCTCTCTCTCTCTCTCTCTCTCTTTCTTTCTCAAATAAAAGGAAAAAAAATAAAAACAGTGAGTTTATGAGCGGAGATTTGTACCAACAACATAAATATATAGTGTGATCAAATTTTTATTATATAAAAAAAAGAAGATTGTCAGATAGTCTCCCCAAATGTTAATAGTAGCACTAGGAAATCCATATAAGACCTGACTACCTATTCTATTTGACCCCTAGTCAGTAGCTGGAACACAAAATAACCAGTAATTTTCATTTCATCTTTTGTTTTTAGGGTGTGTCTTCAGCATTTTATAATAAATATGTGCTAAATGTTTTTAGAAGTTATTTAAAATAAGGCTCCAATACTTCTGTATTTTTTTACTGCCAGAATTTGCCCATGTCTCACATTTCCTATACCCTAGAATCTCTTACTATCTTTTTAAATCTTCTTTAACCACTTTCCTGCATAATTAAAATTTTATCATTAGAGTGTCTGTTCATACGAAAAAAATTTAAGGAAAAATAATTATACGTTTCTAATTTAATAACATAAAACCTTTTCTCTAGAAAACAGCAAAAAATTCAGTGTTGTCCATTTATGGTGGACAAAGCTGTGCCCTGAGGAGCAGGAGGCCCAGGATTTAGTTATAGTTTGCTACTAACTATTCAGGGAACTTGAAATAATTTACATTCCATTTTAGGCCACAGTTTCTTCAGATGCATAGAATATGTTAGGTTAAATAACATACAGGTAATTTCTGTGTTTCTGATTTTAAGGTTTTTGTCTAGAGCTCCATAGTGAAAATGGACTTGTCTTCATTACTACTGTGTGTTCATTTTAACTGCAGAAAATAAACTAAACATTCTATTTGCATGCTGGAAAAATACTGGAAAACACTCAAAGTTCAAATTTCTAAAAATTTAGGCAGATGATAAGAGAACAGATGATATAGAACCACAGTGTATTATTTTCCTTACTTTCAGATATGCCTTTCTGTAGTTTTTAGTTTCATTTGTTGAGATTTAAATGAATATCCAATAATATCATGTTTGCATACTCTTCAGCTTTTAAGATCAATGCATGCATGTAGCCTGAAGTTGCTTCATTTTCCCAAGGGAAGATTTTCAGACAAAAATCGTGTCCTTAGTCACAAATTTTTTTGTTACCATAGTGATGAGAATAAAGAATGGGGGTGGGGGAGCTAAAAATACCTGAATACATACAGACAGTTTTAGGAATGTGACCTACTTGGTGTCATACACCAAAGAAGTTAATCAATTGAATCAAGTACATATGCGTTAGGTAAAATATGCTACTGGATGAAAAAATGCGTAGGTTTCACATCTGGCGCTATTATCCCAATCAAAGAAGTCAGTATGAATGAAGATGACTGACAATCTAAAACACATAAAATCAGATTATTTTAAAAATGGAATATATACCAGAAGCAAGTAGAAAACCATTAATTTAGCTTCATTTCTCATAATTTTTTTTCCATTAGTTAGGATATTTCCATTTCAAATGAAAGCTTCTTATGCACCAAAAGAATTTTTTCAAGTGGATGGAGCAACATAATTGGACATATATTTTAAATTATGTTAGAGTGGCTCCTTTCTGTTAAAAAAAAAAAAAAAAAACAAAACACACTTCCCAATTTCAGGCAGTATAATAAAAACAATATGTTTTAAAACTAAGTTTTCTTTTGAAAATTCTAGTTTTAATAAGAAATTTCATAAACTCAATCATTTGCAGAAAACTTACTATATTGCAAGGCATTAGGCTAGTCTGTGAAAGATCAACAAAAGGCAGTACTTGCTGTCAAGAATGTTTTCATCATCTAATTATGCTTTCATAACATCGGCTTTTAAAGTATCTTCACATAGTAAAATGGAAGCAACACCGAACCTAACTTAAAGAGACCAGGAGTCAAGTTCCAACTCTACTAGTGAGCTTAGAAAAGTCTCTTCTTAAGTCTCAGCCCTCTCATCTGTAAAATGAGCATAAATGAACACACAGTTCATTGTGATATAAGACAGGGTGGAAACCAACAAAAAACATTCAGTAAACAAGCTCTATGGAATGAATCAGTATACAAAGAGATTCAACAGTTAAACATTTTCAACATAAAAAATTATCAAAACTATTAAGTACACTTACAAATTTTTTAAGAATAATGAAAGCGAACATTACTGAGCACTTGTATTGGGACACATATTTTACATAAATTATTTCATTTAAACTTCACAACAGTCCAATTGACTTAGATAGTATTATCTTTGTTTCATGGTTGAGAAAAATAAGGCATAGCAGAGATAAATAAATTGTCCAAAGATACAACCAGTAAGTGGTGAAGCCAGGAATTAAACCCAGGAGAGCTAATGCCAGAGCCATACTCTAAATCTAAGCTTATATGATATATTCCAAAATAATCAGTAGAGGGAAATATTTCTATGAAACTGTTAATTTGAAAGCAAAATTATATTTTAGATTACTAACACTGATCAGTATAAGTTTTAAAATGTCTAATTCATGCTATTTTGCTGCATTTAATTTTTTCATTATTATTATTATAAAGAAAAATGAAAACAATTTAAACATGTAATGATAAATAGCTTATAGAACCTCCATATGACAGATTATCACCCAGTCATTAATAATGCTGTGAAAGGTATGGTTTGGAAACTTGTAAGCATTGGTAAGCAAAAAAAGCAGATTTTTAAACATGTAGAAAATAATCTCACTTTTCATAAAAATAATGTCATATACATAGAAAAAAATAGGAAAGATAGACATCAAATGCTTACAATTATTATTTCTTAGCAGTTTTGTATATTTATACATTCCTAAATTTTCTATAATAAACATTCTAGGTTTTTGTCATTAGAAAAAAAAATTAAACAATCTAGTCATGACTACTAAAGCACAAAATGATTTAGATGCTTCTGCCAATCTGTGAGCAAATAGTTATTGAGAGTCGAGAAAACTGTTCTAGGTACTAGGGATACAGCAGTGGCAAAGCAAAGTCATAGGTAATAAATTAGGTAAACTAAAAATTAAGAAAGAGAACTTCAAACCTATAATGAATCTCCAACTTTGTCACTCTGACCTTAATCAAATCTTCCTACAGGTATATGAGTCCTTTTCCTGTATTTAAAGTTTATTTATTTATTTTGAGGGGCAGGGGAAGGGGCAGAAAAAAATGGGAGAAAAAATCCCAAGCAGTTTCCTCAGTGTCAGTAGAGAGCCCCACACAGGGCTCATTTTCACAATTTTTCTCAATTAAATTGTGAACACACCATCCATCATCTCTAAACATAACAGCAAGCTATAGCACTATTATGGTCATAGAAACATTCAGAAGAACCTTAAGGAATTAAGGAAAACTTGTTGATATTCCCCACATCTTCGTGACAATTTTCACGGGATGTTCTTCCATTTAAATTATTAAGTATTCTCATACAATACTATCCTTTCACCTATTTACTGTTCAGAAAATAAAGGATTTTCTAACTGCAAAATTCTATTGAAATAGTTTACAATGTTTAAATATTTAAACTTGGCTATGTTCTTCAGTACCAAATCTAGCTATCCGGTAGAAAGATTTTTGGCATCAGTAGTTAAAATATAGTGGCTTAAAATACACTATGTTAGACGTAATTTATATTGTATCAAAAATATATTAAAATCTTAAAAACTTAAAATAACTTCCTCTGCTCCTTTAAAAAACGTGTGTTACATTAACTTCTTTGATCATCCTTAAATTTCTTCTTTTATATATATTAAAATCAGATTTTTAAACCTTTAGGAAAAGGATTTTATAAGACAAATTTAATGGAAAAGAAACATGGGAACAATTTAAATTTAAATTATATTTAAATTAAATAAGAGAAGGAAGGAAGGAAAGAACAAGAGAGGAAGAAAAGGAGGAGAGGGAAAGACAAAGTAAGAGAAAAGAAGACAAGAAACGGGAAACCACTCACCTTTATGGACCAGGTCCCAAACTTCATCAATCTGTTGCTGGATTGGGAAATGACCACACTCATTGAAGAATTTAAGGAGCTCGCTTCTTTCCAATCCTTGCCAATCTTCTCTCTTAGCAAACATTGTTTCATAGACTAAAAGAAAGACATAAAATATTTTCTTTTTTTTTTTAATGATGGAAATTTGGGAGAATGAGAAAGTTGATCTCATAACTATTTACTTAAGAGGGCAGTTCTTTTTTTTTTAATGTTTATTTATTTTTGAAGGAGAGAGAGATAGAGCGTAAGTGGGGGAGAGGCAGAGAGAGAGGAAGACACAGAACCTAAAGCAGGCTCCAGGCTCTGAGCTGCCAGGGCTAGCACAGAGCCTGAAGCGGGGATGGAACTCACAAACCACAAAATCGTGACCTGAGCCGGTTGGATGCTTAACCGACAGAGCCACCCAGGCACACCAAAATATTTTCATTATAAATACTCTGTCAAGTACAAACTACCAGAAAGCTTCATCTAACTTCAAAGGAACTTTACCTCCAGTTTTATTTTTATGTCTTGATTAGAGTAGCATTATGGCGACCTCCTGGGGAAGGCTAGAAGGAAATGGGGCATGCTTCTCCTTCCTACATTCCACAGTAGTCAGATTTGGACCTGTTTCTACAAGAGAACACTGGCATCCTCTGGCCTGGTTTACATGACAATTGCCCATGGATCATGCACACATCAATGCTCAAATCACATTGTAAGACATAACTTTGATGTCAGGATTCATTTTTCATTAGTTCCCCTAATTTTTTCTTCTCTTTCAGGCTTCTATCTAACATTCTAACCACTCGTATAATTGATTCTCCTCTGGACTATTTATTCTGCTTCTGCTTTTGCCCCTAAATGGAATGATGTCTATTTTTTGTTCACTGACTTCATGTATTCTTCCTTCCTAGTTAAGGTCACTTGGTTCAAGTGACCACAGAAAGTGACCTTGCCACTCTTCACTCAAGGTTTCCACAGAAAACCACTCAGTTGGGTCATCCTTCACCTATCTCCTATACTTGGCATTAATGAGAGTTAGACAATAACCAAGAAAACTGATGCATACATTTTACAAGTGTAGTTCCCCATAAAGAATTTATTTTTTTCTTTTCAAAAATGGGATACTAAACCTGTACTCTGAAGTATAATTGTTTCGCCCCATGATGATGATTGTCAATCAGAGTGAACAGAATGACAGGGTCTGCCTCAGTACAGATTTAGCTCTGAAATACAGGCTCCAAATGACAAAGAGCACTAGAATGTTTTCTCACCTAAATTAAGGTACAATCCTGGCACTCAACCACATGGACTTCAACTTTCCATTTATTTACTTATTTGTTCGGTTGAGGTGGACAGTCATGAAATATCAACAAATTCAAGAAATATTTAGTGATTGCCTAAATATAAGCCACTATTCCAGAACCTAAAACACAGCAGTAAAATAAATTCATATGTAGAGTATCTATGGCTTTTTCTCTCTTTTCAAGGAAGCAAACTAGGGTCACCTGGGTGTCTCAGTAGTCTAAGCATCGGACTTTGGCTCAGGTCATGGTATCATAGTTTGTGAGTTCAAGCCCCACACTGGGCTCTGTGCTGACAGCTCAGAGCCTGGAACCTGGTTTGGATTCTGTCTTCCTCTCTCTCTCTCTCTGCCCCTCCCCCACTTGTGTTCTGTCTCTCTCCTGAATTCAAAAATAAATAAACCTTTTATTTACTTTTTTAGTTTTTATTTAAAAAAACTTTTATTTATTTAGTTGGCTTTTTCTTAAAAAAAAAAAAAAGGGAAATTGCTCAAATAAGCAAACTAGAGCAGTTTCTGTTGGTGCCCCATCCATATGGCCTTGTCCCTGGCATTTCTGTGAATGCTGACCTGACTTTCAATTGTCAGCATCTCATTCCACTGCCTCAGGGCTCCCTCTGGCTGCAGGACTCCACTCTGCCCACCTATGCAGCAAGTCAGAAGTGCCAGGGAATTAAGGCCCACAGTGCAGTGGCCCTCAACTACTGGCCATCCCTCAACTGAGAGTTGATGTATAAAGACCCAGCACTTAAGGAAAGTTGTCTACACTGTTCCCTAGAGAGATCAAGCTCCAGTTGATGGTAATCTGCTGGATAATGCATCCTTTTTTGACTTCCATCCCTTCCCTATCTTACTTCATTCCACTAACAGTATTTGCTGGGATCAACTTTCAAATAAGTTAGTTGTACTTGAATTCTTGTCTCAGGGTCTGATTCTGGAAAAATCCAAACTAGTGCAAAAAGAATGCCACTTTTTACTTTTCTGTTTAAGTAAATATACTTCTCCTTGAAAAAGTATATATATCTTCATCAGTTTTTCATTTAATCAGTTTTAGATGCTTCTCAGTAGATCAAACTGATGTACATATTAACATTATGGTCATGTAACTATATTAATAGACAATAATGTCCTTAACCTGTATATTATGCTGAAAAGCAAATGTTCAACAACACACTAGCAGAATTAATATTCTAGGCAGGTTTAATTAGGGTCATTACAAAACTTAAATCATGAAAATTAATGACATTTTCTGGTCATTAAAAGATTCTTGAAAATGTGTATAGATACCTGCAAAATATCACCCAATTAGCAATACACATATGGAAGGGATGGAGAATTTTCTAAGGAACATAAGGGCAAATAAGAACTTGCAAATTCTGTGGACTCTAGAGTTACTTTAATCCTTAATGCAAAGGGGCGCCTTGGTAATTCTTTAAATCATTCATTTAGCTAATTCTCTTCCACTGTTTAGATCCTACACTGGACAGAGCACCATCAGTCCTAACTGGACTGGACTCCTTTATGTACTTACCTCATGTCAGCCTATTCTCCACAAAACAGCCAAAGGGATGTGTTCAATCATAAGTCATATCATTCATAGCCCTTGGATAACAGTCCTCCATGGGCTTCCCAACCTTTTAAAGGTAAAATCCAATGGTCTATAAAACCAGCCTATGCTCCTGCTCCCTACTACCTCTCCCATCTCATTCTGCTCTGTTCTTGCTCCATTCCAATGGCAGTAACAGTTTCCTCCAATACTAACATCCTCCAACTTTGTGCCTTTGTGCTTGGGGCTCCCTCTGCCTAGAACATTCTTCCTCCATGTATCCAGTTGGCTCCCTTCTGGCTTTTTTTTTAAGACTTTAAGTAATTTTCAGCTCAAAACCACCAGAGTCCAGGCCAGAAAAATGAACCACATTAGCTCTTTTTCAAAATGAGAGATTAAGATGCAATGAGGGTGAAATCTGCAGCTAAAATCAAAGAGGAGAAATGGTGGGAAGAAAGTAAAACAGAAAAATAAGCAAGATTCTATAAGGTTAAAAAATGAATTTAGTGACAGACTTGGGGATGAAGACAAGACTAACTGTGTGAAATAGTGGGAGTATTTTGGAAAGTATATGTGATTTGGTAGTCAGTAGCTTAAAATATAAAATGAGTGGAAAAGAAAAGGTGTTCAGTGTAATGACTGTAAGAAATGTAAGGTCCTAGTAATTATTTTGATAAAATGATAATATTTGTACAGTAATCTCAATTAGAGAATATAAATTACTGTCCATTAAAGAGTATTGAGAATACCTCTTATTAACTATAATTAATAACACTGTATTACATATTTAAAAGTTGCCTAGGCAGTAAATGTTAAAAGTTCTCATCAAAAGAAAAAGAAAAAAAAAAAACTTGCAACTATGTATGGTGACCAATGCTAACTAGACTTATTGTGATGATCATTTTGCAATATACATGAATATTGAATCCTGTTGTACACCTGAAACTAAGAGAATGGTATATATCAATTACACTTCAATTTTTTAAAGTTCGTTTGTTTATTTACTTATTTACTTATTTATTTATTTATTTATTTATTTATTTTGAGAGAGGGAGGGAGAGGGGAGAGAGGGAGAGAGGGAGAGAGGGAGAGAATGAATCCCAAGCAGGCTCCACAGTGTCAGTGCAGAGCCCAACTCAGGGTATGAACTCATGAACCACGAGATCATGACCTGAGCCGAAATTGAAAGTCAGATACTTAACCGACTAAGCAACCCAGGCATCCAACACCTCAATTTAAAAAAAAAGAAAAAAAAAAAGAAAAGAAAAAAAAACTGTAAAAAAAATTATAATAAAACAAAATTATTATAAAACAAAAAAATTATCTTTTTGAATTTTGTATATAGTAGGTGTAAAGTTTATGTATAAAAGTTGTAAAATCTGAGTGCATGTCAGTATATTCTCCCTCTCTCTCTCTCTCTTACTCACTTTTTTTTTAAAGGATTTTTAAGACAAAGGAATTCCAGCAGCTTCCTAATGAGAGAAATATTTTCCCTTTCTTGCCTCTCTCACTTGCTTTCTCTTTCTCCCTTCTTCCCATCTTTTCATCTCCAACACATTAGTCTCTTCTGCTTCTTTCTCTGGACACCAAGATCTTGGACTGCATTACTTGATCTAACTTAATTCTGTGACTTGTATAAATCTGTCTCTGACTTCTTCATTCCTTAACTTGTAGCTACAGAAAAGGAGTCATTCTAACTCAAAGAATTCTGGTTATTTGTAAATATCTTTCAGCAATTTTAGCCTAAGTAATAAACTTGATAAAAACTATCAACAAATATTTCTGAATCCTTTTGATAAAACAGGCATTTCCTAATAGTGTCTATTTATTAATTAATCAAACAGATACAGTCCCTGTCTTCATGGAAGTTATAGTCCACTGTGAAATCCACATTTCATGATTAAACTATATAAAAAAATGTAGCACTATAATAAAGCAGTAAGATGCTCATTTCGATTAAATATAATATATCTGCATCATTTTGTTGTTTTTGTTTTGTTTTTTTAAAGACAATTTTTTAAAGGGCAGTGTTAAGTTGACAACAAAATGAAGAAGGTACAGCGATTTCTCACATACCCACTACCTCCACATAAGCATAGCCTCTTTTCATTATCAACATCACACATCAGAGTGATACATTTGTTACCAAGGATGATACATCACAATCACTAAGGTCCACAGTTTACTGCATAATTCACTCTTAGTGTTGCAAATTCTATGGGTTTGGACAAATGTATAATGACATGTATCCATCATGCAGTATTATGCAGAATAGTTTCACTGCCTTAAAAATCCTCTATATTCTGCCACATCCCTCCTCCCAACCCCATCTCATTCCTGGCAAATATCAATCTTGATTTTCTCCAGTTTTGCCTTTTCTAGAATGTCATATGGTTGAAAGTATACAGTGCATGAACTATTCAGATTGGCTTCTTTCACTTAGTAATACACATTTAAGATTCTTCCATGTCTTTTCATGGCTTGATAGCTCATTTCCTCTTACATCTAAATAAACTCCCTTGTCCAGATATACCACAGTTTATCTATTCATTTACTGAAGGACATCTTGGTTGCTGCCAAGCTCTGGCAATTATGAAAAAGTAGATATAGACATACATGTGCAGGTTTTGTGTGGATATAAATTTTCAATGTCTGTGAGTAAGCATAATTTGTGTGGACATAAGTTTTCAATGTCTATGGGTAAACACCAAGGGGCACGATTGCTGGATTTTTTGGTAACAGTATGTTTAGTTTTATAAGAAACCACCAAACTGTTTTCCAAAATGGCTGTATCACTGGCATTCTCTTTAACAATAAACTATAGTTCATGTTGTTCCACATCCTTACCAGCATATCATATTGACAGTGTTCTGGATTTCAGCCATTCTAATAAGGGTGTAGTGGTATCTCTGTTTTCATATAAATTTCCCTGATAACATATGATGTGGAGCATCATTCCAAACACTTGTCATCTGTGTATCTTCTTTAGTGAGGTGTCTATTGATATGGTTTCTGATAGATTGAACGTAATTCTTATCTTTCTACCTCTATAGGAAAGGAATTTTTTTCCATGGCTTCTTTCAGGATTTTTTTTAATCTTTGATTTTCTGTAGTTTGAAGATGATATGCCTATATCAAAAATGTTGTAGTTTCTGGAATTTATTCTGCTCGGTGTTGCCTGAGCTTCTTGGATCTGTGGTTTGGTGTCTAAGAATAATTTGGGGAAATTTTCAGTCATTATTGTTTTAAATATTTCTACGGTTCTTTCCTCTCTTTCTTCTCCTTCTGATATTCCCATTATCCATGTTACTCCTTTTGTAGTTGTCCCATAGTCCCTGGATATTTTGTTCAGGTATTTTTTTTTTCAGTCTTTTTACTCTTTGTTTTTTTGATTTTCAAGGATTCTACTGGTATATCCTTTAGCTCAGACAGTTTGTCCTCAGCCATGTCCAATCTACTAACAAGCCCATCAAAGGCATTCCTCATTTCTGTTAGTCTTATCTCTAGTTCTTTTTAGTTCTTTCTCAGTATTTCTATCTCTCTAGTTACATCGCCCATATATCTTTTGCATGCTGTCTACTTTATCCATTAGAGCCTGGAGCGTATTAATCATAGTTGTTTTATATCCCTGGTGTGATAACTCTGACGTCACTGCCATGTCTGGTTCTGATGTTTGCTCTAGCTATTCAGATTGTAGTTTTTGCCTTTTTGTATACTTTGTAATTTTTTCTTGATACCCAGACATGATATATCAGGTAAGCTGTAAACAGGCCTCTAGTAATGTGATTGAATGTGTGGGAGGAAATGTTCTATAGACCTATGATAAGGTCTCAGTCTCTTAATATCCCTGTATCTCTCTGGACTGTGAACTATACAAGTGTTTCTCAGGATCTTTTTTCTCCCCCTATAGGTGGGACAGGAAGGCCAGAATGGATTGAAGTTGGGTATTGCCCTTCGCCACATCAGTTAAGCTCTGAAAATAACCCAGCAGGTTAGGCTCCAGTTAACTAATTTCCCTTGAAGGTAGGCCATGTAAAGAAGAGTGTGATCTGGCAAATTTCAAAATGGTTCTGTCTCTCTGATATTTACTGTGGGAATCTGCTCAATTTCCTGGAGGTAACTATCACAACACTGTGGTGGTCTTCTTATGACTGGGTCCTCTTGGAGTTTTGTTGTTGTTGTTGTTGTTGTTGTTGTTATTGTTGTTGTTGTTGTTTTTTGTTTAACTCTTGGGATTGTTCACACTGAGCCTCCAGCTATTTGCCAATGACAGCTCATTTTTCCTAATTGGTGCTGGTTCTCACATCAATTTCTTTTTTCTTTTCTTTTTTAAAATTTGATTTTAAATATACAGTGTTACATTTGTTTCAGATGTACAGTATAGTGATTCAACAGCTCTACGCACCCATTACTCAGTGCTCATCATGATAAGTGTACTCTCAGTCCCCTTCACCTATTTCACCCACCCTCTCTCCCACATCCCTTCTGGTAACCACCAGTTTGTTCTCCAAAGAGTCTGATTTTTGTTTTCTTTTTTACTTTGTTCATTCATTTTATCCAATTCCACATATGAGTGAAATCATAGTATTTGTCTTTCTCTGATTGAGTTATTTCACTTGGCATTCATTCTAGATCTGACCATGCTGTTCGAAATGGCAAGATTTCATTAGTTTTTATGGCTCAGTAATATTCCATTGTGTATATGTACCATTTCTTCTTTATCCATTCATTTATCAATGGCCACTTTCGTTGTTTCCATAATTTGGCTATTTTAAATAACGCTAAAAATAAATACATGGATGCACACGTCTTTTTGAATTAATGTTTCTGTATTCTTTGGGTAAATACCCAGTAGTGCAGTGACTAGATTGTATGGTAGTTCTATTTTTAATTTTTTGAGGAACTTCCATACTGTTTTCCACAGTAGCTGCACTGGTTTGCATTCCCACCAACAGTGCAAGAGGATTACTTTTTCTCCATATCTTTGCCAACCCTTGTTTCTCCCCATATCAATTTCCACCCACCAGTCTCTGCTCTGGTAACTGCAACTCCCTGTATTTGAGTGTCTATCTCTTTAACCAGTTTTCTCTGTCTTTTCCCATCTCTTATAGATCCATGAGAAGTTAATTTTTTAGTATATTCAGCTTTTTTACATGTTAAAATGGAGTGGAGACTTCCAGGCTCCTTACATGTGGAACCAGAAACCAGAAGTCTTCATTTATTATTTTTTTAATCAAGAAACTGGCTGTAGTGTCCATCCTAACCCTAAGCAATGTAAATTCATTAAATATAATAGGAACCAGGCTCTCTGAAAGCTAAGATATAAATTGAGGAACTTGTTCTGTGAACAGAATTTCAACACTAACAAGCAACACATAATAGATACCTATTTAGCCTGCTTGGTGTCCATTAGTTATTTTTCTGTTAGCAGTATGTAATTTTCCTTTGGGGAGCTACCCTTCCCCCAGTGGATATAACCTCTGTGAAACTCCAGCAAAATTCTCTGCCCTCCCATGGCAGAGTGTTGGATTCATGATTCAAATTAAGCTCATCAGATGTTCTCTCCCTGGAATTTGAATTTAAAGCATAGAAACAAAAAAGTCTTGTAAGTGACAAGAGCTTATCTGTCTCCCAAGGACAAATAGAGATTTTTTTTCCCCTTACTTTTTGCTCCCTAAATCTCTGGAGTAGCTCTGTTTCAAATTCTGTGTGAAATCTGATTCTTTAACTATTTTTCCTATATTTTTCCTATAAATTTTCTTTTTGCTTTGGTTAACCAGAATGGGTTTTCTGTTGTTTATAAACACAAGATCCTAATAAATTAAGCCAAATATACATCACTTTAAAATGCAAATAGCCACCAGGTGTTACATGGAAGTATTGAGTCACTATATTGTACACCTGAAATTAATATTACCCTGTATGTTAACTAACTGGAATTTAAATAAAAACTTTTTTTAAAAAACTTAAAAAATAGATGGGGGAGGAGCCGAGATGGCAGAACAGCATGGAAGTATTTTCTGTGTCTCGCGTCCATGAAATACAGCCAGACCAACACTAAACCATCCTACACACCTAGAAAAATGATGGGAGGATTAACACAACAATCTGCACAACCTGAACCACAGAATTCAGCAGGTATGTGGCACGGAGAGGTGAGTTTGGGGAGCGAGAAGCCTCAGAGGGTAGGGAACCGCCTACGGGAAAAGCACTCCTCCCCAAAGCAGCTGCAGAGAAAGTGGAAAACTGGAAACAGCCGCAGGGACTAAACTAAAAAGGGAGAAAGGAGAAAGGAGAAGGTTTAAATCCCATTAAGACTGTAAACAACGGCAGGGCAAACTCTGCAGCTCCACAGCTCAATACCTGGTGGTGCTCTGGTGGGAAAGATGAATCCCCAGGAACAGAGTGGGGTCCAGGAGGTTCTCAGGCCACACGGGGAAAAGCAGTTCCACTGCTAGAAGGGCATTTGGTAGAGACTGTTGAAGCCACCTGGTCCCAGCAGACCCCAGAAAACGGTCACATCCGCTGGTGCTGGAACAAGGCCGTTAAGGGTGAAGCCTGGTGTCAGATGTGTGTTGTGATTTTCCATAATCCCTGAAAAGCGGCCGCTATATCTCGCAAACTTTTTCTGGGGCAGGCTGGCACCTGGCCGCAGTCTCGGGGCACTGGCAGCAGCAGGGTCCAGCAGGCATTCCTGGGTGCAGCTGGCATTCGGCCATTGCTCAGTGAGACCCTCCCACAGAGGGGCGGAACGGGTCATAGCCGCAGTCCTTCAGAAGTAAGGGGCCAGGGAAAACAGCCGCATCTGAGACAAAACTTGGGAGAGAGGTACTGCCTGCGGCCTGGTCAGGGAGAGTGAAAAAGCGGGACGTGGACGAAAGCTGAAGACAGAGGACAGGTGCGTGATTTCTGATCCCGGAGAACAGACTGGTAGCCGAATGGTGCCATGGTCACCCCTCCCGCGCATGCGCATACGCACCTACAAGCACCGCCAACAATCCACCCCAGTAGGCTAGCAGCGCCAACTAGTGGAGAGCAGATCTGTTACACTGAGCCCCGCCCAACTGGGCCAACTTCCCTCTTCAAGAAACAAGTCTCACTGCCGACTTAATTTATGGCCTATAAAGCACTACACAGACTAACTTCTAGGGGAAAACGAAGTAATTTCAGTCCTACTTCATTCTGTGAGCAGGTTCATCTATTCAATTTTCTTTCTTTTGTTTTCTTTTTCTCTTTTATATTTTCTTGAATACAGGAAGAGAAAAAATTCATTTTTATTTTCAATTTTTAATTAAAAATATTTTTCTTTAATTTTTATTATTATATTTTTTACTTTTGTGTAAATTTTTTCAATTTCTATTTTACTTCCATCATTTTGTTTTAGTCTACTTCAGTATATTCACCATTTCAAATTTTCAAACAATTTCCTTTTTTTCTTCTTTCTTTTTGTTTTTTGTTTTTTGTTTCTTTTCTTTTTCTTGAATGTAGAAAGAGAAAAACTTCATTTTTACTTTCAATTTCTATTAAAAATATTTTTCTTTAATTTTTTACCATATTTTTGCTTCTTTGTAAATTTTTCAAATTCTATTTTACTTCCATAATTTGATTTTAGTCTACTACAGTGTATTCACTTTTTTCAAATTTTCAAACGATTTCTTTTTTCTCTTTTTTCTCTTTTTCGTTTCTTTTTTTTCTTGAATATAGAGAAATAAAAAATTCATATTTATCTTTAATTTGTATTAAAAATATTTTTCTTTAATTTTTTCCACTATATTCTTTACTTTTGTGTGTATTTTTTCAAATTCTATTTTACCCCCGTCATCTCATTTTAGTCTACTTCAGTGTATTCATTTTTTCAAATTGTCAAACGATTTTATTTTTTTTCTTCTTCTTCTCCCCACCCCCCCCCCATTTTCTTTCTCTAATCTGTCAAACCACTTTCAACACCCAGACCAAAACACACCTAGGATCTAGCATCATCTATTCGATTTGTGTGTGTGTGTGTTTAATTTTTAATTTTAATATTTTTTAATTTTAACTTCTTTTATTTCAAATTTTATACCTGGTTAATTCCTTTTCTCCCTTCAAAATGACAAAACGAATGAATTCACCCCAAAAGAAAGAGCACAAAGAAACGACAGCCAGGGATTTAACCAACACAGATACAAGCAAGATGTCTGAACCAGAATTTAGAATCATGATAATAAGAATACTAGCTGGAGTCAAAAATAGATTAGAATACATTTCTGCAGAGATAAAAGAAGTAAAAAATAGCCAGAATGAAATTAAAAATTCTATAACTGAGCCGCAATCACGGATGGATGCAGTGGCGGCAGGATGTATGAGGCAGAACAGAGAATCAGCAATATAGAGGACAAAGTTATAAAGAACTATGAAGCAGGAAAAAAAAGGGAGATTAAGGCAAAAGAGCACAATTTAAGAATTAGAAAAATCAATGACTCATTAAAAAGGAACAATATCAGAATCATAGGGGTACCAGAAGAGGAAGAGAGAGAAATAGGGGTAGAAGGGTTATGTGAGTAAATCATAGCGCAAAACTTTCCCAACCTGGGGAAAGACACAGACATCAAAATCCAGGAAGCACAGAGGACCCCCATTAGGTTAAAAAAAAACTGACCATCAACAAGGCTTATCATAGTCAAATTCACAAAATACTCAGGCAAGGAGAGAATCATGAAAGCAGCAAGGGAAAAAAAGTCCCTAACCTACAAGGGAAGACAGACCAGGTTTGCAGCAGACCTCTCCACAGAAACTTGGCAGGCCAGAAGGGAGTGGCAGGATATATTCAGTGTGCTGAATCAGAAAAATATGCAGCCAAGAATTTTTTATCCAGCAAAGCTGGATAGAAGGAGAAATAAAATAGAAGGAGAAATAAAAAGTTTCCCAAACAAAGACTAAAGGAGCTTGTGACCACTAAACCAGCCCTGCAAGAAATTTTAAGGGGGACTCTCTGAGGGGAGAAAAGATGAATATATACATATAAAAATAAGTAAATACCAAAAGCAACACAGATTACAAAGGACCAGAGAACACCACCAGAAACTCAACTCTACAAGTATCATAATGGCATTAAATTCATATCTTTCAGTACTCTAAATGTCAATGAACTCAATGCTCCAATGAAAAGACATAGGGTAAGGGAATGGATAAGAAAACAAGATCCATCTATATGCTGTTTACAAGAGACCCACTTTAGACCTAAAGACCCCTTCAGATTGAAAATAAGGGAGGGAGAACCATCTATCATACTAATGGTGAACAAAAGAAATCCAGAGTAGCCATACTTATATCAGACAATCTAGACTTCAAAATAAAGACTGTATCAAGAGATGCAGAAGGGAATTATATCATATACAAGGGGTCTATCCACCAAGAAGACCTAACAATTGTAAACATTTATGTGCCAAATGTGGGACACCCAAATATATAAATCAATTAATCACAAACATAAAGAAACTCATCGATAATAATACCATAATAGTAGGAGACTTCAACACCCCGTTAACAGCAATGGACAGCTCATCTAGTCAAAAAATCAACAAGGAAACAATGGCTTTGAATGACACATTGGACCAGATGGACTTAACAGATATATTCAGAACATTTCATCCTAAAGCAGCAGAATACACATTCTTCTCCAGTGAACATGGAACATTCTGCAGAATAGACCATATACTGGGACACAAATCAGCCCTAAGTAAGTACAAAAAGATCGAGATCATACCGTGCATATTTTCAGACCACAACACTATGAAACTCAAAATCAACCACAAGAAAAAATTTGGAAAGGTAACAAATACTTGGGAGACTGAAGAACATCCTACTAAAGAATGAATGGGCTAACCAAAAAGTTAAAGGGCAAATTAAAAAGTACATGGATGCCAAAGAAAATAATAACACCACAACCCAAAACCTCTGGGAGGCAGCAAAGGCGGTCATAAGAGGAAAGTATATAGCAATCCAGGCCTTCCTAAAGAAGGACGAAAGATCTCAGATACACAACCTAACCTTACGCCTTAAGGAGCTGGAAAAAGAACAGCAAGTAAAACCCAAACCAGCAGAAGACAGGAAATAATAAAGATTAGAGCAGAAATTAATGCTATCAAAACCAAAAAAAACAGTAGAACAGATCAATGAAACCAGAAGCTGGTTCTTTGAAAGAATTAACAAAATTGATAAACCATTAGCCAGTTTGATCAAAAAGAAAAAGGAAAGGACCCAAATAAATAAAATCAAGAATGAAAGAGGAGAGATCACAATAAAAACAACAGAAATAAAAACAATAACAAGAGAATATTTTGAGCAATTACATGCCAATAAAATGGGTAATCTGGAAGAAATGGACAAATTCCTAGGAACATATACAGTACCAAAACTGAAACAGGAAGAAATAGATGATTTGAACAGACCCATCCCATAACTAGTAAGGAAATCGAATTAGTAATAAAAAATCTGCCAAAAAACAAGAGTCCAGGGCCAGATGGCTTTCCAGGGGAATTCTACCAAACATTTAAGGAAGAGTTAACACCTATTCTCTTGAAACTGTTCCAAAAAATAGAAATGGAAGGAAAACTTCCAAACTCTTTCTATGAAGCCAGCATTACCTTGATTCTAAAACCAGACAGAGACCCCACTAAAAAGCAGAACTATAGACCAATTTCTTTGATGAACATGGATGCAAAAATCCTCAACAAGATATTAGCCAATCAGCTCCAACAATATATTAAAAAAATTATTCACCACGACCAAGTGAGATTTATACCTGGGATGCAGGGCTGGTTCAGTATCCGCAAAACAATTAATGTGAATCATCACATCAATAAAAGAAAGGAAAAGTACCATATGATCCTCTCAATAGATGCAGAGAAAGCATTTGACAAAATACAGCATCCTTTCTTGATAAAAACCCTCAAGAAACTAGGGATAGAAGCAGCATACCTCTATGAACAACCCAATGCTAATATCATCCTCAATGGGGAAAAATTGAGAGCTTTCCCCCTAAGGTCAGGAACAAGACAGCGATGTCCATTCTCATCACTGTTATTCAACATAGTATTGGAAGTCTTAGCCACTGCAATAAGGCAACACAAAGAAATAAAAGGCATCCAAATCAGCCAGGAGGAGGTCAAACTTTCACTCTTCGCAGATGACATGATACTCTATATGGAAAACCCAAAAGATTCCACCAAAAAACTGCTAGAATTGATTCATGAATTCAGCAAAGTTGCAGGATATAAAATCAACACACAGAAATCAGTTGTGTTCCTATACACCAACAATGAAGTGACAGAGAAATCAAGGAATCGATCCCATTTACAGTTGCACAAAAAAACAGAAAATACCTAGGAATAAATCTAACCAAAGAGGTGAAAAATCTATACACTGAAAACTACAGAAAGCTTATGAAAGAAATTGAAGAAGACACAAAAGAATGGAAAAAGATTCCATGCTCCTGGATAGGAAGAACAAATATTGTTAAAATTTCGATACCACCCAAAGCAATCTACATATTCAATGCAATCCCTATCAAAGTAACACCAGCATTCTTCACAGAGCTAGAACAAATAATCCTAAAATTTGTATGGAACCAGAAAAGACCCCGAATAGCTAAAGCAATCTTGAAAAAGAAAACCAAAGCAGGAGGCATCACAATCCTAGACATCAAGCTATACTACAAAGCTGTAATCATCAAGACAATATGGTACTGGCACAAGAACAGACACTCAGATCAATGGAACAGAAGAGAGAACCCACAAATGGACCCACAAACATATGGCCAACTAATCTTTGACAAAGCAGGAAAGAATATCCAGTGGAATAAAGACAGTCTCTTCAGCAAGTGGTGCTGGGAAAACTGGACAGTGACATGCAGAAGAATGAACCTGGAACACTTTCTTACACCATACACAAAAATAAACTCAAAATGGATGAAAGACCTCAATGTATGACAGGAAGCCATCAAAATCCTCAAGGAGAAAGCAGGCAAAAACCTCTTTGATCTTGGCCGCAGCAACTTCTTACTCAACACGTCTCCAGAGGCAAGGGAAACAAAAGCAAAAATGAACTACTGGGACCTCATCAAAATAAAAAGCTTCTGCACAGCGAAAGAAACAATCAGCAAAACTAAAAGGCAACCGACAGAATGGGAGAAGATATTTGCAAATGACATATCAGATAAAGGGTTAGTATCCAAAATCTACAAAGAACTTATCAAACTCAACACCCAAAAAACAAATAATCCAGTGAAGAAATGGGCAAAAGACATGAATAGACACTTCTCCAAAGAAGACATCCAGATGGCCAACTGACACATAAAAAAATGCTCAACATCACTCATCATCAGGGAAATACAAATCAAAACCACAATGAGATACCACCTCACACCTGTCAGAATGGCTAAAATTAACAACTCAGACAACAGATGTTGGCGAGGATGTGGAGAAAGAGGATCTCTTTTGCATTGTTGGTGGGAATGCAAGCTGGTGCAGCCACTCTAGAAAACAGTATGGAGGTTCCTCAAAAAACTAAAAATAGAACTACCCTACAACTTAGCAATTGCACTACTAGGCATTTATCCAAGGGATACAGGTGTGCTGTTTTGAAGGGACACATGCACCCCCATGTTTATACCAGCACTATCAACAATAGCCAAAGTATGGAAAGAGCCCAAATGTCCATTGATGAATGAATGGATAAAGAAGATGTGTTATACATATACAATGGTGTATTACTCAGCAATCAAAAAGAATGAAATTTTGCCATTGGCAACTACGTGGATGGAACTGGAGGGTATTATGCTAAGTGAAATTAGTCAGAGAAAGACAAAAATCATATGACTTCATTTATATGAGGACTTTAAGAGACAAACGAGATGAACATAAGGGAAGGGAAACAAAAATAATATAAAATCAGGGAGGGAGACCAAACAGAAGAGACTCATAAATATGGAGAACAAACTGATGGTTACTGGAGGGGTTGTGGGAGGGGGGATGGGCTAAATGGGTAAGGGGCACTAAGGAATCTACTCCTGAAATCATTGTTGCACTATATGCTAACTAATTTGGATGTAAATTTTAAAAAAATAAAATTAAAAAAGAAGATCTACAAAGTTGACTAATAAAGAGAAAAGTCCTAATATGTATTGAGAACTTATATTCCCAAGCACTATTCTTGGCCTTTTGTACCTATTTATGATTTAATCATCTTGACTTCTTTGTGAGATAACTGTTATAACTCACTAGATAAATTGTTTGAAGGGAGAATTGGAGACATTAAATGATGTGCCTAATAAATTAAAAAAATAAAAATAGAAAATTTAAAAAAATTAAAAACTTAAAAAATAAATAAAATGCAAATAGCTTTCAGCAATATAAAACGTGGTTTTCCTTTGGTATCTATGGGTAATTATATGTAAATTATGTATAAAACCTCAATATTTAAATGAATTCCAAATTTAAAATAAAATCAGAAATGACTGTATCACTTACATTTTTTTCTGTCCATCCATTCCTCCAGCTCTACAAAGTTTATAACTTGTCTTGTCCTCCACAGACCAAGTCGATATTTAACACGATGGATTAGTCTATGATACATGTTTATAACTGCTCTCAAATTTGGTCCATGATGCAAAGCCTATAAAACAGCAATATAGACAGTAAAGCCCCATATTTACATATTTCTTTTATGTGTATTTAATCTGAATTTGCCCTTTTCATTTCATCTATTTCACCCAGTTTCTTAAATTATGAATGTATTTGTTAATGTTTATTCTGTAGGTTGGTTAAACACATGCACCGTTGAATAAGATAATCTCTTTGGAGTGCAGAGAACTTCATCATAAGCTGTTTTGTCATCAGATACCCGTAATTCCCATATCATAGAGTTTTCAATGATGGATACTTTCATGAAAGCTTCCTAGACTGACATCCAGATTTCTATATATGTAACCCACTTGGCCAGAATAAAAAAAGTTTTAAGGCAGTTTCTGTAATGGTGATTCTTGCCTAAGCTATTCACTAGGGGTGGGTGCTCAAATTCTCGTTCATTTTCTTTCTTTTGAAAATTGTATGTTTGTATCTTTTACTTATTTTTTACCATAGTTTGTCATGTCTTTAAAACTCTGTTAAATAAATTAATCCTTTTCAACATATGTGCAAATTTTGTTCTTTCAATTTACCTTTTAACTGTGACTATATTTTCTATATATACATTTTCTATATTCTACTACAATAAACTTGAAAAATTAAAGTATAAAAACCAATCTATTTCAGATTTCTTCTTTTCTAAGTAGTTTCATTTTATTTAACAATTCAATTATTTTTACTGGTTTACATTTTCTAGCTCATTAATTTCTCTATTTATCTTTATTAATTCCTTTTTTAAGGATTATTTTCCTGTGCTTGACTTCTTAAATTATAAATCTTTTTTTTTTAATTTTTTTAATGTTTATTTATTTTTGAGACAGAGAGAGACAGAGCATGAATGGGGGAGAGTCAGAGAGAGGGAGACACAGAATCTGAAACAGGCTCCAGGCTCTGAGCTGTCAGCACAGAGCCCGACGTGGGGCTCGAACTCACGGACAGCAAGATCGTGACCTGAGCCGAAGTCGGCCACTTAACTGACTGAGCCACCCAGGTGCCCCTTGACTTCTTAAATTAAAGACATCTATTTTCATTACTTTTTTTTAGAATGTGTTTAAGCCCATGAATTTTTCTCTGAGTCATCTTTCCTTTGATGTGCTTTGTATACCGTTTTACAAGTGAAAAAAATTAAGCAAAAAAAAAAATCTTTAAATAAGTTTCCCAGTTATTGGGTGGTTTTCTGCAATAGCTATTAAGTTAGTAAGTTGCAGAATTGGTCTTGAACCCAAAACTAGGACACTTCAGAGCCCATACTTTTTATTATACACTATATTCCTCTTAATTTACTTGAATTTAGTATTTTTCGTGCATTCTGTGAATTTTTGTTTTGGTTTCTTTCCTAAAACATTTCTTTCAACATTTAATAACATTTCCCAATGTTTATTTTTAATCTGCCATTTATTCAACAGGCTGTCACTTTATTTTAAAAAAATAAATGAATTGGTCACACTTGAGGAGCATTCCCTGCCATATGAATTTTAGTGGAAGGCAGAACAAACCTCCCACAATTTGAAGCCACACATCAGATACTAATGATCAAAGCCTCCTCTGTTAAAGCTTTGTTCATTATCCACATCAACACCAGATTTTGAATCGAAACTCGTGATGGTTTAGATGCAAAACACTGGTATATCCACTTGCGTGGTAGAGTGTGGCAGCAATATCCATTTTTTAAGGGCAGCATTTGTGGAGGTAGGAATACCCAGGATTGGGTGTCTGCATTAGATTCCTTCTATGTAGGATGTAGTTGGAGTTCTGAGAGCTATCTAACCTTCATCATCCCTTCATGTTTCTAAACTTAGTTCTCCAGACCTCTGCCCAGTATTCTCCTCAATATCTCTCTGCTTAAGTCTGTTAGCAGGTTTCTTTTGCTTATAATTAAGAATCAAGCAATGTTTTCATTGTTCCCTTAGAGCATGAGCCAAAAGGATCCTGGTTGCAGTGTGTCTCTTAGACGGATGATGACATTTGCTAAGAGAGCAGGAGCACTGGGCAGCTATCAGACCCAACTGGAGTGTGTTTCCCTCCAAATTTAATAGATCCTCTTTGGGGACACAACCCAACTTGTGGGGGACTCCTCAGATCTAAGGCATTCAGAAAGTTACCTAGGTTTTTATGTTTAACAATTTGGGTCAGATCTGCATGGTTCATCTGCATGGTTCATCTGCATGGTTCTGCATGGAAAATAATCCATGCATCTGCAACCATGTCCATCTGCATGGTTCTTATTACAATGTGTGTCTCTGCCAGTCCTCTGCATGGGAATATGCCTCTGCTATGGTGCTATGTACATCTCAGTTAATAAATCTCTCACCAATTTCTAAACATTTCTCAAGATAGAATCTATCAGAAAAATGTACAAATTGATATTTACAAAAACAATATTGGAATATAAAAGACACACTGCAAATTAGTAATTATAGTTTTCCAATTCATGCTAACTTAAAAGGTAAACGTATCATACTTATGACACATCAACATTTAAATTTTTTCCAGTATGCACTTTCAGTCTGCCTGTTGTTTGATATAGTCATCTCCCTTTTTAAAAAAAAGTAATAGGGGTGCCTGGGTGGCTCAGTCTGTTAAGTGTCCAACTTTGGCTCAGGTCATGATCTCACTGCTCCTGAGTTTGAGCCCGGTGTTGGGCTCTGTGCTGACATCTCAGAGCCAGGAGCCTGCTTCAGATTCTGTCTCCATCTTTCTGCCCCTCCCCTGCTCACTCTCTGTTTCTGTCTCTGTCTCTGTCTCCGTCTCTCTCTCTCTCTCAAATATAAAATAAAACATTAAGAAAAATTTTTTGAAGTAAGGAATGGATTCCTTGCTTGGATAATTCCACTACCATATGACACTTACTAGGGCTTAATTTCTTTGATTACTAGCAGGAGTTCTCTCTTTTCATATTTATTTGCCATTTATACTTCTACAGAGAAGCTATTATTATGGTATATTTCTTATCAGTTTGTAAGAGATCTTCACATGTGGAGTTTTTTTTTAAACACTTGCGAAATATTACATCAAATGTTTTACTACAGATTGACTTTCTAACTTTTAAAAAATGATGTTTATTGTGTACTCCATTGGAGTACTACGTGGCAATGAGAAAGAATGAAATATGGCCCTTTGTAGAAACATGGATGGAACTGGAGAGTGTGATGCTAAGTGAAATAAGCCATACAGAGAAAGACGGATACCATATGGTTTCACTCTTATGTGGATCCTGAGAAACTTAACAGAAGACCATGAAGGGGGGGAAGGAAAAAAAAAGAGGTTAGAGAGGGAGGGAGCCAAAACATAAGAGACTCTTAAAAAACTGAGAACAAACTGAGGGTTGATGGGGGGTGGGAGGGAGGGGAGGGTGGGTGATGGGTATTGAGGAGGGCACCTTTTGGGATGAGCACTGGGTATTGTATGGAAACCAATTTGACAATAAACTTCATATATTGAAAAAATAAATAAATAAATAAACATTAAAAAAATAAAAAAGAAAAAAAGAAACCAATTTGACAATAAACTTCATATATTGAAAAAAAATGATGTTTAAAAATAAAAGCAGGTAACTTACCCACGTATATTAACTGAAGTGTAACCTTGTTTAAACACTTACATTGGACATTATCTAAAAGGGTCTTTATACAAAAACCTTATTAAAACTAAGCAGGAAACGATTTTTAAATTTAAACTAAACCCAATGAAATAAAAAATGAGTTTTTTGAGTTATCTTAAGCACTTATACATAGACACACACAAGTATACAAGCTATAAATAATGTTAAGTATGATTTTTGTATTCACTTCCCCATCCACTAAAGAATTAGTGAAGCCCTTAGCCACAACCATGTAGCTAAAGCAAATGTCTCTCCCCTGGGATTGGTTCTTCTCTTTTTAGGCCTCTTCTCTATAACACTTGCTGTTGTCATCCGCTCTAATCTTGGTCAGAATGATTATTATATACCTGAAGTACATGGTTAATCCTTCTATCTCTAATTGCTCGATATAAAGACTGTGAGTACACATTCTTGGTCAACTGTATCACTGAATCTTGTTCTCCTCCCACACGCCTCTGCAAAACGTAGCAGCTTCTGATTGCCACACAATTGGTGTCCCTTTATATGAATATAGCATCTCTCTGCATCGTTCCCCTGGTATGATCACATCCCAATTGGCTTTACAGTATTAGAAGGTAGTTTTAATCTAAATTTGGCTTTTGACCGGACACTCCAATGTCTATGTTGAGCCTGATCTAAGAAAAGACTCCACCATTTTGCAATGATTGCTGAATACTGCTGTTACCAAAATGGTCTAATGTTTTAAAGTGTCTGTAGCCAGACAGGCTTCAGTTTTATGCCCAAAATTCAAGTATGCCACTGGCTGGATGTGTAACTTTAGACAAATTTTGTTAACTCTCTGTGCCTTACTTTTCATAGCTAGTAAAGGTAATTATGCAACTTAGAGGGATGGTATCACTTCAATTCTTGATCCCCAACCTCACCTGGCCTGAAAATTCACCCATGTTTTCCTAGGCATCTCTCTTTTTTTGTCATTTTCTATAGAAATTCAATCTCCTCAAACATTCAAACTCACCTTCTAAATGCTCTCAGCAAATGACCTTGTCCCTTACTTCACCAAGGAGAAAACATTAGATTATTGCTATCTCAACTTCCTATCACCAAATCTAAACACTCAGCAATACCGTTTGGTCCTACAATACAGAAATATGTCTCTCTTACCTAAGGCTAATCCTGTCAGGTGTCTTAAAAACACACCCTTTCCAATATTCTTAGCCTTTTAATATGGATTATCCTCATCTCTCATATCATCAACCTTCTCCTCTTACTAGCTTTTTCAATAAGCATTTAAATGTACTTAAGTATTTTCCATCTTAACCCTTCTTTCCCTAAACCTCATAGTGTCTCATCTTTATCTACTCTAGATATTTTCACTTCCTTGATTTCACTTCCTTGCTTCCTTGCAAAATTTTTGTCTCAGGGAGTTACATTATAATGGAAGGAACAGTAATCCAGTGAATAAATATCTATGTGTTGGGTGGCAATAAGTGGTTTGAAAGACAATAAAGTCTTTTAAATGGAATAGGGAGTGACCAACATCACACCTACTGAAACTTGCCAGGGTGATCCATGAACTAACTATTGTAAAGACAGGAAATTCTCTCTAGACCTTCATTCCTAGCAGCATTTGAGACTAGCTACCCCGCTTTCTTTCTTAGACTGCCTCTGAACTTCCTTGATCTAGCATATTCTGGTTTCGTTCTTACCCCTCTGGCTAATGTTTTACTGTTACTGGATTTTTCATTATCTGCCTTCCCCCTGAACAGTGTGCTTTCTCACTCTTACCCTTTAACTGCTTTTCTCCTTACTCTATATATTCTCCCCAGACAATACATCAACTCCCGTGGCTCCAGTTAGTATCACTAATAATAATCTCAAATCTCTGGATGGGGGCAGAGGACAGGAAGTTATCCTTGGTCAGGGAGCTAAATAAAAATATTTACAAATTTTTTTTTTCAAATTTCACATCTTCTGATCCAGATATACTATTATAATCCTCTATCATATTGAAAATAACTTATTTTAATTTATATATTTATTTTAACTAATTAAATTAATTAATTAACTAATTAGGGACCTGATATGTGCCAGGAATGTTCTAGACTTTGTGAACAGATTAATAAACAGAAAAGGCAAAATTTTTGTCTTAGGGAGTTACATTATAATGGAAGGAACAGTAATCCAGTAAATAAATATCTATGTGTTGGGTGGCAATAAGTGGTTTGAAAAACAATAAAGTCTTTTAAATGGAATAGGAGTGACCAGACTGGACGTTACTTTTGGGGTAGTATGGGGCAGTCTTTTTGATAATTAACACAGGTTAATTAGCACAGACATGAATGAAGAGAGCCATCTAGTCACCTGGGTAAAGAGCTTTCTCAGAGGTAACATGAGAATCATTGCTAAATGGAGCTACTTTCATGAGTGGGAAGGCTTTATCATCTTCCTCAAGTGTGTTAAGGTGGAAAAGAATTTAAGAACTACTGATGAATTCTAAATGTTTCCTTATGGGCCAATCTTCCTTCTGAGTTTTGGACCCATATATTCAACTTCTTCCCAGACATCTCAAAGATTTCCCACAGGTAGTTCAAAGTCAGTGTTAAAACTTGGACTCTCCTTTCCTTTATGCCCCACTCCTACCTGCTCTTCCTCTTAACTTCTGTATTTCACAATCATCCACTGGGTTGCCCAAGACAAAAACCACAAAAACTGAGGAACTGTTCTTGACTCCTCCCTCTCCCTTACCTTCAAGTCCATTTAAACCCAATGTCCTATCTTTGCTCCATCTCTCCGTCCCTAACTCAAGCCACCATTATCACACACTGAATTATTGACAAAGTATATTAGTTGTCCTCTCTTCCTCTTCCCCAATTCACTACCCAGAGACAGTAATTTTTCTAAAAGGCAAATCTGTTAATATCACTGATTTCCTTTAAAGTCATCCATTCCCATATACTAAATAAAAGCATAAACTCCTGAGCCTGATTTTTAAGAAAATGCGTAATCTAATTGCTATCTCAGCGTCATCTACTGCCACTGTCCTCCCAACCAACCCCTAGCCCCTCAATGTTCTATCTCACCTAAGGCCATTGATATTGTCTTTCCCTGTGCCTACAACACTCTGAGCCTCTCAGATGACCTGACAAAACATAACCTCCCCTCATTTTCCAGATCTCAATGTATAGGCACTATCCAACCCCTACACCAGACACAGCCTTTTGGATTAAATGGACTTTCTAATTTCTCTATTAGTACCCAACACTTCTTTTGGTTATCTGCATATATCTCTGGACTATATGCTCTATGATATCACACACCAGGCAAGAAATTGGATCCAGTAGTAACTGTTACTAATTTTTTTAAGTAATCTTAAATAAAGAACACAGTTCCCCTGGTGTCTGGGAGCTAGCAAACTTACGTAATAAAACTTTTCTGATCCATGTCACCTGTGCCATAGGGCCTATGTATGGGCTCAAGTATTTTCTTATTGTTTCTGTTTTGCGTTTTGAGATAATGAGAGAAAATCTACAATCTATTGAATTTTCAAAGGATTCTATAACCTCCAAAAGGTTAAAAACCACTGGCCTATGTATGGAGTATTGCTATCATAACCTTAAACCTCAGATTTTCCAGAAGTATCCCAAGTTTATTTATTCAACAAATGTTTATTCAAAAATAACAAATATTTATTCAAAATTCAATTTGAACATTTTCTTATTACAACCATCAGCTTTTCAAGTGCCCTAGGATTTCAATATGTTTGGCAAATAGCAAATGAATATTATCAATTTAAGCCTAAAATTTAAAAATTTAAATTATAAATATTCATAGAAAAATATTAAAATTAAGTAAAATCTTAGAGGCATTATACTCAGAAAAATACTGTTTTTGTATCTTTATAGTTTTTTTTAAAGATCATTATTAATTATTCCAAAACACATGCAAACAACACAGAGTTTTTAAAAGGAAAAGGACACTTTCAATAGTGGAAACAATTCTGGTACTTAAATGCAGCAACCTCTGTGGTACCCTTATGACTGATCTAATTCAATGTTGCTTCATTATTTCTAAATAAACCCAAGCTGGAGCATTTCACAGGAAATGGTGGAAATTGTACATTCTCTTGAGGTATCGTAAAGTGACATTCTCATAGACACTGTCCACAGCTACAAGATCTGAAGCAGTAGCCAAACAATATGACCATGGAAGTCTTCCAGCTCAGGGATTGCCATGGTGCCGACAATTATCCAGTGATTTGCTGCACAGCCTCCAGGGCAGAAACTCTATCAAGAATTCCCCCAACTGCAACCCTGTACACAGGCACAGTCCTGGAACCTGACGATGTGTGCATTACAGGCCTGCTGCACTAGCTGTTCAACAGCAGGCAAGACAACATTCACCATATAAACAGAGCAGTCATCCAACATACAAAGCACCATACGAGTGATATAATAAAAAAGAAAATCAGTGATCGTAACAAATTTTATAACCAAGTCAAAGTCAACAGTCTAGTTTGAACTGGCTCCAACCCGTTAAAAGTGCTTCCCATTCTTTCCATTTCAAATTCTACCTCTACATAGAAATTCAGCATTTTCCTTGTCTCTCCTTTTCACCATTCTCTTGGGCCCATTCTTGCTCTCTAAGTTTACTAAGACTCTTTTCTCTACCAGAGGTGATGGATGACTCTATAATTCACTCTAACGCAAGAAATTCTATAATTAAATTAAATCATAATATAAATACATAATCATATATGTGATATATAACCATATGATATATATTATATATTATGTACTTATATATATGTATATATATATACACACATATGCATATACATTCTTTCTCTCTACATATAAATATGAATCATTGGGAGTGTCCTGATAAATTTCTATAGCTATATTTTGTTGAATTAATTCATCCACTCAATACATATTTACTGAATACTTACCGTGTACTAATCACTATTCTAGGCATTCAAACACAGTAGCAAACAAAACGGAAACAATGTAAACATATAAAAAAACTAAACAAACAAGAAAAAAGTAGATAATAAGTGCAAAGAATTAAAATCATAGAGTATATTACATGTCAAAATAGTGTAATGCTATAAATATAAAAATAAAGAGTATATTCTTCCAAATAGGTCACATATTTGTATTACTTATGACAGACATGTATATAAAGGTCACAATATAGATAGCTGAGCACAAGAATGACCAAAAGGATAGAAAGATAATTACTGCTTAACGGACCTGAGACACTGTCTAAGCACATATATGCAAGGAAGATCTTGAAAGATGAGTTGGAGTTTATCAAAAGATTAGGAAGGAAGAGTATTCCATCCTAAGAGAACAGCATAAAAACATAAGATATAGGGGCGCCTGGGTGGCTTGGTCGGTTAAGCGTCCAACTGCGGCTCAGGTCATGATCTCACGGTCCGTGAGTTCGAGCCCCGTGTCCGGCTCTGTGCTGACCGCTCAGAGCCTGGAGCCTGTTTCAGATTCTGTGTCTCCCTCTCTCTCTGCCCCTCCCCTGTTCATGCTCTGTCTCTCTCTGTCTCAAAAATAAATAAACGTTAAAAAAAAAACCACATAAGATATAATAGGAAACAATCAGGGAATTAAAGAATTTGGGCTTTGCTAGAGCACATGGCATTAGTGAGGAATTCTCATGTGATGAAGATGGACAGCAGGCAAGTGCCAGACCAGGGAGGTAATGTGTACCATGTTATGTTAGAGAATTTATGCTTTCTCTTACAAGCAATATAGGCCATTAAAAGATGATAAGAAATGGCATAAGGTAATCTGTGTGAAATTTCTATAATTGTATATGACAGATTGGGGGGGTAAGCAGAAAAGAGGATAAATAGGAGATAACTGTAGTTCTCCATGTGAGAGTTAGTAACTAGAAGCTCTGGCAAGAAACAAAGAGAGGAAGAGCAACACAAGAAATATTATGCATGTGATAATCAATTAAATATGGAAGTGAGCGAGTTGAAAGTATAAAAAACTCCAGGTATAGCTTGGTGGGTGGTGGAATGGTTCATCAATATAGGTAGTACGGGGTGGGGGTGGGGGTGGGGTCCAAGATAGGGCATAGGAAAATCCTGAACTCCTCTCTTCCCACAAACACACCAAACCTGCAGCTATGTATGGAACTATTCCCTCTAAAAATGAACTGAAAACTAGCAGAACTGTTCCTCTATAACAAAGGATGAAAGGTCCACATCCAGATGGGTAGGAAAACCAACAGGGTTTGCATCCAAGGAATACAAAGGGCCGTAGGAAACCAAGATTCTCTTATTGAAAGGCTCACCTGCAGTCTCACTCATGTTGGGACCTACCACAAAAGCAGCAGTTTGAAAAGCACCTAGACTACAGATGAAGGAGATTCACTTGCTAATCTTAAAGGATTTGTTGAAGGGGCAGGGGACAGCTGGGACTCTCTTCAGAGATGGAGGCACTGGCAGCTGTCAGCTTTGCGCTCTCTCCCCACCCCGCTAGCACAGGAGAGTATGTGCAGACTCAGTGCCATCCTGCTGCCTTGCTAAGGCTGGTGGGGGTGAATGGCGGTGGCACCCCTGCCTTCACTGGCTGGGGCCCATGAGCGTGAGCAGTCACAACATTCTACCAGTCCCTTGCTAAAGACTGTGAGCATGGGTGTTTGCAGCCCTGCTCCACTCCCTAGCTGGGGCCAACAAGTGCAAGTGATCATGACATTCTCCCACTCCCGTGCTAAAACCAGCATTAAATTTAAGAAGACTGAAATCATACCAAGCATGAACACTGAATGGTATGAAACTAGAAATTAATTACAAGAAAAGAAAACTCACAAATATGCGGAGATTAAACAGCATACTACTAAACAACCACAGAATTAACAAAGAAATCAGACAAATTTTTAAAATACCAAGAGACAAAGGGAAACGGATATATGACATACCAAAATCTATGGGATGCAGCAAGTATTTCTAAGAGGCAATTCATAGCAGTACAGGCCTACCTCAACAAAAACCAAAAACCAAAAAACAAAACAAGACAACACAAAAAAAACAAGAAAAATCTCAAATAAACTATTTAATTTTGCACCTAAAGGAATAAAAGAAGAAAAAGTGAAGTGTCAAGTTAGTAGAAAGAAGGAAATAATAAAGATCAGAGCAGATATAAGTAAAATAGATACTAAAAAGATAATATAAAAGATCAGTAAAAGTAAGAGCTGGTTCTTTAAAAAGATAAACAAAAATTGACAAACATTTAGCTAGACTTACCATGAGGAAAAAAAAAGAAAACTCAAATAAAATGAGAAATGAAAAAACTTACAACTGATACCACAAAAAATACCAAGAATAAGACTATTGTGAATAATTATATGCCAACAAACTGGACAAACTAGAAGAAGTGGATAAATTCCTACAAACATACAATCTTTCAAGAGTGAATCAGGAAAACACAGAAAATATGAATATATCAGTTAATAGTGAGGATACTGAAAGTCAAAAACCTCCCAAAAAACAAAAGTCCAAGACTAGATAGCTTTACTGGTGAATTCTACCAAACATTCAGAGAAGATTTAATACCTATACTTCTCAAACTCTTCCAGAAAATTAAAGGAATGAACACTTTCGAACTCACTTTATGAAATGAGTACTACCCTGATGCCAAAACCAGAGAAGGTAAAGAAAGAAGAAAAGAAAAGAAAAGAAAAGAAAAGAAAAGAGAAGAGAAGAGAAGAGAAGAGAAGAGAAAAGAAAGAAAGAAAGAAAGAAAGAAAGAAAGAAAGAAAGAAAGAAAGAGAAAGAAGAAACAAAGAAAGAAAGAAGAGAGAAAGAGAGAGAAGAAAGAAAGAAAGAAAGAAAGAAAGAAAGAAAGAAAGAAAGAAAGAAAAGAGAAATCACAGGCCACTGTCCCTAAAGAACATAAATGCCAAAATTCTCAAAATATTAGCACTGAATTCAACAATACATTAAGATGATCATATACCATGATCAAGTGAAATTTATTCCAGGGATACAAGAATGTTTCAACACCCATAAATCAATCAACCTGTTGCACCACATTAACAAAATGAAGGATAAAATTCATATGATCATCTCAGTAGATGTAGAAGCATTTGATAACATTCAATGTCCATTTATGATAAAAAAAAATCTCAGTAAAGTGGGTATAAAGGGTCCATACCTCAACATAATAAGAAGGTCATATATAACAAATCTATAGCTAAAATATGCTCAACAGTGAAAAGCCAAAAGCTTTCCTGGAAGATCAGGAACAGGGAAAGAGGCCCACTCTCACCACTTTTATTCAACACTGTATCAGAAGTCGTAGTCATGGCAATTAGGGGAAAGAAAAAAAAAAGGAAATAAAAGGCTTGCAAATTGGAAAAGAAGAAGTAAAATCGTTACCATTTGCAGATGACATGATACTATATATGGAAAACCATTGGGGCACCTGGGTGGCTTAGTCCATTGTGTCCAACTTCAGCTCAGGTCATGATCTCATGGTTTGTGAGTTCAAGCCTTGCACTGGGCTTTGAGCTGACAGCTCAGAGCCTGGAGCCTGCTTCAGAGTCTGTCTCCCTCTCTCTCTGCCCTTCCCCCTGTTTGTGCTTTCTCTCATTCAAAAATAAACATTAAAATTTTTTTTAAAAAGAAAATAAAAACATAAAGACTCTACCAAAATACTATTAGATTTAATAAATGAATTCAGTAAAGTTGCAGGCTACAAAATCAATATATAGAAATATGTTGTTTTTCTTTATAGTTATAACAAGCTATCAGAAAAAGAAATTAAGAAACCAATCTTATTTATAAGTACATCCGAGAGAATAAAATACCTAGAAATAATCTTTTTTTCCCAAGATTTTATTTAAATTAGTTAGTTAACATATAGTGTAGTACTGGTTTCAGGAATGGAATTTAGTGATTAATCACTTACATATAACAGCCAGTGCTCATCACAACAAGTGCCCTTCTTAATGCCCATCACCCGTTTAGGCCATCCCCCCCCACACACACATTTCCCCCCAGCAACCCTTAGTTTGTTCTCCATAGTTAAGAGTCTCTTATGGTTTGACTCCCTCTATGTTTTTATTTTATTTTACTTTTCCTTCCCTTCCCCTATGTTTATCTGTTCTGCTTCTTAAATTACATGTATGAGTGAACTCATATGGTATTTGTCTTTCTCTGACTGGCTTATTTCACTTAGCATAATATACTCTAGTTTCATTAATGTCATTATAAATGGCAAGATTTCATTGTTTTTAATGGCTGAATAATACTCCATTGTATAGGGGCATCTGGCTGGCTCAGTCGGTTATGTGTCTGACTTCGGCTCAGGTCATGATCTCACAGTTCATGAGTTTGAGCCCCACGTCAGGCTCTGTGCTGACAGCTCAGAGCCTGGAGCCTACTTTAGATTCTGTGTCTCCTTCTCTCTCTGCTCTTCCCACGCTGTCACTTTCTGTCTCTCTCAAGAACAATTAAAAAAATTTTTTTAAATACTCCATTGTATATATATACCATTTCCTCTTTATTCATTCATCAATCAATGGACATTTAGGCTCTTTCCACAGTTTGGCTATTGTTGATAGCCTCTTGGGTGCATGTGCCTCTTTGAATCAGCATTTTTGTATCCTTTGGGTAAATACCTAGTGGTATAACTACTAGGTCATAGGGTAGTTCTATCTTTAACTTTCTAATGACCCTGCACACTGTTTTCCAGAGTGGCTGCTCTAGTTTGTATTCCCATCAAAAGTGCAAGAGGGTTCTCCTTTCCCCTTTCTCCCACATCCTCACCAATATCTTTTGTTTCCTTAGTTGTTCATTTTAGCCATTTTGACAGGTGTGGGGTGGTATCTCATTGTGGTTTTGATTTGTATTTCCCTAATGGTGAGTGATGTTGAGCATTTTTTCATGTGTCTGTTCGCCATTTGTGTGTCTTCTATGGAGAAGTATCTACTCGTGTCTTCTGCCCATTTCTTAACTGGATTATTTGGTTTTTGGGTGTTGAGTTTGATAAGTTCTATATAGATTTTGGATATTAGCCCTTTATCTGGTATGTCATTTGCAAATATCTTCTCCCATTCTGCAGGCTGCCTTTTAGTTTTGTTGATTATTTTCTTTGCTGTGCAGAAGTGTCATTTTATATTGGTGAGGTCCCAATAGTTCATGTTTGCTTTTGTTTCCCTTGCCTCTGGAGACGTGTCTAGTAAGAAGTTGTTATGGCTGACATCAAATAGGTTTCTGCCTGTGTTCTCCTCTAGGATTTTGATGGTTTCCTGTCTCACATTTAGGTCTTTCATCCATTTTGAATTTATTTTTGTGTATGGTATGAGAGAGTGGTCCAGTTTCATTCTTCTGCATGTCTCCAGTTTTCCCAACACTGTCTTTTTTCCACTGGATATTCTTTCCTGCTTTGTTTAAGACTAGTTGACCATATAGTTGTAGGTCCATTTCTGGGTACTCCATTCTGTTCCATTGATGTATGTGTCTGTTTTTGTGCCAGTACCATACTGTCTTGATGATTACAGCTTTATAATACAGCTCAAAGTCTGGAATTGTAACGCCTCTCACTTTGCTTTCCTTTTTAAACATTACTTTGGTTATTCAGGGTCTTTCCTGGTTCCATACAAATTTTAGAACTCTTTGTTCTAGCTCTATGAAAAATGCTGGTGATTTTGATAGGGATTGCACTGAATTTGTAGACTGCTTTGGGTAGTATAGAAATTTTAACAATATTTGTTCTTGCAATTCATGAGTATGGAATGTTTTACCATTTCTTTATGTCTTCTTCAATATCTTTCATAAGTGTTCTATAGTTTTGAGAGTACAGATCTTTTACCTCTTTGGGTAGGTTTATTCCTAGTTATCTTATGGTTTCTGGTGCAGTTGTAAATAGGATCGATTCTTTGATTTCTCTTTCTGCTACTTCATTATTGTATATGGAAATGCAGCTGATTTATTTATATTAATTTTATATCCTGTGACTTGACTGAATTTATGTATCAGTTCTAGCAATTTTTTTGGTGTTGTTTTTTGGGTTTTCCACACAGAGTATCATGTCATCTGTAAAGTGAAAGTTTGACTTCCTTGTCAATTTGGATGCCTTTTATTTCTTTTTGTTATCTAATTGCTGAGGCTAGGACTTCCAGTACTATGTGGAACAACAGTGGTGAAACTGGACATCCCTATTGTGTTCCTGACCTTAGGGAAAAAGCTCTAGTTTTTCCCCATTAAGGATGATACTAGCCGTGGGTCTTTTGTGTATGGCCTTCATGATGTTCTATCTCTACTTTCTTGAGGGTTTTTATCAAGAAAGGATGCTGTATTTTGTCAAATGTTTTTTTCTGCATCTACTGAGAGGATCTTATGGTTCATACCTTTTACTTTATTAATGTGGAGTATCACATTGATTGACTTCTGAATATTAAAACACCACTGCAGCCCAGAAATAAATCCCACTTGATCACAGTTAATATGTCTTTTACTATACTGTTGGATTCAATTTACTGGTATCTTGTTGAGAATTTTTGCATTCATGTTCATCAGGAATATTGGTCTGTAATTCTCCTTTTTAGGATGGGTCTTTACTGGTTTTGGAATCAAGGTAATGCTGGCCTCATAGAATAAGTTTGGAGGTTTTCCTTCCATTTCTATTTTTTGTAACAGTTTCAAAAGAATAAGTATTAGCTCTTCTTTAAATATTTGGTAATTCCCCCAGGAAACCATCTGGCACTGGACTCTTATCTGTTGGGAGACTTTTGGTTACTGATTCAATTTCTTTACTGGTTATAAGTCTGTTCAAATTTTCTATTTCTTCCTGTTTGAGTTTTGGTTTTATATGTTCCTAGGAATTTATCCATTTCTTCCAGATTTCACATATAAATAAGTTTAACCAAGGAAGTGAAATAACTGTACCTTAAAAACTGTAAGACATTGATGAAAGAAACTGAAGATGACACAAACAAATGCAAATATATACTATGCTCATGGATTGTAAGAATTAATATTGTTAAGATGTCCATAATACCCAAAGTAATCTACAAATTCATTATAATCCCTATCAAAATACAAGCAGCATTTTTCACAGAACTAGAACAAATAATCCTAAAATCTGTATGGAACACAAACAACTCTGTATAACCAAAACAATCCTGCGAAAGAAGAACAAAGTTGGAGGTATCATGCTCCAGGATTTCAAACTATGCTACAAAGCTTCACTGATCAAAACAAATACAAAGATCAAAAGAATAGAATAGGCAGCCCAGAAATAAACCCACTTACATGGTCAAGTAATCTATGATAATGGAGATAAGAATATACAATGAAAAAAAGACAGTCTCTTCAGTAAATGATGTGAACACTGAACAGCTACATGCAAAAGAATGAAACTGGTTCATTTTCTTACACCATAAACAAAAATAAATTCAAAATGTATTATTGACTTAAGTGAAACCTGAAAACATAAAATTCCTAGGTGAACACACAGGTAGTAAGCTCTTGAATATTGGTCTTAGCAATATTTTTTAGATCTGTCTCCTCAGACAATGACAACAAAAGCCAAAATAAACAAATGGGTCTACCTCAAACTAAAAAACTTCTTCACAGCAAAGGAAAAGATCAACAAAATGAAAAAGCAACCTAATGAATCAGAGAAATTGTTTGCAAATGACATATCAGATAAGGGGTTAACACCCGAAATATATAAATAACTCATACAACTCAGTATAAAAAAATCCAATTAAAATATGGGCAGAGCACCTGAATAGATATTTTCCCAAAGAAGACATACAGATGGCCAATAGATACATGAAAAGATGCTCAACAGCACTCATCACCAGGGAAATACAAATCAAAACCACAATGAGATATCACCTCACACATGTCAGAATGGCTACTATCAAAAAGATAAGGAATAACAAGTATCAATGAGGATGTGGAGAAAAGGGCACCCTTGTGCATTATTGGTAGGAATGTAAATTGGTATGGCTACTGTGGAAAATAGTATGGATGCTCCTCAAAAAATTAAAAACATAACTACTATACAATCCAACAATTCCACTGTTGGTATTTTTCAAAGAAAATTAAAATACTAATTCAAAGTCATATGCACCTCTCTGTTCATTGCAGCTCTATTTACAATAGCCAAGATATGGAAGCAACCTAAATGCCCATTAATAGATGTATATGTGTGTGCACACATACATACACACACACACACACACAATGGATTATTATTCAGATATAAAAAAGAATAAAATCTTGCCATTTTCAACAATATGGATGGACCTAGAGAGTATTATGCTATGTGAAATCAGTCAGTCAAAGAAAGGCAAATATTGTATTATTTCACTGATATACGGACTCTACTATAAAACAAATGAACAAACAAAACAAAGCATAAACCAACTCATAGATACAAAGAATAAATTAATGGTTGCCAGAGGGGAGGAGTGCAAGCAGATGGACAAAACCGGTGAAGGGGATTGAGAGGTAAAATCTTCCAGTTATAAAATAAATAATACACAGAGATGTAACGTATAGCATAGGGAACACAGTCAATGATATTGTAACAACTTTGTACGGGGACAGATGATAACACTTACTGTGGTAAACTTTTCATAACTTATATAAACATTGCATCACTATGTGTACAACAGAAACTAATACAATGTCATACGTCAATGATTCTTCAATTTAAAAAAAGAATGAAATTTTTCCATTTGTGGTAACATGGATGGATAACATAGGAATTATGCTAAGTGAAGTAAGTCAGAGAAAGATAATACCATAGGATTTCACATACATGTGAAATTTAAAAAACAAATGAACAAACAAAATAAAAACAAAACCATAGATTAAGAGAAGAGAAGTGGTTGCCAGAGGAGAACTAGGGAGTAGATGAAACAGGTAAAGGAAGTGAGGTAAAAACTTCAAGTTATAAAATAAATAAGACATGGTGACTATAATAGCCCACACTCAATAATATCATAGAGCACACTTGAAAGTTGCCAAGAGAATAAATCCTGAAAGTTAACTTCATATGGTGATGGATGGTACTAGGCTTATTGTGGTGATCATTTTGCAACGTAATCAAATACCAAATCATTATGCTGTACACCTGAAAGCACTATAATGTTATGTCAATTATTCCTCTATAAAATTTAAAACAATAAAGGAAAGGAAGAGCTTTGTGAAGTATGAAAACAAATTCATTTAAGGCTATGTGAAGTTTGATTTAATTATGGACCTTTCAAGTGGGCAATTTAAAGCCTGAATTTTGAGTTAGAGAGATAGGTCTCGATATGGCTTTAGATCAGATTAGGGACGAATCAGCCATAATAGCTCAGTAGATGATATGATATATAGAATAAGATTGGCTTTGGAGTCAGACATGAGTTTGAGTTCTACCTCTGTCACTTACCAGCAGTGTTACTTTGAGCAACCAGCTTTATTTCTCTGAGCTTCAGTTTCTTCACTTATAAAATGGATAAAACTGTTACCTCACAGAATTAATGAAATATTGAAATATTAATTATATGGAAATTTTACCTTTTTGTTAAATTTTTACATGTGTTATCACATTTAATCATCAGAACTACATACATGTATTATGGGTACATATATATATATATATATATATACACACACACACACACACACACACACACAAAGATAGGCAGATGGATTGCCTTCTAACAGCATCTCTGAGTTCTCAGAGAAATGCATTTGGAGTGTCCACCACAAGGCCATTCAAGAAGGCTCCTCCCAGAAGTGCTAGGAATTTAAGAGGGCACTCCTGACCTATTCTTCTATTTGTAGTTGGCTTCACAAATTGCTTGTGAGTGGTAAAACTTTAGCCCTCGAGGTGAGGATATTTTAGGATCCTCTCAGAAGTCTGCCAAGATCCATCCAATCAGGTTCTTCTGCATTGTCCCAGACAAAGTAAGTCCTAAATATTTGTTTTGAAAGTCAGGACTGCTGCTTATAAAAGTTTCTCAGACGTGTGTGTGTACATGTGTGTTGTATGTATAGTTCTTTTTGAGTTGAATGTATATGCAATACAACCGTATCAAGGGGTGTGGGAAGTGAAAGAAAGTTGCTTTATGCAGAGAATAAACAGCAAAAAGGAGAAACAAAATTAGAACAAAGATAGACAGTCCTGGCCTTGGCATAAAAGTGGTCCCAAAATACTGGGTTAAGTATAAACTAGTCCTTTTGCTTAGATTCTCCAGTTTGAGAAAATCTGAAACTGTCAGCAGAATAGATTATTCATACCATTTTTTTCAATGCAAAGAATGCAGTCAGAATTTTATTTAGAAAATCATAGATATATTGACGAGGTGACTATTCAAAATCTACACAAGAAAATTTACACACATTATATTTAACATATGCTTTACCTTGATCATTATTCTCTGGTATCTTCTGCGTTCCAGCCACCCTCTGACATAGGCCTGCATGATGGTGATCATTTTCACTATTTTTTTGGTATTTATGAATTTGTTCCTTTCCCGGAACACTTGGAAGATTTCTATGTGTGGTCCAATTCTTTTAACTTTATTGTCAAGTTTGCCACTTTTAGTTAGAATAGATTTTGACCTAAAAATAAAATATAAAACTTTCTTAGTGTAGTTAATAAGAAAAATAATCACTTCTGAAAAGTCTTAAATTCATTTCAATGATAAATATACTGAAATAGGAAATGTATTATTACTTGTACATAGATTTCATACAGATCACCTGAACATGTCAACAGGGTTCTCCAAATAAGTTTCAATATGCCAGAGTCAACGTAATATGTACAAAATTAACCTTCTAAAGAAAGCAAATCCAAAAGAAAGCAAATTTGTCAAAGCTTATCCATCACTATTCAAGAAAGAGATATAACATTTGAGGAACAAAATGTTTTCATATAACAGAGTTAGTCATATAGTTAGTCAAAATAAAGACTAATTCAAAATTATTTGGCACTGATACGCTGCTTATCAGACACAATCTAAAAAGTGATTTTATTTTCCGAATGCTCTCTATCAAAAGGCATGGTAGTGTAGTGGTAACGTCATGGACTATAGGATCACAGAAGCAAGTGACCATAATGGAAACCATTATAAACCCTGACATACTGATGTGGATGGGCCTTGCAGTGATGAAAATTTGTGAGAAAACTGCAGACTTTCTACCATGGACAGACTGTCTGTAATCTCGTGTCTGCTTTTTTCATTTATATATGGTGTATTCTTTATGTGGCAGTTAGTTTTTTCAAAGTCTTCCAAAGTTCAAAGTATAGTTTCCCTGCAATTTTTAGCATATAAAAATCTTTTTTTTCCCTCTTCATTACTTTGGTTTCTGCATGTTTCACAGCTGAAATTCCAATGAGTTGCCCAGGTTGATTCATACACCAGACAGAACTGAGTCTTGGCCCTAAAAAGTACACTGTATATAGATATCTGGATCCTGAGCCCAACTTTCTTGATTCCCAGAGTGAATATCATGGCTCTGTTTCTGCATTTTCTTTCCTCTGGAGTTTATTTTGATGTCTGCATTATGCTGATTCATGAGGAGTCCTGTTCTATTTTGTACAATGGACATTATTGTTCTTCCCGTGGTAACTGAAATGTTGGGAGTCTGATTTTGATTATTTCACGCAGACATCTAGTCTCTGTCGGGTGGTAGATGGTAGATGACAGCTCAGTCTTTTTCATTTATTCTTTTATGTTAGTCTTAAAGTTTATGATACGCCTTGTATTACATGTAGTTTGAACACCAGTATAGCTAAAAACATTTAAGAGTCAATTTTGTGCCAACTAGAATGGAGATCAGCCCCCTATCAAGAGACTGTCATAACAAGTTATCTTCTTTGACTCCCTGACATTCCTATTCCCAAGAAGCCACAACTGACAAATGAAATTTGTTCAGGCACAGAAAACTGGGTTCCATATCTACTTTTCACCTATAGCTAAGGATGTAGAACTAAGGCTGTTTATTCTCTTTGTGCTTGTGTGTATAAATGAAAAAAAAAGTTCTCACTCTCCTTGCAAAAGAAAAGAAGTTAGCTTTGTACAACGTTCTTGTAACTGTAGTTCTTTTGTATCTATGGCTGGTCCTTTCTCTCATTCTCTTTCTTGAGAAAAGTTTTTTCAGATTAATGAGTCAATACTATATCATTTTGTGTTCTGAAGAAATATCTTATTTAGACAAAACGACACTAAAAGGCAAAGAAAAGGAAGTATATCTTTCAGGGGTTTTTTCTTTAAATTAATATTGATTTTGAATAGCTTAGAAAAGAGAGCTCTGCCTTATAAGAGGATTTTTGCTTGGTTGATATAGCAATTTTGATGAATGACCTCAATGTATGAAAAAACTAGTGATGTAGACAAAATGTTAATGATTAGTTCTGGCTTATCCAGAGTTTAAAGACCTACTGTGAAATCTAGAGAATTCTGATTTCCTAACTTTTTTCCTTTCTGTCAGAAGAATTAAGAGAATTGTCATAGAAATACCCAAGTGTGCCAAGTGTATACCCTAAGTTCCATGTTCCAACAAGAAGAGATAAATAAAGCTTAAACGGGTATGTATGATTGTAAATTGATGTGTGATGTGTACTGTTGAAGCACGAGTGTTCTGCTGGTCTCTAAAGTTGCCTTGAATGTCACAGAGTTCTTAGTTACCCCCTGAAAAGTGTGTGTGTGTGTGTGTGTGTGTGTGTGTGTGTGTGTGTGTGTGTAAGAGAGAAAATTGAAACTGAAATTAGTTATTTTGGTTAAAAGCTATAGTTAAAATGAGTGATTAGAACTATATTAAGTAAAATAATTATGAAGAAATGCAAACGTGTACAGAATGATGGATATGTTTTGTCTGTTTTTATCAACTTAACAAGAAATAAGTTTTATCTTAGGCTTTAGACATACAGACTTTGATCAATAGTACATCTCTAAATAACTGGAATGCTAAAAATAATAGAAAGGGAAATTTGAAGTTGAAGTATAATTTATGGAAGGCTTGAAGTAAAGTGAATTATATTAACAAATAATGGATTTGAAAAGCTATAAAATATATCAAATTTTTACCAAGTCAATTTTGGTAAGTTTAATCATAAAAAAGAGAAATGCTTGTGAATCCTTGACTATAAAATGTTATTTAAGTTGTATACAAAAAGAATAAGATTGGAGTTTGATTTATTCTGTTGCATTGACAGACTGAGTTTTGAATCCATTCTGCTCTTAATTTAACAAAGGAAAAACCATTTAATGCCTTCAATATAGTGTGCCTGGAAAATAAAAGTTACTTACATCACAAAAATATTCTATCGTAATTATCTTTTTTTTTCTTTGTGATCTACTGCTTGCAAAATCTGGTATTCCTAATATTTAATGTTACGGTGGCTGTGTTACTATTGTTTTACTCTAAAGGAACCAATGAATTGCTCATAATCTTGGCTCCTCTAACAATTCTTTCCAGTATTGTTTCTCCAAGTTCAAACTCCAAACGTAAAAATAAACTATTATTATATATTTTAAGCTATCTTCTGGGTGTCCCAGATGGCTGCAGGACCACACCAAAGATTTTCTTCTTCATTATATAAAAGGAGGGATGCTAGAAATGGTAAAGTATGTTTGGCATAGTTATATAACTGAACCAAAGATGGTTTTTTGTATATTGGCCCCTACGTTGTTCTTATATCAGGGTAGGACCATTAGCTCACAAGCCTGCTGGCTCAAAACTCAAAATTCTTAGACATCCTATTGTTTTAAATGTCTCCCAAAAAGTATATTTTCAGCCATTCAGAGCCTGCCTACATATTTTGGAGATATTAGCAGGTTCAACTCGAGACCACTGCACAACAGTGAATATCAATGTGAATATTGCAATAAAATGAGTCAAATGAATTTGTTGGTTTCCCGGCGCATATAAAAGTTATATTTCCACTATATCATTGTCTACTAAGTGTGCAATAGTTTTATGTCTAAAACAAAATGTGCATACCTTAATTTAAAATTCTTTGTCATTTCAACAATCTTCACAATATGTCCACCAGGATTAGATTCCATTTTAAGAAACAACATTCTGGGGCATCAGGGTGGCTTAGTTGATTGAGCATCTGACTCTTGATTTCAGCTCAGCTCATGATCCCAGAGTTGTGGGACTGAGTCCAGCGTCGGGCTCTGCACTGACAGAGTGGAGCCTGCTTGGGATTCATTCTCTCTCTCTCTCTCTCTCTCTCTCTCTCTCTCTCCCCCTCTGCCCCTCTACCCTGCCTGCTCTTTCTCTCTCAAATAAAATTTAGGGCTTTTTTAAACAAAAAAAAAGAAACCACTTTCTTTGTTCATCCTTAAGAAGCAATTCCTCATCGGTTCAAGTTTCATTGTGAGAACACAGCAATTCAGTCACATCTTCAGGCTCCACTTCTAATTCTAGTTCCCTTGCTATTTTCACCACATCTGCAATTACTTCCTCCTCTCTGAAGTCTTGAATTCCTAACGTCTTCCATGAGGGTTGGAATAAACTTCTAACCCATTTATGTCACTATTTTGACTTCTTCCCATGATATCACAAATATGGTTAATGGCACCTAGAATGGCGAATCCTTTCCTGAACGTTTTCAATTGACTTTACAAGATCCATCCAAGGAATCACTATCTACAGCAGCATGAGCCTTACAAAATGTAACTCTTACACAATAACACTTAAAAGTCTAAATCAGTCCATGACCCATAGCCTACAGAAGAGATACCATGTTAGCAGGCATGAAAACAACATTCATCTCATTGACCCTCTCCATCAGGGCTCTTGGGTGACCAGGTAAATTGTCAGTGAACAGGAATATTTTGAAAGGAATCTTTAATTCTGAGCAGTAGATCTCAACTCTGGGCTTAAAATATTTAGTAAACCATGTTACAAACAGATGTTCTGTTATTCAAGGTTTATTGTTCCATTTATAGAGCACAGGCAGAGTAGATTTAACATAATTACTAAGGGTTCTAAGACTTTAAGAATGGTAAATAATCATTGGCTTCAACTTAAACTCACCAGCTGCATTCACCCCTAACAAGAGTCAGCCTGTCCTTTGAAGCCAGGCATTGACTTCTCCTCTCCAGCTATGAAAGTCCTAGATGGCATCTTCTTCCCATACAAGGCTGCTTCATTTACAATGAAAATCTGTTGGTTGGTGTAGCCACCTTCATGAACGGTCTCAGCTAGACCGTCTGGGGAACTTGCTCCAGCTTCTCCATCAGCACTTGCTGGCTCACCTTGCCCTTTGATGTCACTGAGATGGCTTCTTTCTTTAAACCTCATGAACCAACCTCTGCTAGCTTCCAACTTTTCTTCTGCAGCTTCCTCACCTCTGTTAGCTCTCATAGAATTGAGGAGAGTTAGGGCCTTGCTTTGGATTAGTTAGGCTTTGGCTTAAGGGAATATTGTAGCTAGCTTAATCTTCTACTCAGACCACTCAAACTTTCTCCCTCTCAGCAATAAGACTGCTTCACTTTCTTATCATTGATGTGTTCGCTGGAGTAGCACTTTTCATGTCCTTTAAGAACATTTCCTTTGCACTCACAACTTGACTGTGTGGCACAAGAGGCCGAGCTTTCAGGTTACCTGGGCTTTCGGCATGCCTTCCTCACTAAGCTTAATCATTTCTAGCTTTTGACCTAAAGTGAGGGATGTTCAACACTTCCTTTCACTTATTAAATGATCTGATTTCAATCTTGATATGTCTCAGGGAACAGGCAGGTCTGAGGAGAGGAGACACAGGGGACATCCAGTTGGTGGAGCAGTAAGAACACCACATTTATGGATTTTGGGTGTGTTCTGTGGCACCCCAAAACAATTACAATAGGAACAACAAAAATCACTGACCGCAGAACCATAACAAATACAATAATTATTAAGAAGTTTGAAATATTGAAAAAATTACCAAAATATGACACAGACACATGAAGTGAGCAAATGCTGTTGGAAAAATTGCTCAACACAGGGTTGCCACAAACCCTCATTTTGCAAAAAAAAAAAAAAAAATGCTACTGTGAAATACAATAAAGTGAAGCACAGCAAAACAAAGTATGCATATAGTTCTCTCTAAACTAATCTCTAAAATAGTTACATGTATAAAAATATCAATCATAGTTTTGCTTATCATGGGAGAAATCCAGAAACAAATATCTAAGTAAACTGTATTATATCCAGTCAATAAATTATGAGGTCATAAAAGTGATATTTATGAACATTATGTAATAACTTAAGTGCTTACGATTCCAAAAAAGGATTAAGAGAATGAAGACATTAAATTATATGCATTATATGATTGCAACATTATTTTCTAAATGATGTATATAAATAAGTCCAGAAAGAAACATGCTAAATATTATTAGTGACTGTATTAATGCGGTGGTTCTGAATCAAGTGAGGCATCTAAGAAATATTTTCAAAGAACTCCTGCTCAGGGTCTTTCCTCATAGATTCTGATGCATTAACTCCTCCAATAAAATGCAAATCCATGATTAAACAGTATGTTGTAAAGAAAACCTTAGGTTTATTTTTTTTAACTTTTTTTTAACATTTATTTATTTTTGAGACAGAGACAGCATAAATGGGGGAGAGGCAGAGAGAGAGGGAGACACAGAATCGGAAGCAGGCTCCAGGCTCTAAGCCATCAGCCCAGAGCACGACAAGGGGTTCGAACTCACGGACCATGAGATCGTGACCTGAGTTGAAGTCAGACGCTTAACCGACTGAGCCACCCAGGCGCCCCGAAAACCTTAGGTTTAATAGAAATAGTTACAACTGACTATTGAACAACATGGGTGTGAACTGTGCAGATCTACTTATATGTGGATTTTTTCAATATAGTACAGTACTATATATGTATTTTCTCTTCCCTTATGATTTGATTAATAACATCTTTTCCAGCTTACTATATTATAAGAATATGGTATATGATACATTTAGCATAAAAAATATGTGTCAATTGACTTATTACCAGTAAGGCTTCTGGTCAACAGAAAATTAGTAGTTAAGTTTTGAGGGAGTCAAAAAGCTATATGCAAAATTTTTATTCTACAGGAGAGTCAGCACCCTAATCTCCATGTTGTCCAATTGTCAACTGTATTTATTTCTTGTTCTCTATTTTTATATTTTATGTAAACTAATATGCATTGTACAACAAAAAAATAAATGTATAATAATTAAATCCATTAATAGCAGTAGTAGCAGCAGCAATATTTTATTAAACATTTGTTTCAGATATACTTTCTCCCTTAATCCTGAAAATAGTTTTATTGGATGGGCGCCTGACTCAGTTGAGCGTGCAACTGAACTTTGGTTCAGGTCATGATCCCAGTGTCGTGAGGTCTAGCCCCACATCCACCTCCACTGATCATGGATCCTGCTTAAGATTCTCTTTCTATCTCTGCCCCTGCCCTGCTCATGCACTCACTCATGCCCTCTCCCTCTAAAACAATTAATAAATAAAAATGTTAAAAATAATAATTTTATTGGATAAATGTTACTATTATGATTTCATCCATTGATGCAAGAGAAATTAGGTGACTTCCAAAGATCATGAAGGTGTAATTAGCATAGTCAGAATTCAAAGTCCTCCTTGCCTTGTATGTAATAAAATCAAAAGAGAACAAAATCATGTCCTGATTTCCCCAATCCTCAATTGTTAGGATGATTTGGGTGACTGGCTCTAGGTTTCTCTTCTTTTGTTTGTTATAGCAGTACTGAAAAGATACAGCCATACAACATATACTAAGATAGGGGAGATGCATTGTGACTGCCAAATATATGGAGGACAAGTGACCTCTTATTAGAGAATCAGTAGGAACTATCCTGTGCTTACCGTCTAAATGAAATTTAAAAATTTATCTTCTTTCACAATGTCTTAACACAATTCTGATATGGAGAGAATTCTCATTTTTACAGATTCTTAGCCACTAAAGAGGCTCTATAAAGTTCTTCTCGAAAATCTTTATGAAGATAAATATGTAAGTCATTAGAGGCTAGATATAAAAACAGTTTTCCTCATTGAAGAGACCAACTGCTTTGTCCTCAAGCCACCTCCTGCTAAAGTCACCCTAAGAAAGATTGAGAGAAAGACGAGGGATGGCTTGAATAGCTGAATTTGACTTTTTCATTTGAAGTTTGACAAATCTATGATCACGGTATGAAATCAAGTAGTTTTCAGTGAGAGAAGAAATTATTAAGCAAGATTACATGTGAGAAAAGATACAGTAAGTTAATTAGTAAGTTAATCATGTCTGAACATTAGATACTGAGCTTGGCAAACATTTGAACAGGGAATTTCCTTTCAACTACTAATGCTTATATGGTAATATATATTAAACACTAAATCAGTTTTAGAGTTTGGTTCAGATATTGCTACTAATTAGTTTTGGCTGATATTGAAGTATTTTGTATGCTCCATTTATAAAAGCACTGCTTGCCCATCTGTTCATAGGTTGAAAGTGATTAAAGGGTACTTATTTTGGCTGTTGTAAAAGCCAAATACTTTTTAAGCTGCAAATATGTGACAAAACCAGTTGAGGTTGCCAAGTTCAGAAATATATTAAAAGAGATTTGTGATGTTTCCTTCCCCCAATTCCTCTTCCAACCTGCATTATCAAAAAGTAAATATCACTGTTTTCCCGATTAGACTAGCATGCCTCTTTGTCCAAATGCTTTGCAATTTCGTTATAATTTTCACAATTTACCCTGATTTGGATCCTCTGCTACCAAGCTGTGTTGAGGGCTTTCGTTTCCTGTACGTGCAGCCTTGAAGTAGAAACATGTGATGCCCTCGTGCTCTGCATGCCAGATTTGAAAGCAATGTGGGTAACGAGTGAAATAAGTTTGTGGCCTCCTTTAATCCCCTACATGAGGTCTGTTCAGTTTGAAAACAATGCATTTAAATTCAGAGTGGGATTTTAAAAAACAAAGATTTTTAAGAACAGGGATGCACTACATTTCCATGAAAAATATAGTCTCAATACTATTTAAAATTTTTAAGTAATCTCGACACCCAATGTGGGGCCCGAACTCACGACCCCTAGATCAAGAGTCACATGCTTTTCTGACTGATACTGCCAGGCGCCCCTTGTCTTAATACTATTTAATACTTCATTTCCAAATCTTCCCAAGGGATTAGCGCTGCATATTTGTAAAACCTGTACACTTCAAAAATCAGACCAGGGTTTCGGGGACTTTTAAAAATAAGAGGCAATCTCCTGAAGTGGAAAATAACACCACTTTAATTCAGGAAAAATGTTTAGTTTCAATATCTGAATGAAATGCATTTTCTTTTGTTCTTTATACACTCCTTTTGTATTTTGATCATTCCTCATGATGTCAGCCTGCCAGATGCTCCCAAAACCAAGTCGCCTCTTATTTTTGGCTGTTCCCGGTAGCATAGCAATCTCTCAAAGTAGATCATATTAAAGGGTGGGGTCGACATTCTATCTGAAGTCTCTGTGGGTAGGCTCAGTCAGTTAAGCATCTGACTCAGCCTCAGGTCATGATCCCGCAGTCCATGGGTTCGAGTCCCACGTTGGGTTCTGTGCTGGCAGCTCAGAGCCTGGAACCTGCCTCGGATTCTGCGTCTCCCTCTCTCTCTGCCCCTCCTCTGCTCGTACTCTGTCTGTCTCTCTCTCAAAAATAAATAAATATTTAAAAGATTAAAGTTTCTGGGGGTATTTGCTTTAGTTTATTTACTACCTGAAGTTCTCTAACTAGTACCTATCCAGCAGTGCAAGTGATATAATGGGTTGGTAGGATTTTCTCTCCTTGACCCTAAAGAAATTCTCCCAGCCAATTTTGTCATATCTCGGGAAAGATGGATTTTATTATTACTGCTGCTGCTGCTTGGTATCAATTTATCAAAAGCTTTTCCTCAAAACAACTTGGAAATATATAAGTTCAAATTCAGTTCAAAAAAAAACCCACAATTATTCTTTCCCTCACATATAAACATTTTGGAGGAGCACTTATTTATTGTGAATTAAAATGAAATTGTCATTTTACATAGTAGAAAAACAAAAGTAGAAAGGAAATGTTATTTTTGTTCAAGTTTCATTGATTCTGATTTTATGGTCAAGGTAATCTATGATGCACTTTCAGAGAATTCTCTTTCATACAAACATTTAAAACTCCTTTTTATTGTGCCTACTCATTTTATTCATAGGACACTGAAAAAACCCTGAAGATGCCTGAAATGACTAGGAAGTTTATGCCAAAGGTGTAATAGGAGCTGATTTTTCTGTGGCACAGTGACCAGAATTGTCAATTTTTCATGAGCTTATCTAAAAAATAAGGAAAATGAGTTGTCTACCCTCCCAATACAGTAATTTGCTTATTTCTCTTGGGGTGACCCTCTGCTCCTGGCCCAAACTTTAGTCAGTCCTGGAGGAGAGTTGCCTCCACCCACTGCCATCTGTCTCTCTCATCTCTGCTCAAAAAGGGCAGACAATGAAGACTGGTGCCTGTTCATAGATTACTTGTCCCTAGAATAGAATTCAGGTGATTCTAAAATCATTTTCTGATATTACTCTCAATCTTTTAGCCCCAACCACGTATATGTTTTAGGGACTGTCATTTCTAGGAATTCAGAGACCCTCAGGCAGGCACAAAGAGTGATGGTCAGACAGTGGCAGGTCAAATTCTATTAGAAAGTCAGGAAACGTGGATGGTCTTCAGAGCAACCTGCAGGAGAGAGAGAGGGACTTCATAGCCCCCTTTCTCCTTGTTTCTGCCTCCGCACTCTCCCTCTGTGAGTTTTTCCATGAAAAACTAATTGAAAATCTGATTTTCCCTGCTTGAGATATTCATTTATTTTGCTTGTGGGCAGGATTACTGTGATTTAGAGATAGGAATTTATGTGTGTTTTTCCTCCCATGATTCTGCTTGTTGCTCCTCAGACATTTTTGTTCTGATTCCATGCAGGAATCACACCTTCACAGGGGCTTCCCTTTTAATCAGGCTCAGCCATTTTTCCCCCCAGGTACTGATTCTATGTAGTCAGTTTCTTCCTTGCTCACTGCTACATCCCTCAGCAGACACTGGTGGAATCAAGAATACCCATGCATATGAGAGACAAAGTAAACTCAAGACTTTTCTAATTTCTCAGCCACCTCTATTTCAAAGAAGAAAGCAGAAGTTCCCAATTCAGCTTCTAGCTTAAGCCAATATGCTCCAACTCCTTTTTACCAGAGAATCCAGCTATCAGAACGTGGTTCCTGTTTGGCCTGCCTACTGGTGTAATGTATTTCCATCCAATTGGACAAGATTGAAAAAACCAGATGGTGCTGACCTAATGATCCTTGGTGACTCTCACCGATGCTGGATTCTGGACACATTCAGAGATCGAAGCTGCCAATGGTCTACTGCCGACCTTGCTCCTGCTTGGGTGTATGGCTTTCTTGAGTAGAATCCTTACACAGGAATGTAAGTAATAAAAGGCACCAAAATTCCATAATTAACAACTAAGAGAAAGTTTCAAAACTGTTGGCAACAGTCATAAGCAGGGGGCCAAGAGTTCCTGAATATTCAGACCAAAGTAGACATTCTAAAAGCCAGGGAAAGCTAAGATAGGTGAAGGATCAGCACAAAGGACACACCAAGCACCATAAAATGATTTCAGGGAAAAGAAATAATTGAGGCAATTATCTGACCTATATTTAGCTACCTTTGTCCTCTTCTTACACTAGTGAGGAACAGGCCTGAGGAAGGCAGGCCTGGAATACTGGGAAACATTTGGCCAAATGATAATACTTGGCTTTAAGGTGTATGAGTTTTGAGATGGCAGCATTTCCCAGGAGACACAGTTCTCTGGTATCTTCCCAGATTTCTTCATATCACAAGATAATGGCGCTGGAGTACCATCAAGGTACTACTCTCTATTAACTTGATAACCCTAGCAGAAAGCAGTGAATTCATCCTAGGAATTGACAGAGCTGGAAGTTGAAGGGAACACTGGACATAGTCAAATACACCCTCTTGCTAGCTACTCAAAGTGTGATCTGAGGACCAGCAGCATTTGGCATGACTTGGGGTTTACTGGAAATGCAGTATCTCAGGCAATGCAATATCTCATTGGTTCTATGTTGCTCAATAAGAATGACCATCATACCAAAAAGGGCAGAACAAATACTCATAGAAGAGAACTCAAACTGGAAAGATTTCATAAACAAAACTGAAGCTCCTCTTAGTTAAATTTTCTGGGCTCAGACAAATAATTTTCCAGATTCATCTGTTGATCTGCTCTCTTTGAGAAACCGGACGATGAATGTGATATGAGAATCCTGGAGAACGGTAAATGTCTTCACTTTCAAAGAGGAAAGAATAAAAAAAAATATGTAAAGTATGGAGCAGTAAGTATGGACCAGATTTTATCAGTTACCAACTGAATGTTATATAATTAAAGTAGTAATGGTGCCAAGAGTCAGAATGTGTATAAAAAGAATGGCATGCCATCTTGAATTTTTTTTACTTTATTTTAATTTTATTATTATTTTTGTATTGTTTTGCTAGATTGCTATTATTTATGATGTTTCTGAATGTCAGGAAGGTAATTTTCAAGGTTCCCATAAAATCTTTGTCAACCAGGTAGAGAAATAATAGGCTGATTGGGTGGTCTTGTGTGTAGGGTGGATAGTATCATTACCAGCTGAGATAGGGAATATAAGAAAGAAGATTTGGAGAAGGGATACATAATTACTTCAGTTTTGAGAAATGGCTATCGGATATTACAGTAAAGATACTAATAAGTAGTAGAAATGGGGAAAAAAGCTACAAATAGCTAAAAAAAAAAAAGGGAAAAAATTCATTACAAGACAAAGACAAAATTAAAAAATTTAATTCATCCATTGAAAAAATATTCATTCATTCATTCATTCATTCATTCATTCATTCATTCATTGTAAGATGCTCTTCTAGCACTGAGGATATACTAGTAATTAAAACACAGAAAACTCTCTGTCCACATTGGGCTTATATTCTAGTGGGAAAGACAAACAGTAATCACAGTAAACAACTTAACTGCAGAGTATTTTAGAGGCAATATATGCTATGATAAAAAAAAACAAATAAAGTGGGAAGGCAATTAGGGAGTGATAGCAAGGGTGGAAGATAAAATTTCAAATGTGTGTCATGGCAGGTATAAGTTCTTGAAAAGGTAATATGTCAGCTAATTTTCTGAAGTAAATGTGACAAGGAGTTAAATCCAATGTTGAGATGTGACAGCTTTACTTGCAAAGCTATGCAATTGGTTGATATATATGATTATACAAAGAATTCCTCTCAGACCCATGGAGATGGTTAGGTACCTTTCCTCCATCATTGCAGTTACCACATTACTTTATAATTATCTCTGGGTCTATCACCCTTCTATACTCTGAATTCCCTGAGAGCAATGACTCTTCCTTGTGTGCTTGGAAATATTTAGTAGATGAAGAAAAGAAGAGCAGAAAAGAAAAGAAAGGAGAGATGAAAGGAGAACAAAATGGGGACAAATTAGAATACCTGATGTCTCAGAGTTTGCTTGTTTGGGGTTTTGTTTGTATTTCAGAATTTAAATTGCCCTTAAGAAATTGTCCACCAAAACTGACATAACGATGGGCTTCATGAATGGATCCACATTGTTGACAGTTTGGTCTCATTCTACCTGTGTAGATAAAATTATATCTGAAATATTGTTTTTTCCTAAACAACATACTTTATTTTTTTTAAGTTTATTTATTTGTTTTGAAGGGGGAGGGGCAGAGAGAGAGGGAGAAAGAATCTCCACACTGATAGTGTGGAGCCCAACATGGGGCTCTATCTCAAAACTGTGAGATCATGACCTGAGCCAAAATCAAGAGTAAGACGCTTAACGAACTGGGCCACCCAGGCTCCTCCACACATCTTTTCATGCTAAGCAAGATACTTTAAAAAGGATACTTTTGAGTATGGTGAGCACCTGTTCCTTTCCTCTATTTTATACCTCCTTGACTTTTATAGAACTGCACTTCCTCCAGTCCACTCATGTGACTTCAACATGATTTGTCTAGGGTTGATTGTGTCATCCACACTGAAAGGTCAGCCAGAATAATTTGGGGTGGGGGGGGCAGTTAGTGGGTGTGGATGTGTGAAACAGACCATTATTTTTGGTAAGAGCAGGAAGTAAGTCAATTGCAAATAGCTGGAAGCCAGCCATTTTCCTTAACACATGGAGAAAAAGTCTTTAGTAAGAGGTATTAAAGCCAAGCAGGAGCAAGCAGAGATTTTAAATGAATGAAGAGAGTACATCTTGAAGACATTACATTTGACCTCTGAACAACACGGGGGTTATAGGCACTGACCCCTTGTGCAATAAAAAATTACATATAACTTTTGACACCCCCCAAAAAACTTAATAGCCTGTTGACCGAAGGCCTTTCTGATAACATACACATATTTTGTACATGTATCATATACTGTATTCTTATAATGAAGTAAGCTAAAGAAAAGAAAATGTTACTAAGAAAATCATAAGGAAGAAAAAATAGACTTACAGTACTATATTGTAAAAAATCCTCATATAAGTGGACCCTTGCAGTCCAAACCCATATTGTTCAAGGGCCAACTGTACTTGAGTCTGTTGAACCAGTTAAACCTGAGATGTTAAAAAGATACAAAGAGCAGATGCCCACCTTACTCTACACTCTTTGAATCTCCATTTACATGGACATACAGATTTAAGTATCATTTTGCTTAAACTAAGTTGAATTACCATTCTAATATGTTGTAAAACCATTATATATATATATATATATATATATATGTATATATATATATATACATATATACATATATATATCCCTTAAAACCATCATATAAATACACACACACACACACACACACACACAAACTTAGGGGCTTAATATAAAAAGAGAAGACTAGTAACTAGGGCAGTGCCTTCAAGAAGATAAAGTCAGGACCAACGGGTACGAGTTCAAGGGGGATAGGTGGTGAGCTTTATACAGAGAACTGTCTGAAGAATCTGAAAAGTCCTTACATTAAATGAGATGCCACTTGAACAGAAACATTATGAATCCCTGGAGTTTTCATGTAGAGGCTATGTGGGTACTGTATTATAAAAATGCACGCTTTGGATAGACGGTTTCAGTAGAAAACATCTAAGGTTCCTGAAACTCTGGGATTCTATTAGTCTCCAAAGACAAAACACACAAGTGGAAGTACCATTGGGGAAACATTATTCCCCATAAATATTATTCCCCATAAATTTATTTTCATAATTTCTTAGGCTGAGTATTGCCCCAGATAAAGAACCGTTCATGGAAGATACTAACCATAAACAAGCTAATGTTACATTATTAGGCAACAAAATTTCAAGAAGAGATCAAAGGCAAGTTATCAGTTGGTAAATTATAAAAATTGTGTTGAGATAAAATAAGAGAACCTGACCCTGTCTAGGAAAAAATGGTAATGCACAAATATAGTAATTTCAAAGGAAACACTCAACAACCCACCTAAATTTCCTGACTCTGAAATGTGAATTTCATACTTACATATGGCAACAAATGTACTATATTTTTTAATATCAAAAAAGGAAAAATTGAGGATAGTGCAATTTTACTTTTCAGTGACATATTGGTTATTCATGTCTTGTTACTATTATCCTTTTGGTTCCAGTATACTATAAAATAGTAAGGAGAAAGTATGTAATTATTCCACATCTACATATTTACATGACCTATCTGGACACTTAAAATTCTAAAGAATAAAAAAAAAAGGAACTTCAGGTTTCCAAAATGGTATACTTTTTTCATAGATGATATATTCAAATAACATTTTCATCATCCAAAATTGAAACAAATACTAAAAAGGTGAAAAGTGATGACCAGCCTCTGAACTTATTACAACTAGAAGGCTAGTATTATGAATCAACAATAGAATGTTTTTCCTCTATGAATTAAAGATCCATCAACTGCTCTGTTCTATACTTGCAAATCAGTCAGTCATTAAAAAAAAAAACCAATTAAGTGCTTTAGAAATTCAACAAAAGGAAAATTGATCACGGAGGTCATATGAATTTGCAAGGGATTAACAGCTCACTGCAGAAAGACATCAAAAGAAAATAAGAGTCTTATTCATGGAATATAATAGTTTATCTGAAGGAAAAAGATTTTTGCCATATGGCTAGAGGTACTAAACAAGTTCGAGTAGACTCAAAGAAGATTGTTTATTTATATAAAGAAAATCTTTCTCACAGAAAATAAAAGTACAGTGTCATCGCAATAGTACAATAGATTACAATCAATAAAGCTCCTGGCTCACAGTTTTTGCTTAGATCTTGAGAATGGACTCTGTGTGTGCTGATGCATTATTTCCCTTGACCTAATAATATAAACTGCATTTGATACTTTACATTAAAAATACTATATAAAAATAAGAGAAAAATGGGCTAGGTATAAAGAAGTTAATGAACAGATTTTTTAAAAGATGATGCTAGGAGAAGATAAGATCTTACTTTATTGCAAATATCAATCTTTACCTTTATTGAGGTAAAAAGAATAAATATATATACATAATTCATGTACACATTACCTTTTTTACACTAAAAATTAAGAGTTACATCTATTTGTCTTTACTTCTTTCTGGTTTAGAAAACTTATAATTGGTATTTTACTTTAAAAAACAATAAAATTCACAAAAATGTTCCTTTGACAATTCTAAATGAACTGAAATCAGTTGGCTTTCTTTGAAATGCTTCACTTAAACTTTCCTTAATAATGGTTTCAGGCTTTCTCAACCATGCTTAAATCTTATGGATTTCTAATAATCTGAAACCTGTGGAATTTTAACAATTTCAAAATTTATTATTTAAATTGAAATACTGAAGTAGAAATTATTCAGAAACAAACGTTATAAATGCTCATCTATGAAAATTATATTCTAAAAATGTTGAGCAAGGGTGTATATGAAAAAAATGTTTACACCAGAATTAGAAAATTAAGGCAATAAGATCACCTCTTTCTCATAAAAATACACCAATGTATATATTTAAGAACCCAAAAATAAAAGCAACCAGCCACTGTTTGGAGTCTGCAACCTGCAAAATTCAACCTAAATGTACTGGATTTGAGGACTACAGCTCTTTGTTTAATAATAACGCTAATGAAAAGTCTTCTGTACATCTGTACAGATATTTGTACAGGCAAATGTACCTAAGCACTACTATGCCATCTTTTCTTCTCCTAAATTTTGAGATCTTGATAGCTGAAAAAACAGGGAGATAAAAGAAAAAGATAGGAACTTGAAAACCTGTCTCTTAAGTTTATGATCATTGAAGACTAGGACAGAAATCATGATGACTCTGCCTTTTGAACCATCATTTACCTACGGAAGGGCAACAGGTTCCATTCCCCCCCACCAAGAACAGGAGTGGGTACAACAATTTGCCGTAATTCCAAATCAAGTGCAGCAACTCCATTTTTCATTTGCTTAACTTCCTAGCCCCACCTTTTAGCAGACAAGAGACTGTCTCCTTAAAAAATAATGCTCAGTTAGCACACAAACCAGTTCTATTTGCCAAATGTAGAGGGTTCCTGCAAAGCTTGTGGGTATGTGTAAATGAATTCCATTATCTTTTCTTTTTTTTCTATAACTAAGAAGAGGGGGTGGGGAGCAAACTGTCTTGTATTTACTGTAGCCTGATAGTGGTAATATATGTGTGACATATATTTACCCTTGAAATGCAAATGTGCTTTAGAAATTGGCCAGTACCCCATTGAAGTTGACTGATGACTGACAGAAGGTTATAATACACCCTGCCTCATGCAGGCTGTAAGGAAACCTTGAGCTGAAAATATATGGGAAATTCCTTTCTAACAAGAAAAATCATTCAGGTCAAGGTTATAAGGTCTCAACATTTGGATTTTAAAGTTTTCTGGAATTTCTATGACAGAAATGGTGTGGGATTTCAGGTAAACAAGAAAATATTAATATTGTTTCACTAAGATATTTTCAATGAAATTGTCTGCATGTTTTGTATTTACAGTTTTATATTGTTCACCACGTTATTTTCACATTGCTTCCTTCTCCCTGGGATTCTATTCTAGTGACACTTTTTAATCACTAGAGCCACTCTAAGATTTGCTAATTCAATAAGTACAGTTTCAGTCTACATTTCTTCAGTGAGCATCAGAAAGACAGTTAAAATTTAATATCACAAATGGTATAAAGCAGCATGACTGGTAAGAATATTGAGGGAGGTGCCTGAGTGGTTCAGTCAGTTGAACATCTGACTCTCCATTTCGGCTCGGGTCATGATCTCACAGTTTGTGGGATAGAACCCCATGTCAGGCTTTGCACTGAAAGTGCACAGCCTGCTTGGGATTCTCTCTCTCCCCCTCTCTCTGCCCCTCCCCCCTCTCTCAAAATAAATAAACATTAAAAACAAAAACAAAAAAAAGAATACTGAGAATTAAGGGTTGGATCGTAGTCAACAGTTCTGTTTTTTTTTTTTTTTACTTTTGTGACCTTGAAGAAGTTACTTAATCTTTTTGAATCTCAGTTTTCTCAACTACAAATTAAAAGGATTAAATCAAAAGACCTCTAAACTTCCCTTTAGACATCATTCTCTAAAATGTTTAAGATTTCCCTGCAAAAATAAGCTATATATCCCTGCAAAACTTTGCCACACCTCTTTATGCCTGCAACAGATGGTAGACTGTACAGGAAAATGTTTAGCATCCAGATTAGCTGGCTGGCTCCAGTAAAATAACTATAATAAACACTCATCTTTCAGACTGTACAATTTTTTAATCATTGAAAGGGCTGGCCTGGATTTTAATTTAGTGACACCTATGAGGAAAAAAAACCGACTTCCTGGTCAAACTAATCAGGTAGAGAATATTTATAGGAAAAAGACATAATATCAGCTGGTTTATCACCATTAAATTGTTATAAAAAATAGCTTTCTTTTCTTTAAAGCAAGTTTTTTTGGGGGAAAGGTTTTTTATAACAAATTAAATTTCTTTACTAGACATGAGTCATCCAAGTTTTCTATCTATTCTTGTTTCAGTTTTGGCATGCTATCTTTTTTTCAAAGAATTTGTCCTTTAATCTTTGTTGTTTTGCACATAGTAGGCATGAAGTCATTCACATCCCTTTATTTTTAATATTGGCATTTGTGTTTTAACTCTTCTTTTTCTTAATAAGTTTTGTAACGACCTTACAAAATTTATTATTGTTTTCAAAGAATCAACTTTTGGATTTGTTAATTTGCTATATTGTTTCTGTTATTTATTTCATTGCTTTCTTATTTCTATAATGAATGTTAAATGTGCACTTAAAAAGAATGTATATTGCACAGTTGTTGAATGTAGTCTTGTACAAATGTCAATTAGGTCAAATTAGTTGGTAGCTTGTTCAAATCTGCGATAACACTATTTATTCTTTTGACCAATTTTCCTATTACTAAAAGAGGCATGGGAAAAACTTCCAGGCATACTTATGAAGTTGTCCATTTTACTCTTTAATCCTGTCAATGTTTGCTTTATTTACATTGAACCTATTACTAAGGCATACACATTTAGGATTATTATCTAATTCTGAAAATTGACCCTTTTACAATTATGAAGTGTCCTCTTTATCTCTGGAAATAGTCCTTGAAGAGTACTTTGATGTTAATATGACCACTCTAGCACTCTTCTGCTAGCTTTTGTTCATTGTTTTATCTTTTTCTATCCTTTTACTTCCAATTAATGTCTTTACATTCATGTTTTAGAGAGAGCTGAGAATTGTTCTTGCTTTTTTATCCATCCTGAGAAGCTCTTTCATTTACATATAATGTTTACATTGTATATTTAATATAAATGTTGCTACAGTTGGGTTTAAGTCTATTTTGTATTTGTTTTTTATTCACTCAATATGTTCCCCTTTGCTGTCTTCTTTTAGTATTCCATTTAGTTTTAGTATTCCATTTCAGTTTCTGCAGTATCTTTTAGGTTGCCTTTTTGTATTAGTGGTTGCTCTAGGAATTGTAATATGCATTCTTAATTACCACACTCTGTTTACAATTAATACTGCTATACATAAAATGAAAGAAACTTGCAAAAGAATAGCTCCATTTCTGTTGCTATTATTGTCACACATATTTGTATCTACCTAACTTATAAGTAACATAATAATGTTATAATTTTGCCTTAAATGGTCAATTTTAAAGAAATTTTAAAAAATTATTCTTTTAAACTGATCAACATATATTTTCTATTTTCAATGTTCTTTATTTCTTCTTGTAGATTAAAGTTCCCATCAGATGTCATTTCCTTTCGGCATGAAGAACTTTCTTTAAAATTTGTGAAGGGCATATCATCTGGTAATAAATTCTCATTTCTTTAATTTAACTGCAAATTGCTTTTTCAGCTTGAATGTTGTGTGATAGTTTCATTAGATATAAAATTATCAGTTGATAGTTTTTTTTGTCTTTCAGAACTTTATATAATTTCATTGCCTTCTGTCCTCCATCATTTCTGATGAGAAGACATCCATCATTCTTAAAATTGTAACTTTCCTTATAATATACATTTCCCACAGCTCCCTGCTTATTTCCAAAGTTTTTCCTTTGCCTTTGATTCTCAACTCTGACTATGCTTGTCTTCAGGGGGGTTTTCTTGTATTTATCTTACTTATATTTGATGATCTTGGATATGTAAAGATGTTTTTCATTAAATTTAGGAAAAATTCAGCCATTATTACTTCAACTGTTTTTTTTTTCTGCCTCTTTTTATTTCTCTTCTCCTTCTGAGACTCCAATTCATATATAGTAGTCCATTTGATATTAGATTATAGGTCAGTCAGGTTTTGTTCATTTTGTTTCTCCATTATGGTTTACTTTGCTTCAGATTAGTTTCTATTGATCTATAAGTTTACTGACCTTTTCTACTGCATTTTCCAACATGCTGTTAAACCTACTCAATTGTATTTTCATATCAATACCATATTTCTCACTTTCAGAATTTTTATTTGATTATTTTGTAGTTTCTATTTCTGCACTGGCATTGTCTATTATTTTTTTTAATATGAAACTTATCATCAAATTGGTTTCCATACAACACTCAGCGCTCATCCCAACAGGTGCCCTCCTCAATGTCCATCACATACTTTCCCCTCCCTCCCACCCACCGTCAAACCTCAGTTTGTTCTGTTTTTAAGAGTCCCTTATGGTTTGCCTCCTTCCCTCTCTGTAACTTTTTTTTCCCTTCCCCTCCCCCATGGTCTTCTGTTAAGTTTCTCAGGATCCACATAAGAGTGAAAACATACGGTATCTGTCTTTCTCTGCCTGACTTATTTCATTTAGCATAATACCTTCCAGTTCCATCCATGTTGCTGCAAATGGCATGATTTCATCTTTCTCATTGCCAAGTAGTATTCCATCGTATATATAAACCACATCTTCTTTATCCATTCATCAGTTGATGGACATTTAGGCTCTTTCCATAATTTGGCTATTGTTGAAAGTGCTGCTGTAAACATTGGGGTACAAATGCCCCTATGCATCAACACTCCTGTATCTCTTAGGTAAATTCCTAGCAGTGCTATTGCTGGGTCATAGGGTAGATCTATTTTTAATTTTTTGAGGAACCTCCACACCGTTTTCCAGAGCAGCTGCACCAGTTTGCATTTCCACCAACAGTGCAAGAGGGTTCCCGTTTCTCCACATCCTCACCAGCATCTATAGTCTCCTGATTTGTTCATTTTAGCCACTCTGACTGGCGTGAGGTGGTATCTCCGTGTGGTTTGGATTTGTATTTCCCTGATGAGGAGTGACACCGAGCATCTTTTCATGTGCCTGTTGGCCATCTGGATGTCTTCTTTAGAGAAGTGTCTATGTTTTCTGCCCATTTCTTCACTGGGTTATTTGTTTTTCGGGTGTGGAGTTTGGTGAGCTCTTTATAGATTTTGGATACTAGCCCTTTGTCCGATACGTCATTTGCAAATACCTTTTCCCATTCTGTTGGTTGCCTTTTAGTTTTGTTGATTGTTTCCTTTGCAGTGCAGAAGGTTTTCATCTTCATGAAGTTCCAATAGTTCATTTTTGCTTTATATCCCTTGCCTTTGGGGATGTGTCAAGTAAGAAATTGCTACAGCTGGAATCAGAGAGATTTTTTCCTGCTTTGTCCTCTAAAGTTTTGATGGTTTCCTGTTGCAGGGAGTATGGCTGGAATCGCAAAAGATGAGTCCACAAACAAAGTGCAGTTAAGTGAAGGTCCTCATACCCGAGTGGGAATGAGGCCCTGACTCCAGAATGAAGCTTCTTTTTATTAGGATAATTGCTAAAGACTACGTGCATAAAGTCAGCTAAGCAAGTGTGTTAATCAACCTAATTTAGCTTTTCAAGGTTGAATTTCAAGTTAATTGGTTTCTATCACACTAGGAAGGGTCAGGTGTGAAGGAGGAACCAGCCTTGGAAAATGTTAATGGCTCTAGGCATTCCTTACAAGCCGCAGCCTTGTTCAGCTGTGTAAAAATGTCCTAAGGCCTTGCACCTTCTCCAGCCCTTCCATTTTGAACCCTTTTCCTTTGATGCTTCTCTCCTGCATCTCCCACAGTTTCCTGTCTCATATTCAGGTCCTTCATCCATTTTGAGTTTATTTTTGTGAATGGTGTACGAAAGTGGTCTAGTTTCATTCTTCTCCATGTTGCTGTCCAGCGCTCCCAGCACCAGTTGTTAATGAGACTGTCTTTTTTCCTTGGATACTCTTTCCTGCTGTGTCAAAGATTAGTTGGCCATACTTTTGTGGGTCAAATTCTGGAGTCTCTATTCTATTCCATTGGTCTATGTATCTGTTTTTGTGCCAATACTGTGCTGTCTTGATGATTACAGCTTTGTAGCAGAGGCTACAGTCTGAGATTGTGATGCCTCCCATTTTGGTTTTTTTATTCAATATTTCTTTAGCTATTCAGAGTCTTTTGTGGTTCTATAAAAATTTAGTATTGTTTGTTCCAGCTTCAAGAAGAAAGCTGGTGCAATTTTGATTGGGATTGCATTGAATGTGTAGATAGCTTTGGGTAGTATTGACATTTTGACAATATTTATTCTTCCAATCCATGAGCACGGGATGTTTTTCCATTTCTTTATATCTTCTTCAATTTCCTTCATAAGCTTTCTATAGTTTTCAGCATACAGATCTTTTACATCTTTGATTAGGTTTATTCCTAGGTATTTTATGCTTCTTGGTGCAATTGTGAATGGGATCACTTTCTTTATTTGTCTTTCTGTTGCCTCATTGTTAGTGTATAAGAATGCAACTGATTTCTGTACATTGATTTTGTATCTTGAGACTTTGCTGAATTCATGTATCAGTTCTAGCAGACTTTTGGTGGAGTCTATTGGGTTTTCCATGTATACTATCATGTCATCTGCATGTCGTGTTCCTGATCTCAGGGGGAAAGCTCTTAGTTTTTCTGCATTGAGGATGATATTACCTGTTGGCTTTACATAAATGGTTTCTATAATGTTTAAGTATGTTCCTTCTATCCTGACGTTCTCGAGGGTTTTATTAAGAAAGGATGCTGAATTTTGTCAAATGCTTTTTTCTGCATCAATTGACAGGACCATATGGTTCTTATCTTTTCTTTTATAAATGTGATGTATCACGTTGATTGATTTGCGAATGTTGAACCAGCCCTGCAGCCCAGGAATGAATCCCACTTGATCATGGTGAATAATTCTTCTTATATGCTGTTGAATTCGATTTGCTAGTATCTTGTTGAGAATTTTTGCACCCATAGTCATCAGGGATATTGGCCTATAGTTCTCTTTTTTTGCTGGGTCTCTGTCTGGTTTAGGAATCAAAGTAATGCTGGCTTCATAGAATGAGTCTGGAAGTTTTCCTTCCCTTTCTATTTTTTGGAACAGCTGGAGAAGGATAGGTATTATCTCTGCTTTAAATGTCTGGTAGAATTCCCCAGGGAAGCCATCTGGTCCTGGACTCTTATTTGTTGGGAGATTTCTGATAACTGATTCCATTTCTTTGCTGGTTATGGGTCTGTTCAAGTTTTCTATTTCTTCCTGTTTGAGTTTTGGAAGAGTGTGGGTGCTTCGGAATTTGTCCATTTCTTCCAGGTTGTCCAGTTTGTTGGCATGTAATTTTTCATAGTATTCCCTGATAATTGCTTATATTTCTGAGGGATTGGTTGTAATAATTCCATTTTCATTCAAGACTTTATCTATTTGGGTCCTCTCCCTTTTCTTTTTGAGAAGCCTGGCTAGAGGTTTATCAATTTTGTTTATTTTTTCAAAAAGCCAACTCTTGGTTTCATTGATTAGCTCTACAGTTTTTTTTTAGATTCTATATTGTTTATTTCTGCTCTGATCTTTATTATTTCTCTTCTTCTGCTGGGTTTGGGGTGTCTTTGCTGTTCTGCTTCTATTTCCTTTAGGTGTGATGTTAGATTTTGTATTGGGGATTTTTCTTGTTTCTTGGGATAGGCCTGGATGGCAATGTATTTTCCTCTCAGGACTGCCTTCACTGCATCCCAAAGCGTTTGGATTGTTGTGTTTTCATTTTCATTTGTTTCCATATATTTTTAAATTTCTTCTCTAATTGCCTGGTTGACCCATCCATTCTTGAGTAGAATGTTCTTTAACCTCCATGCTTTTGGAGGTTTTCCAGACTTTTCCTGTGGTTGATTTCAAGCTTCATAGCATTCTGGTCTGAAAGTGTGCATGGTATGATCTCAATTCTTTTATACTTATGAAGGGCTGTTTTGTGACCCAGTATGTGATCTATGTTGGAGAATGTTCCATGTGCACTCGAAAAGAAAGTATATTCTGTTGTTTTGGGATACAGAGTTCTAAATATATCTGTCAAGTACCTCTGATACAATATATCATTCAGGGCCCTTGTTTCCTGTTTATTCTCTGTCTAGATGTTCTATCCATTGTTGTAAGTGGAGTGTTAAAGTTTCTTGCAATTACCACATTCTTATCAATAAGGTTGCTTATGTTTGTAATTGTTTTATATATTTGGGGGTTCCCATATTCGGTGCATAGACATAATTGTTAGCTCTTCCTGATGGGTAGACCCTGTAATTATTACAAAATGCCCTTCTTCATATCTTGTTACAGCCTTTAATTTAAAGTCTAGTTTGTTGGATATAAGTAAAACTCCAGCTTTCTTTTGACCTCCAGTAGCATGATAGATAGTTCTCCATCCCCTCACTTTCAATCTGAAAGTGTCGTCTGGTCTAAACTGAGTCTCTTGTAGACAGCAAATAGATGAGTCTTGTTTTTTTATCTATTCTGATACCCTATGTCTTTTGGTTGGAGCATTTAGTCAATTTACATTCAATGTTATTATTGAAAGATATGGGTTTAGAATCATTGTGATGTCTGTAGGTTTCATGCTTGTAGTGGTGTCTCTGGTACTTTGTGGTCCTTGCAGCATTTCACTCACAGAATCCACCTTAGGATCTCTTGTAGGGCTGGTTTAGTGGTGATGAATTCCTTCAGTTTTTGTTTGTTTGGGAAAACCTTTATCTCTCCTTCCATTCTGAATGACAGTCTTGCTGGATACAGGATTCTTGGTTGCATTTTTTGTTGTTGTTGTTCATCACATTGAAGATTTCCTGTGATTCCTTTCTGGCCTGCCAGGTTTTAGTAGATAGGTCTGCTACTACCCTTATATGTCTACCTTTGTATGTTAGGGCCTGTTTATCCCTAGCTGCTTTCAGAATTCTCTTTTTATCCTTGTATTTTGCCAGTTTCACTATGATATGTCCTGCAGAAGATCGATGCAAGTTACATCTGAAGGGAGTTCTCTGTGCCTCTTGGATTTCAATGCCTGTTTCCTTCCCCAGATCAGGGAAGTTCTTAGCTATAATTTGTTCATGTACACTTTATGCCCCTTTCTCTCTCTTCTTCTTCTGGAATTGCTATGATACAAAATTTGTTCTGTTTGATTACATCACTTAGTTCTCTAATTCCCCCCTCATACTCCTGGATTTTTTTCTCTTTCTCTCATCTTCCTCTTTTTCCATAATTTTATCTTCTAATTCACCTATCCTTCCTTTGCCTCTTCAATCCATGCTATGGCTGCCTACATTTTCTTTTCACCTCATTTATAGAATTTTTTAATTCATCAAGACTGTTTTTTAGTCCCTTGATCTCTGTAGCAATAGATTCTCTGCTGTCTTCTATGCTCTTTTAAACCCCAGCGATTAATTTTATGACTATTGTTCTAAATTCTTGTTCCATTATATTGCTTAAATCGGTTTTGACCAATTCATTAGCTGTCGCTACTTCCTGGAGTTTCTTTTGAGGAGAATTCTTCTGTTTCGTCATTTTGGCTAGTTTTCTGTCCCTTATGTGTTTTAAAAGCTTGTGTGCTCTGCACCTGCAAGCACTGTTATGTTAAAGTAGGATTATACACGGTCCAGGGCCTGGCCCTTCAAGAGGTGTTTTTTTCGGGGATTGTTACTTGCTCTCTGTTGTGACTTTGGTTATTTTATTACCCTGCTCATAGTAATATTTTGTACCCTCCACTAGGTGTGCTTTGATTTATTCCTTGGAGTAGCCCTGTAGAGGAAAACAGACAAACAGGAGACAAAAACATGCAAGCACACAAACAAAAAATACAAACAAATAAACAAAAACAAAAACTTAAAGACTAAAAACAAAAAAACCATATAAACACTGACTACAAGTAAAGAAGAGGGTGAAGGTGATGCTTATGGAAGAGCACATACAAAGAGAGAAATGACAAGGGGGGTGGGGGGGAAATAAACGATGATTAGCCAGAGAGACTAAAAGGCTTAATCCAGAGGGAGGAAAATAAAGAAGGAGGCGGGGAAAATGAAAGGAAGATAAAATTGCCCAGAGAAGCTATATGGCTTGATTATTCCAGAGAGAGAGAAAGGAGTGTAAAGAAGGAGGTGTAGAACATGTATGAAGACAATGGATTAAATATATCTGTTTAGATAGACCAATAACCAAAGTAACCAGCCTAGGGGAGGGAAGAGATAAGGAGGAAAAATGGGGGAGAGGGGGTTAGAATATATCTATATATCCAGAATTGACCTAGAGTTAATCCAGGCAATGCTGAATCACTTGTCGGGAGGGGCTATCTGCAGGGTCTGTGCTGCTCTGGTGGATACACAGTTACCCAGTGCAAGGGCATGTGTATTGGCGAAATCTGAACCCACCTCCACTATGGGCCCTGGGCGTGATCCCTGAGGCCCCACCTCGGTGGTGGTGGTGGTAGGGTGGGGGGGGATGGTGATTCCCCCAGTCTCTTCTCCACGGAGCCAGACTCAGTGGACTCCATTTGAGTCATCCTCAATGTGTCGTGGGTGCAGACAGGGCGGTCCTTTTCACTCCACCAACTGCCCTGACCCTGCGTTTGGCTAGGATTCAAAGTCCCACTCTGTGCGCTCTGGCACTGGGGAAGCACCTCTCTGTGCAGCGATATGAGGTCCCAGCTGGCTTTGTCTGTGCCACCGCATTTCAGGGAGGACCGACTTCTCCTATTGCAAACTGAGAGCTGCTGCCCTCGCCGCAAGCCCCCAGGGTGGTGCACACAGGCAGGCTTTGTCTTTTCCCACAGCACTCCAGGCAAACGGCCGCCTTATACTCCTGCAGACTGTGCCCTCCACCCAGCCACTGTGCCCAGGGGTGGCAGATGCAGGCAGGTTTTGTACTATCGCACAGCCCTCCAGGGAGGGAACCACTTTCTCCAGCTGCATACTGAGCCTATGACTTACCACCACACCCAGGCCTGGCTCCCTTCCTCCCCAGGTGCGGGAACAGGGGTCAGCCCCTGTCTGAAGAAAGCCCCACAGTTAGCGACCGGATCCCTCTCAGTCTCAGTCTGCGGTCTTTCTCCTGTCCAGCTGTGGTCCTGCACGCCCCTAGCCACTCTTTCTCTTCCCTTTGTCCATCTGCAGAAGGGAGTCCCTCCCCTCCGTGACCACGCAGCCTTTTTTTTATCTTCCCAGTTGGTAGTTACCCACCTATTTTTTTTCCAGCTTTCCCATTTTCTTTCTAGTAGATTCAGTCTCTTTTCCTCCCAGGCTCTGGTGTTCAAAGTCCTTTGGCTTCTATATTTCCTTGTTTGAGAGGCGCTGGATGTATGGATCCCTCTACTGCTCCACCATGTTGGCCCTCTCCCCGCTGGCATTCTCTATTATTATGAACATCTTTTCCTTTAAGTTCTTGAACATTAACAATAGCTACCTTAAAGCTCTTTGCCCATTAATTCAACATCTGGGATATCTTTTTCTTTGATGTAAATCATATTTTCCTGTTTCTTCATGTCTAGTATTTTATTTGTTGTATACTAAACATTTTACATTATACAGATTCTGAATTGTTACTGTCCTTGACAGAATGTTGGGTTTGTGTGTTTTTTTTTCATTCTATTTGGTGGCCAAATTACTAGTTTATCATCTTGAACTTGTCAAGGCTTGATTTTACACTTTCATTAGGGCAAATCAATTTGTTTTGTCCTTAGTACTTAGGTGAATCCTTTAGTCCTAAGACACAGTTTCCACTCCTTAGGTTTTTGCCTTCTAAGATTTCTATGGAAAGAATGAGGTGCTCACTAACTCCCCATCACTCAATGGGACTTAAACTCCAATTTTTAACTACTTCCATTGTGAACAGCAAGGAAAAGTATGCCTAGGCTTTAAGTTCCATCGATGTAAAGAGTCTATCTTGTTCACGCTGTCTTTAGCACATAAAATATCAAGTGTTTAATATTTGTTGTTAAATGAATAAACTATAAAAGACTGAAATAAAATTTTCTCAAAAAAACAAAATACAAATCTGTTTTTCCTTTACCTCTGGACATTGTTCACTTATGCAATTGTATTTACTGGGTTCAGCTATATTCCAGAGATTATGTGAGGAGCTTTAAATAAAAGTGCAAACAGAATCAACAATCCTTGCCTTAACAGAGGTTGAAATTTTAGTCAGAGATCATTCTGGCACAATTTATAGTATCATAGCTATGTGTCTATAATTAAAGAACCTAGGTTTGAATCTAGCTCTATTGTCAACTAGCTGGATGACCCTAAATGAGATATTCAACCTCACTTTTCTCATCCATAAAATGGTGATAACAAAAATACTTACTTCATTGTGTTCTTAAATAGGAGTTATATGAAAGTACAAAGTCAAGTACATAATAAGTCCAGACTGAGTGCTATGGCTAAACTTATTATAAGACTAGGTCTCCAGTAATATCCAATCTTAAACTGGACAGCTGTTAACTGAATATTTAAAATTTTTTTAATGTTTCTTTATTTTTAAGAGAGACAGAGACAGAATGTGAGTGGGTTGGGGCAGAGAGAGAGGGAGGCACAGAATCTGAAGCAGGCTCCAGGCTCCGAGCTGTCAGCACAGAGCCTGACGCAGGGCTTGAACTCACAAGCTGTGAGATCATGACGTAAGCTGAAGTCGGACATTCAACCGACTGAGCCACCCAGGCACCCCTGTTTACTGAATATTTAAATAATTGCATTGCATTTTTCATAGCCATATTTGGCCTAGATTTTCCATAAGTGCAATTCCATAGTACTTGAAACTTAGAGTCAGATATATTTTGGAAATCATATTTTTTTTAAATTTTAGGAAATCAATATAGTATATTTACCATATATTATGTAACACTCAAGCAGGGTCTAAGGCAGTGTCCTGATACAAAACACATCAATATTAATTAGCCAATGTAATTAATGTTAATATGTAGGCAAAATGTGAATATCCACATAAAATAGGAAAAGTAAAAACTGAATAATCATAATCACTTGTCACTTGAGGTCAGGTTTTTGACACCAAGTAATTTTAGTACCACCTTAAGTGACATCAACTTTCAGTTTCTGGAGCTTTCTGAATTTTGGAATTATGGAGGAGGAATTATGGACCTTGTAGAGCCACATATTTTGAGCAAATGAGAAGAGGAATGAAGAAGGATATAAAGTAGAAGAAGGTAGCCTGATTAATATATTTAAATAAACTTGTATTTACTGGAGGCTTAGAGTTCCAAACTGGTAGCTTCTGACAAACTTCAGTCTCCAAGGTGTACCCCTGTACTATATGCATCTGGATGCCCTGGCACAGTGCTTTGCACCTCATTAGTCCTAAATAATATTTGGTGGGTTAATGAAGGAATGTATTACCAGTAAATAAGAAAGCACAAGTGTGAAACTTCCCTTTCTGAGAGCGTTCACGGTTACCTTTCCACAATCCATTCTTTCCCTCACACTGTCCAATGTATCTCATAAAATCAATAGTTTTTCACAAGTTTGTTAACAAATTTGATACATATAACAGCAGAGAAATCTTAACACTCTCTCAGAGTCATTGAAAGACATGCTTTTACCATAGTGAATTATAGTACCCTGTTTCTAATAAACAAAACAGATGAAACATCATATACTATTGTTTACACTAATTTTCTCAGCTACTACACAGTAAGCTTCAGCCTGGTCTACTGAATGATCATTAATATACTCAAAAAAAATATTTTTTTTCTCCTTGCCTTAGTCAAATTAAATGGGAACACTAAAACATATACGTTAAAAACTCAAGCTTTCAACCACATGCACTTCTTTAAACCTAGATACCTAAGTCAGGATAAAACCAAAAAAAGCACATTAATTTATACTTTTCTGCTATCACATAAAGATATACCTGGGTGGCTTTGGTTCTGGTTGGATAGGCTGTTGCTCTTTCTTCAGTAAGGTTTTCTAGAATAGAGAAGAAGAGTTGACATAAGTAGGAAAACAACTTCAATGTAAAACTCTAATTTCACTAATGTTCTATTATCAAAGGGAGAAGGAACCATTCCATTCTAATCTATATTACAAACCTAAACACTGATGTAAATTTGTAAGTATAATACTGAAACTGAAACATCCAAGATGGAGTCAGGAATGTCAAAGGCCCTAGAATGTCAGGATCCAGGAGACCACCAGGGAAATGCACAACTACAAGTGGATGGAACATAAACTTTTAGACTGTGCTGGGCACAAATGGCTACATCGTGTTGCAGGTCTCAGAATGAAGCTTATATCACTGAATTCCAACCTAACAACTAGCATAGTAACATACCCTAAATAGACTAAAGTTAATTATTTTTACCTACACCAGTCCTAATTCTTTCAAAACAACTTATAGAAGCCTGAGGTTTTTGCCTTTATATATTCTGTCTTTCTCCTCCCTCAGGTTCCTCCTGAATCTGTGTCTCCTGGACTGGAATTCCTAAAGACCTCAAAGAAACTTTTGGTCTGCTTTGCAGCCTAAGTATTTTCCTGTTTGACAATACTCAGAGGAGTAGGATCATTGTACTTCCTCCAGCATCTTTTGGCACCCAGGAATGCAGTTCCTACCGATCATTTCAGTGAACAAATATCCATACAAATCTATTACAGATGAGAATTTATTTATTTATTTATTTATTTATTTATTTATTTATTTATGTGTTCCCTGTCTTATAAAAGAGATTCAAGATAGCTTACAAAAAATATAGTACATATGAAAAAGGAAAATAACAAAGCCAGATTAAAGGGAAAATATAGATAGAGAGATAGTATCAAATATTTTCTGATATTTTTGTCACACAGATTTTGTTCTCCAATTCCTAGCTATCAAAATGTTTGAACTGAATTATGTTCCACCAAAATTCATATATTGAAGTCCTAATTCGCAATGTGACAATATTTGGAAATAAGGTCTTTCAGGGGTAATTAGGGTTAAATGTGGTCATAAGGGTGAAGCCCTAATCCAATAGAACTGTTGGCCTTCTAAGAAGAGGAAGAGATGGCCAGGGACACGTGTGCACAGAGAAACACCAAGAAGCAGCCATCTGTAAGCAAAGGAGAGAAGACTCAGGAGAAATCAACTCTGCCAGCATCTTGATCTTAGACTTCTAGTCTCCAGAAAGGTGAGAAAATTAACTTCCATTATATAAGCTACCCACTCTGTGGTATTTTATTATGGCAGGCCTGGCAAACAACGAATACACAAAGTAATGAAGAAAACATGGTAGTTCTGACATTCACAATGTCTATAAGAGAAGCAAATTTAACTTCTGTGAAAAATTTCTTCCATGAGTTCTTCAAAAGAAGTGTAGTATGTTGTGATGATCAGTTTCAACAGCATCTCTTCAACAATTACATGAGAGTGTTTAATGTGGATTTTTTTAAGACAATTCGTCAATTATCTGTCAACATTGGAAAGAACAACCAGGAAGATAATTCTATAAGACTTAAGAATAACTGGGCCATTCCCTCCCTGGTCATTCTGTGTGATCCAAAGGTTAAACTTATGCCTAGAGGCATTGATGAATTGCATATCTACTTTATAATCTGCCATGACAATTATTTTGCACAAAATATCTTTGGAAAAAAAATGGTCTCAGATAAGAGGAATTTGAGGAAATCTTGATAAATGAGTTAATGGATTTTGGATTGTTGGTTTTGTCTTCTCCCTCAGACTCTATAAGAAGTCAGGAACATAAAATGTCTTGGCTATTGTTATATGGTATGCTCATGATACCACAAGGAAATGCTCATTTTAGTTCTGGTTCTTAAGTTTCAAATATGTGTTTAACCACTATTTGACAACTAAAGCCAAAGAAGTTTCTTATATAAAATCTCTAAATCTATAGAGGAAAAACATAAAGACAAGTGAAAGTAAGTTGTGTTTGCATTGCAAAAACCCCTCAATATTAGGACATAAGAATGATTGTTTTAAATATTTTAAACAAATTATAAGTCTCCCTTTTAAAGTTAAACTCATTCTGTGTCATATTACTCTCTCAGATGCATCTGACTTATATATGTTAATTTTGTATTTGATGCCAATCATTTTTTAAGATCAAAGATTAACTTTCCTTCTATCATTATGTTAAAATGCAACAATCACCTTGAAAATTAGTTTGTAACCTCTCTCAACTATTTGTAACTTTTAGAATTCCCTGATGATGTTTTCATTTTCAAAATAGGACATCATCTTCAAGAATAATACTGTAATTTTAAAAAAAATTATGAGCAACATGTAGGTCATCATAAAACGTGAAGCAGGACCTACATATTTCAAATGTTGCCCTCAAGATGCTCCATGACACATATTCATGGCTACAAAAATACTAATGACTACAAAAATTAATTTTAACCAATGTATTCCATACTTTGCACAAAACAATGTGCTTGGCTAAGAACACACTGTCCGTATGTGATACTACTATTTACACTTGCCAACTTGATTTTTTTTTAACTGCTTCCTTCTTGACCAGACTAACTGAATTGGCATGCTCTCCATGATGAAGGGTGTCAAGTTTGAAGGCTGCTAAGTAAAACAGTCTCAGACAAACATTCTTGAGGATTTTCAGTACTAAGATAGTCTCTGATTTTTTTCCAGTTACCCTCTTGCAACTGCATGGCCTTAACAACCTCCATCGTGCCTCTCTCTTCCTATCCTTCTATCTCTTCCTATCAAAAACTGGTTTCTGTTTTGGATCTTTTCTGATTTGAGGGGGGGCAGTCTCCATTTTGCAAAATCAGCAGCCGTCCTATTTAAGAGGTCCTGTGGACTTTTGATAAGTATTAGTGTTCTACATATAGATATATTCAAATCTCAAGTCCATTCTGTCTTAATGTTTCAACTCCATTCCTTCTCAAAATCTTTCCTTTTCCACAGGTATGACCTGCTTCTTTAAACTATTTCAAGCTCTTTGTCTCTAGATGACCATGCATTTGGAGTGACACATTCTAAATTTTTTTTTTTAATTTTATTTTTGAGAGAGACAAGGCACAAGTGAGCAAGGGGCAGAGAGAGAGGGAGAAAGAAAGAGAATCCCAAGTGTGGAGCCTGAAGCAGGGCTCAAACTCAGGAACCACCAAGATCATGACCTGAGCCGAGGTCAGATGCTTAACCAACTGAGCCACTCAGGCACCCTACATTCTAAATACTTGATATAAGATGTAAGTCATTCATTAAACCCTCATGTCAAAATTTTTAAAACTTTTAACAACCTGTGTGTTATTTATTCCAAACCACTTCTCAGACTCCATTCCCCCACATATTTTCTCACATCCTACAATTTAACTGGTACCAAGATTAATTCTGATAATTTACACAATATTATTGCACCTCCAGCTTCTTTTTAGAAGCAGCTGTCTAATCCATCAATTCTTCTTTTCTTTCCAAATTTCATCTGGATTTTTTTTTTCCTTTGGGCAATTCTGCGAATTTCTCTCATACTATAATGATTAAATTTTTGATTAACCACAGATGAAATATGGAAGAAAATCTTTCATTTTCTATTAACTCTAAGACATATTTCTTTTTTTAATGTTTTTATTTATTTTTAAGAGAGACAGACAGAACATGAGCAGGGGAGGGGCAGAGAGAGAGAGAGGGAGGCACAGAATCCAAGCAGGCTCCAGGTTCTGAGCTGTCAGCACAGAGCCTGATGCAGGGCTCAAACCCACAAACCATGAGATCATGACACAAGCTGAAGTCAGTTGCTTAACTGACTGAGCCACCCAGGCACCCCTCCTAAGACATATTTCTATATTACTAGTATTAGTGTGGAATTCTAGAATATTTTTACTATAAAAAGGTAATCTATAATTGGCATATTACACCTCCAATACTTACCCCAAATGTGGTTAAAGGGTATTTTCTAAACAGCAAGGAATTTTCATGTTCTAAACAGTTATATGACCCTACCAGAAGTATATATAAACACACCATTAAAGGTAAAGTTAAAGGTTTGTTTAATAGTAGGTAATTGTGAAGATAAAATCATTAATAGCATATACATATAAAATTACAATTACACATTAAAACATGTGAAATAAACTGAAAATCTTTTCCTGCCAGGCTTGACTATTAACACTTGTGTTTCCCCAGCAGAAGTCAGTCATGTCACTAGCACCTTCTGTGAAATAGCAGTAAGCTTCCTCCTTTATATTGCTACTGCTTCTTGTATAAGAAGCAATTTAAAGGGAGGAATGTCAATAGCTTGCACACATGCAGAACCAGAAGGCACCAAACATATCATTCTGGGATTTTTCACAAGACAGTATCTTTGCATTATTAAATTTTAGAGCTTCCCCAAACACATAAAAACCACAGGAGGATTTTCAAGCCATATAACTGCCCCTAGGAAGCTGTGATATGCCCAGGAAACCCATGGATATTCAAAATCTCCTCATGCAGCAAGAGCAGCATCCATTTTGGAAGATGTTCTTAGGTGTAGCATTTTCTTCACGGTTCTTAAGAAAAATAGAGGGATTCCAAAGGTAATGCTGGCCATTCAGTAATGGCGATGAACTCAAAAAGCCATTCAACTTTCAGATTAGGGAAGACTGAAGAAGGTCTTTAGCTCAGCAACACACAGGTTGTTTCTTTACCAGTCACTATATAAAGTTTCTTCAATCTCCAAGAGAAATCAAAACTATAGGAATTTATCCTTCTAAATGCAGGAATTGAAGTATAACATGAAAGATAATAAAAAGACTAATGAGAGGAGGGAGCTGGATGGAGAAGTTTACATTACAATATAAGTCCCTCTGAGGGTTGAAATATATTTGTAAAAGATATAGAGCCAGAAAACCACCAGAAGACTAGCAGAACAGACTCTCCGGAGCCAAGCATAGACAAGAGGCCCATGGAAGAGGGTAGGAAGGGTGGTGAGGTGGTGCACACTACACGGACTGGTGGGAGTGAGCCAGGGCGGAAGGGGCAGCCTGCCTGGCAAGTCAGAACCCCCGAAGTCTAGCTTGCAAAAGCTGAGGGGCCAGACTCTGTGAGTTCTGACAGCCAGCGGGACTTAACATCTGGAATGTTAAAGGTCAACAGCTCTGCTCAGAGAGCAGGGAGGGTGAGAGGACGCCGGGAGGGAGAGGTGTTGAGCCCTGGAAGAAAGAGTTCAGCTTGGCAGGGCAACAAAGGCACTGGCAATCACCATGTCCCTCTCCCCACCCCCCAGCAAAATCCCAAAGGGAACCAGTTCCTGTCACCAAACTTGCTTGCATGGTGCAAACACCCAATGCTGTGCTTCTGTGGATCCACCCCTCCTATGGGTCTGCCTCCCTCCTGGTGCTCCAGGGCCCCTGCTGCAGGGGACCACCTGCAGCAAAGCAAGCTAAGCCTACCCCTCCCATCCCTGTGCACCTTGCAGATCCACCCTGGCTAATACACCAGATCCCATCAAAGCTGCACCACAAGTCTGGAAGTGTGCAAATCGCCAAGACAAGGGCCACACAACTCCACAGTGAGTCCTGCCCTGGGTGAGGGGAAGATAAGGTACACACCAGTCTGGCTGCAGTCCCAGTGGTGGGCTGGGACAGACATCGGGTGTGACTCCGGGCCCCACCCACCAACACAAGTTACTTCAGACAGCACAGGGGAAGTGCCCTGCAGTTCTGCACCACCCCAGGGAATACCCAAAATGATGAAACGGGAGAATTCTCCTCAAAAGAAACTGGAGGAGGTAGCAACAGCTAACGAACTGATCAGAAACAATTTAAGTAATATAATGCAACAAAAATTTAGAATAATAGTCATAAATTAATTGCTGGGCTTGAAAAAAGTATAGAGTATCTATTGCGACAGAGATCAAGGGACTAAGAAATAGTCATGAGGAGCTAAAAAATGCTATAAATGAGGTGCAAAATAAAATGGAGGCGACCACAGCACAGATTGAAGAGGCAGAGGAGAGAATAGGTGAATTAGAAGATAAAATTATGGAAAAAGATGAAGATGAGAAAAAAAGAGATAAAAAAATCCAAGAGTATGGGGGGAGAATTAGAGAACTAAATGATGCAATCAAATGGAACAATATCCATATAATAGAAATTCCTGAAGAGGAAGAGAGAGAGAGAGGGGCTGAAGGCGTACTTGAACAAATCATAGCTGAGAATTTCCCTGATCTGGGGAAGGAAAATGGCATTGAAATCCAAGAGGCACAGAGAACTCCCTTCAGATGTAACTTGCATCGATCTTCTGCACGACATATCATAGTGAAACTGGCAAAATGCAAGGATAAAGAGAAAATTCTGAAAGCAGCTAGAGATAAACAGGTTCTACCTAAAAAAGGGAGACCCTTTAGACTAGTGCAGACCTATCTACTGAAACTTGGCAGGCCAGAAAGGAATGCCAGGAATACTTCAATGTGATGAACAACAACAAAAAAAAATATGCAGCCAAGAACCCTTTATCCAGCAAGTCTGCCATTCAGAATAGAAGGAGACATAAAGGTCTTCCCAAACACACAAAAACTGAAGGAATTAATAACCATTAAACCAGCCCTACAAGAGGTCCTGAGGGGGATTCTGTGGTGAAATGTTGCAAGGACCACAAAGCACCAGAGACATCACTACATGCATGAAACCTACAAACACCACAATGACTGAACCCATATCCTTCAATAATAACACTGAATGTAAATTGACTAAATGCTCCAACCAAAAGAAATAGGGTGTCAGAATAGATAAAAAAAAAGCAAGACCCATCTATTTTCTGTCTACACGAGACTCATTTTAGACCTGAGGACACCTTTAGATTGAAAGTGAGGGGATGGAGAACTATCTATCATGCTACTGGAGGTCAAAAGAAAGCTGGAGTAGCCATACTTATATCAGACAAACTAGACTTCAAATTAAAGACTGTAACAAGCGATGAAGAAGGGCATTTTATAATAATTACAGGGACTATCCATCAGAAGAGCTAACAATTACAAATGTCTATGTGCCGAATATGGGAGCCCCCAAATATATAAAACAATTAACCACAAAAATAAGCAACATTATTGATAAGAATGTGGTAATTGCAGGGGACTTTAATACCCCACTTACAACAATGGATAGATCATCTAGACACAGGATCAATAAAGAATCAAGGGCCCTGAATGATAAATTGGATCAGATGGTCTTGACAGATATATTTAGAACTCTGCATCCCAAAGCAACAGATTATACTTTCTTCTCAAATGCACATGGAACATTCTCCAAGATAGATCACATACTGGGTCACAAAACAGCCCTTCATAAGAATAAAAGAATTGAGATCATACCATGCACACTTTCAGACCAGAATGCTATGAAACTTGAAATCAACCATAGGAAAAAGTCTGGAAAACCTCCAAAAGCATGGAGGTTAAAGAACATTCTACTAAAGAATGGAAGGGTCAGCCAGGCATTTAGAGAAGAAATTTAAAAATATATGGAAACAAATGAAAATGAAAACACAACAATCCAAACGCTTTGGGATGCAGTGAAGGCAGTCCTGAGAGGAAAATACATTGCCATCCAGGCCTATCCCAGGAAACAAGAAAAATCCCCAATACAAAATCTAACATCACACCTAAAGGAAATAGAAGCAGAACAGCAAAGACACCCCAAACCCAGCAGAAGAAGAGAAATAATAAAGATCAGAGCAGAAATAAACAATATAGAATCTAAAAAAAAACTGTAGAGCTAATCAATGAAACCAAGAGTTGGCTTTTTGAAAAAATAAACAAAATTGATAAACCTCTAGCCAGGCTTCTCAAAAAGAAAAGGGAGAGGACCCAAATAGATAAAGTCTTGAATGAAAATGGAATTATTACAACCAATCCCTCAGAAATATAAGCAATTATCAGGGAATACTATGAAAAATTACATGCCAACAAACTGGACAACCTGGAAGAAATGGACAAATTCCGAAGCACCCACACTCTTCCAAAACTCAAACAGGAAGAAATAGAAAACTTGAACAGACCCATAACCAGCAAAGAAATGGAATCAGTTATCAGAAATCTCCCAACAAATAAGAGTCCAGGACCAGATGGCTTCCCTGGGGAATTCTACCAGACATTTAAAGCAGAGATAATACCTATCCTTCTCCAGCTGTTCCAAAAAATAGAAAGGGAAGGAAAACTTCCAGACTCATTCTATGAAGCCAGCATTACTTTGATTCCTAAACCAGACAGAGACCCAGCAAAAAAAGAGAACTATAGGCCAATATCCCTGATGACTATGGGTGCAAAAATTCTCAACAAGATACTAGCAAATCGAATTCAACAGCATATAAGAAGAATTATTCACCATGATCAAGTGGGATTCATTCCTGGGCTGCAGGGCTGGTTCAACATTCGCAAATCAATCAACGTGATACATCACATTTATAAAAGAAAAGATAAGAACCATATGGTCCTGTCAATTGATGCAGAAAAAAGCATTTGACAAAATTCAGCATCCTTTCTTAATAAAACCCTCGAGAACGTCAGGATAGAAGGAACATACTTAAACATTATAGAAACCATTTATGTAAAGCCAACAGGTAATATCATCCTCAATGCAGAAAAACTAAGAGCTTTCCCCCTGAGATCAGGAACACGACATGCAGATGACATGATAGTATACATGGAAAACCCAATAGACTCCACCAAAAGTCTGCTAGAACTGATACATGAATTCAGCAAAGTCTCAAGATACAAAATCAATGTACAGAAATCAGTTGCATTCTTATACACTAACAATGAGGCAACAGAAAGACAAATAAAGAAAGTGATCCCATTCACAATTGCACCAAGAAGCATAAAATACCTAGGAATAAACCTAATCAAAGATGTAAAAGATCTGTATGCTGAAAACTATAGAAAGCTTATGAAGGAAATTGAAGAAGATATAAAGAAATGGAAAAACATCCCGTGCTCATGGATTGGAAGAATAAATATTGTCAAAATGTCAATACTACCCAAAGCTATCTACACATTCAATGCAATCCCAATCAAAATTGCACCAGCATTCTTCTCAAAGCTATAACAAGCAATCCTAAAATTTGTATGGAAGCACAAAAGACCCCAAATATCCAATGTAATATTGAAGAAGAAGACGAAAGCAGGAGGCATAACAATCCCAGACTTTAGCCTCTACTACAAACCTGTAACCATCAAGACAGCATGGTAATGGCACAAAACAGACATAGACCAATGGAATAGAATAGAGACTCCAGAATTTGACCCACAAAAGTATGGCCAACTAATCTTTGACACAGCAGGAAACAGTATCCAAGGAAAAAAGACAGTCTCTTTAACAAATGGTGCTGGGAGAGCTGGACAGCAACATGCAGAAGGATGAAACTACACCACTTTCATACACCACTCACAAATTAAACTCAAAATGGATAAAGGACCTGAATGTGAGACAGGAAACCATTACACCCTAGAGGAGAAAGCAGGAAAAAAACCTCTCTGACCTCAGCCGCAGCAATTTCTTACTTGACACATACCCAAAGGCAAGGGAATTAAAAGCAAAAATGAACTATTGGGACTTCATGAAGATGAAAACCCCCTGCACTGCAAAGGAAACAATCAACAAAACTAAAAGGCAACCAACACACTGGGAATAACATATCAAACAAAGGGCTAGTATCCAAAATCTATAAAGAATTCACCAAACTCCATACCCGAAAGACAAATAATCCAGTGCAGAAATGGGCAGAAGACATGAATAGACACTTCTCTAAAGAAGACATCTAGATGGCCAACAGGCACATGAAAAGATGCTTGGTGTCACTCCTCATCAGGGAAATACAAATCCAAACCACACTGAGATACCACCTCACACCAGTCAGAGTGGCTAAAATGAACAAATCAGGAGACTATAGATGCTGGTGAGGATGTGGAGAAACGGGAACCCTCTTGCACTGTTGGTGGAAATGCAAACTGGTGCAGCTGCTCTGGAAAACGGTGTGGAGGTTCCTCAAAAAATTAAAAATAGATCTACCCTATGACCCAGCAATAGCACTGCTAGGAAGTTACCTAAGAGATACAGGAGTGTTGATGCATAGGGGCATTTGTACCCCAATGTTTACAGCAGCACTTTCAACAATAGCCAAATTATGGAAAGAGCCTAAATGTCCATCAACTGATGAATGGATAAAGAAATTATGGTTTATATACACAATGGAATACTACCTGGCAATGAGAAAGAATGAAATATGGCCTTTTGTAGCAATGTGGATGGAACTGGAGAGTGTTATGCTAAGTGAAATAAGCCATACAGAGAAAGACAGATACCATATATTTCACTCTTATGTGGATCCTGAGAAACTTAACAGAAGACCATGGGGAAGGGGAAAGAAAAAAAAAAAGAGGTTAGAGAGGAGGGAGCCAAAACATAAGGGACTTAAAAACTGAGAACAAACTGAGGGTTGATGGGGGGTGTGAGGGAGGGAAGAGTGGGTGATGGGTACTGAGGAGGGCACCTGTTGGGATGAGTACTGGGTGTTGTATGGAAACCAATATGACAACAAATTTCATATTAAAAAAAAAGATATAATAGGGCCGTTGTTTCTAGAGATATGTTCATAATAACAAATCACAACATAATACTCTAATAAATTCTAAAAACAAAAAAGATATTTTAAATACATGGCTGAGTTGTTGGGAAATTAATAGAAATTCTTTCTGGTCAAAAATAACAAGAAATGTTGAATTTACTATTGTATTAGATCTGGAGCCCATCTTTATCTTGAGGATAGCATAGCAATTCCTGACAACCTAGAATCTGGATTCTAATGAGCTACATGCCTTGCAGTTGGAAGACACAACTGAAGCCATAGAATGAAAGAATGTCAGAGTTGAGAACCTCCCTCCAAAAACCTGAGTACTAGAAGTAGGATATCCTTAGAGTATAAACGAGGATTTAAAATTTCCCTATAAATGGGGTACCTGTGTGGCTCACTCAGTTGAGTATCTGACTAAGGCTCAGGTCATGATCTTACAGTTCATGTGTTCAAGCCCTCCTGTCAGGCTTTGTGCTGACAACTCAGAGCCTGGAGCCTGCTTTGGATTCTGTGTCTCCCTCTCTCTCGCTCCTCCCCCCACTTGCTCACTCTCTCTCTCTCTCTCTAAAATAAATAAACATTTAAAAAATTTAAATAATAAATAAATAAAATTTCCCTATAAAGAGAAAGAAAGAGAAAGAAATACGATAAGACCACATCTGTGTCATGATCTTGGCCCTGTGTGGCTCTAGGCTCCAGAACACTCCCCCCCCCAAAAATGAAAAGCAAAAGTTTAGAATAAAGTGGTCTCAGGTTGGTAGAGCTCTAAAACACCTGGTAAAATCAAGTATCAATCATTTTTTAAAGACTGCAATTTAAACTCAGGTTTCAAAGTATTCTTACAATAAAATACCAAGAAAAATGATTTCAAAATCAGAAAAGTCATTAAACATAAGAAAACAAGCAATCAAGGAGTCAGAAAAACAACAAAATACATATTCAGAACCTCAAAGATGGTAGTACTATAATTAAGATATATCGAACATAAAATAAGGTTTTACTTCTACATGTATAGAGAAGATTAAAGGAAGCAAAAATTTTCAAAATTGACTAAGCTGACTTGGAAAATAACAAGTAGACATTCTAAAAGTTAAAAATAATAATTACTAAAATCAGAAACGTAATAAAAAGATAACCAATAATCTAAAAGAGAAATCAAAGGGGGGGAAGAAGACCAGTAAGAGACAGAAATGGCAAATATGAAAAATAAACAAGGCAAAAAATGAAACTGAGTGAAAGAAGAAAGAGAAGAATGGAAGGCAGAAAGCATTTGAAGAGATCATGGCAGAGACTTTTTTTTTCAGAATGCTGAAAGACAGTGATTTTAATATTTAGGGAGCCAAACAAAAACCAAGCAGAATAAATGAAAACAAAACCACACTTACATATCACAAAATAAAACAGCAGAATAAAAATAAGAAGTTCTTAGAAGTAGACAAAGACAGAGGAAGATTACTTAGAAGGGAACATAAGTGGAAAAACATCTGATTTTTCAACAGCAACAGCAGCATCCAGAAAACAGAGGAATGATAACATGAAAATTCTGAGAATGTGTGGTTAAGGAGGAGTAAGAAATAAATATACTGTAAGCTGAAGTCTTCTGCAAACTGATCCTTATTAAAAGGTACATCTAAAGGATGTAGTCCAAGAAGAAAAATCATCTGTAGGTCTGAGATACTAGATATAATGGCAAGTACAAAAAAAGTTAAGCATGTAGGTAAACCTAAGCAGTGGAGTATAAAATAAAATAATTGTGTCTAATTTGTGAGGTTGGAAAAGACAGAAGAAAAGTTCTGGGGAAGATAACAGAGTAGGAGAGCCCTCTGCTCATCCCATATCACATTTACAACTAGATATCATCCATATTCGAGTCAATAAACTGGAGAGTGATCTGAAGACTGGCAGAACAAACTCCAAAACTAAATGTAGAGAAGAAACTGCATCTGAAAAGTTAGGAAACTCAGAAAGGTGGAGGCTATCCGTGGGAAGGAGGGAGCTGCAGGCATGGAGTGGGCAAGGAAAGGGGCCCTTGCACCAGGGAGCTCACACAGGGAAGACTAATCCTCATAAATTTGGCTTTGAAAACCAGAAGGGCTAAATTCTGTGAGTTTGTAAAACCAGTGGGACTTGGAGCTTTGAGCTTTAAAAGTCTGCTGAATCATACTGGACAAGCAGGGGGGGCTGGTGATAACTTGGTCACTACCCTTTAAAGAGACAGCAGTCTGAGCAGAGAGGCAACATAAAAACAGCATTCACACAATGCCGGGGGAAAAGGAGAGACAGATCTGCTCATACTGATTTCAGACAATGTTGGGGGCGGGGGGGTTTCTCTAAAAATGAGGGAGCTGGGAGCACCATTGTCTTCCCCAGCCCCCCAACACAAACACAGAGCCACCTTCATGAGGCAGGGCTACACACACACTTACTACCTAACCTGCTAGCAGTGCTCCACCACCACAAGTTCTCCTGAGGACTTGCACAATCCAAGCCTGCTATTTCAGTCCCGGGCTCAGCACAGATTTTGTTAAAGCCGTGCACCCTGCCCAGCTGCCCAGGGCACAGCTGTTGCAGTGCCCTCCAGTCCAGCCACAGAGCAGCACTCCAATCACTGTGCAGAGCCCAGCCATGTGCATCCTGAGCTACTGTGGTGTGCTAGGCCCAGCTACACCTAGCGATGTCATGTGCCATGCCCAGCCTCATGCCCTTGGCTGCCCTAGTGCATAGTCTCCAGCTGCCACAGTACTTTGGGGGATCAGGCATAGGACTACTGGCCTAACATATATTTTGCTACCACCACTGCCATACTCCCATATTTCCTGATGGGCATACTCCCTCAGAACTGGCCTCCCTGGGATCCACTAACACCACAGAAACAAGGTACAGCCCAGAACAGGCCAAAAGCCAATGCAAAAGACTCCACTGAAAAGAAAAGTGATTCAGACACAACAGCAGGGCATAAGCAACATATAGAGGATACTGTCTTGAGGTGCCAGGTTCTAGTAAACAGGGGAAACTTCACTGCAGGGCAATCCAGGACCCCTTCTTCATAAAATCACTACTTTCAAGAACAGAAGACACAGTTAACTTTCTTAACACATGGAAATAGTCACAGAGAGGCAGACAAAAGGAGGAGACAGAGAAATTTATTCCAAATGAAAGAACAGGTAAGGCCAGAGATCTAAGCAAAACAGATATAAGTAACATGCCTGATAAAGAATTTAAAGCGATGATCATAAGGACACTCACTAGACTTGAGAAAAGAGTGGAAGATATTAGTAAGACCCTTACCACAGAGAGATAAGGAATAACATAGCAGATAAAGGGCTCAATAAATGAAATGAGAAACACACTTGGTAGAATGATCAGCAGGATGGAAAAAGCAGAGGAATAAATTAGTGACATAGAAGACAACATAATGGAAAGTAATCAAGCTGTACAAAAGACAGAAAAAAGAATTACACAGAACAAGAATAGATTTAAAGGAGTCAGTGACTCCATCAAATATAAGATTCATATTACAGGAATCCCAGAAGAACGAGAGAGAGAAAGGGAAGCAGAAAATTAATTTTAAGAAATAATAGCTGAAAACTTTCCTAATCTGGAGAAGGAAACAGATATCCAGTTCCAGAAGGCACAGAGAACTCCCATCAAAATCAACAAAAGCAGGTCAACACCAAAACATATTGCAATTAAGTTAGCAAAATATAGTGATAAAGAGGAAATTTTAAAAGCTGCAAGACAAAATAAGACAGTAAGTTACAAGAGAAAACCTGTAAGGCTAGCAGGAGATTTCTCAACAGAAACTTGGCAAGCCAGAGGGAGTGGCATGAAATTTTCAAAGTGCTGAATGGGAAAAAAAAAATCTGCAGCCAAGAAATACTCTATCCAGCAAGGCTATCATTCAGAACAGAAGGAGAGATAAAGTGCTTCCCAGAAAAAAAAAAAAAAAACCAAAAGAGTCTGTGTCCACTAAACCAGCCCTGTGGGAAATATTAAATGGGACTCTTTGAATGGAAAGGAGAGACCAAAATGATACTATGAAAGTAGTAAACACAAAAGCAGTAAAAATGAATTTTTCTGTAAAAAATCAATCAAGGAACTCACACAAAAAAAGGATATGAAATATAATAACATATACCTAAAACATGGGGAGGAGAGGAGAAAAGAATGGGTTCAAACTTAAATGACCATCAACTTAATATAGACTGCTATATACAGAAGATGTTATATACAAACCTAATGGTAACAATACATCAAAAACCACTAATAAGCATGCAAAGAATAAAGAAAAAAGAAAACAAATATACCACTAAAGAAAACCAGCAAAACATGAAAGAAAAACAAGAAAGCATCAAAAAAGTCTTCAGAAACAACCGCAAAACACGTAATAAAATGACAATAAATGCATATCTATCAACAATTACCCTGAATGTGAATTGGCTAAGTTCTTCAATCAAAAGACATAGGGTCACAGAATGGATGAAAAAAAAAAAAAAAAAAAAAGACCCATCGGTATGCAACTTACAAGAGACTCATTTTAGACCTAATGACATCTGCAGGTTAAAAGTGAGGGGATGGAGAAACATCTATCATACAAATGTAAACCAAAGAAAGCCAGAGCAACAATACTTACAACAGAAAAAATAGACTTTAAAAAAACAGTGTAACACAAGACAAAGAACGACACTATATAATAATAAAGACGACAATCTAACAAGACGATATAACAACTGTAAATATTTATGCACCCAACATAGAAGCACCCAAATACATAAAACATTTAGTAATAAAAATAAGGGAACTAAACAATAATAATACAATAATAGCAGGAGACTTTAACACCCCGCTTACATCAATGGACAGATCATTCGAACAGAAAATACACAAGGAAACAATGGCTTTGAATGACTCACTGCAACAGATGTATTTAACAGATATATTCAGAATACTCCATCCTAAAACAGCAGAACACACATTCTTTTCAAGTGCACATGAAACATTCTCCAGAATACAGCACATTTAGCCCATAAAACCAGCCTCAATGAAATCAAGATCTGAGTCATACCATGCATTTTTCTGACCACATTGCTATGAAACGAGAAGTCAACTACAAGAAAAAAATCTGAAAAGATCACAAATACATGGAGGTTAAATAATATGCTGCTAAACAATGAATGGGTCAGCCAGGAAATCAAAGAAGAAATAAAAAGTACATGGAAACAAATGAAAATGAAAACACAATAGTCCAAAACCTTTAGTATAGAGCAAAAGTGGTTTTAAGTAGGAAGTTTATATAGCAATACAGGCCTATCTCAAGAAACAAGGAAAATCTCAAATAAACAACCTGACCTTACACCTAAAAATAGCTAGAAAGGAATAATAAGCAAAATCTAAAACTAGCAGAAGGAAGGAAATAATAGACTAGATCTAAAATAAGTGATATAGAAACTAAAAAACAAAACCATAGAACGCATCAATAAAACCAGGAGCTGTTTTTTTTTTGAAAAATAAATAAATAAAATTGATCAATTTCTAGCCAGAATTATCAAGAAAAAAAGAGAAAAGACTCAAATAAAATCACAAATGAGAGAGGAGAAATAACAACCAATGCCACAGAAACAGAAACAGTTGTATGAGACTATTATGAAAAACTATATGCCAACAAATTGGACAAACTAGAGGAAATGGATAAATTCCTAGAAACATAAACTACCAAAACTGAAACAGGAAAAAAATTTAAAATGTAAGCAAACCAATAACCAGCAAAGAAATGGAATCAGTAATCAAAAAACTCCCAACAAACAAGTTTAGAATCAGATGGCTTCACAGACAAATTCTACCAAACATTTAATGAATAGTTAATATCTATTCTTCTCAAATATTCCAAAAAAAATAGAAAAAGAAGGAAAACTTTCAAAGTCATTCTATGAGGCCAGCATTATCCTGATATCAAAAACCGGATAAAGACACTATTCAGAAAGAGAAATACAGGCCAATATGATCTGATGAACATAGATGCAAAAATCTTCAATAAAACACAAGCAAAATGAATTCAACAATCCATCAAAAAAATCATTCACCACAATCAAGTGGAATTTACCCCTGGATTGCAAGGGTGGTTCAATATTTGCAAATCAATCAATGTGATATATCACATCAATAAGAGAAAGGATAAGAACCATATGATCATTTCAATAGACACAGAAAAGGCATTTGACAAAGTTCAATATCCATTCATAATAAAAACCCTCAACAAACTAGGTTTAGAGGGTACATACCTCAACATAATAAAGGTCGTACATGAAAAATCTACAGCTGACATCATACTCAATTGGGAAAAACTGACAGCTTTTTTCAGTTCCTTTCAGGAACAAGATACGACTTCTTCCTACTTCTATTCAACATAGTGCTGGAAGTCCTAGCCACAGCAATCAAACAACAAAACAAAAATAGCAATCAGACAACAAAAATAAAAAAGGCATCCAAAATGGTGAGGAAGTAAAATTTTACTACTTGCAGATGATAAGATCCTATATATGGAAAACCCAAAACACTCCACCAAAAAACTGCTAGAATTGATACCTGAATTCAATAAAGTCAGAAGGTACAAAATCAATGCACAGAAATCTGCATTTCTATACACCAATAACGAAACGGCAGAAAGAGGAATTCTAAAAAATATTCCCCATTTACAACTGCACCAAAACCAATAAGATACCTAGGAATAAACCTAACCAAAGGGGTGAAAAACCTGTACTCTGACAACTGAAACACTGATGAAAGAACTTGAAGAAGACACAGAAATGGAAAGGCATTCCATGCTCATGGATCAGAAGAACAAATATTGTTAAAATGTCTATACAACTTAAAGCAATCTACACATTCAATGCGATCCCTATAAAAACACCAACAGCATTTTTCACAGAACTTGAACAAACAATTCTCTAATTTGTATGCAACAACAAAAGATCCTGATCTTGAAAAAGAGCAAACCTGGATACATAACAATTCCAGGCTTCAAGTTATATAATGTAGCTATAGTAATCAAAACAATACAGTACTGCCACAAAAAAAAAAAAAAAAGAGAGACATATTTATCAATGTGACAGAATAGAAAACCCAGAAAATAAATTCACAACTATATGGTCAATTAATCTGCAACAAAACAGGAAAAATATCCAATGGGAAAAGGACAGTCTCTTCAACAAATGGTACTGGGAAAACTGTACAGTAATATGCAAAAAAAAGAAACTGGACCACTTTATTACACCACGTACAAGAATAAATTCAAAATGGATGAAAGACCTAAATGTGAAAAAATAAATGTGAAAAAATAAAAATCCTAAAAGAGAACACAGGCAGTAACCTCTTTGACACTGGCCATAGCAACTTTTTTTTTAGAAAGGTTTCCTGAGACAAGGGAAACAAAAGCAAAAATAAACTATTGGGACTACATCAAAACAAAAAGCTTTTGTGCGACAAAAAAATCAACAAAGTAAAAGGCAACCTACAGAATGGGAGAAGATATTTCCAAATGATATATCCAAAAAAGGGTTAGTATCCAAAATATATAAATAAATTATAAAACTCAACACCCAAAAAACAAATAATCCAATTAAAAAATGGTCAGAAGAGATGGACAGACATTTCTCCAAAGAAGACATCCATTTGGTCCCAGACACATGAAAAGATGTTCATCATCACTTACCATCAGATAAATGCAAATCAAAACTACAAAAAGATATCACTTCACACCTGTCAGTATCGCTAAAATCAACAACACAAGAAACAACAGGTGTTGGCAAGGATGCGGAGAAAAAGGACCCCTTGTGCATTGATGGTGGGAATGCAAACTGGTGCAGCCACTGTGGAAAACAGTATGGAGGTTCCTCACAAAGTTAAAAATAGAACTACTCTATGATCCAGCAATCACACCACTGGGTATTTACCCAAAGAATAAAAACACTTGAGGCACCTGGGTGGCTCAGTGGGTTGAACTTCCAACTCCTGATTTTGGCTCGGATCACAGTCTCACAGTTCATAGGTTTAAGCCCTGGGTCACGTTCTGCACTGACAGTTGGAGCCCGCTTGGGATTCTCTCTCCCTGTCTCTCTGCCCCTCCCACCTTCTCTCTCTGTCAAAAATAAATAAATGAACACTTTTAAAAATACTAATTCAAAGGGATACATGTACCCCTATGTTTATAGCAACATTATTTACAGTAGCCAAGATATGGAAGCAGCCCAAGTGTGCACAGCTAGATGAATGTATAAAGAAGATGAGGTACACACACACACACACACACACACACACACACACACACACATTGGAATACTATTCAGCCATAAAAAAGAAAGTCCTGTCATTTGCAACAACATGGATGGAGCTAGATAGTATTATGCTAAGTGAAATAAGTCAGTCAGAGAAAGACAAATACCATATGATTCCACTCATATGTGGAATTTAAGAAACAAAACAAATGAGCAAAGGGAAAAAGAGAGAGAGGCAGAGAGACAGAGAGAAAAACCAAGAAACAGAGTCTTAATTACAGAAAACAAACTGAGAGTCACCAGAGGGGAGGTGGGTGGGTGGTTGGGTTAAATAGGTGATGGGGATTAAGGAGTTAGTGCACTTGTTATGATGAGCACTGGGTGATGTATGGAATTGTTGTATCACTATACCGTACAACTGAAACTAATACAACACTGTTTGTTAACTAACTGGACTTAAAATAAAAACTTAAAAAATAAGAGACAACCAAACTTTAGTAGTTAAGGAAATCTAAGATTTCTGTATGAATTGGGAAGAGGGTAAAGATACTTAAAGTTAAATTTATATATTACCATCTATAGGTTAACTACTTACAAAAGTAAAAACAAGAATATGAATGCCAAACTAGTATAAGGAAAACTATTACAATGCCAAGCTTGGAATAGGAAAAATGGAACAAGAGGGAAAAATATGTCAATCAATTTCTAAAAAGACAGCAAAGGAATTGAAAAAAGGGGAAAAAATTGAAAGAATAGAGAGCACAAAATAGAAGGAGTAGAATTGCATCTAAATCCATTTTTAAAAATACAACAGTATGACATTTACAAAGAAGAAATAATGGTGGCCTAGAAATATGTGAAAAATTCTCAGCCTTATTTGTCATTAGGAAAATGCAAATTAAAATCACAAAGAAATACTTCATGCCCGCCAAATTGGCAAAGGTTAAAATTTTGACATATTAAGTATTGCCAAGTATATGAAGCAATGGGGACTCTCGTAAGCAGCTGCTGGGAGTGGAACAGTGTTTGCTAGTGCCTGGTAGAACTAAACATATGCCCACTGGCCAGCACAGCCATTCGACCAGAGGCAATCAATTATGTACGTAGTCAATAATCAGTTATTGAGCTCCCACTGTCCAGGCCCTGCCCAGCTGCCTCAAGGCTGAAGGGATCAATATCCCAGCATCTATATAACCCATTCTTGATGCAGCAAGATGCACGTTCATACTGATGGTAGGAATTCTTGCCCTAGAGAAATTCTTGCACCTATACTTCAGAAGACATGTAAAAGACTGTAGAAGAATTGTTCATAATAGGAAATAGCTAAAAAAAAGGGGGGGGGGAGGGGTGCAAATGTCTTTCAGCAACAGAAAGAATAATTAAACTGTAGTGTAATCATCCAGTGGGATGCTGTGCATCAATGAAAATGAATAAAACACGGGGGCACACATCGACATTTATGAAGATTGATGGATCTCGAAAATACACAGTGTTGAGCAAAAAGAGAGGCAAGACATTATGATCCCATATACATAATGTTAAAAACAAGCAATAGTAAACAAAATCCTAATTAGAGATATGTGTATATGTGCTAAAATTCTAAACAAAAGCAAGGGAATGATGAACATAAAGTTAAGGAGATTGGTTTCTTCAGGATATGAAAGGAAAGAAAAGACACACAACTCTATTATGTTTTGTAAGTATTTGTTTTAGTATTATTCTTTAAGATACACAGAAATAGACAGATATGTATAATGTGCTGTTGTGCATAAGTAACATATAAGACAGAAGAAATTTCTTTAAATAACAGGGTAGAAAAATTCCTTGAACTTATGACGAGCACCCCTTGAGAAAGAGAAGAATGAAGAGACCTTGGCAATCCACAGGTTTCTCAGGTATACCACAACTTCCTAGGACATGACATAACTCCAAATATCTCCTGTGGTTTGCGTGTATTCTTGGAAATTCTAAAATTCAAGAATGCCAAAGGATAGATCAGCTTCTGCCAGGTCTGAGTTATTTCTGAAGTCTTAAACTGTATGAATCTGTAAATACATGTGACTGGTTGTTTTTATAAGCTAGAATTAAAAGGAAAAATTGAGGAAATGAGTCTCCACTTTACAATTTGGGGGCATTTTAATATGTTTGTGTTTACACTGATGTTACAGTTGGTGTTTAAATAGATACAAGGTGCTTATTTGATTTTGAAAATGTTTCTCCCTTAGGATTGAAACTAACATCCCAGGCAGTTAATTTATTACTAAACAAATCAGTTACAAACTGAACAGTATTTTAAAATATTGAATTCAACCCTTTCATTTGTGATTCTGTTTGAGATTTATTGGAATGTGGAACCACTGTAAATACAAGTTTGGGGGCGTCTGGATGGCTCAGCTGGTTAAGTGACGGACTTGGGCTCAGGTCATGATCTCACGGTTGGTAGGCTTGAGGCCCTGCGTGGGGCTCTCTGCTGACAACTCTGAGCCTGGAGCCTGCTTCCGATTCTGTCTCCCTTTCTCTCTGCCCCTCCCCCATTCATGCTCTGTGTGTGTTTCTCTCTCTCTCAAAAATAAATAAACATTTGAAAACAAGTTTAAAAAAATGTGAGTTTGGTTATCATCATGAGATTTATATACTTTGTGGTAGACATGGAAGTACATCACAGAACTAATAAATTGTTTAACTAATAATTAGAACCTATTATGTGCTTATGTACATTTTCTTCAATCTTCACCAAGGCTGCAGAAAAGATATTTTAATTCCCACTTTTCCTAATGAAGTTGAGACATTTAATATTTTTACCCAGATGACACAAGTAGGAGGTGGCTTGGATTCAGATTCAATATTCTACTGCATTCAAAAGGTGAAATTGGTAATTAGGCAAATTTTTAATCACTGCAAACAGAACATAGTGAACAAAGACAGTATCAGAATTTGTTAGGTTTTTAATTGATTGACACTCAGCAATTTTGTTTTCCACTTTTATTTCTTTTAGAAAAGATGTCATGATTTTGTAGGGAGTCAGTAGGACTTAGTCACAGTGGGATTTAGGACTGCCCATCAAATGCATTGAGGTCAAAGTTTGTCCCGCCCCCAAACTGCAACTTGACTATCACTCCTTATTTGGAGAACTTTTACAGAAAATTACATAAAATAGTTCTTCTCAAACTTGAACGTGCTCATAAATCACTAACACCTGATTCCTAGAGACTCAGGGCGTACTTGGATGGATATATCAGCTTATTGAAATTGCCCAGATTAGTCCATTTGGGTGAAAGCTCTAATTATAAAAATATCTGGCATATTTTCCGAGGCCAATTTTGACATTCACTGTAGTTCCATTTCATTATTTGACAATGAGTTTCTTATAGCTCTGATTGGTTATAATCTCACTCCTCAACTTTCACAAGAAAATGCATTCCTGCCCCACCATGTGACTCTAAATTCAACACAGAATAGCTGCACTTCAGGTATTGGTCAAGAAAAAAAAATACTTCATATATACTGTGACTACTTATCAATGCTCATTTAACAGGCAGAATACCATGGGGAATGATCTAAAACAGCATTTCTAAAACTTTAATATGTTTATAAATCACTATGGATCATGTTCAAATGCAGATTCTGGTTCACCAGAGTTGGGGTGGGGTCCTGAGATTGTACATTTGTACCAAGATGATAACGGTGCTATTAAGTCATGGAGGAGAAAGGGCCTAATGAATATTCCCATGCTCCTCAAGATATCCTAAATCTACCTCTGATTTAAACTAGCCCTGCAGAGACCTGGATACTATGTTACCTAGTAACCTAGCTTACCTGGAGGGTCTTCTAATGAGTGTTGGAAGAGATTGAAAAAAGAAAAAGAGAAACCAACAAGAGAACTGCCTGACAAAATGAGAATAGCCACTGATTCCAGAGAAGAGAAATGGGGGGAAAGTCTATTTCAGAACAAAGAATCAACGATTGTTCAACTCCTTTTGGTCAATACAGAAAAAAATAATAATAATTACAACAAGATTGATGCAACAACTTTAAATAGGTTTTTTTTTTCTTTTCCCTCCTCCTAATAATATTATTATGGCTGTATTTTTCACCGCCTAGGGAACTTGGGTCTCTTTTGTGTTCCTTTTAGAGAAAATTTCAAACAACCTATTATTCATTTTGAGCAAATATTTTCCAAGGTCTAATTTATGACATTATACTACTCTAAGCACCAGGGCTGCCTCAGTGATCTTAAAAGTCCTCACCCCTGTGGGGCCTACATTTTAGAGAAAAAGGCCAGGAATAAACCAATAAAGAGATACACAATATACTGTCAGGTCAGAGTACCTCGTATGATGAATATAAAGGCAGTGGTAGTCTTTTGGTGGAGCGCAGCAGAGGACTCTCACAGGAAGATGCATCTATCAGTAAGAGGTAATCGTATCTGCCTAATTCTGCCAAGAGGAATCATACAAACATGGGCATTCCAGGATATCTTGGACCAAGAATCAAGAACAATGAATATATGATCATGCTATTTTCCTTAATAATATGCGTGTGTTTTCATGTAAGTGTGTGTATATGTCTGCCCTCATCTCTTTCTCTTCCCTGTCTACCTTCTACCTACCTTCTACCTACTACTACTAGAGGTCTATGATGAGACTCAGAAATCCAAAAGGCTTTGAAAACCAACAAATTTGGTGTAACTCACATGTTACTCACATGGAAGAAAACTTAACCCACTAGATCTTTGGTGGCAAAACCTGATGTGAACCAACTTAAAAGACCTATAGAGTGGCCTCTCTCACCCACTTAATGAGAACATTTATATGCTTTACTGCAAAACATTAATATGTTTTGAATACCGGATTCATCGCAGATCTATTTATCTTCTTTCCTCTCTAAAGTTTGAAATTTTCTGAGTTCCTCAGTATATCTGGCCCCAAGAGTTTTGAAAAAGGATTATGGATCTGTACAACCACTACAGGGTACAACTATTAACTACTGTTGCTGTGTGTGCTACACAACTGTGTCTTTGAGTAGCTCTGCATTTGTTATTCCAAATCATTCCACCTCACTAGATGAAGCCTGAAGAGAAAGCTTTGCACCAAAATTATCTACTGTTTAATAAATACACTTGACTTTTCTAAACATTTTTTTTCTGATCATTTAAAAAAGGAAATTACAGCATGCTAACTCAATGCAATATTAACAGCCGTGGCAATATCCAAATCCTGGATACTAGCTAGCAATTTGTAGGTCTACTCTCACTTTCTACGTCTACTTACTATTACTATTGAAGTTTTCATTCATATTCAACATCCATGTCTGGTGCCTTTTGTTTGATGAAAACAAGCTAATTAGTGTTGAACTTTCCCTAGTTCATAAATTTATTCCTAAGAACATTAAAAAGAAGTCAAGTGAGACATGTTCAGTAACAGATGTTTGCCTTTTTTGGCTGCCTTTTTACAGTTTGTTCTCTTTCATTACTTTTTAAGAAATTTAGTTAATGTTCCTTTTACAAGAGAACAAGCGTACCTAGCTTCCCAGCAGATTGGAGGTGGGGGGGATTCCCCAGGGCAGGCACAGTCTGTTCATTCCCATAACCTAATATCTGCCCAAATGCTCTCTGCACTCAACTTTCATTCTTTCATCCAGGTTTTGGTAACAATCACGCTGCAGCTTAAAAAAGAATGCATACATTGACTGGAAACCATAAAGCTAGAACTAATATGGGCACTAACACTAACACACATGGGTCTACTGTCCCTCAAATATCTTTCCTGCATGGGAATATCTCAAAATAAAGGATCAATATAATTGAAATACTGGTTCAATCTTTTGGCTTCCACAATAAAGATTGTGAAATGGTTTCCAGAAGTAAGAACCCAATTTAATAATAAATGAGAAATATAGATAAATATTTTTCTCCATAAAATTAAACTGATCCAAAAATACAAACTTAAAATTATCTGATTATTTTCCTAACCCTCCACTTTTGAAAATTGTTTAGTCTGGGTCAGACTGTGACGCGGTTTAAGTGGTAGTATACTGGAAATCTAAGTAACATTGCAATCCAAAGCTTGCACTCAACAAGAGTGCTTTCTTTTAATACTTTGTGAAAATAATTGAATGTAAGTTTCGACCAATTTATTGCGACTACTCCTCTTGACCTATTCATTGCTAAAGGAATTTTGCATGTAGTATCTCCATTATTTTTCCCAATAAATTATCTTAACTAGGACAACAGTAGGAATTTTTATCTAAAAGGAAAGATTCAATAAAATAAAATAAATGATGGTTATAAAAACATACTTCAGGCCAAGATAATACCACTGCAAAGCACCGTAACTATTGAAATGTAGGCTTTTAACTGCAACTGTGTAAATTTAAAATGTCCATCTATATACATATATATCAAAGTAAATATCTACTTCATTCTATCATAAAGATTAAAACCTTTATAGATTAATAATTGTCAGGGACCAAGAGGATGAATAAATGGAAGAATGCCAATGGGTATGGGTTTTTGGGGGGGGCTAATGAAAATGTTCTGAAGTACGTAGTGTTATGGTTATATAACTTTGTGAACATACTACAAAACACTGAATTGTATACATTGAAGTCTCTGAGTTATATCTCAATAAAGCTTTTATTTTAAAAAGGTTAAAAACTTACTATTTCACAGAAAAAAATACGCATTTCAAAATTAAAATGTGAAGGCTAAAGATAACATACATTAGGCATCACTACTCTTTGTAGTACGACAAAAACAAATGAATAAAAAAGTACACAGATAAGAGCAACTACTGGAATGCTATTCAAAATGTCAAAAAATCACGGTCACTTAGCTGTTAACTCAGTGCCTAAATTAATCCTAAGCCTACTGCAGGATTTTCAAAGAGTAACTTTATTTCTACCCAAAAATGACAATAAATACTTAAGAAATCATTTGAACAAACAGAAAATTTTAATTTAGTAGTTGTGATTATTTGTGCTAATTCTTACAAATATCAAAATCAAATCAGATGACTTTTTTTTTTTTGAGTCAAATGTAGCCCACCAAGGGGGAAAACCATGAGCATGAAAATAATTAAAACACCTCCTCAATTGTTTTGGAGAAGGGAAGGAAAGGCTCAGAGAGAAGAAATTGGAGTGGGGGAAAAGACATTAAGTAAAGATGCTTTACATATTAAAACTTAATTAACTAATTTTTATTATGTAATAAACTCCTTCAAGTGAATGCCCACAATCTTCTGAGAGTACAATTTGGTAAAGAATTACAAAAAGACATCTAAATTTCCACGTTAAAAAAAATATCTCTTTAGATTCTTAAAACTTTCTTTTACTAAAATTGCTCAAGAAAATTCTCCAGAGAAAACTAATCAGAAAGTTCACGTTAAAATATAGTCAATTCGTTCTATGGTCAAAATGAACCTGATACAGAGTAAAAGCAGTACCACCTTAAAAACTTGGTGGTGGAGTAGGAAGACCCTAGGCTCATCTTGGGTCCCCGGAACACAACTAGATAACTATCAAATCATCCTAAATACCCCAAAAATTGGCCTGAAGTCTTAAGAGAACAAACTACACAACTAAAGGAAGATAAGAGGCCACATCAAAGAAGGTAGGGAGAAAAGGTTCGTGGCTGCTGTGGTGGGGAGGGAGTCATGGTCACAAAGAAGGGTGAAAGAGAGGAGCATACTGGGGAATGCACAAGGGAAATGTTTCTCAAAGCCATTAGTTTGGAACACAAGAGGGGCTGAATTTTGTGAGTTCTTGCAACCAGCAGGGCTTAACGACTGGAGTTTTAAAAGTCAGCAGACCCCAGTGGCCGGGATAGAGCCTGAAGGGCACTGCACTACTCCTGGAGAGAAGGCAGGCAAACAACCTGGGGGCAGACATCATGGAAACAGTGATCTGAAAACCATCTGGGGCACACAGGAGAGAGATTATTCACTCTTCTAGGAGCCCTTCCCTGAGAGGCAGCATTCAAGGAGATGCCTCTCCAGGAACAAAGGAGCCAGCTGGGGCCATTTACTTCCCCTACCCCTCAGCATAAACAGAACCACTTGAGGGAAGCAGCTCAGCATGAACATTAGCTGCCTAACTTGCTTACATCAAGGCCCAACCCCTAGTGCTAAGGTAGGACTACCCTTCTCAGTCAAGCTTGCCTCAGCCCCTGTGTGATAGGCCCCTCCCCCAGAAGACTAGAACAGGCCCTACCCACGCCACATCTTCCGACCAAAGAGTTCTACAGGGCCTCAGTTCTGGTGGAGCTGGTGTCAGGCCTCATTTCACAAGCATACCTAGTTAAAGCTTGCCACATTCAGGCCAGAGACCAAACACTTCCCACAGCAGGCAAGGAGCACCTCTGCAGACAACTAACCTGAAGGATAGAGTAGCCAGAACACAACAGCCAGTACAGCAGGCACAGCACACACTTGAGATACTCCCTGAAGTGCCAGACCCTGAGCACTATATGACCTCTTCTTCATAAAGTAAAGCCATTACTTTCACAGGCAGGAGACATAGCTGGCTGTTCTAAAACAGAGAAGAAGGCAGAGATTTAGACAAAACGCCAAAAAGGAGGAATTTATCCCAAATGAAAGAACAAGATAAGGCCATGGCCAGAGCTCTAAGTGAAACAGATATAAGTAATATGCCTGATGGGGAATTTAAAGAACGATCATAAGGATACTCACTGGACTTGAGAAAATAATAGAAAACATCAGTGAGACCCTTACCACAGAGATTAAAAAGTTAAAAAAGAATCAATCAGAGATGAAGAATACAATAAATGAAATTGGAAGCAGGCTTGATGTAATGAACTGGCAGGAAGAGACAGAGAAACAAATTTATGACCTAGAAGACAAAATAATGGAAAATAATTAAGCTGAACAAAAGAGAAAAAGAATTATGCAACACAAGGATAGACTTAGGGAATTCAGTGACTCTATCCAACATAATAAAATAAGTTTCAAAGGAGTTCCAAAGAAGAGGAAAGAAGGCAGAAAATTTACTTCAAGATATAATAGAAGAGAACTTCTCTAATCTGGGGAAGGAAACAGACATCCACCTCCAGGAGGCACAGAGAACTCCCAATCAAAATCAACAAAAGCAGGCCAACATCAAGACATATTGTAATTAAATTTGAAAAATATAGTGGTAAAGAAAAAAATCTTAATAGCAGCAAGACAAAAGAAGTCCTTAACCTATAAACCCATAAGGCTAGTGGGAGATTTTTCAACAAAAAGTTGGCAAGCCAGAAGGGAGTGGCATATTTTCAAAGTGCTGAATGGGAAAAATCTGCAGCCAAGAATACTCTACCCAGCAAGGCTATCTATCATTCAGAATAGAAGGAGAGATAGAGTTTCCCAGACAAAAACTAAAGAAGTTTGTGATCACTACACCAGCCATGTAAGAAATATTAAAGGGGACTCTGAGTGCAAAGGAGGGACCAAAAGTGACAAAGACAGGAAAGAACCAGAGGGAATCTCCAAAAACAAGTAATAAAAAGGAAACAAATACATATCTATCAATAATTTCTCTGAATGTAAATGGACTAAGTGCTCCAATCAAAATACACAGGGTGTCAGAACAGATTAAAAAAAAAAGAAAGACCCATCTATACACTGGCTACAAGATACTCATTTTAGACCTAAAGACACATGCATATTGAAAGTGAGAGACTGGAGAAACATTTATCATACAAATGGATGTCAAAAGAAAACCAGAGTAGCAATACTTATATTGGATGAAATTGACTTTTTGTTCTTGTATTTTTTTTCTCCTGCTTTGGGATCAGGGTAGCACTGGCCTCATAGAATAATTTTGAATGTGTTCCCTCTATTCCATTATTTATAAGATGTTGGCAAAGACTGCCATTAATTATATTTTTAAATGTTTGGTAGAATTCACCAGTAAAACCATGTGGTCTTAGGCTTTTCTGTGCTGGGAGATTTTTGATTCCCAACTCAATTTTCAGTCTTGTTATTGGTCTAAGAAGATTTCTTATTTCTTGGATTCAAGATTCATGATTACATCATGGTAGCTTGTGAATTTTTAGGAAATATCTGATTTTTGTCTAAGTTATCTGATTTGTTAGTATGTGATTGTTTATAGTAATCTGTTATCACACTATGTATTTCTGGGGTTATCTGTTGTATTGTTTTCCATTTCTCATTTTGGTTTTTGAGTCTTCTCTTTTTTTCTTAGTTAATGTAGTTAAAGCACTGCCAATTTTGTTTATTTTCTTGGAAAAACTGGTCATTACTTTCAGTGTTATATTATTGTTTATTCTGGTCCCTATTTTATTTATTTATGATTTTTCTTTATTATTTTCTTCCGCTACTAAATTTTAGCTAAGTTTTTTCTTTTTCTGGTTCCTTGTGGTATAATGTTAGGTTGGTTATTTGAACTTTTTTTCTTAATCCAAGCATTTATATCATACAATTCATTCTAACATCTGATGTTGCTGCATCACACAGGTTTTATAATATTGTGTTTTTCTTTTGTTTTGAGACTTGCTTTAATTGGCCATTTGATTTCTTATTTTGCTCATTAGTTGTACAGTAGTGTGTTGTTAAATATTTACATATTAAATATTTAATATTTACATTGTAGATTTCCTGGCTTTCTTTTATTGTTGATCTTTAGTTTTGTACCACTGTGGTTGGAAAATACACTTGGTATGATTTCAGTATTCTTACATTTGTAATATTTGTTATGTCCCTATATATGTGATTTAACCAGGGGACTTTTCTGTGTGTAACTGAAGAAAATGCATATTCTATTTTTCTTGGATGGAATATTTTATATGTATCTTTTAGAACCATATATTCTGAAGTATGCTTCAAGTAAAATATGTTCCTGTTGGAAAAAAAATAACTTTAGGGGCACCTGGTGGCTCAGTTGGCTAGGTGTGTGACTCTTGGTTTCAGCTCAGGTCATGATCTCACCATTTATGAGCTCAAGCCCTCTTAGAGCCTTCTTAGAATTCTCTCTCTCTCTCTCTCCCCCTCCCTCCTCAAAAATAAATAAATGAACATTACAAAAATAATAATAACTTTAACTGAGGGTACTAGTTTAAAATCAAGCATATCAGAGGGGAGGTGGGGGGATGGGTGAAATAGGTGACAGGGATTAGAGTACACTTATCATGGGCACCAAATAATGATACACAGAATTGTTGAATCACTATATTGCACACATAAAACTAATATAACACTATGTTAACTCTACTGGAGTAAAATTAAAAAATTAAAATTAAAAAACAAAATTAAATTCATGTGAAGAATGATAATGTTATATTTGAAATTTCTTTTCATTTCTAAAAAATGTTTCTATAAAAACCAGTGAATTTTGTCGACAAGATGAAGATATAAGTATGTTTCAAAATATGACCAATGAATTGTTTTCTTCTCTCTTATGTAGGATGTGTTCCCCTAGGGAAGAGGGGGTAGGGGATAGTGCAGAGGACAACGAAGCCAAATGCCCAGAGGACTGACTCACAGTTTGTTCTCTGAAACAAAACAATTTATAATGCAACCAATTATTAAACTGAATTCTACTTTTTTTATAATCCCTTATGTCCAAGTGTCAAGGTTAGGCAAATTCCTTGCAATCAGGGTTAAGAAGATAACGTGATTGACAGTCTTCCTACAAAGACACTTCATGATAATAGGGACTTGCTTATCTCTTCAGTTTCATTTCTTGCCACTTGCCCCTTAGAAAGAATGTGCTGCACTTTTACTGCAATGAACTTCTTTCAATTCCTGAAATGCCCCTACTCTCCCATGTCAGACAACTACAACCACTCTTTTCCCTCCATTCTACTGCCTTGAACCTCATCACCATCCCATCCTGGATGCATGTGCACATGCTTGGCATTCCTTGGCTTGGAACTCCATCCTCACTGGTAGATATCTCCAAACGACATATTTCCCCTTAGAAGGGGCACTGCAACATAGTTAATAACCACCCTCTGAGGAGAGGTTTGCCTTACTAACAACTAATGAATAAAAGTTATTGCACTTTCTCCTCTGTTTCCCAATTTTAGCTAGAAATTAACTACTTACACAAATTTCTGTCAATATTTGTTTTTATCCTAGCTATTTTTAAGAACACTGTTGATAAATACATTAATTTTTCCATCCCAGAATTTTGATAAATACCAAGGTTGTTTTCTATAACTATAACTAGAGTCCTCCAGGTTGTGGTTTCAAGATTGCTTCATACATGATTATAAATGTTAGCAAAACTTTTAAAGAAGAATTATAAAATGAAACTGTGGTGAGAAAGTTGGAGATTGTATTATTGCCATGTAATATTACATTGTTATGTTATACAAAAGATTACATTTTCAGTATTCACTTACCATGAATAAATATTATCTTTCAAGACAATTACGCCTATAAATATCTCAGTACTTCAAAAATCATAAAAAAATTTTTAAAAATCCTCAGTATTTCAAAAAATTATAAAAAATACCATCAGTAACCTTTTCTTCAGGATGCAGTTTCTTTAACTTCATATAAAGACATTTTATGGGCCCATAGGACATTGCTTAAAGTAACTAGAAATTCTAATAACATAATTCTAATATAGTAAGGCTGAAGTTTCAGAAATGAAACATTAAAACTAAAGACATGAAACATTATTAAATTATTATTTAATTGGAACTGAAAACATATGGTGAGGATGTGGAGAAAGGGGAACCCTCTTACACTGTTGGTGGGAATGCAAATTGGTGCAGCCATTCTGCAAAAGAGCATGGAGGTTCCTCAAAAAGTTGAAAATAGAACTACCCTATGATTCAGCCATTGCACTATTAAATATTTATCCAAAGGATACAAAAATGCTGATTCAAAGGGGCACATGCACCACAATGCTTATAGAAGCACTAACAACGAGAGCCAAACTGTGGAAAGAGCCCAAATGTCATCTACTGATGTATGGATAAAGAAGAGGTGGTATGCGTGCATGCATGTGTGTGTGTGTGTGTGTGTGTGTGTGTATTATATATTACATATAGTATATATATAATAATATATGTCTCATATATATATGGAATATTACTCAGCCATCAAAAAGAATGAAATCTTGCCATTTGCAATGATGTGGATGGGCTAGAGTGTATTATGTTAAGCAAAATAAGTCAGTCAGAGAAAGACAAATACCATATGATTTCACTCGTGTGTGGAACTTAAGAAATAACACAGATGAAGATATGGAAATGGGGGAAAAAAGATAGAAAGAGAGAAACAAACTATAAAAGACTTTCAACGATAGAGAACAAACTGAAGGTTGACAGAGGGAGGTGGATGGGGGATGGGCTAGATGGTGACGGGTATTATGGAGGGTACTTGTGATGAGCACTGGGTGTTATATGTAAATGATGAATCACTAAATTCTACTCCTGAAACTAATGTTACACTATATGTTAACTAACTAGAATGTAAATGAAATTTTGAAGAACTGATAACATATAAGGATTCAAAAGATTTTATAAAGAAAACAAAAACTTCAGGCTTAAAAAGGATAGTGTTGTTTTGTTTTGTTTTGTTTTGTTTTTTAGGTTAAAGAAAGCATATCCACAGTGACTTTCTTACCTGAGTGAATTAAAATTTTGATAAGAGTAGCTATGCTGTAGAGAGCGTTTTGAAAGCAGAATGTGCAAAATTTTTCTCTCCTCCTACAAAATCAAAGACAGGGTTTTCTCTGCCCTGTGCCTACTTTTACCAGTGCAGGTTTCTACATTCTTTTTTTTCCTACTTACTTTTTGGTCTGACTGAAAAAAACTCAGATCAAGATTAGGTACCATTTCCCACCCATTAGTAAGGCTGCTATCAAGAAAATGGATAATGTAATAAGTGCTGATGAGGATATGGAGACATTGGAATATTTGTGCATTGCTACTGGGAATGTAAAATGGTGCAGCCACCGTGGGAAACAATATGATGATTCCTTAAAATATTAAACATAGGAATACAATATAGTCCAGCAATTCTACTTCTGGATATATACCAAGAGAAGTGAAAGCAAGGACTCAAACAATATTTATACACCCATATTCAAAGAAGCATTATCCAAAATATCCAAAAAGGTAAGAGCAATTCAAGTGTCCATCAACAAATGAGTGGATAAACAAAATATGGTACAAGTATCCCCCGCTTTTTGAAAGTTCACATTCTGCCACTTCACTTTTAGGAAAGACCTATATTAGTACCTACTTTTGCTAACTCAAAGAAATCCAAAGATTTTTGCTTTTATCTAACGAAAAAGGTGAAAAGCGAAAATAGCATTCAACATTTGTTTTGCAGCAAGCCATTATAAAGGTAGCACACAACCCAACCAGTGAGAGTGGCCTCACCTAGCTCCTTCCCTGGAAACTCCACTCAGCACATCATCATCAAGCTACCACACCTTTGAACTGTGTCTTGTGAGCATCTGTGCTTTATCTTAAAGCATTTTGTTCATCCATTAGCTAAGATATCAGAAAGGCCTAGGAGAAGTTATTTTGGGGATCTGGGAACACTTGAAATTTTTTCCATATAAATCAATGGTAATTATTTCTTCACTTTACGTGATTTCACCCTACAAAATTTTCATAGGAATGTTCTACTTTGGGATAGTGGGGAAACCTGTACAACAGAATATTATTCAGTCTTTTTAAAAATTAAGGAAATTCTGACATATGTTACAACATGAATGAACCTCGAACACATTATGCCAAGTGAAATGAGCCAGTCACACACACACACAAAAAAAATCAAAACCATAGAGACAGAAAGTAAAATGCTTGTTGCCAGGAGATGAGGGAAGGGAGAGAGAATGTTTAAAGGGTACAGAGTTTCAGTTTGGAAAGATGAAAAAGTTCTGGAGATGGATGGTGGTAATGGTTACACAGCAATGTGGGTGTAATTAATGCCACCAAATGATACACTTAAAAATGGTCAAGATGTAAATTTTATGTTAAGTATATTTTACCACAATAAAAATTGGGGAAAAAAGATTACTTAGAACATGATGTTTGATCCCTTCTAGGATTGTGATTATTTTGAAGGATAAACAAAAGAGCAATTCTTACTTTAAAAAAAAAAAAGGCCATTTAGACTTTCAGTAGTAGAAACTGAAAATCAAGTAAGCTGCAGGAAAGAAATTTGAAGGTTTGAATCCTGCTCCCTCTTATCCATTCACACATACCCACCCCCAGTACTGTTGGTTTTCAAGGATAAGAGACAAGCCTTTAACTGGACTGATGCAAAAGGCCTTTTCATGCTCACCCAGTCTCCACTCCAGTCTACCCCAAACTCTTTAGCCATGTGCACATCCCCAAAGCACTATCTTTTATGTCAAAGCTATGGGTAATAGCCTTTTGTGTTCCTAATTCCCCCACTCAACAATGAATAAATATACCCTGTCTTGCATTTGCTCTCCACAATCAAGTCTACCCTTGCCAGATATATTCCCCCAAAGAAATATATTTAAATGTGGTTTGTCACACAGCTAGGAGCAGTCTTTAAATTGTTAGTGTAAAACAGGGTAGAGCTGGAGCTGGAAAGCTTAGAAGAAGCAATTCATTTTTTTTTACCTTTACTGGGAGATAATAATAACAGCCTTCTATGGGTATTGCTTTTGTTAAAGACATCATATTATTTTCCTTAATAATATTCATATAATGTCCTTGTCCAAAACAGTGTTTAGTTTTAGTAAATTTATTCACAAATTTAGCAATATAAGTTATATATGACATGATTCAAAAAGTTCTGGTCTATGGGAAAAATATAAAAATACAACTTTTGTTTTTTTTTAATCTTAAGTAAAGAACTATTCAATAGACAGGAAAAATAATTTTTCAATATATTTCAGTTGTCTAATGGTGTTATGGACAATTATGTCACCTCAAAATGCTTATGTTGAATTCCTCACCCCTAATGTTACTGTATTTGGAGATAGGGCCTTTAATGAAGTCATTAGGTTAAATGAGGTCATAAGGGTAGGGCCCTAATCCAATATGATTAGTGATCTCATAAGAAGAGACAGACACCAGGGACACATACAGGAAAGGCCATGTGAGGACACAGCTGTCTGCAAGCCAAGGAGAGAATGGCCTCAGGAGAAAACAGACCTGCTGGCACCTTGATCTTGGATTTCCAAACTTCAGGACTTTGAGAAATAAATTTCTGTTGGTTAAGCCACCCGGTCTGTGGTATTTTGTTATGACTGCCAAACACACTAATACAAATGACAAGTCAAGAAGAAAAATAGTGATACAAAAAGAGAGAAAAAGTCAGTGAAAGGATGAGACAGACACATTCACATACAGAACAGAACACGGAGAAGACGTAAGAAACCCAAACATATATATATAGGTACTATGAGACACGACATTATAAAATGGAAATTGTTGCTAAAAATTTCAGAATCACATGAGTTTCCTCTACTATTGTTATAAAAACATCTTAGGACCTTGCCTGATAAACAGATGAACTCAAAGTGAAGTCCAGATTCCATTTTCAAGTCCCAGATTCCCATGTTTCAGTTTAGAGAGTCCTCATTCAGAAAACCATCAATGTGTGGTTGTGAAACTGTCCTTGGATTTTTCAGTCCTCTGTCACACTCCTAACAGTTATCTTCATGCCCCACTGGCCTCCATTATATTTACTTGATAGTCTAGGTACCATTACAAAAATAGTTACTATCACATTTGGGGCAAATCATTGTGATGATCACTTTGGCTATCAGTACTCTTCAAATAAAAATTAATACACATATTTAGGAGTTAAGGTGATCCACAAGATGCAAATTTTGCACAAGATATGATAACAGAAGTAAAGCACTGTTTCAGGACAAAGAATTTCAGTGGAGAATCATTTGGGAATGAAATAGGTCCATAGCACAATCTCACATGTTTTATCAAAATTAACCCAATAAGCTGTCAGAAGAACAGTAACACAACTCTATATCCAGTTTCACAAATACTCACAGAATGGTAATCCCGAAACATTGATGATGGCCCACACAAACTAGGCCAGCTGGAGTCAGGAGTCAAACGGGAAGGCTTTGTTGACATAATTCCTCTCCAATCGTAGAATGTTTTATCTGTTAGAAATATCAATGCAAGTTAAAACAATATTTATCCAAGAAAAGTACACACAGACCATACTGCTTAATGTTACAAAGAGGAAAATAGATCATCTTTACGGCCCTGTTATTCTATATTAAAATCACATCTTGTCATCTAATCAGAGAGATGCAGAAGCATGAGCACCGCACAGAGAGAGGCTTCAATTAATTGGTTCCATCACACAGTAAAGCTCTTGTGTTTTTATTGGGTACGGTGTGCCCATCAGAAGACCAGATTCATTCCTTTGAGTCTCTTCTGTTCAAGAGCACTGACTTCTTTTTTTAAAGGAGGCTTAAAGCAAAATCATATTTGTGAATAGCACTTACAAAAACAAAGGGAAAACTCCTCTCCCTGCTACATCAGTACTTTAAAAGAAAATTCAGAATTATGATGAGGGTACACATTTTGAAATGGCAAAGTAAGTGAAATTATTAAAAGTGCTCTAGACGAATAAGTTGAAAGAGCAAAGGGTTAGCCAACATATGCCCGCATATTTCTTCTGTCTCATGGCAGTTGTTGCATGGGATTTCTGCAGACAAATTTTTTTTAAAGATGAGGAGATTTAAGATTTATTTGTCTATTTCTCAGAAACATTAATTATTTAAAAGAGAAAAATTCAGTTCAATCCTGCCATCCAAAGATGGCAAAATGAATCAAACTGTTTACACATTTCCAATTTTCTTTCTAATACTTATTTATATACATATATTCTTTCCTGAAACTTTCGATTTAATACAGACATCTATGGACTGCTTAATTTCACATAAATTTAGAGAAAACTCAGACGTAATAAATTCTCTCATTTCATTGCTTCAACTTATTTATAGGATCATAAGCTAAGTGTCCTATAGGGAGGCAGATAGTAACATAAAATAATAAAAAAATGTAATGTTATCTCAGAGACATTCCAATCAATAAGATGCATGTAATCTACCCCATTCTAATTTTATATGTATATAATTTCTTCCACTTCAGTCAAAAAGAATCTTTGTCCTCTTATCAAAAAGGCAAAGTGTCTAGAAGAGGCAACATAATAAATCGTATTTCAATCACAATTCAATATGAATAAATAAAATTCTTTAGTGGAAGCAGATGCCAACAATGGAAAGATTATAGGGAACCTGAACATATTAGTATCTGGGAAGAGGACAGCAAAGAAAAGGCCATACACATTAAACTTTAACTGGGGATTTTTATAAACCCAGGGGGGACTTAAAAGGGTAGAATAAGAGTTATTAGAGACGTGTAAGTCCCCACATTTCTTATGACGCTTTCTTGAGTAATTTAAAGCATTCCTCAACTCACTAACACTCTCTCTGGACCACCTACTTCCCTTAATGAACTTGCACCATAAGTGTCTTCACATGTTTTAGATAATTGGGCATCTCTTCCCAATCTCCTTTTTAATTTTAACTAGGGTCTAATTTACTTTATATTTTTCATATTTATAATTTTTACTTTTCATTTTTTAATATGATTTATTGTCAAATTGATTAACATACAATGTGTACAGTGTGCTCTTGGTTTTGGGAGTAGATTCCCATGGTTCATCATTTACATACAACACCCAGTGCTCATCCCAACAAGTGCCCTCCTCAATGCAATCTCCTTTTTAAACTGATAAACACTTCCAGGACGAAGACAATATCTTAGTTGGAATTTATCTGTGCTTCTGGTTCATCAGCAATGCAATTGAGGTAGCTACATAAATACTGGTGAACAAGAATTAGCCTCAAAAGGGGAGATCTCACAGGGAAAGGGAGTCTTCCTGATCATTGAAGAGCCCAACCCAAAATGAATCTAAGTGCTATACAAATTATTTTCCAAGACAGTGCAGAGCATTTCAAATATTTTATCTGGTTTACCCACAAAACAGACTCATGCAGTTGAGAAGGCCATGCATTATTTTCTCCAGTCTATAGGTATCACATTAGAAAATATAGCTATAACTTTTCCACTTCAGGAAGCAGTAAACCCTCCACTAAAATCCTCAAGGTAATCATTCACACACTGATGTATGCTAATGACTCCTCCTCAGAAGCCAGGCCCGGAAGGTGACATGCAACAAATTCCAGTTTATTCCACAAAGTCAGTCAAAAGTTATAAACTGGTAGTTTGAAGAACAGAGTCATACATCAGACTAAATGTTCACAAACCCTCACGGAGCTAACACTCTTCACAGATACTGCCACAGAGAAACGAAGATTCTGAATGCTGGAAATGGAGTGGGGAGTAAGCAAGAGTAGGCTGCTTATTGGTAGGTGAAAAAATAAGAAATCTTAGCAGTGATCCCAGTTTAACAGCCAGCAGGATAGAACAAAATATTCTGATATTAAACAAATCTGGGGAAAATGTAATACCAAAATTTGAAAAGGAACCAAGAAGGTTCCATCAGGTTAACAAGCTGGTGGAATAGGAGCTACCTTGGAACATAAAAAATTTGGTTAAATAACTACCCATACTGATGTCTTCCTGCCTTTGTATATCCTCAATACTTATATAGACTCTTTTTGAAAAATATTATACACTTAGTTCATGTTATTTTGTTGTCTTCTGCACATCTTATTTTCCTATCTAAACTTAAAAGTCTTTTACTTGCTTTGCATTTCCCATAAAACTGAACATAATGCTGTGCCCAAAGCATATGTTCAATATATGCTCTGGAATTACTTGGCACTGGCTGAAAGGCCAATCACCAAAACTGTTAAATGTGAAAAGTCCCATACAATGCAACTGACACAAATATCTGAAGGAATGGAAAAAAATTTACAACAGGTTTTTAAAATTCTATTTTTTTTCAGGATCAACTATTTTCCACCAGATTATCTTCTCTCACTTTCTAGCATCATCTTGATGTTTATAAAGGTAATAATTTTTAAACATATTTCAGTTGGAGGTGCTTTTTTTAAATTTTATTTCCTGTTTTTACTTAAATTTATGTAGTTAACAATGAGCCACTTATTTGCAAAGGTGAGAGACAGTTCCAAATTCTAATTGTCATAGTTATTTTAGAAACTAAAATTTCTCAAATGACTCACAGAAAACTGATAAGGTTCTATACTGTGGTGAGACTGCCAAGAGAATGAAGAAAGAAAGAAGGAGAAAGGAAGGAAGGGAAAATTTGTAGCCAGTTGAAACATTCACCACTTATGTAATAATCTTCATCGTGACAAATATTTCCTCCAGGTTGCAAATGGATATATTTGTCCAAGTCACCTGAATTATCAGCAAAAGACCCAAAGACAGCAGAAGTTCAAATTTTTTAAATATATTGTGTCCATCAACCATGAATGAAGAACTAAGAAACAGTCTATGCTAATGATATATAATGTAAGAATATAATAGTTCAAAAGAATATGTCTATGCAACTGCATCCAACAGAGCCGAAGAAGTCCAAATGAAAGTGTGAAGTATCTTTACAAGGACATGATAGAGCCCAAGACACTAGTGGGTTCAAGTGGTCCTGTGTCCCTAGAGCCTTTTTTATGCCAAGCTTGTTCTGTTTCCCTTTTATCAATTCCCTTGTATCAATTAATTCTCTGAGTTAATTGCACATGCAGTTTTAATCTGCGTGTAATTACAAACAATTAATAGTTAGGAGACAGAATTAGCAGTTCTTAGTTTGATTATCTATATAATTAAAAGGGGTGGTAAACTAGAGTTGACAAATAGCATCTTAATCACTTGAATAATCAAACCCAGAAGCTTGCTTGGGCAGCTGAACTCCATCTGTTACATTAGTTCAACTTTTAGAATCAATGACTGAAATGTCCATTTAAATCAATCATATTTCAATTTATAGTCAAAAACATACAATATGTATTCTCAAATTGCTTAAACTATTTACTTTGTTTCATTTATTTAAAATTAACTGTTTCCAAAAGGGTTTAATAAAAATAAAGATTCAACAGACTAACTTATGTGTATCTACTGAATACCAGTTAATATTCATGGCTCCCAAATCTTATATTATAAAACATGTAAGAAATACAGATAACTCTGTGTTCCAATTAACACTTTTATTTAAGTGAATCCTGAGAGACAGCAAATAAGACATACCTATGATCCTTTTTTGGGTTCTGATGGGATCACTTGTTTATACATACAAAGCAAATACTAAAAAACAGGAGAAACTTAAAGTGAGTTACAAAAATATGTGAGAACTTCATTCTTATTAGGATATAATATAATACAGAACAGTGGCATCACTGTTGCATAATATGTTTCTGAATTGCCAAGTATTTGAACAAGTTTGACAGATACTTTCAGCTAATAATGGATAAAAAAAGTGTTCAAAAAGAATCATTTCTGGTTCAATATGGCTTTGTGACTTCTGGCTGTGAGGCAGCCCCTTTTACAGTACCACTAAAATACTGTAACAATAAAGAAAAAGATGAAAATCTCAAGGTTACAAGAAATTAAGTCTAACCATTCATTAATATGCAGATGAGAAAACAAAATTCTTTAAGATGAGGAAGTGAATTGAGGAAAGCAATTAGTGACCTTTACATAATAAAACCCCTAGCCCATCTGAAAGATGTTAGAAAAAAGGCATATTATCTTCCAAGAAAAATATAAAGAAAAAAGAACAAAACCCATTTCTGTACAATGTGGATGCTGCTTTTGAAGAACCCTTCCCTTTCCATACCCTCAACTACCACAATCCACTTAGACACTACAACTCTAAGGAAACAACTAGAAAAGAGAGTAATCCTGACTGTACCAACAGGAATTGAAACAGTCTTATTGTAAAGAAAGAGCTCTGTGCAGAGGATGGGACTGACAGGATTTGACAACAATGCATAACGGGGGCTGTAATTTTAACGTGCTAAACAGCTAAAAATAATAATAATACTAAAGAATGAAGGAAGAATGAAGGAATGAAAGGACCCACCCAGTAGAACCAAACTGTTCCAAATGGGCATCTCCAGGTTACTGAGAATTCGGCAGAGAAGGGGGCATTGACACCAGTCATCAACTATAGAACTAGAAAAGGTAATTGGCACATTCAAGTGAACATGGAGCAGAGTAGAGAAAAATCCATATGTTCTCTCTGTTGATAATCACTCACTTTGCATGGAGCTATGTCTTTTTATTCAGGTCAGAGTAAACATCCTGGGGCCTATATTGATCATGGAAATGCCAGTTAACATTTATGGAGGACTTAGATCGTTGAATACTTTACACACATTACCTGACCTAATCTACACAAGAACCCTAGTTTAACAGAGGAGAAAACAAATTAAGTCACTTGCCCCAGTTCAGGCAGCTAGTAAGCAGTTGTGTGAACCCAGGTCAATCTGAATTTGAAGCCCAAGGGACAGCGACACAAGGGGAAAGCTCCCAATGGAAGGCTGAACAATGGGCCCCAAAGATACTCACATCCCAATCCCTGAAACCTGCAAATGTTAGAATACATGGCAAGAGGGACTTTGCAGGCATGATTAAATCAATAATCCTGAGAGGGGAAGATAACCTAGGATATCATGATGGGCCATATGTGTACTCACAAAGGCCCATGGAAAGGAAGGAAATGTGATGACAGAAGCAAGAGTGATTTGGAGAAGAGGTCATGAGCTAAGGAATGCAAATAGCCTTCAGAAGCAGAAAAGGAACAGAAATATTCATCCCTAGAGTCACAGAAAGAATCAGTCCTGGGAACATCTCCACGTAGTCCAATGAAATTAATCCCAGATTTCTGGCCTCTAGAACTGTAAGAGAATACAGTTGTGCCCTTTTAAGCTACCAAGTTTGTGGAGTAAATTGTTGAAGCAGCCCTGGGAAACTAATACAGTCTGCAATTCTGAAAATCTATAAAAGAGTTTAAGTCAAAAATATTCTATTAGAAGTCAAAAATATTCTATTAGACTCAGAAGAAAATTTTAGAATAGTATTGGCATTCCATTGTACTATATAACAAGCCAAACTCTAAAATAGAAGCCAAAAGCAATAAGGAGAAAACAAACTAAGACTTTAAACAATAAGAATATTTGCAAGATAAATAAAAATGGAAATGAGTGATCTTTAAAAGGCAAGAAATACCAGGAAACCAAAACTGTAACAACAGAATTATAATGTATTTCACACTTAATAGGAGTGTAAGAGACAGTACAGAATATCAAATGACTAGAGTTAGCAAGTGTTCCTAGAATAAAGAAGTATCCAAAGATGAAAATTATAAGAGAGAAAATTAAAGATTATAGATTAAAGTTGACAAAAAATAAGTATCCATCAAAGGAGTCCTATACATTACTGAAGATGAAACCAGAATAATCAAAAGTAAAGAAAACAAACACGACTGAATAATAATTTCCTCAGCTAAAAAAAAAAGCATGTATCTTCTGAGTATTGGGGCTTATTGTATATTATGAGAAAGTAATTAAAAGAGATTTGTATGCCATTACATCCTGCAAAGTTACAAGAATAAAGAAAACAAACTACTAAAAGAATTCACACACATTTGCAAAGAAAAAACATCTCAAAGGTGTAAAACACAGGTTGTTATCAAATGTCCTCTGTGAAACAACAAAAGAAACAATAAATGACAGAAAACCACAAACAGAATTTCCAAGGAAAAGGAAAAGTTGTGAAACAGAAATTTTTAAAACGAAATTGTCTTCGATTTATAAAGGCCAGGGAAAAAAATTCATTCTCCGATATACCAACACCCCGAAGGTCTGCTGAGAAAAATCACGTGTTTTTGTTTAAATAAAAAATATCTATCTGAAGATCAAGACATGAATCAAAATTAAGGTTAAAAGAGTTTAGAAATCATGGGACCAGCAGTTCTTCCCAAAACAAGAATAGCCATTTCTAGTAGGACCACGACAGTCACGTGGATTCTACACCTCAGACTTACAGCTTGATCTTGCCAGTCCTAGCCTCATAGTTCCTTTTCTGCTTCATTTTGCTTTCCTAGGAAACAAACAGTTTGTTTCCTATGGTATACGCTTTACCTCACTCATAGTTCAAATGAAATGTTCTTTCAAATGGAATCTTGTTCTATGATTACCAAAAACAATAACCAATGACCAGCATTGGTGTCTTGTGCACTTAGAATGGCTAAAGGTTTGGAACATGTACCCAGTAAACAAGACAAGGAAACAAAGAACAATAGTGGCTATTTTCATTTTCCAAGAACTTAAATAATGACTTTTCTCCTTCTTAAAACTTCAAATTGAATCACCTAAATCACGACATCACCCCCCCAGGAAGTGCCTCTTTATATCATGAGAACAGCCTCTGAATATTCCTATGGCCCTCAGTTGTTTAAGGGGTAAAATATACCTGGAAAATAGATTGTAGGATATACACCAGAATTTCATAGTGAGTATTTCTGGGTGGTAGAACAATAAACGAGTATCTCTTTTTGTGACAGTGTTCTGTATTTTCCACATTTTCTGCAATTAATCATACTAATTGCAACTTTACAGAGAACACATTTAAAATAAGTCTGTATAATTTTAGGTGAAATTACGCAAAAATTATGTAGAAAAACTATGAACAAAAGCAAAGTCTGAAGAAATCATCACAGAACTTTAGGGAGATTTACCTCTCTTTTTTCTAACAAAGATGTTTTGTACTTGGTAAAGAAGAAAACACAATTTGCTTAAACTTCTTACATAACAAGCATACATACAAAAATAAATGCTTCCTTTATTTATTTTTAAAAAAAAATTTTAACATTTATTCACCTTTGAGACACAGAGAGCGAGCAAGGGAGGGGCAGAGAGAGAGAGACACATAATCAGAAGTAGACTCCAGGCTCCGAGCTGTCAGCACAGAGCCCGACGCGGTGCTTGAACCCACAAGCCCGAGACCATGACCTGAGCTAAAGTCAGACACTTAACCGACTGAGCCACCCAGGCACCCCAATAAACACTTCCTTTACATTTGTCTTCAATGACACAACAGTTTGGGGGCAAGGGAGAACCACACTATCTTTAAAGAGTCATAAATTCACATCCCCCTCTCAGGAAGTAACAGAGATAGTCTGCTATGTTGAAGTAGCTTTGGAAAAGTTTAGTCTCAGTCTTTCTGATTAACTAAAACAAGCCCAGGTACTACTGTCACAGATTTATTTCTGTGATACAAGGGCAGCTATCTGAATACATGATCTGAAAATGCCTCTTGATGGCAGCCCACTTGTCATCTTTGCCCAGAAGCACTATGACAAATACAACTCATGCTAGCACCTGACTGCAAACTCCAGGTGGGCAGACGTCACATCCTGTATACTGTTGTATCCTCTACACAACCACAATGCCTGGTACAGAATATGTACGAATAGTTTTGAAGAAAAAATGTTAACATGAACCGGATGATGCTTGTTTTACAGATGGCAATGATGTCATAGGTTTCTAGGCAAAAAAAAAAAAAAAGACAAGAGTTCTGGGAGAAAAGTGATTTATTGCATGGTAATTCAATGGGAGTGTTCTTAGCAGTCCCTGCCCCATCCCTGTAAAAAGAAGCAACAATTAACTAGCCATTTGTTTGTTTCATATAATCCTAAATTTTTAAAAATTATTTCTTCCAGGTTGATTACATACTGATGTTTGGACAATACAGATCTTACTGATTTTAGTCAAGGTTTCTGTGCCCACACTCATACATGCTTGGTGAAAATGAAAATTTGAAAAGATTCTGGGAAAGTAATTCACCAGTGAGAGAAGTCTTTTAAATATTCATATTTTTGAAGTAATATCGATTTCTAGGAATCTTTCATAAGGAAGTAATCTGAAATATGCCATAAGATTCACTAATAACGATGTTTATTACAGCATTATTTATAATAATTGGGCATTAGAGTTAACATAGCAAAGCTGAGACTGTTATTCCTAGAAAGACAAGTTTACAAGGTTAATCTTGGGCTGGTATCTGGGAACTTGGCAGGTGAACAGTTCCCTACACTGATGTAAAACTTTTCCTAAAAGATAAGAGTATCTCACTGTGCCTAGACTGGGCAAACAATACGGGTTTATGCAAAATGTGTGCTTCCTTCTGGAAATCTGGAATGTTGGGACATACTAAGCAGAGGATACTTAGATTATCCCCCAGTAAAAACCTTGTTGCTGAATCTTTAATGAGTTTCCCCAGTGTACCATGACCCGAGACATCACCCCCCAGGAAGTGCGATTCATGTCACGATTCATTATTGGAGGAATTAAATGCATTGCAGTGACCACTGGAAGAACTCTTGGAAGCTTGCTCCTGGTTTCCTCTGGCCTCCACCACATGTGAAGTGATTTTTCTTTGATTGTTGATTTTTCTTTGTATGTTTTTATATAATAAACCTTTGCTATGAATATGACAACATACTGAGTCCCATGAATCCTCCTAGCAGATCACTGAACAAGGGGTAGTCTTTAGAACCCCAACACAATAATAAAAATTGAAATTAACATAAATGTCCAGTAATGGGAGATTGTTTAAGTAAATATAGTACATGCATGCATTGAGTTATTTTTCAACAACAAAAATATATATCTTGCACTTTCAATTATGAACGAAAAACCCATAAACAAAAAGACTAAACAAAAATATGCCAAAATGCTAAAAATAATAATTTTTGGTTTAATCGAACTTTTGTCTGTATTCTGTTTTTTTGTTCTGAATGGGCTGAATGCAAAATTCATGAATCTGAAGGCCCTGACTTACATAGAGCCATTTTTGAGGAAAGCTATCCTAATTGTTTTTTCCTCCTACTGGTTGCCATAGGACCTAACCCATGGTTTATTTGTAAAACCAGACTTGCTGCCCGAGCTTGAATAGACTGGATAAGGAAGCAGTCCATGGGCCTGAGACAAATATACATGAGTTGGACATGAGGGGGTAAGCACATATTTGGCTCAAACTCTGTCCAGTTTGGTCTCTACACCACATGGAAACAATGTAATACAATCAAATCTTTTGTTTTAACAGTTTAAACGCTAAAAAGAACAAAAAGAAGGAGGTTGTTAGCTAAGAGGTGAAATACCCCTCTACTTCTCTCTGAAGCAAGTTGATAATCCCACTTTTAAAAAATCTGGAGCGTAGGGGTGCCCGGGTGGCTCAGTCACTTGAGCATCTGACTCTTGATTTCAGCTCAAGTCATAATCCCATGACCCTGGAATCAAGCCCCAAGTCAGCTCCATCCTGAGCGTGGAGCCTGCTTAAGATTCTCTCTCTCTCTCTCTCTCTCTCTCTCTCTGTTTCTCTTTGTCTCTCTCTCTGCTCCTCTCTACCCCCTTCTAAAATTTAAAAAAAAAATTAAAAAAATAAATCTGGAACCTAGAATGACTGTGGAATTTAGGGGATGACTTTACAGAATGTTTTCGCATACATGCATCACTCAAAAAAAATATGCACATGCCACTCCCTTCCAGTTATAAGGATGTTGACCTGAATATTTAGCTTTCCAGAAGCTTTTTTACGGAGATATAGTTGTTTTGTATTACAAAAGGATGATTAAGCTTTAAACAAAACTATCTACCAAATGTTTTGTCACAAATCTTTGGTATTTTATTTACTCATAGGTTATGCATGAGCTAGAATAATTGTGCAAATTCTGGAATGAGCTGGCCTTTTTAGAAAACAAAAACAAGACTCTAATCCCCTAAGAAAGATTGTTAATTTTTAGTTATTTCCATCTGTCTTTCATGATTGGCTTCTCAGGAAACTGAAGTTCATTAATGTATCATTATCTTTACTAAAATTCATTAAAGCAATACATTCAAGGCAGGAGAAAAGATTCTAGTGACAAAAACAAACGGATAATTATGGAACAGCATTTTAGCTCTGCTTATGTCAGTATTTTTATTCTAAATGTTTCACTCTATTCTTTTCTTCTAGTCATAGCTAGGAGAGAGTAAGTCTGTCACCTTGTGAGGCATAGAGCATATATGATTGGTGGAACCTTAACTAAATTCCAGGTAGAGTATTATATAAAATTAAATTTAAAATATATCTAAGTACAAAGAGATTCACAGAGCCTAAGTCTATAAAGCTATAGCAAACATCACACATAAATATAGCAAACAATATTAAATAAGCTAACAAAAAGAACATTTTTATGATGATAAAAAATTACAATTATCAGCCTTAAAAATTAGTCAATTTCTACTTGTCCTTTTCAGTCCTTTCAATCATCATCAGAAAGGAGGCAAACATAAAACATAAATTAATGTTTCTGTTTGTTTATAAATACAAGAAATAGTCTAAGTTCTGAGTGGATGATGAAAATTCTGTATTTTAATGTGTTAAATATTATCTATAAAGCTCAATAGCCATGGAGATGCTGTTTCCATTATCACTAATAAATGAAAATTGACTGTACTAATAAAATATTTCACAGATGCTCTGCCTTCTTACTCCTACACATCACCAGATCAAATTCAACAAATTTGCTTCTTTTCAGAAACATAATATGTATTATTTTAGCAGCAACTTTAAGAATAAATGAGAGCAAAATAAAGACTATTTCTTAATTTACTTTCCTGGTTTTACTAATGACAATGTTAATGTATGAGTCTTTCTTCTAGTTGAAGGGCTCTACTTGCCTTAACCTAAACAGCACTGAAGTCCACTCATTTGCTTCCATTTGTGATAGTTCTTTTTGTGTCAACCTGTCTAAAATACAGTGGCCAGGTATTTGGTCAAACATGTATGGATGTTGCTGTAAAGGTATTTTCTTTGAAGGGAGGGGGCAGTTTGTACATGGAAGTGGGGGTGGAGAAGAGAGAAAGGGAAAGAGAGAATCCCAAGCAGGCTCCTTGCCCAGCATAGAGCCTGACATGGATTCAATCTCATGACTGTGAGATCACAACCCAAGCCAAAATCAAGAGTCAGACACCCAACCAATTTAGCCACTCAGGCGCCCCTGTAAAGTTATTTTAGATGAGATTAACCTTCAAATCTGCTAAAGCAGATTGCTCTCCATAACATGGGTGGGCCCCATCCAATCAGTTGAGGCCTCAAGAAAAAGACTCATCTCCTCTAAAACAGAGAATTCTGCCAGCAGACTACTCCAGACTCAAATTTTGTACTTGTCAGCCTCTACAATTGCATAAGCTAATTCCTTAAAATAAACCTCTCCATATATGGAGTCAAGAGGAGAAAGAGAGAGATTTAAGGGCTCACATATGAAGAATGAGAAAGAGAGAGGGTATCTATCATGTATCTGTCTTTCTATCTAACTATACCTCTACCTGTCTATCTTGAGCTCAATATAAATATATACATAAATAAGTAATATGGTAGATCTAGTTATATTTTTATCAAGAGGAAAATAGAGAGGACATAGAGAAAGAGAGACAGAGAGAGAAGGATCTTATTGGTTCTGTTTCTCTGGAGAACACTGACTACCATACCCAGATAACACATTCTAACCAGTCTCCACCTTCCCAAAGCATACCCAACTTTCAAGGACAAACTTTCAAGACTCATTATCTTTTTCTCTCCATCCAAAAAAGCATATTGCAATTCAAAATATTTCCATTATGGTTACTGATACCAAATGTCTTTATCTATGTAAACAATAGAAGCAAAAATGATAAAACAACTCCATCTCTACTCGAATGAACTCTCTATCAAAATATGATGAAAAATGTAGAATTTGAACAATTGCTAGATATTAATTGATATTAAATTATTGTTAATTTTTAGATGAGATTATGATATTTTGGTTGTGCTTTAAAAAGAGATTCCTGGGGCACCTGGGTGGCTCAGTGGGTTAAGCATCCAACTGCAGCTCAGGTCATGATATCAAGGTTCATGGATTCAAGCCCCACGTCAGGCTCTGCACTGACAGCTTGAAACCTGGATCCTGCTTTGGATTCTGTCTGTCTGTTTGTCTGTCTGTCTCTCTCTCTCTGCCCCTCCCCTGTTTTTGCATGTTCTCTTACTCTCTCTCTCAAAAATAAAACATTAAAAAAATTTTTTTTAATAATAAAAAGAGATTCCTTATATTTTATAGTAAAACTGAAAAACATTTATGGGAGTATATCAAGGAATTTGCTTTAAATGGCCCAAGGTGGAAAGGTAACTGAGTGGGTACATGTACATAGATGCAACAATACTGACCATGAATTTATAATTATTGAAGCTGGATAATAGGTACTTGTGGGTTTATTATCCTACTCTCTTTTTGTATATATTTATATTTTCCATAATAAAATGCTTTTTTATCTATTTATTCAAAAATGCATAAATTTTTCCAGTGTCAAGAAAAACCTGAATTAAATAGCTAAGCATCAGGGGAAAAAAAAGAGCAGACCACAGAGCAAAAGATGAATAACAATACTTTTCTATCTGGCAAGATTTGGTTTGAAAAAGGAAGAAGAGAAGCACACATTAAGGTGTAAGAAAGTTCAGCTAAGAAAAATCCCCACCAAGTCTTCATATGGTGGCTTTGTTGAAAATACTGTAAAATCCCAGGCCAGAACCTTCCACAGAGCAGAGCATCAGAAATTTATTGTCTGTCTTCTCCAATAGAATATAAGTACTACAAAGTCAATAACTTTTGTCATGCTCACCATTATCTCCCTAGCAACAAGCAAAGCACACACAATAGGTGATCAATAGATATCCGTTAATCATTTCTGTGTACAAAATATGTTCTCTGATGGCTATCACCACTATGCCATAAACTATTAATTACAGGTATAAAACTATTAGAATAAAAACTCATTTCAGAGATTCAAATTTCAATTATATACGTATCTTTCTGAAAATTATTTATCAGCAACTTACAGCTATTTAGCATGTTAAGAATAACTTCTACATATACCATCTCATTTTAGCTTCCTCAAAAAAGAGAGATATAAAACAGGGATTACCTCTCCTATTTTAGAAAAGAAAAAGCTGAAGCTCAGAATATACTATTCTGCTGAGATTCCAAAGCTGTTTTTTTTACTCAAGATCCTTCATTCTTTCAATTGGAGAACCATCTGTATGTCCTTTTTAACTTAGGATACTTCTAATTAATCAAACATTTTCACTCAGTATTATTCATTTAAGAACAGAAAACATCCTGAAGTTGAGCCCAGACCCAAAACATAAGAGATAGAAAATCAAACCTATTATGTGGGTGTTTAGGTACAATATTAAGGAATATCATTTCAAATCTTAAAAGATATGTAGAGTTCACCTTTCACTTTAAATATAGAAAATCACACTCAAAAAAATATTTTCCACTCTAGCAATAAGAACAAGAGAGATAGTGTATAAAACAATAATTTTTGATCCATGAAGAGCTAAGGTCACAAGGCAACCTAATGAACAACTATACAAGGTTGACAAGCTCCTCCAAGAAAAGATAGAGTACAATTCACCTTCGACAGACCATGGGAAGAAGAGATGACCACCATGGAAGCATGGAAGAAAACAACAGCTGAAACTTTGGATAAACCTTTAAAGACCAAATGTGTACTCATTTGGTAGTACAGATTTCTTAGAAGCCCAAATGAGGCATCTGCATCCACAATTCTACCCTTTTCTAAAGGTTTCCACGCAGTCTTCCCTGGGAAAGACCAGGGAAGGCAGGAGATCTGAGAGAGACCTCCTCTGTGATGCAGGTGTGTGGGTCTAGAAAAGAGGCACTGCAAGAGGACAAGGTGGTTGTTGGCTGCTGCAGGAGAAAAGCCAGGAAGCTCAACTAAGTTTATGAAGCCATTATAATTCTGATAGCAAAGCCAGACAAAGATTTTATAAGAAATAAAAACAGACCAATGTCCTTGAGAAACACAGATGCAAAAATCCCTAATAAAATATTAGCAAATCAAATACATCAATGTATGAAAAGCATCCATCAATATATGAAAACCATAATGTGATCAATTAGGTGTATCCCAAGAATATAAAGTTGGTCTGATATATGAGAATTCACAGTGTAATTCACTACAATAAAACACTGAGAGAAAAATCAATAATTATCTAAGTACACTACAAAAAAACTTTAGAAAATTCAACACATTTATGATTTAAAAAAATTTTTTTTCCAGAAACTAGGAAAAAGGGAAATTTCCTAATCCTGATAAAGGGAATCTACAAAGAACTATAACTAATATCATACATAATGATGAGATATTGATGGCATCTGCCTAAGATTTGAAACAAGATAGGATGTCTGTTGGGGTGTCTGAGTGGCTAAGTCGGTTAAGCGCCTGACTCTTGATTTCGGCTCAGATCATGATCTCTCAGTTTGTGAGATCAACCCCCATGTCAGGCTCTATGCTGGCAGTGCAAAGCCTGCTTGGGATTCTCTCTCTCTCTCTCTCTCTCTCTCTGTCCCTCCCGCAGGCATGCACGCACTGTCTCTCTCTCTCAAAATAAATATTTTTTTTAATTTGAAAAGGAAAGAAAAGAAAAGAAAAGAAAAAGATAATATGTCTGCAATCACTACTTCTATATTGCATTGTGCTAGAGTTTCTAACCAGTGCACTAAAACAAGACAGAGATAAAAGACATGCAATTTGGAAAGAAAAAAAGGAAAGCTCTCTTTATTCAGAATGACATGACTGTGTATATAGAAAATTCTAATGAATTGAAAAGAAAACTGGTAGAACTAGTAAATAAATTCAGCAATGTTGCTGTGGACAAAATCAATTAAAAATTAATTATATTTAATATAGTACTATGAATAACTAAAAAAATCAGTTAAGAACAAATTTAACACATAGCATGTAAAACCTTACATAAATATAAAATATATATCTTACAAAATATAAAATAGTGCTGAAAAATTAAAGAAGACTTACATAAATGAATAGATAAATTGTGCTGATGGATTAAGGACTTAACGTGAAGAGTGTTGTTCTATATCCCTGAAGTGATATATAGATTCAGAGCAAAGCCATTTATAATTGCAGCCAGCATTTTTTCTGGAAATTGGCAAGGTAACTTTAAAATTTTGTTTGGAAAAGCAAAGGAACAAGAATAGTTAAAACAATCTTGAAAACAAACAAGGTTGGAGGATGTGTACCATATAATTTTAAGACTTACTATAAAAGTAGTAGGAAAATGTGGTATTGGCAAAATGATGTATAAATACACTAATGAAACAGAGTTGAGAGTCCTGAAGTAGACATGCACAAATATGAAGATTTTTGACAAAGATACCAAAGTAATTCGATGGAAAAAGAAAAATCTCTTCAACAAGTGATACTAAGTTAGGCCATACACAAAAATTAATTTGAAATAGATCATAGGTTGAAACATAAAAGCCAAATCAACAAAGCTATCGGGAAAAAAACAGAGATCTTTACAACCTTGGGACCAGGAATGATTTTTAAAGAAGGCACAAAGCACAAGTCACAAAAGAGAAAATGAAAAATTGGACTTCATCAAAAATAAAACCTACTCATAAGAAAAGGCAAGAAGAAGGGAAAAAAAAAAAAAAAGCAAGTTAGAGACTATGAGTAAATATTCACCACATATGACAAGGACCTAAATCCAGAATATATACTCTTACAGCTCAGTAACAAAAAGACAAATCACTCTGTTTTAAAAAGGGGCAAAAGACATAGAAACTTCACAAAAGATACGCAAATGGAAATACACATGTGAGAAAGTGCTCAGCATCATTAGTCATCAGGCAGAGGAATGCAAAATGAAACCGCAAAGACCTACCTTACCAACTGAGTGGCTAAAATTAAAGAGATTCCGGGTGCCTGGGTGGCTTGGTTGGTTAAGCGTCTGACTCGGTTTTGGCTCAGGTCACGATCTCAAGGTTTGTGAGTTTGAGCCCCAACTCACACTCCCTGGCAGTGCAGAGCCTGCTTTAGATTCTCAATCTTTCCCTCACTGTCTGCCCCTCCCCCACACCCAAAATAAATAAACTTAAAAACAAAATAAAATAGAGGATCCTAGGAAGATGGCGGCGTAGGAGGACGCTGGGCTCACCGCGTGTCCTGCTGATCACTTAGATTCCACCTACACCTGCCTAAATAACCCAGAAAATGGCCAGAAGACTAACAGAACGGAGTCTCCTGAGCCAAGCACAGACGAGAGGCCCACGGAAGAGGGTAGGAAGGGCGGACAGGCGGTCCGTGCTCCACGGACTGGCGGGAGGGAGCCGGGACGGAGGGGCTGCCCGCCGGCCAAGCAGAGCCCCCCGAGTCTGGCTTGCAAAAGCAGAGGGGCCTGACGAAGTGTGTTCAACAGCAAGCGGGACTTGACATCTGGAAGGTTATAAGCTAACAGCTCTGCTTGGAGAACAGGAGGGCTGGAGGACAACGGGAGGGAGAGTTGTTAAGCCCCGGACACAGAGCTCAGCTCCGCGGGGAACAAAGGCGCTCCCCAGCACCATCTCCCTCGCCCATCCACCAGCCAAAATCCCAAAGGGAACCAGTTCCTGCCAGGGAACTTGCTTGCACCGAGCAAACACCCAACGCTGTGCTTCTGCGATTCCATCCCTCCAGCGGGTCTGACTCCCTCCTGGTGCTGCAGGGCCCCTCCCCAAGCAGAACTCCGAAGGAAAAGCGAGCTGAGCCTGCCTCTCCCGCCCCTGTGCACTTTGGCGATCCACCCCAGCTAATACGCCAGACACCAGCATCACAAGTCTGGCAGTGTGCAAGTAGCCCAGACAGGCCACGCCACCCCACAGCGAATCCCGCCCCTAGGAGAGGGGAAGAGAAGGCACACACCAGTCTGACTGTGGCCCCAGCGGTGGGCTGGGGGCAGACATCAGGGCTGACTGTGGCCCACCCCCACCAACACAAGTTATTGAAGACAGCAAGGGGAAGTGCCCCACAGTCCTGCACCACTCCAGGGACTATCAAAAATGGTGAAACGAAAGAATTCCCCCAGAAAAACGTCCAGGAAATAACAACAGCTAACGAACTGATCAAAAATGATTTAAACAATATAACAGAAAGTGAATTTAGAATAATAGTCATAAAATTAATCGCTGGGCTTGAAAACAGTATAAAGGACAGCAGAGAATCTTGCTACAGAGATCAAGGGACTAAGGAACAGCCAGGAGGAGCTAAAATATGCTATCAACGAGTTGCAAAATAAAATGGAGACAACTACGGCTCGGATTGAAGAGGCAGGGGAGAGAATAGGTGAACTAGAAGACAAAATTATGGAAAAAGAAGAAGCTGAGAAACAGAGAGATAAAAAAAATCCAGGAGTATGAGGGGAAAATTAGAGAACTAAGTTATGCACTAAATTAGACAACTAAGTTATTAGAGAAATAATCTATGCATAATTTGTATTCCAGAGGAGGAAGAGAGAGGGAAAGGTGCAGAAGGTGTACTTGAAGAAATCATAGCTGAGAACTTCCCGGATCTGGGGAAGGAAAAGGCATTGAAATCCAAGAGGCACAGAGAACTCCCTTCAGACATAACTTGAATCGATCTTCTGCACGACATATCATAGTGAAATTGGCAAAATACAAGGATAAAGAGAAAATTCTGAAAGCAGCTAGACATAAACGTGCTCTAACATATAAAGGGGGACCTATAAGACTCATGACCGATCTCTCCACTGAAACTTGGCAGGCCAGGAAAGAATGGCAGGAGATCTTCAATGTGATGAACAGAAAAAAAATATGCAGCCGAGAATCCTTTATCCAGTAAGTCTGTCATTTAGAATAGAAGGAGAGATAAAGGTCTTCCCAAACAAACAAAAACTGAAGGAATTCGTCATCACTAAACCAGCCCTACAAGAGATCCTAAGGGGGATCCTGTGAGACAAAGTGCCAGAGACATTGCTACAAGCATGAAACCTACAGACATCACAATGACTATAAACCCATATCTTTCTTTAATAACACTGAATGTAAATGGACTAAATGTGCCAACCAAAAGACATAGGGTATCAGAATGGATAAAAAAACAAGACCCATCTATTTGCTGTCTACAAGAGACTCGTGTTAGACCTGAGAACACCTTCAGATTGGAAGTGAGGGGATGGAGAACTATTTATCATGCCACGGGAAGTAAAAAAAAAAGCTGGAGTAGCCATACTTCTATCAGACAAACTAGACTTCAAATTAAAGGCTGTAACAAGAGATGAAGAAGGGCATTATATAATAATCATAGGGTCTATCCATCAGGAAGAGCTAACAATTATAAATGTCTATGCACCAAATACAGGAGCCCCCAAATATATAAAACAATTACTCACAAACATAAGCAACCTTATTGATGAGAATGTGGTAATTGCAGGGGACTTTAACACTCCACTTACAGAAATGGATGGATCATCTAGACACACGGTCAGTAAAGAAACAAGGGCCCTGAACGACACATTGGATCAGATGGACTTGACAGATATATTTAGAACTCTGCATCCCAAAACAACAAAATATACTTTCTTCTCAACTGCACACGGAACATTCTCCAAGATAGATCACATACTGGGTCACAAAACAGCCTTTCATAAGTATACAAGAATTGAAATCATACCATGCATACTTTCAGACCACAATGCTATGAAGCTTGAAATCAACCACAGGAAAAAGTCTGGAAAACCTCCAAAAGCATGGAGGTTAAAGAACACCCTACGAAAGAATGAATGGGTCAACTAGGCAATTAGACAAGAAATTAAAAAATATATGGAAACAAATGAAAATGAAAACACAACAATCCAAACGCTTTGGGATGCAGCAAAGGCAGTCCTGAGAGGAAAATACATTGCAATCCAGGCCTATCTCAAGAAACAAGAAAAATCCCAAATACAAAATCTAACAGCACACCTAAAGGAAATAGAAGCAGAGCAGAAAATACACCCTACACCCAGCAGAAGAAGAGAAATAATAAAGATCAGAGCAGAAATAAACAATATAGAATCTAAAAAAAACTGTAGAGCAGATCAATGAAACCAAGAGTTGTTTTTTTTGAAAAAATAAACAAAATTGATAAACCTCTAGCCAGGCTTCTCAAAAAGAAAAGGGAGATGACCCAAATAGATAAAATCATGAATGAAAATGGAATTATTACAACCAATCCCTCAGAGATACAAACAATTATCAGGGAATACTATGAAAAATTATATGCCAACAAATTGGACAACCTGGAAGAAATGGACAAATTCCTAAGCACCCACACTCTTCCAAAACTCAATCAGGAGGAAATAGAAAGCTTGAACAGACCCATAACCAGCGAAGAAATTGAGTCGGCTATCAAAAATCTCCAAACAAATAAGAGTCCAGGACCAGATGGCTTCCCAGGGGAGTTCTGCCAGACGTTTAAAGCAGAGATAACACCTATCCTTCTGAAGCTATTCCAAGAAATAGAAAGGGAAAGAAAACTTCCAGACTCATTCTATGAAGCCAGTATTACTTTGATTCCTAAAGCAGACAGAGACCCAGTAAAAAAAGAGAACTACAGGCCAATATCCCTGATGAATATGGATGCAAAAATTCTCAATAAGATACTAGCAAATCAAATTCAACAGCCTATAAAAAGAATTATTCACCATGATCAAGTGGGATTCATTCCTGGGATGCAGGGCTGGTTCAACATTCGCAAATCAATCAATGTGATACATCACATTAATAAAAACAATATAAGAATCATATGATCCTGTCAATCGATGCAGAAAAGGCCTTTGACAAAATTCAGCAACATTTCTTAATAAAAACCCTTGAGAAAGTCGGGATAGAAGGAACATACTTAAAGATCATAAAAGTCATTTATGAAAAGCCCACAGCTAACATCATCCTCAATGGGGAAAAACTGAGAGCTTTTTCCCTGAGATCAGGAACACGACAGGGATGTCCACTCTCACCACTGTTGTTTAACATAGTGTTGAAAGTGCTAGCATCAGCAATCAGACAACAAAAGGAAATCAAAGGCATCAAAATTGGCAAAGATGAAGTCAAGCTTTCACTTTTTCCAGATGACATATTATACATGAAAAATCCGATAGACTCCACCAAAAGTCTGCTAGAACTAATACATGAATTCAGCAAAGTTGCAGGATACAAAATCAATGTACAGAAATCAGTTGCATTCTTGTACACTAATAATGAAGCAACAGAAAGACAAATAAAGAAACTGATCCCATTCAAAATTGCACCAAGAAGCATAAAATACCTAGGAATAAATCTCACCAAATATGTAAAAGATCTGTATGCTGAAAAGTATAGAAAGCTTATGAAGGAAATTGAAGAAGATATAAAGAAATGGAAAAACATTCCGTGCTCATGGATTGGAAGAATAAATATTGTCAAAATGTCAATACTACCCAAAGCTATCTACACATTCAATGCAATCCCAATCAAAATTGCACCAGCATTCTTCTCGAAAGTAGAACAAGCAATCCTAAAATTCATATGGAACCACAAAAGGCCCCGAATAGCCAAAATAATTTTGAAGAAGACCAAAGCAGGAGGCATCACAATCCCAGACTTTAGCCTCTACTCCAAAGCTGTAATCATCAAGACAGCATGGTATTGGCACAAAAACAGACACATAGACTAATGGAATAGAATAGAAACCCCAGAACTAGACCCACAAACGTATGGCCAACTAATCTTTGACAAAGCAGGAAAGAATATCCAATGGAAAAAAGACAGTCTCTTTAACAAATGGTGCTGGGAGAACTGGACAGCAACGTGCAGAATTTTGAAACTAGACCACTTTCTCACACCATTCACAAAAATAAACTCAAAATGGATAAAGGACCTGAATCTGAGACAGGAAACCATCAAGACCCTAGAGGAGAAAGCAGGAAAAGACCTCTCCGACCTCAGCCGTAGCAATTTCTTACTTGACACATCCCCAAAGGCAAGGGAATTAAAAGCAAAAATGAACTACTGGGACCTTATGAAGATAAAAGGCTTCTGCACAGCAAAGGAAACAACCAACAAAACTAAAAGGCAACCAACGGAATGGGAAAAGATATTTGCAAATGACATATCGGACAAAGGGCTAGTATCCAAAATCTATAAAGAGCTCACCAAACTCCACACCCGAAAAACAAATAACCCAGTGAAGAAATGGGCAGAAAACATGAATAGACACTTCTCTAAAGAAGACATCCAGATGGCCAACAGGCACATAAAAAGATGCTCGGTGTCACTCCTCATCAGGGAAATACAAATCCAAACCACACTCAGATATCACCTCACGCCAGTCAGAGTGGCCAAAATGAACAAATCAGGAGACTATAGATGCTGGAGAAGATGTGGAGAAACGGGAACCCTCTAGCACTGTTGGTGGGAATGCAAATTGGTGCAGCCACTCTTGAAAACAGTGTGGAGGTTCCTCAGAAAATTAAAAATAGATCTACCCTATGACCCAGCAATAGCACTGCTAAGAATTTACCCAAGGGATACAGGAGTACTGATGCATAGGGGCACTGTACCCCAATATTTATAGCAGCACTCCCATTAATAGCCAAATTATGGAAAGAGCCTAAATGTCCATCAACTGATGACTGGATAAAAAAATTGTGGTTTATATACACAATGGAGTACATAGTGGCAATGAAAAAGAATGAAATATGGCCCTTTGTAGCAACATGGATGGAACTGGAGAGTGTTATACTAAGTGAAATAAGCCATACAGAGAAAGACAGATACCATATGGTTTCACTCTTATGTGGATCCTGAGAATCTTAACAGAAACCCATGGGGGAGGGGAAGGAAAAAAAAAAAAGAGGTTAGAGTGGGAGAGAGCCAAAGCATAAGAGACTCTTAAAAAATGAGAACAAACTGAGGATTGATGGGGGGTGGGAGGGATGGGAGGGTGGGTGATGGGTATTGAGGAGGGCACCTTTTGGGATGAGCACTGGGTGTTGTATGGAAACCAGTTTGACAATAAACTTCATATATTGAAAAAAAAAAGATCCTGTGTAATTTAGATTAAAGCAGAATCCCCAGACTTTAGGATTCATGGATCAAAATAATTAAAAAAATAAAATTGAAGGACTGGAAAAAAATTTAAATAACTAAATTCTACACCTGAAACTAATATGACATTGAATGTTAACTAACTGGAATTTACATAAAAACTTGGAGAAGTAGCTTTTGGTTTACCTGAGTTGTGAAACAGAAACATAAATGCTGCATATCTTTAATTTAAAAATCTGCATATTCACATATCAGTTAAGATAAAACATTAAGCTTTCATTTAAAAAATAAAATAATAAATTAAAATAAAATAAAATAAAATAAAATAAAAGAGATTGACAGAACAAATGTTGGAGAAGGTGGAGCCACCAGAACACTTAATCACAGCTGATGAGAACGTAAAATGGTTATTACCACTTTGCAAAACCTACTTTGCTTCTTAAATAAACACCCATCTATTCTGTAACCAGCAATCCTCAATTCAGGTATTAATCCAGGAAAAAATGAAAACAAAGGCCCCCACAAATACTTACACACAAATGCTACTGCAAAGCTTTATTCATACTAGCTAAAAATTGGAAACAATTCATAAATCCATAAGTAGGAAAATGAATAGCTACACTGTGGTATTATCAAATAACAGCAATAAAAAGAATGAACTACTGATATATATAACAACATGGATACATTTGAAAGATGCTATGCTAAAGATGAAACAAGATGCTATGCTAAAGATGAGACAAGAAAATATATATGCTATAGGATTCCATTTATATGAAATCCACAAGTTGGCAAAATTAGACTATGATGAAAGAAATCAGGTCAGTGTTTACTTCTAGAAGTAGAGAGCACAGCGGGTAGATTGATTGGGAACATGCAGACAGAAACTTTCTGGAGTGATAGAAACACTGTGTCTTGATAATCCATTCCTCAAAACTTCATGAATGGTACCTTTGAAATATGAGCATTTCTTCTTTTTTAATGTTTACTTTTGAGAGAGAGAGAAAGAGAGAGAGAGAGAGCAGGGGAGGGGCAAAGAGAGGGGAGACAGGGAGAAAAGGGACAGGATCTGAAGTGGACTCTGTGCTGACAGCAGAGAGCCTGATGTGGGGCTCAAACTAAGGAATGGTGCGCTGAGATCCTGATCTGAGCCAAAGTCAGACGCTTAACCGACTAAGCCACTCGGGCACCCCAAGATATGAGCATTTCACTAACGTAAGTTATATTTCAATAAAAAATAAAAATAAATTAAATATTCTATGTCCCTTCTATTAGCATCTTCACACAAGCAATTTATATTATTCATATTATGGTGCCAAATAAAATTTGAGTTATAGTCCTAAAAGGTTCAAAGTTCCTCCCAAATACTTTAAAAATACTTTCTAATTTAAAGTTCATCTTCAGAATAAATCATTCACAAAACAAAGCATTTCAAAATCTAAATAGCCAAGTCGTTTTTCTAGGAATAAGCTCTTGTTCTTTCCCTGGCACATGCACTAAATTTAAAAATCATTTTTTAAATGTTGCACCGAGGTGGTTTTCTGTTAAGGAGAATCAGAATTCCTGTGGGTATTTAAATTAGATGAGACTTTTTTAACTTCAGAATTTCTGCAGTTTTATTGATTCAAGTTATTAATGTTCCATTCTAAAAATGATTTAAAGCTCAAAGTTTAGCACTTCACAGTTTATACTTCTACATAAACAATCTTGTCTGATTCTCATATTTACAATGAATAGTAGATAAAAGAGGCATTTCCTTCCCTATTATAAGACAAAACAATGATTTTCTCTTCTTTTACTGTCTTCCTGATCTTGCTTGAAATTCTTGTTTAACTATCCTCCTCTTTGATTCCTTAAAATCTAACCACGTTTTCTACCTCTAATACCTCCATTTAAGGCTTTGTCCTTAATTAAGATCCTCACTTTTCCTAAAGAAATTATTTTTATCCAAGTTTTTTCTTTCATTTTTAAGCCAATCCTGTGATACAAAGACAATTTTAACCATGCCAAAAATATATTAAAAGATTTTTAGCAACTAGATAATATCTTTGATGTAGTCTTCAGAAAATACTTGTTCTCATTTTCACTGGTAATTAAATACCTAACTCTGACGAAAGAAAAACAGAAAACTAGGGGCTCCTGGGTGGCTCAGTCAGTTGAGCGTCAGGCTTCAGCTCAGGTCATGATCTCACAGTTTGTGGGTTCTAGCCCCACACCGGGCTCTGTGCTGGCAGCTCAGAGCCTGGAGCCTACTTCAGATTCTGTGTCTCTCTCTCTGTCCCTCTGCTGCTCATGCTCTGTCTCTCTCTCTCTCTCCTTCAAAAATAAAAAAAATAAAAACATTTAAAAAATTTAGAAAAACAGAAAACTAAAGAGTAATGAGTGAATGACTGTAATTTTATTTAGCCACTTATTATTTTTCTCTACATCAATTTATTAATTCTAATGGAAATTGTTTTTAAAGACCTGTGGTATCAGACCCACACAAAAACCTATTTTAATTGTGTATTATTTCAGAAACACTAAAAATTGAAAAATAAAAATACCATTTTAAAAATTCATGTTCTACAGATTAATTGTGGAAAACCACTTTCATTTACCTACAATTAGGTAAAAATGATTAGGGAGCAATTAAGACTGTGAAAAACATCAAAATTCTTTTTAAAAGTCCATGTGTTTTCCCAATTTTATAAGTGAGAGATAAATGGTCTCATTTTTTAAACACAATTAAGTGAAAATGTATCAGTCATTTAAATATTGTCTTCAATATATTACTGAACCAAATTTTGCCCCACAGAGGAATTTAAGCCAAAATTAGAAACCCAGAAAAAGAAGACTTTATAATTTTCTATTATACTTATTTCCATGCTTTAGCCTTCCATTTTTTAGGTAAGATAAGTTTCCAAAATATTCTATAGCAGACATGGTCATGAATTATTAATCCTAATTTGTAAGACTTATGCCAGAGAAACTACCTTAGGTGTAAAAAAAGGTTTCTAAATCCAGTTGGAAAATTGACTTTAAAAACAGGCAAATTAAGGAATAAGATCTTGCTTTTCATATTCTAAAAAATAGTTCAAAAGTCATTGTAAGTGAATTAAGCAACATTGAAATTTTGGTTGTCAAGGACAAAGCTAAATTCTCAGTGTGTATATTCAAGAAAAAATACTCCAGTGAAGAGAAAGAAAGAGAGAATTAAAAAACAAACAAGGACCTCCCATCCAAGTACTAACCAGGCCCGACCCTGCTTAGCTTCAGATGAGATGGGCCGCCTTCAGGGTAGTATGTGGATCCTGAGAAACTTAACAGAAACCCATGGGGGAGGGGAAGAAAAAAAAAAGGAGGTTAGAGTGGGAGAGAGCCAAAGCATAAGAGACTCTTAAAAACTGAGAACAAACTGAGGGTTGATGGGGGGTGGGAGGGAGGGGAGGGTGGGTGATGGGTATTGAGGGGGGCACCTTTTGGGATGAGCACTGGGTGTTGTATGAAGCCAATTTGACAATAAACTTCATATATTGAAAAAATAAAAATAAAAAAGAAATTAAAAACAAACATGGGCACCTGGGTGGCTCGGTCAGTTGAGTGTCAGACTTCGGCTCAGGTCATGATCTTGTGGTCCCTGGGTTCAAACCCTGTGTTGGGCTCTGTGCTGACAGGTCAGAGCCTGGAGGCTGCTTCAGATTCTGTCCCTCTCTCTCTGCCCCTCCTCCCCATCGTGCTCTGTCTCTCTCTCTCAAAAATAAACATTAAAAAACTATTTAAAAACAACAACAAATAAAACCACCTTCATAAAATGCTCTCACAGAGATTTGCTTTATAGGACTGATGGTACAAGTAATTAGTATGACAATAAATGACACTTTGAAGAACTGCTAAACCCCAGTAAACCTTCAAGTCATACTACCTTGGCTTTTATTTGCTTATAAGCAACCGAATTATATTTTGCCACCATAGTTCCACCACCTCATGTTTAAAAGATTCATATGTATAAAATGCTTGAAAGAAACATTCCTTATATACACTGTATTTCCCAGTGGACATAGCTTAGCACAAACTGATAAAAATGAAGGGTCATAAAATAGAAAATCCATTTTCATACTCATTGGTGTGTAATTGAATAGACCTTTTTGAATAGTTGCTATAAATTAATTCCAACTTAAAAGCAATGAAATATTTTACTTTGTGCAAAGCAGTCAGGAATGACAAAACTATTCTTTTCTCCCTTTAGCAAAGAAGGGATATTCTGTGATCTCAACAGTTATTGCCTTCATCTATCTAAACTATAAACCCATCTCATGGACTGCACAGGAAAATTTGGAGCTCCTTCAAAGCTCAATCATCCAAATACAACAGAGATTTTCATTGGCTTAAAGTATATTTTAGAACACTAAGATATTGTTCCAGGATATTAAATTTGAAGAATGACTGACTTTGGTTTCTCTATGAGTTAGGACATAGTAATGAATAGTTCTCCTCAGATTTCAAATAGGTTCAAAATTATATTTAGGGACACAAATGGGGCCTACTGGTCCATAAAATATGTATCAGCCTTTGCCATATGTATTAGAGGGAAAAAACACATCAGTTATTTTTCTTAATTAGGAATAATAAATGCGGTTACCTAACAGAACTCACACACAACACGGTATGGACCACAGAGAGCTTTATGTTCTAAGACATTTACATTCAATAAGAGTAGCCTACAGATCAGTGCTTACTTTTTTGTGTTTTATTTTTTTTCTTCTACCTTTTTTTCAATCAAAAATGTTATTTACCACTGTTACACTCAATCAGGCAAGCAATACTTACTAAACCTTAAGAATAATAATGTAGTGTGGTTTTCTTCAGGGCCAAATAAATTGTTACACCTAGTATTTCAGTTCAATACATGGTTTTATTGTCTACAATCCCAGCAGGTATTTAATTCATATTTACTAGGTGCAACTAAACACCAAATGCATACTCTTTGCCACACATGCACTAAGTGTTGAGAATACAAGATGAACAATACACAGCCCCAGGCTTTGAGAAATACACAGTCGAATAGGGAAAAGTAAATAAAGACAACACATAGCACTTTGTGGTAAGTGTTTACTAGATGTATGTTTCAGAGGCTCACGCAGAGATGAGGCATTTCTAGCCGAGGAAGTCCAAGGATAGCTTCATAGGTGATGACGGGACACCTGAGCTGGATACTAAAGGATGATGAGTAGCTCTAGCAGGAGGTAGAAGCGTTTCCATCTCTCAGTGGAGACAGCAATAAAAATGAGGAGTTAGGGCTCTGAGCTCTAAATTCCCAGGGCACTCAAACATTTTTAGAGATGTCTTAGTACAGAGTACTTGAGACTTAGTATAACTATTTAGCCAGAGAGGAGGGTGTAAAATGAAAGAATTCAGTCAAAATCCAGAAGTTGCCCATGATAACCAGAAAGGATGATCAGGCAGGACAAAACTGGCAGTCAGGAGCTTCTTAAGAAACCCAACTGATGGTTTAACAATGTGGCCTTTTCCTAGATGCTATAACTAGAAACTCCAAATACATCTCTCCAATGGATTACCTTTAGATTCCTACTTTATTTAAAAAAAAATTTTTTTATAACGTTTATTTATTTTTGAGACAGAGAGAGACAGAGCATGAACAGGGGAGGGTCAGAGAGAGAGGGAGACACAGAATCTGAAGCAGGCTCCAGGCTCTGAGCTGTCAGCACAGAGCCCGATGCGAGGCTCGAACCCACGGACCTGAGATCATGACCTGAGCCGAAGTCGGATGCTTAACCAACTGAGCCACCCAGGCGCCCCTAGATTCCTACTTTAAAACCTGAGTTTACTCTGCCTTCCTACTATTATATTTCCTAGCATAATTTTACAACTGATGAGATGTCCAGGACCTATCCTTCGTATTTGATGACCTCTCCAGTAGTAAAGTGGTCCAGATGCCCAGTCACCAAACCATCCCAGTTTATGCAAGACTGCCTCTGTTTTAGCACTGATAGTCACAAATCCTGGGAACCTCCTGAGCCCAGGGCAATCTGGGCCCATTGGTCACTCTAAGACTTCCTATTCCCAAGACTCTAGCAGAATAGGTACACAGCATTGCTTTTCATGGTGATTTTTTTTTCTTTTAAAAATCTACCATTTTAAAATGTAACATACATAGAGAAAAGCACATAAATTATAATGTGTACAGTTTTTAACAAATAGTGGGCCTCGTTACATGTACAGTTTTCAGGAAATAGTGGGCCACCTAGTATCAGAAATAATATACATGCCACCACTCCAGATCCCTTCCTTCCTTAAGTGTTTGCCATCCCCCAAGAATTAACTCCTTTCCTGAATATTCTTTTAAACATTCCTTTTTAAAATAAATGTGCCAATGGTTTTAAACTATGAAACTTAGCTTTACCTTTTTATATGAACTCCATCTATCAAAATACAGTACTTTTATGTTTTGCTTTTAGTGCTTGACATTATGTTTATAAAACTCATCCACGTTGCTGCATGTAGATGTAGGCTGTTCACTTTCTTGCTGTATACTCTTCCTTTAGATGCATTTACCATAATTTATTCATCATTGTACTGTTGATCACATCTGAATTGCTTCCAGTTCCAAGTTATTATAGACTAAGCCATTATGAACATTCTTGCATGTGCATTCTGGTGCAAGTGTGCAAAAGGTTCTCTGGGGCTATACTAGTGAAAAGTATGGTCAATGAATTAGCAGAATCATCATCACCTGGGAGCTTTATAGGAACGCAGATGCTCAGGTCCTAACCCAGACCTGCTGAATCAGAAACTCTGTTCTAACAAGATTCATTTGCATATTAAAGTCTGTGTGAATAATATGCAGTACAGGGTGAGATGCACTGCTCCACAGCACAAGCTAAGAGGTAGAATCACTACAACTAAGCTTTACTTGATGCTAGCAGAGTGAGAGTTCCTGGCCTTCCACATCCTCACCAACACTTTGTACCATTAGTCTTTTAGATCTATAATGCCCTGGTGGGTGCGATCTTGAATCTCCTAGATTTCTTTTGCATATACCTAATCACTAACGGGGTTGATCATCTCTTTATAAGTTGATAAGGGATTTGGATAGCCTCATTTCAAATTTCCTTTCCAGTCTTTTGTCCAGGTTTCTATTGGTTTGTTTCTCATTGTCTCCTTAGTTGGAAAAAATTTGCTACATACATTGGGTTTTAGAGAATTGGTAGGTGTATGTATTGAGTATTTCTCCCACTGTGTGCACTTTTTACTCTTTATGGTGCCTTTGACCAACAGAATTTCTTAATTTTGATGTAGGTAAGTTAGACAGGTTTTTTTCGCTTATGTTTGGGGACTTAGTATATTATTTAAGAAATCCTTTCCTACCCCAAGGTCCTGGATATATTTCCCTATACTATTTCCATGAAAAAATTCACATTTCTTAATCTTTTATTGAAATAGAATTCATGCAGAAAACTAAACATGAGAATTCAGCTTAATAAATTTTCACCAACATCCTTGTGAATGATGACATGATTTCTAGCCACTAGAAACCCCTATGATGTTCCTTCCCCTTAGTCACTATTCCTCAAGATGAAGATGATGTGAGATAATTGCCCTGTTTCACCTTTTTCTATAGGGATAATTAACCTTTCTAGTACAATGTACCAGAAAGTCCCTTTTATTTTCACTCATATGCGGTGCCCCTCTTTAGTATATCAGATGTACACGTAAGGTATAGATCCCTTGGCAAACTCACAGCCCCAGTCTGGCCTGGTGATTACTTTCCACAGTCCTTGCAACACGGAGATTGCACTCCAGACCCTCTGCCAGCACTGCCACCAGACTCCCTCCGTTCATGTATCCTCTCCCTAGGTGGACACTGGGCATTCCAGGCCTCCCACCTGCACAACAGTACACCCACTCCCCCTGCACACCTGTGTGCCTGCCCCTGCATGAAGCTCATGAGCAACTCAGAAGGTTGCTTCCTGCTTGACCATCTCCGGTCACACAGTGAACTTCTCTGCCTTCCAGCAGGCTGCAACTACATGTTCTCCAGTGTGGGGACGGGAGGCCCCCTCAAAGTCTTTCCATCCCTGGATGATCTCCTTCAGCGTTAGATACATGGTACGATTCTCTTACATCTCTTTTATCATGGCTTAATATCTCTTCATATTAAATATCCCTTGTTTAAATCACTGTGTACTCCATGTCTCCTGATTAAACCTAGACTAAAATAAAGCCTTTATATTTCCAAAATATAAATTTTAACTACTTCTGAAATATGAGATTAGAGGTTTTTATTCTTTGAATGCCTGATAGAAATTGCCAGTGAAGCCATCTGCCCTAGCAGTTTTTGTGGAAAGATTTCCACAAGGAGTTACTTTCTTTAATGATTGTGAAAGTTGAAGTTTCGTATTTTTTTGTTGTTGTTGAGCCAGTTAGGGGTATATTATATTTTTCCAGAAGCCTTTTTACTGTGTCTACATTTTCAATACTTCTGGCATAACATCCCCCCTTTCTTCTTCTATGTCTACGATATCTACAGCGATATCACCTTTTATATTCTTAACATTGGTAAAAGTATTGAACTATATACACTATGCTAACAGAGATCAAAAGAAAGTTGAAAAACCTTTTACTTCAACTTTCTATATTCTATGTTTTAAATGTATCTCATAAGTAACATAGAGTTGACTCTTTTCCCTACAATGTAAAATTCTTTGACTTTTAACTGAAGTATCTCTTTTCATTTATTTTCAATGAGTAATATTTTTTGTAACTATCTAATTTTTCCTATTTTGTCACTTACTCCTTTTCCCTCTCTCCTTCCTTCATTTGTGCTAAGTACTTTTTATTATGCTACTTTTAACCTTCCATCAGTTTGAATGATACACTCTTTAGAAAATTATATTCTAGATATTAAAAATGCATACATAACAAAAACTTTATCCTTTTCTTGGATAAACTAAATTCTCTAGAATACTTTAACTTTTATGTTAATTTAAAGATAATATTATAATCACTATTTAATATTTTAATTATATTTTCTAGACTCACTAGATATTATTACTGCTATTGCACATCATCAGTTTATTTTCTTGTAAATATTTGTGATTTTTTAAATCTATATTTTTCTTGTCCTGAAGTACATCTTTTTTTTTAAGTTTATTTATTTTTGAAAGACAGAGAGAGACAGAGTGCAAGCAGTGGAGGGACAGAAGAAAGAGGGAGACACAGAATAGAAAGCAGGCTTCAGGCTCTGAGCTCTCAGCACAGATCCCGACACAGGGCTCAAACCCATACACCATGAGATCATGACCCAAGCTTAAGTTGGTTGCTTAACCAACTGAGCCACCCAGATGCCCCCTAAAGTACATCTTTAATATTTCCTTCATGAGATTCTGTTGGTCATAAACACTTTCAGTCTTTGTTTATTTAATCACATCCTCATTGAACCTCTTGAAAGATATTGACTATGCCTGTAGACTTTTAGACTAGCAGGTATGACTGTAAGCACACTAGGGTTATTATTCCATTAACTTCAGGCTTTCATTGTCACTGTTGAGAAATTGATTATCTTACTGCTCCTGCTGTGGAGTCTTTCTTTCTTTCTTTCTTTCTTTCTTTCTTTCTTTCTTTCTTTCTTTCTTTCTTTCTTTCTTTCTTTCTTTCTTTTTCTTTCTCCCTTCCTTCCTTCCTTCCTTCCTTCCTTCCTTCCTTCCTTCCTCCCTCCCCCCCCCCCGACTTTTAAAAATATTTTTTTTTGTTTGGTCTTCTTTATCTTCACTGATTTCAAAGTATATATTTCTTTTATTATTTATCCAAATTGGGATTTACTAGGCTTTGGTTTGGCACTCCAATATTCTGCTTCCCACTCTAGTTACAGACAGTTAAAGAAAAACTGACGTGTGGTATTCCCCACTGTCTTTTTAGTCCTTCAGTAATTTTTTTCATATATTTTTAGAACATAATTTATCTAACATATTTTATTATTTCAATTTTTTTTCAACGTTTTTTATTTACTTTTGGGACAGAGAGAGACAGAGCATGAACGGGGGAGGGGCAGAGAGAGAGGGAGACACAGAATCGGAAACAGGCTCCAGGCTCCGAGCCATCAGCCCAGAGCCTGACGCGGGGCTCGAACTCACGGACCGCGAGATCGTGACCTGGCTGAAGTCGGATGCTTAACCGACTGCGCCACCCAGGCGCCCCTATTTTATTATTTCAAAAGGTATGCTGTATATAAATATTCCTTCACCTCAGTAAGTGAAATAAATGCTTCATCAGAATTGTCAAATTACTAAAATCAAAGTTTAATAGATTTCCTTTATCTACAAACTAAAAAAAGATGCAATTCCAATGTCCATATTTCCTTGGCTACATGGTAACACATTTTACCTGTCCATGGGTAGATAACTAAGTAATGTTGGACTAAATTTATATCTCCTGAGATATTAATCACTGGTAGGTCTCCAAACACCTTCTTCCCAATTTAGAAATGATAAAATGTAAACATGGTACTAAAATAAAGAAATCAATATGTCTCAATGGTTCAATATAACTGTCATAAAAAGCAAAATGTTTGTGTTTTTTTTAAGAATACTTTAAAGCTGTTTCACAAAAACCTTGTTTATCTGTTAAAAGGAAAATAGTAAGTTAGAATAATCAGTTAATCCATTATCTTCCAAAAGATACAACCTCTTATGTTCTAAACTGAATTGTGTTCCCCAAAAAGATATGTAGACTCCTAACGCCTAGTACCTCAGAATGTGACCTTTTTTTTGGTAAATAAGGGTCACTGCAGATATAATTCATTAAATTAAGAAGAAGTCACATTGAAGTAGAGTGGGCCCTTAATCTAATATGACTCATGTCCTTATAAGAAGAGGAAAAACACAGAGACATATAGGAAGAAAATATAAAATCAGAAGCAGAGACTGGCACATGTCTATGCCACAAGACAATGAGCATCTAGGGCTATTACAAACTTGAAAAGCTAAGAAAGGACCCCCCCTCAAGATTTCCGAAGGAGCATGACCCTGCCATCACCTTGGTTTCAGACATCCAGCTCCAGAACTGTGAGACAATAAATTTAATTTGTTACAGCAGCACTAACAAACCAATAAACCTTATTAAAGTGTTATTTGAAATTTTATATCTTATCAGTAACTGTTGAGGAGGTTATTAGACTATCATTTAACATAAAATACAGATAGATAATAATATTCTCTGCATTAAAGATTAATGTATGAATTATAATTCTTTCAGGGAGACTTGCTTATTGGCATTTGCTTGAGTTCCTCAAAATAGTATCACACCTCCTGGCTTATAATTGTGGAATAAAAATACAATCTTTCCCCCTTCTTCTCTTGGAAATAGTCCAAAATCAATACTAAAAATTAAACACCAGAAAAACAAATTCCTTCAATTAAATAAGAAACCATCTAAAACCTAGAAGCATGCTATAAAGACAGAACTTCCAAATATAAATGAAAGCCTGGGCGGCCCAGTGGTTGAGTGATCGACTTCGTCTCAGGTCATGATCTCACAATCAGTGAGAGCCTGGAGCCCGCTTCAGATTCTGTCTCCCTCTCTTTCTGCCCCTCCCCTGCTCACACTCTGTTGTCTCTGTCTCTCAAAAATGAATAAATGTGAAAAAAAAATTTTTAATTTAAAAAATGAAAGTTAAGTGGATGTGAAAGAAGATGAAATTAAAGATGCCACCATTGTAGATCTCAGGTAATACAGAGGATAGATCTCTAAAATAAGTAGCCACATCTTGAAGAGCAAATCCCTTTGGGGGAAAAATGAAAAATAAAGGGTCTATACTGATAGCAGAAGTGCCCTGGGCCACATTATCTCAAGATCTCAAAAAGTGGGGAAGTTGGGACTGAATGAGAAATCATATAGATGAGGCATATTTTCAGGACTCAACCTCCAATTGAAGCAAAGGGTAAGGAGAGACATTCAGCACTGTGAGTTGTCCTTCAGAATGGAAATAAAATGGTTGGGGAAAAGCAAAGACTAAAACAACTCATGCATACCACCGATCTGCATCATTAAAGGTGTTTTCCATCAGGGAACCTGGGTGGCTTAGTTGGTTAAGCATCTAACTCTTGACCTTGACTCAGGTCATGGTCTCACAGTTCATGAGATCAAGCCCCCCATATGGCTCTTCTCTGAAAGTGTGGAGTCTGCTTGGGATTCTCTCTCTCTCTCCCTCTCTCTCTGCTCCTCCCTGCACTCACTCACTCTCTCTCTCTCAAAAATAAACTTAAAAAAAAAAAAAGGTGTTTTCCATTAAGCAGGAACATTGTCCTGTCCATTCCTATATGCAAACCTCCTACAAATGGCTAGTCCAGGAAGAACACACCCCATTAGAAGTAAATAATCATAATCATAATCATAATATATATTGCAGAAACAAATAAAATGTAAAAGGCATTTTTTAAAATGACACATGAATACCATGAGAAAAAAATGTTGCCAAGGGAAAAAAAATGAAACATATTGCCACAAATAAGATAAACTCTTTAACCAAATGCATTGCCTAAGAAAGTTTTTGGAAGAAAAAAGGTAATTGCCTCTATATAAAGAATTCTTAATAAAAAGATATAAAAACTGAAGAAAAATATAGTGAGACAATAGAGATCACTGCTTGAGTTGAAGGAGCCCAAAAAGAAGTAAATGGAAAAAATTAAATCATTTGCAGAAATGAAGACAGTATGGGGCACTGGAAATTGAATTGATAGCAGTGAACATGAAACATAATAAAGAAAGCTTAAAGGGATTATAAGAAAAATGATAGACATAGGAAACAGGCAAAAGAAGAAAAGAAACAAAGTAATAGAATAAAAATATATTAAATACATAATTTAAGAAATAATCATTGAAATGAAATAAGATTAGAACCTTCAAATTGAAGGACATACTTTATGTCATGAAAAAAAATCATCACAGTATAATGCTCACCAAAACATATCTCAGAAATATCACGAGAATTCAGAAATAAAAAAATAGGCAGGCAAAAAGAACAATATGACTATAAAAAGCAAAGCTGCAAACTACAAGGCAGTAGAGAAATGTGTACAAAATCCTCAAGAAAAATGAGCTTGACATAAGAGTATCACCCTGGCCTAGATGACAGAATCAATAAATAACTAACAGAAATTTTAAGAAGGAAAAGAAGTTGGTAAATGATGTAAGTTGGTAAATGCTGATTTCAACATCTTTTATAGTTAAAGGGGGAAAATTCTCATTTGGAATTAGTAAATCACTTGGTACAAAAATAGGCATATTTAAAGTAGGACTATCATGTATACTTTACCATGTATACTCTTTTTTTAAAGTTTTACTTTAAATTCCAGTTAGTTAATATACACTATAATATTAGTTTTAAGAGTTTAATGTAGTGATTTAACACTTCCATACAACACCCAGTGCTCATCCAGAGCAAGTGTGTTCCTTAATCCCCATCACCCATTTACCCTTCCCCCTACCCACCTTCCCTCTTGCAACCATCAGTTTGTTCTCCATAGTTAAAAGTCTGTTTCTTGGTTTGCCTCTCTCTCTCTGTTTTCCCTTTGCCCATTTGTTTTGTTTCTTAAATTCCACATATGAGTGAAATCATTATCATGTATATTCTTAGTGTATACCTACACTCTAAGAGAAAAAACATATCTAATAAAATCATTGGTGGATAACAGATAGAGGAAGGAAGAATAAATAGATATATACAAACTCCATTATTGTCCATGGGAGAGACTCACAGTTACATATAAAGAAAATATGTCTTCTACTTTTGAAATAGTAACTACTATGGGAATGGCCTCCTGTCACAAATAGCTAAAAATCTAGACAAAAGATTTATTATAAACATATGGTAATTAGAAGCATGTGGTACTCTTCTAAGACTAGACAAACAGATCAGTAGAACAGAATAAGACATAGCAACAGATCTATGCATATGTGGACATTTAGTATATGACAGAGGTGGCCCAGAAGACCACTGGGTAAAGAGAGCCTTTTCAGTAAGTATGTCTAGGACAAGTGAGTGTCACTATGGCAGAGGAGGGTGAGAAGAATGGGGAGGGAATGAAACTGGACCCTTCTCTCACACTTTGCACAAAACAGACTCCAAAAAGCTTAAAAACTAAATATAAACATAAAACCATAATAACTTAGAAGACATCAATGGACATTAATGACCTTTAGGTAGCAAAAGTTTTACACTAAAGTTTTCAAATAAGATACAAAAAGAAATAGTCATAAGGTAACACTGATAAATTCAATTTCTATTTAGCAAGATACAATAAAACAGTTTATAAAGACAAGCCATGGACTTCTTCTAACACATGCAGTGCACAAAGATGCAGTTTATGAGATTTTATGAGAAATGTTTTAACTCAATAAGAAAAAAGCAACAAATCAAAAGAAAAATGGAAAAAAATAACTGAACAAGATTTTTTTAAAGAGGAAATCCAGGGGTACCTGGGTGGCTCAGTTGGTTTAAGCATCCAACTCTTGATTTCAGCTCAGCTCATGATCTCAAGGTTTGTGAGTCCGAGCCCCATGTCAGGCTCTGTGTGCAGAGCCTGCTTGGGATTCTCTCTCCCTCTCTCTGCCCCTCCCCCACTTATGCGCATGCTCTCTCTCTCTCTCTCTCTCTCTCTTTCTCTCTCTCTCTCTTTCTCTCTGTCTCAAAATAAATAAACTTAAAAAAAAGGGGGAAATCCAAATGGCTAAGAAGCATATGATGAGGTTCAACCTCATGAATAATCAGAAAAATGCAAATTAAAAAATTTTAAACACTGAATCCCAACTGATTGGCACAAATTTACAATTTTAACAATTTCAAGTGAAGAGGCTGTGAAACAATGGGACTTCATTCTCTGCAAGTGTGAATGTGAATTAGTGCCAATCTTGGAATAGTTTGGCATTATTGAGAAGTTTAAAGTATACGTAGCCCATGAACCAGAATACTCTCTCCTTGATATATAGAGAACCTCTTGCAGACATACGACAGGAGACATGCACAGTAGCGCTGATACAGCCCTAAAGTGAAAACAACTTAAATGTCCATCAAGAATAGACTAAATGCTGCATTATGTATTCTTAAAATGGTACACCATACATTAGTGAAAATGAACAAAATACAGTAATCTGTAACAGCATGGAAAAATTTTGTAAACAGTGTTGAGCAAAACAGGTAGGGCACAGAAACTATAGATAGTATAATATAATTTATGTAATTTTTTTTAAATAGGCACCAATAATTCTCTATCAGTCTGGGTGGTAAACCTACAGAGAAAAACATGTAAATTGTTACCACAAAACTAAAGCTGGTGGTTAACACTGGGGGGTGAACAAGAGTGTTCCAAATGGGAGGAGAAAAGGTAGGAGTGGGGATAACAACTGAGTGCTGACAACATTCTATTTTATGATCTGGGTACTGCTGACACAGGTTTAACTTTATAATTATTCATCACATCATAACAGATTTCCATTTGCTCATTGCTGTCTTTCAGTCTGTCATGGTGGTTTTGACTTGCAATTTATTGTTGTCAATTTATTGTTGCTGGGCCAGTGCAGATCTTCAGGTGTGCAGGCTGCACTCATTCACCAGACCCTCCTTGCTCTGCAGACACAAACAGGGCAGAAGGCATGTGTCTGCAGTCGCTGAGCTGGAACCCGGGAGGGAGCGGGTGGTCAAGACTCCATCCCTGGGGTATAAGTAGGGAGGAGGAGGTGGGACCAACTGGGAATTAAGGCCCCAAGCTTCCCTTGCATGTTCCATTATCCTATTAGACTTACTTACAAACCACAAATTTAAAGGTAAATTACTTAGAATTTCAAGACAATGACCAGACAGCATTAATCCCCAAGAGCTGATCCCTTTCTAAGGGGCAGAGTCCTGTGTGACTTCAGGGTCACATGCCCATGAAGCCAGCCCAGTACCATAGGTGTATGTTTTCTGCACACCTCTACATGTATTTTATATTGTGTATGTGAATGTGTGAATGGAGGAAACGAAACAAAACAAAACAAAACAAAACAAAACAAAACAAAACAGATGATGCTTCTATTTCTTGCTTCAAGTCCCTGAGCAGTTCAGGTCTGAACAGAAGGGAAATAAGAAGATCTGAAGTGATCATTGCATTAACATTTTAAACTGTCTACCTGACTGAAGCTTATTTACCAAAATGTTCATATATCTGAATGTAGACCTGCATGTTTAAAGGATGTTTTATAAATTAAATATTAAATATCTATAATTAAGATCATGGGCAATTAATTCCACAGCATGCTAAGCAATTTAACATAATTGTCCTTGGCTATAATCTAAATGCCAAGAACCTCCTACTCTGATTCTAGTTCCTTCCATTCCACTCACTTTAACTGAAAAAAATGTAATGTTTGGTGGGGCAATTTATGAAATCTAATAAAAGTGGATATGAATAGATTAAGTTATCTAATATAGGACAATTCAGATTCCAGAAGGGAAATGGGATGGAAGGAAACCAAGTAGGTGCTCTACCTTTGATACCCTCATTTAATTCTCTCGCAGTAATACTGAAAGGCAAATACAAATGTCTCATTCCTACAAAAGAACACTGAGGTTAGGAAGGCTAAATACCCTTACCAAGGTCATCCATCTAATAAGTGGATATATATATTCCAATCAGGCAACAAACTTCTATGACCTTTCTTTGCTATCTTTTTTTCTTCTTTTCTTTAAACATTTACTGTCCATTTACTATGTGCCAAGCATGATCACAAAAATGAGTGATCAACATCCACTGGAGGCCAAAATCCTAATCCTGTGTTCTCAGTACGGTAAAGTGTGGCTATGAGGGCTTGAAATGTGGCTAGTATGAATTGTGATGTGCTGTATGTTAAATTATATGCCAGATTTTAAAGAATTTGTAAGAAAAAAAGAAATGTAAAATATGATACTAATAATTTTTCATATTGATTACGTATTAAATGATGAATTTTATATATATTAGGTTAAATTCAGTGTGTTTAAAATTTATTTCATCTGTTTCTCTTGTTTTATGTGACTACTAGCAAATCTATTTTTTTTAAGTTTATTTTTTAGAGATGGGGAGGACACAGAGAGAGGGAGAGAGAGAATCTCAAGTGGAGAGCCTGACACAGGACCTGAACTCACAAACTGTGAGATCATGACCTGAGTCAAAATCAAGAGTTGAATGCTTAACCAACTGAGCCACCCTGGCACTTCATCCAGAAAATTTAAATTATAAGTACATCTCGCATTTTGTTTTTATTAACATCATTGGTCTAATGATCCCCTTTCAATCTTGCTTCAGGGTATATAAATGAATTACATGCTTATAATGCTTAAATGTTTTATTTCAAGATTATTTTGCATAAGAAATATCTGTAATCCACTGTGGAATGTATCTTCCTGATACCATCAATATTTATAGATGATATATTCAATCTCTTGAAATTTCAGAAATTAGCTTAGCTAAAATTAGCTAAACCCTGTTGGGTTTTCCTCTTCCTGACAGAGTATATAAATGAACAGAGAAATACCTGGATTCAAGACACAGGTATTCTTGTAATGGAATAAAAAGAGCTTTTTCACATTCCTCAAATATCTCTTAGAGATTTGCTGAACACTTCTAATATCATAGGATGCATTTTTCCCAGCATGAAAATTTTTGATTGTTTAGAATTTGGTACATTAAAAATACTTTTTACATTTTCCTAAAAATGATGAGGCAAGGTGAATTTTCAGAGAAAACACTTGTGTTTTTACAAAATGTCTATTAATGTGAGCAGTGGGGAATAATGCAAAAAAGCTATATTTCCTAATATATTATTATATACTTAAACAGCAATAGAAACTAATTTATAATTCAATATAAAGGCTAACACTCTAAAATTATATATGATGTAACAATATTATTGATAAACTTGGAAGACTAATTGAAAATGTAATTCTAAAAAATATGTACAGTAGTGAGAAACACCGTATTTAGACCACATAGTATCAGATGGAGAAAAACTCAAAAATTACACAAATTTACACTACCCTTTAGTTCGTAACATTTTATGTACTACAAAATACTCACTTTATAAGCCCATCCTATATTGAATTACTCTGTTTTGTCAGGAAATATAGCCTTAAAATATCCCAATTTTAGGGGCACCTGGTTGGCTCACTCAGTAGAGCATGCTACTCTTGGTCACAAGTTCAAGCCCCACTTTGGCTGTATAGCTTACTTAAAAAAATAAAAGCTTTGAACAAAATATCCCAATTTTATATTTAAAGAGCAAAATATTCATAGATACATATAAGACAATATGAACCTATATAAAGCAATACAATAAAATGGAATGAGAACTGGGAATCAGAAAACTAATACTTGAAATTTGAGCTACTTACATACTTTTTAATATTTAGTTTCTTCACACCAATGATGGGAAAAGTTAGATGAACTTTGCCTGAAAATCCCATGAGAATCAAGAATACAACATATAAAAAGAAACTTACCAGTAAGGAGTGATACGAATTATGTTATTAGTGTATTAAAAACAAATTTATTCTATTACTTTGTTAAAACATCTATCTTTCAATTAATGTTTTTAGTAGCCATTGTGGCAAAAAAATAATAAAAATATTTTAAATATCTTAAATTACAGCTTTTTTCAAATAACTTTTGGAATTTCCTAGGTATAAAATAATAACTGACATTGTATCAACAAATGAAAGTATTTATGAGAAGGTACTTGATCATTACAGTAGAATTGGGGGAGATAGGGGATCACAGAATCAAAAAGGTAGGTAGCAATGGTCTAAATGTACACAAGGCCAGCATTGTCTCCCTCTCACTGCACCTGTTGTAATATAGTGGATTCCTGAATAAAACTAAATCTGCTTAGAATGTATAGAATTTATTATTTGGGGGCAAGAACAAGCATCTTATGAAAGGCAGCAAAAAGGGAGCCAAGAAGAAAGTGGTTGATCCATTTTCTAAGAAAGATTGGTATAATATGAAAGCACCAGATACGTTCAATATAAGAAATATTAGGAAAACACGAGTTACCAGAACACATGGAACCAAAATCGCATCTGATGTCCTTAAGGGTCATGTTTTTAAAGTGAGCCTTGCTGATCTGCAGAATAAGGAAGTTGTATTTAGAAAATTGAAGCTAATTACTGAGGATGTCCAGGGCATCTTTCCATGGCATGGACCTTACCCATGACAAAATGTGCTTCATGGTCAAAAAAGTGCAGAACATGATTGAAGCTCATGCTGATGTCAAGACTACCGATGGTTATTTGCTTCATCTGTTTGTGTTGGTTTTACTTAAAAAACAACAACAACAACAACAATCAGATTTGGAAGACCTCTTATGCTCAGCACCAACAGGTCCTCCAGATTCAGAAAAAGATGACAAAAATCATGACCCAAAAAGTGGAGACAAATGACTTGAAAGAATTGGTCAATAAATTGATTCTAGACAGCATCAGAAAAGACATTGTAAAGAGTCGTCACTTTATTTATCCACCCCATGATATCTTTGTGAGAAAAGTAAAAATGCTGAAGACGACCAAGTCTGAATTGGGAAAGCTCATGGAACTTCACAGTGAAGGTAGTAGTTCTGGAAATACTACTGGGGATGAGAACGGTGCTCACGTTGAATAAGCTGATGGATATGAGCCACCAGTCCAAGAATCTGTTTAAAATTCAGACATTTAATGGTGACAAATAAAAAAAAATCTTATTTGTGATGTTTAAAAAAAATAAGGTATTATTTTAAAAATTCTATTTTCCACTTCCAAAATGAGTTGAAAATACCTCTCTACCCTCCTCCCTTCCTATCTTCAGCCGGCTTCACATACTGTCAAAAGGCAGGAACAAAGAACATGGTTTTTCCTCCTCTAGTACTGAGTGCTGTGGACTGAATTCTGTTCCTCCCAAATTCTTACGTTGAAAGCCTACCCCTCAAGGTGATGGTAGTTGGGAGATGGAGCCTTTGGCAATTAAGTTTAGATGAGGTCATGAGGGTGGGACTCTCATGCATGATGCCCCTATAAGAAGAGACCAGAGAGCTCTCTCTCTCTCTCTGAATGTGCCCTCTCAGAAAAGGCCATGTGACAAAACAGGTAGAAGGCAGCTGTTTGCAAGCCAGGAAGACAGCTCTCATCAGAACCCAACCACGTAGGTACCCTGATCTCAGGCTTTCAGCCTCCAGAACTGTGAGAAAATATTTCTGTTGTTTAAGCCACTCAGTCTATGGCATTTTGTTTTAGCAACCCAAGCTGACTAGTACCTGAATAACCTCTGATGAGCAAGTGAAGAAGCTGGAGAGTTAGCTGCACTGGTACACGGGGAAGAATTCCCTTGTATTCATTGAGAGAAAATGAAATGGATGCTTATATCCAATTAATGAAAGAAAACTATTACATTAGACTTAACTAGAAAAAAAATTTAAGTATTGCCACTAGGTTTTAAAAAGATGCAAAGGAACAAAATTAAATTGAAAGGAAATAAACTAAGTTGTTAAGCACAGCTGTGGGAGGGTGGTGGCATTAATTGACAAGTTCTTTTTTCTTTTTTCCAAATTGTTCTTTAATATAGTTGTATGTATTTTTATAACTGAAAAAAAATGAAACCTAACATTTGGCTAGTGATCTCAATACAAAAGGAGTCTAACAGAAAGGTTTTGTTTATTTTCAGTTATCTTCACAGGGGACAAAAGCTATTTATAAAGCATTTTTTGAGTTCCCATATGTCTACCATTCTATTGGCTATTTTTTTTAAGTAGGCTTCATGCTCAGAGAGAAGCCCAATGTGGGGCTTGAACTCGCGACCCTGAGATCAAGACCTGAGCTGAGATCAAGAGTCAGATGCTTAACTGACTAAGCCACCCAGGTGCCCCTCTACTGGCTATTTTTAAAGGGTATGTGCTGCCTTCCTTAAACTCATCCATTTTATTGAGAGAAGATTCCATCACAGTAATTGATAATAATACCATATATACAGTATTTAGACAATTTTCATTGTAATGAGTAAATGCTGAAGTAAAATCAAATAACAAATATTAAGATCTCAAAGAAAGCACTCACTCAGAGCTGACCAACATGGAGAGCAGGAAAATATAATGATTACTAGAAATTCATGGAATAGAAAGCAATGCACTATAAAGAAAACCAATTAAGCCTAAAGTTGTTTCTTTAAAAATCAAATAAATAAAGTTGACAGACATTCAGCACAACTGACCCAATAGAAAAAGGAAGGAAAGGAGGGAGAGAGAGAAAACCTAAATAATTAATACAGAAAATTAAAAAGGAGACATCAGTACAAATGTTATTATGGACAACTTTGTGGCAATAATTTTGACAACTTGGACATATTACTATAAACATAACTTATAAAAACTGGCAGAAGATTAAAATAATTTCATCAGTTCCAATCTTATTAAAGACATTTAATCTATGATTTTAAAATCCCATATAAAGAAATCTCCAGGCCAAGTGGCATCATTAGTGATTTTTCCCCCAACATTTAAGAAAAAAAATAGCACAATCTTACACAAAGTCTTCCAGACAAATGAACAAAGTGGGAATAGTTTTCAACTTATTGTATAATTTTCATTACCTCAACACCAAATCCTGACAGGAACATTATAAACAAGGAAAATTACAGGTCATTTCTCTTTTCAAAATAAGTTTAAAAATCCTCAACAGAATATTAGCAAATTAAATTCAAGTTTGGTTTATTCCAAGGTTGAAGATTAGCTTCACATCTGAACATCAATGAGCATAATTCACTACATTAAGAGAACAAAGGAGAGAAATCATATAATCACCTTGAGATAAAAATAAAATCATCTGATAAAATTCAACATTGACTCATGATGAAACCTCTTCACTAAGTAGGAACTTCTTTAATATAGACAGGCTTTGACAAATACTATACATTATACTTAATGCTAATATATATAATAATTCCTTCTGAGATAGAAAATGAGAAAGCTGTTCACCATTTCTGTGTTACATTGTTCAGGGGGGCTAACAAATGCAATAAGGTAAGAAGAAATAAATAAAAGACCCAGAATAGGAAGAAAAGAACATAAACTGTCATCATTCATGGACAGCATGATTATATACTTAGAAAATCTAGAAGGATCAACAGATATACCAGATTAACTACTAGAAATTATGTTAATTTATAAAGTCTATAGAATGTAAGGTCCATATAAAAAGATTAACTGTATTTCTAGGTTGCAGAAACTGGGGTAGGGCTGAAATAAAATTTTAAATAGCATTTAAAATAGCATCAAAAACATCAAATGCACGGAAATAAATCTTTAAAAAATGCAGAAAACTATAAAATATTATTGAGACTTTATAAAGCCCTAAATAAAAGGAAAACTGTCCATCTGCAGTTCCTTTGGACAATTTGTAAGTTTTTTTGCAATTCTTGATATCTACCCGGGGACAGGCAAATCTAAACAAACATCATCTTTTTATAAAATAATGACAATTATGGCATAGCTTGTGAGATTACAGTTAAAAAAAGACAAAACTGGAGTAGTGGACAATGAGAGTAAGAAATTCAAGATTGGGGGAGAGCAAACCTACAGCATTTCATTTTATTGCCCCAAAGAGGGTAATATTTTTGTTCAATTTTGCCATATTTAAATCAATATCATTTGTTTATCAAAGACACCCTTAAAGGAAGTGAAAAGACCAGTCACAATACAACGAAAGATTAGTATCAAGAATTTAATAACACTCCAAATCTAGGAATCTAGGGTGGAAGCAAAGAGACAGGATTTGACAAGGGCAAATAAGTAGATATCAGTTGCTATCAATATTATTAAATAAATGAAATAAAAGAGGGCAACTCATGAACAAGTGATGAGAATGCATCATGACAAAAAATTAATCTATTAATCTAATTCTGGATTCCTGAGATCTAATATGAGTGTGTGTGTGTGTATATATATATATACGTGTGTGTATATATATATATATATGTGTGTGTGTGTGTGTGTGTATGTATGTATATATCTATATATGATTGATTGAAAGGAAAAGGGACAGAAGTGATACAAATTTTTTGTTGCTTGTTTGTTTTACCTAGGAGAGTTGTAAGCTACCAGGAATAGGTATGAGCCCTAAAAACAAACTACTCTAAATAATATAAAAACCTTGTGGAATCAGACTTTCTTATATTTTCTGGTTTTACTATTTTTATGCTTTCCTGCTCGTTCAGCCAGGTTTTTAATCTTATCTTTTAATATTTAACTAGCATTTTTAGGTGTTCTGTACCCAAAAGTCTTTCCTCGCATAGTTGTTCACTATGTTCTCAGAAACACATATGCACACACACACACACACACACACACACACACACACATAGAGCTGTATTTTTTTCAGCTTTATTTTTTATTCAAAATGAAAACAGCATATTTAAGCTCCATGGGTGGAACTATTTATTCTAATAAATTAGATAAATTTCTTCATTAAATAGAAAAAAATAAATATGCAAATTGGTACCACTCTTAGAAAATAAAATGGTATCTTCACTCATGGTGAGTACTTCCTATGTGCCAAGAATGATTCTGGATCCAAGGGATTTAGTAGTGAATAAATCAGTCAATACTATCCGTCTTCATGGATTTTATATTCTATCAGGAGGAGGCAGACAAAGTCAGATAAATGAAAGAAGCAACATGTCCTGAGATCTCAAATGCTAGAGGTCAAAGTAAAGCAAGTGACCTAACAGGGCTGGCAAGTATGGTTGCTGCTATAATAAACTGGCCAGGAATGGCCTTACTGGTAAGGAGGCATTTGGACAATGCCCAGAAGTGGCCAAAAGGTGATGCCTATGATATCTAAGGAAAGGAGCTTTCTAGACAAAGAGAACAACACCTACGGAGTTCCTGAGTTGGACATGTTAGGTTTGAAATGCCTGTTAAAAATTCAGGTAGACATGCTGATTAAGCAGTTGAATGTGAGATGGAGTTCAAGAGAATAACCAGGCTGGAGATATGTTTGGAGTCATCAGCACATAAATGATATTTAAAGCCACAGCTTGGATAAAATTATCAAGGGAATGAGTGTAGCTAGAGAAGAAATTCAAAAATTTAATGCCAGGCCTCTATTTTCACTAGGGTCCCAAGACTCTTAGTGGGATTTAAAAATATTGTTAGAGTTTAGAAGGTGATCTGGTGAATAGTAGTGCTCTTCAATGTCAGGTTTTGGAAATATTTCAAAGGTATAACTATTAGAGAATATATGTAGTATGATGGAAAGCAAAATCATTGAAGGAAAAGGGCTCAAGGAATGCAGAAGCCAATAAGTCAGAGAGCTTATTTATTTGGACACCCACATCACAGTTATTACAAGACTGGTGCTTGAGAAAGTCACAAGGGCCCAGGGTCTAAATTCTTTAAGATATGAGAAAATGGATGCAAATCAATAGATTACTGTAAGAAGAAGAGATAATGGAGGATATCATTTGATGACATGGGATTCAAAGATGAATTCATGTTAGAGAATAGGAAGGGACAATGGTCTGTGAACAGCATAAGGAATAAGGTCACTACTCCATCTCCAATCCCAGACAGGCGAGGTGTGGGAGAGAGAACCATCACCACTTGAGACAACAGCAGAGAAAGAAATGTCCTCAGGGCTAGGGACAGAGCACGGATTTTAGTGAGACCAAGAGCTGAAGGGAACACTTAGCAGAAGAGAAAGATTTAGGGCTTTTGCTGGTTACTGGCTATGATTTCAGGGAGGAGAATAAACAGTTTCTAGGAGCAAAAAGGATAAGGGATAAGGTCACAAAAGAAGGCATACAGAATTAGAGAGAAAGGGAGTGGGACTTTGGTGATAAGAGGCAACCTGGAAGTCCTAGGTGTCTTGTGGACACTGATGTAGACAGAGTTAAAGGTCATACTTAATGAGATTCATCCCAAGGGTCCCAAGGCTGTGAACTTACCAAGTAGGGTAAGGTAAGAAATCTTGCTAAGAGCAAAGGCTGGGGTTGGTCCACTTCTCTCCAATCAATGATTATGTACAGAGATTTTAATATCTGAGAAGCAACCCTACAGGTAAGGGAAATATTCTAACCTTTTGTTCTTTTCATTGAAGATAGTTTCATTCTTTCCTTGAAGATTACAGATGACGAAACTAAAGCCCAGAGAACTGGGGTAGCTCCTACCATGGGCCTATTCCCTTAGAATCATAAAGATGGAGGTAAAGCTCTGAAATGACTGGTGAAAGGGGTGCTTTAAGAATATCAATTTCAGTGTGACCTACCAAATTCATTGAAATAGCAAGTAAACAGGCAGATTCAAGGTCTAGAGCAGGATGCTAGCAATGATAACGACAAAAATAGTTGAATTCAGGAAAGGTCACAGTGATTGTGTTTATACATTAACAATAAAACTCACTTCCTGAGTTCCATGCTGTGATAGGGTTGAGTGTGTGGTTAAGAGGTAGGTCTTGTGCTTCTAGTAATAAATCCTTTAGGATATATGCTTTACTATTTACATCTAGGGAACTGAAATTAATAGTCACAGCTCAATTTTATTAAGCACCAGGATGTATGGTATACATGTTATAAATATAATCTAAAAATTTTGAGGTTGGTATTGCTATTATTCCTCATGTAATCAATGAGGAAACTGACTCATAGAGTGATTAAGTCACTTGGATGAGGTTTCCAACTAGAAACTGGCAGAGCCAGAATTCTAATCTCATTAGAATGACTAGAACAACTTCAGTGCCTTCACTACTGTGCTATCCCGTAGCCCCCTTACCTGAAGTTTCACTTTCTATGGTTTCAGTTACCCACAGTCAACCAAGATCCAGAAGCAGATGATCCTCCTTCTGACACACTGTCAGAAGGTAAATAGAAGCCTAATGCTGTCATAATGTCTATGTCATTCACCTCACTTCATCTCATCAATAGACATTTTGTCATTTCACATCATCATGGGAAGAAGGTGGGTGTAGTACAATAAAATATTTTGAGAGACAGACCACATCCATGTAACTTTTATTACAGTATATTCTTATAACTGTTCTATTTTATTATTAGTTATTGCTAATCTCTTACTGGGCCTAATTTATAAATTAAACTTTACCATAGGTACGTGTGTATAGGAACACACATAATATATATATAGGGTTCGGTACTATCTCAAGTTTCAGGCACCCACTGAGGGTCTTGGAATGTATTCCCCATAGATAAAGGGGGACCATTGTACCACTTTAAAAGGCAAGGCTTCAAGTAGTATAAAGTATATATATTTCTATATATATAACATATAATTATTATGTGTCATACATAATAATATATGTAAGTCAAATGAATAGAAATCTTGACTTTGTCTTAACTCCCATGTTCTAATTTCCTTTCCTTTTTCCTTTAATAAGAATAACTTAAAGGAAGGAAAAAATAAGATAAAAACAGAGAGGGAGGCAAGCATAAGAGACTCCTAAATACAGAGAACAAACTGAGAGTTGCTGGAGCAGAGGTGGCGGGGCGGGGCGGGGGCGGAGATGGGTTAAATGGGTAAGGGGTATTAAGGAGGGCACTTTTAGGGAGGAGCACTGGGTGTCATATGTAAGAGATGAATCACTGGGTTCTACTCCTGAAGCCAACACTATGCTGGACGTTAACTAACTTCAATTTAAATTTTAAAAAATTATGTATTTATTCTAAAAAAGAATTGGGCAATTTTAATTTAAGAGCCCAGTAAATTATCATACACCTCTGAGAAAACCACAAGATCTGCATTCTCCACAATTTAAGCTACATCCTCTTATTAAAGAGACCTCAGCGACTGTTTCAGACATTCAGTGAAGCTATAACTTACTAAACAGTGTTAATACTGATGTCCAGAAAAAGCTTTGTTGGACAAATTTGTAGACTAAAGCTGTAAAATGAACTAAAAAATTAACATGAATTTTAAAAAGTATTCATAAAGTATTGATTATTTTTCACCCAAGACACAAAGCCAGGATCACACCTAGGTCACACCTAAAAAAAAAAATCAACATTTTTCACACTTCTCTGATAGTTAAGTAAGTCCTGGCCACAAACTTTCAGATATTTCTTACCTTACCAAAAAAAAAAAAAAAATAAAAATAATAATAATAATAATAATAAAATTGCTATTATAAAAGAGTTGTTTGCCTGAAAACAAAGCAAAATAAAACAAAAATTCATTTAAAACAAAGCACTGGTGAAATTTCCACTCTTATTTTATTAAAAATACATTTCATTTTAAGGAAAAAAGAACTATACTGTAGCATTTGGAAATAATATTTTATTGAAAATTTTAATACTTTCAGCATGTTTAACCTTCCAACTCCCCATGAAGTTATATGAGTATTGAGAGACTTATATCATAAAACTAATAATCTGCCCAACAATTTGCTTTTAAAGCATATAAATGAAATGCATAACATTTTACTTATTTTTATGCTATCTCTGCAGTCTACACATAATCAGTGTAAACCAGAACCATAAAAGAAAAGTGTCCAGTGCCCTTTTTTTGCAGGTATATATTCATTGTTGTTTTTGTATTTTATTTCCCCAAATTCATCTTTTTCTTTTAGCCTATAATGCTGAAAGAGATACACAGATACATATAGAAAAATATTCCATTTGGGTGGCTTCTTTTAATTTGTCTTCATTCATTCATTCATTCATTCAACAAATGTTTATTAATGCCTAATATGTGCCAGTCACTGTGATAAGACAAGGAGCCTTCATCTCCCATGAAGTTATTATGGATCTATTAGTAAATATTCCAAATATGTCAGCAGAACATTTTTGCATGGACAGAACCTTTAGCAAACCTCAAAGCACATCCTGTAGGTGACTGCCCATTCTGCAGGCCTTTGACTCAAAATTTCATAATAATCTGTAGCTAGTAATTGAGATTCTCTCAATAAACATTTTAGAAAGATTTTGTCTTTTCTTTAGCACTAAAAAAAAAAGAAAACAAACAGTGGTCAAACTCCTATGGAGTAAGTTTCATGTAGATGGAAAAAGACTTAAATTTCTACATTCAGAGTAAAGCCATGAGAATTACTGAACCCTTCAATGAACTAAGAGGTGGCTCTAAAAAGGGAAAAAACATATGATTTATCTGAGTTTAATGGTATTTGAAAACAGATTTTTATCAATGCTTAGTATGATTCTGAATAAACTCTAAATATCATAGAACTTTCACTTATAAGGTAGCTAAGGGCTGCAAAACCTCAGCCTTCACAGTTATCAGATTTCAAGATTATACTATTTCACCTATTAGATCCTATGCTTTATGAAGAATTTTTGACAGCATTTACTTCTTCATATACATATTCTAGACTCAGTTGAGATCCACACATTGTTTACACTACCTAGGACCTCAAACTACCTGATCAAGCCTTAAAAGAATTTAAGCTATGGATCAATTCAACATTCAAAAATTTTAAACAGACGTGTGTTCAACTTTAAACAGCATGTGTTCAAGATTCTGACATTATATTCACAAATATTAAAAGTATTGGTGAATATTGGTTGGATTAATGAAAATGTGGTGCTTGAGCCTCCATTTGATGCTTGAATTCCTTACAATAATCAAAGCAGAGAAACGCTGGCAAAATTGTAGTTGGATAAAGGAAATTTTATGCAAGAATGTCTTAAGAATGCAAGGAGAAGCTTTTTCTACAAATTTTCAAAATCAATCAAAGTCCCACTCTACAAGAAGAGTTTTCTCTTAATGACAGCCTGAAGCTCAAGAACATGAGTAACAAGTTTAAAAAGAGGAAAACTACAAAACAGTTTCTTTGGATCAATAGCCCCCTAGGTCTGTCTTTAAGCAAGTCACCAAGTTCCAGAGAGTTAGCTTTTCAATCACCCTTAAGGGACTTTAAAGAATTATCTATATTTTCTTTTGAAGAATTATGTATTCTTTTAAAACAACAATAACTCAAGGATAGAGGAATTTATAAAAGTATAAGAAATGTATGCTTATAATTTCCTAAAATCTTCAATATTCACACACATTAAAAACATCCTATCTGGGGCACCTGAGTGGCTCAGTCAGTTCAGCATCCAACTTCAGCCTAGGTCATGATCTCGCCATTCCTGAGTTCAAGCCCCGCGTCAGGCTCTGTGCTGACAGCTCAAAGCCTGAAGCCTGTTTTGGATTCTGTGCCTCTCTCTCTCTGCCCCTCCCCTACTCATTCTCTCTCTCTCTCTCTCTCTCTCTCTCTGTCTCTCTCTGTCTCTCTCTCTCTCTCTCAAAAATACAGAAACATTAAAAAAATCCAATCTCTCAAGTTCAAATAAAAGAGCTGAAAATGAATTATTAGTATTTGTTTCTGAAATCTCTTTATATTTTGACACAGTATTTAAAGGAAATACTAGCTATTTGACACTGCATTTTAAATGAATGTGAAATAATGAAAGTCACTGCGTTATTATTAACACTTACGAATGAGACTCACCATGTTCTTTCGGAAATCCCATGGAAGAGGTGGTCATGGGTTGTAAGGGCAAGCCAAAGTTGATGGGGACGGCATATGGTGAGACCAACAATCTGTTTCCAGAATGTAAAGATAAAGCCTTGAGTGATTTCTAATCCCTATTTTGTAATACAAACGCTCAAGAACAATGTTATAATATTGGATGCTAATCACAGAGAAAAAAACCACTTGTCTCCTATCAGTAGAGACTATGCATGTTGGACCCTCAGCATTCTGCAGAGTTAGAAGCATGCAGTAGGCCCTCTATAAATATTATTGAAAATATATATTTTTATGTAATTATGTTATTACATAATAAATATATAATATTTATTGAATTAAGACAAAAATAATACCAAATTTTGCTGGCTCTGAGCATGGATAACAAACAGGAACATTTGCTTTCTGAATGAAAACAAAACTCAGAAAAGTGAACAAACATCATATCTATTTATTCTCTCTTTCCCAAGAGATTTTAAGTAACATGTTTCCTATCATGACTTAGCGAGATTTAACCAAGTCAGCTGAATCAAAAACTGGGTATCATGTAGAAATTTTAGCAAATGTACATAAGCAAAAGGAAGAAAATAAAAATTAGCCCTAATTCACCACCCTATTATTTTAGTCATATTTGTAAAACCTTAAATGCTTCTTAAGGGCCAGGCACTATTCTAAGTTCTGTGTGTCTTGCTGCATTTAATGCTCACAACAAGATACTGGGTTTTTATTATTATTACACCCATTTTATTTTATTTTTATTTATTTATTTATTTAAATTCAAGTTAGTTAACATACAGTGTACTGTTGGTTTAGGAGTAGAACCCATTGAATCATAACTTACATATGACACCCAGTGCTCATCCTAACAAGTGCCCTCCTTAATGCCTATCACTCATTTAGCCCATCCCCCCACACTAACCTCCCCTCCAGCAACCTCACTTTGTTCTCTGTATTTAAGAGTTTCATATGGTTTGCTTCCCTCTGTTTTATCTCATTTTTCCTTCCCTTCCCTTATGTTCAACTGTTGTGTTTCTTAAATTCCACATATGAGTAAAATTATGTATTTGTCTTTCTCTGACTAAGAGTTTAGCATAATACACTCTAGCTCCATCCACGTTGTTGCAAGTGGCAAGATTTCATTCCTTTTGATCACCAAGTAATATTCCATTATATATATATATATATATATATATATATATATATATATATATATTCTTTTACAAATGAAGAAACTAAGACATTAAACGGTTAAGTAGTATATAGTTCAAATCATCCCAGCTAGAAATGGGTGGAGCCAGGATTTGAATCCAAGTAGTGGGACCTCAAGAACTAAACTCCTTATAAATATTTTATACTAACTATATTTGTCATAATTAACATATGTACTATATTTCATACCTTCTCTGTTTATTTGCACATATATGTACATGAACCCTTTAGCTCATTTTTTTTTTTACTTAATATCATGAATTTCTTTATTTGTAAATGTACAAAGATGTACACTGTCATTTTGACCCTTTACAAAGCATTCCATTATATGGATTTAACATACTGATGGTTTATTTACCAATTTCTTTTGCTGGATATTTGGGTTGCTTCCACTTTTTTGGTATTTATAAACAAGGATGAAAATCTTTGAACATTCATATTTGTGAACCTATCCAATTCTTTTCTTATTATAAATATCTAGAAATTGAATTGCCAGTTCAAATGTTATATAAATATTATAGAAATTTTTAGGATTTTAGGGGCGCCTGGGTGACTCAGTTGGTTGAATGTCCAACTTTGGCTCAGGTCATGATCTTGCAGTTTGTGAGTTTGAGCCCCACGTTGGGCTCTGTGCTGACAGCTCAGAGCCTGGAGCCTGCTTCAGATTCTATGTCTCCCTCTCTCTCTCTGCCCCTCCCCTGTTCGTGCTTTGTCTCTCTCACTCTCAAAAATAAATAAACATTAAAAAAAATTTTAAGAAATTCTTAGGATTTGAAAACATTTTGCCCATCAAAAAACTAGGGTCTCTGAGGGAAGACTCTGTGGCAGAGTTTTACATTTGACATACAGTTGATACTTAATAAATAGTAAATAAATGACTGACTTAATAGGATCCATTAGTCTATCTGTCACTCATGTGGTCACATGCAGTGGCCAAACAACTGAGGTATCACTAGTATGACCAAATCATACAGTCAAGGGAAAATATGAAAGGCTTGAGTATACAGTCAGCTTTGCAAAACCCCATTTAAAATTCTAGAATTTATTTGTATGTCATCAAGAATAGGGCCACAATACACTAATCAATCACAATTTTCTTTGATCTCTTCTATCTGGCCCATGGTTATATATTTAAATCTCCAAATTAGGACTATTAATTGCATTGTTCAATGATTCCCTATTAATGAAAGATCCTAACAGAAGCAGACCACAGTTCATCCACTTAAGCAAAATATTTTACAAACATTAAGGTGAAATGGCAGGGTCATTTCAACTTGGATGTGAAATGCAGTGAGGGATTCTATCATTACTTTATAATCTTCTCATTTTATTATTCAATTGATCAGAACAGCCTAAATACAAACTGTCACATAACACACAAGAAACTCCCGAATGGTCACAAAACTAGGGGAAGAAGTCTGGGCTCACTTGCCTAAGTTACAGAATGCATTTACAGAAATACAGTTGTCATACCTCCAAGTGCACCAAATATTATAAACAACAACAACAACAAAAATAGCTCTAATAAATAAGTGCAGAGAAAATTAACTTCCTTGGTGGAAAATTAACATTTAGAATGCACTCACATTTATCACTATTGTCATAAAAAGAGCATGTTAATGTATGGTAATCTTTGAAGTTAGAATTCAAAGGTATATTGAAGAACTTCACTTCCTTAAATTTGAAAATTCAGAGGTATTCAATTTTGGTTTTGCTCTGCAAATCAAATGTAGACAAATCTGGCAAAAGGAAATCATACATTTATAAGATTGTATTTCTTCATGTATTGTCCAAGGAAATTTCTTTTGTGGAGCCAATATTTTTATGGTCTACCTAAAAATATTATGGGTCTCCCTTAGAAATAAGTATTCTCCAAGGCATCTTCAGGGGAATTGTAAGTAGTTTATATACAGCTTCCCTCACAGGGGTCTATTCGTATTGAACAGAAATCTTCCAGAAGTCTCACAAAGAGTTGGGCAATTCATGCTAATTAGTGCTGGAACCTGTCCCTGCATTGTTAACAACCCCCTACCTGATTTCCAACTGATTCTATTGTCCTTTCTGTTGCTTATATCCTCATGGCTAAGTTTCCTTATCTTTATTATGTGGTGAACTAGATTTCAGTAAAAATTTCACTCTAATGGCATCTTATTTGTCTAGTTAAGCACAGGTTTTCTAATACCCTGAGTCACCATGTCCCAGAACACTTATTTGTCTTTCCTTCTGTATTCCCATCACACTTCTAACATTAATGAAATGAAGCTAACTGCAAGGTAGGAAACAAGTTACTGCCATAAGCTAGCTATAAATAAAGACAAAGCAACCCTAGTGGATTGAAGTTCAGGCTTTATGTGCCCCAGGCTGTTACTGGGAGTACATGGACTTGCTCTTAATTTCAGAGGGTGTTGATCTTCCTCATTAGGTAGGACATGTTTTCATTAAAAATGGGATGTTAGGGTGTCAAGAGACCTTTATCTTCCACCAGTTGCAGAAGAAACAATTCTTTGAGAAAGACTCAACTCTCTTGAGAAAGACATACTGAAAGATACTCTACCTGATCAGATTTATTATTAATGAGTGCTCCACTTGTCCCTAAGTCATTATTATTCTTTCTTGAATCTTCAGTCCCATTGAAATACACAGAAAATGGTAGATTTTCAAATTAGTTCAGTTAACTTTTCTAGTTATTAAAAGTGTACTTGAAATTCTAAACTATTTGGTTAAATTGGTCTATTAACTACTCTTTTAGCAGTTACCACTCTGCTAGATCAACCTGGGTCTTGGTTTAAATTAAGGCCAAAAGCAATTTTTTTTTAAACTGGTAAATTCCCAATATAATCATTTCTTTTCCTTTGCAATTAACATCTTCCCCTACCATGGATAAAACTAAACCCTCAGTATTAGAGCTTTACATAAATTCCACTCTTCCAAATTTGAATATCACATCACACTTATGCCAACAAAGTGTTGACTTCTGAGCATCAATCTCCTAGTGTTAAGCACAGATTGTTGGATAAATGTTGGAAGGTCCATGATATTCTTTATAGCCAGGGAAACATTTTCCCAAATTTTTATTATTTATTACTGTGCTAATTATCCCAAATTTCTGACGATGTTACATAATGAAATAATGTAAAACAAATGACTGAAAAACACATTTAACAGAGCAACATTGATACTCTACAAGTATAAACGTTCCTACAAAACGTGCTGAAGAACCTTTAGAGGTTCTGTAGCCCTAGGGCCAACAGTTATGTACACAATTGTAAAGTTACCTTAAAGATGACCATGCTATTTAATGGAATAATTCGGAAAAGTAACTGACTCATCTCCACACATCTTTGGAAAGCAGAAGCAAATGCCTTCCCTGAAACTATGCTCTACAGGATCAGTCTCACCTTCCGTTAGAAAAAGACTAACTTTAAATTATTAAATTAAAAAAGAAAAATTATAACTTAACTCTGCTCCATAATTGCTGCAGAGGAGTTATTAAAATTCCAAACTTATGTAATATTATCATAAAATATGGCATTTTTCTCAAGAAAGCCACAAATTGGATTTGAGCTTATGCACTGTAAAACCCAGATGGTTTGCTTAACTACTCAGACATCCTCCAGTTCAAAAGTTAATTGAATTGAAAACTAAAATTTTGATAATTGATATGCTTTAAGGGACTCAAGCAGAAGGACAAATTAGGATCCCGCACGACGTGTTAATAGACTTGAGAAACTACAATTGGTCAGGAAGTATTCGCATAGTAGAATAAAACTATACATTTTCTATAGGTTAGCTAATTACACATTACCTGGACTTAACATGGTGCTGATGCTTTTCTTTCTCCATTTTTTTACTCACTGATTCAATATTAGTCACTATTTTACCCAGTTTAACTTGTTCTGGAATTTAAAAAAAAGAAAAAAGAAAAAAAAAACCTTTAATTGTATCCTCTTCGTTTTCAAGTTCTAAGTGCATATTTTGAATTAAATTGCAAATTGCAGATTTTTTAATAACAAGAGGTACAATATTTTTCAAACAAATTACTAACACAAAGATACTCTAAAAACACATTTGAGTGTTTTTTTTTCACCCCACGCTTCTCAGATGTTTTGCAATTACCAAAATTTAGTACTGAAGGTATAGAGTAAATGAAGTGCATATATCAGAAAGGAGATAGCTCCCCAAGAAATGTCTGCAACAGCACAGTACATACGAATGAATACCAAAGCCCCGTTTATACATATCAGCATTATTATCACCATTATCGTCATAAGGCATAGCTTTTATGGAGAGCTTGCTATTTTAAAATAATTTAGCAATCATTAGTTAACGTAAGTAGGAATACTCATCAATTTGATAAAGCAAGACTGACGTCCAAAAAAGGCAAAGTTCTGCTTTAAAAAAAAATTGAGGTTTTAAAGTCTAAAGAGAAATTTACATAAATATTTTTAAATACCTATTCCTTTCTATTTTATATAGATAATAGGACTAATATAGTTTGAAACATTATCACAAAATATTAATTCAATATCTATTAAGCACGTTCTAGCTACCTGCTCAAGTATAAGAAAGATACACTAAAGATACAGGAAACTTATGAAGTGAAACCCTCTGTTTTAAAAAAATTTACAAACTAGTTGGTGTGTCAATACTAACAGAAGAGCACAGTTGACTATCTTATGTTAATTTAGATTTAAAATATGTAACACAAATATAAAAATTTTGGAGAAACAGAAAACAGAATGTTAAAATTTATTGACTATTTATATACCAGGGATGTTGGTTAGCCTTCCCCATAAATTGTCTCACACTTAAGCCTCAGAACCAGTTTTTGGCGCTTTTGTTTGTTTGTTTTTTGGTGAAGTGCAATGATTACTCTCTTTTACATGGAAGAAGAACAGCTTACCCAAGATTGGGGAAGTTAAAAAGTACAGAGACAGAGTTCCAACTTCTATCCCTCTGACTGTAAGTTCCTTCATCACTATAGCCCCTGCAGCTCAGGGGGCTCCCCTCAGCTGCCTAATGAGGGAAAGAGGACCATTTCTGTCTTGCTTACTTTGGAGGGTAACAATAGAGCTCAAAAGACATACTTTATATAAAGACACTAATAGATGGAGAAATATGAGGAAGAAGTAGGGAAGGAATTTATAAGTTTTAGTCTTAAAAATAGAAACATTTAAAAATATTTGCCATATGCTAAATGTGCTAATTCCTATACATGGGTTATCATATTTTACTCTCACAAGCACAACACAAATTAGGTTCTATTATTATCCTCATTTTACAGATGAGGAAAATGAGTCAGAGAAAGAGATTAACTTCCCCAAGGTTATATAGCTAACAGTAGGTAGAGTCAATATTCAAACCCAGGTAGGCAGTCCTTGGAGCCTGCATTGTTAATCAATATGATACTCAATATGCATATTTATTTTATTTCAGGAATATCTACTGAGTGAAAATTGCTATGCTAACTCCTAAACAGGGGAGATATAAGATACAACAATTAATAAAACATGATTGGCACTTTCAAGGGACAGCATGACTAACAGCAAAAATTATTGCAGAAAAGCAAAGGAGCAAAAGGATAGGGAGGAAAGATCACGAGAAGGTGTGATCCAGAGATCTAAGGAGTGAATTTTACAGTGATGCTAAAGAAAGTAAGATTCGGTTACTATAATAATTAATAAAGCAAAAGATATGCCCATTTGGGGAGGTTAAATTCATTTTTTTAGTAATCTCTACACCCAACATGGGGCTTGAACCCACAACCCTGAGATCAAGAGTTGCATGCTCTTCTGAGCCAGCCAGGTGCCCCTATATGCCCATTTTTAATAAAATCTGTTAAAAAACTTCAGGCATAATCCATTTAAATGCTAAACTAAAAGCCTCTACAGTAGCATTTAACTAAATCATGTTAGGACTGCATCCAAAATTTAAAAAAAATAAGTATAGTTATATCCCTTTAAAAAGAGGGATTTCTAGAAAGGCAATTAAAGCATATAAAAAATCCAACATTACTTCTAATTAGCTTAATAAACCTTTGGATGGGGAACCAGACTTATTGTATGCCTTTGGGCAAATTATATCATCTCAGAGTTCATAACTATTCCCTTTATGTAAAATCTAGTCTCTAAACCAATTACATCAAACTCAAATTCAGTTCTAGAATGTAAATTATAAATCACCTCTGGTTAGAATAATTGGTAAATAAGAGACAAACAGGGAGACTCGGAGAAGAAAATGCAGGTAAAGCAATAAATTTTTAGGGCTTTTGTAATGAAATCAAACATATGGAACATAAGGCATTGGAACTGCCAAAGGACTCTAGTCCTTAACACTGTGTACCATGCTTTCTTCAGAGTTCAGCTGGAATGGACCATTCATTCACCTGGAATCAATCATCCATTTGATTTCCTTCACTTCTGAGTACTTCACCTGTCTCTTCATGGACTCATGTTGCCTTGCCACCTCCAGCTGTTGTGCATGCCCCACAGCTCTTTCTTTGGCTGCCTTCTAACCCTTTACTTGAATGATCTAGCCAATGCCCATAGCTAAATTAATCAACTAAATGTAGATGCCTCACAAAATCTATATATCTTGCCCAGCCTGCTCTCAAGTGCCAAATTTGAATAACAAACTATCTCTATATACATGTCCCAAGACATCCCAATTAACATTTCTCTCTCACAATTAATGACACTACCATCCATCCATCTACTTGGAAGTTACTTATACTCATTCTTCCTCAGTTTCCTCCTACAATCAGTCATTAAATCCCTTCCATCCTTTCCCAAACATAGGGCCTCAAAACGGACCTTTGTCTTCTCTCCTTTGAAAACTAATACCTTCCTTCCTTGGATTCCTGCCTGCAACCAAAATACCCTCCAATCCATCCTCCTTACTTTCCATGAGTAATCCTTGATTTTCAAGTTAGGGATTTAAAATTATCATTGTCATTTTTTTAACTTTTTAATTCATTATCATGGGTTTTTACTTATTTTTAATGTTTATTAATTTTTGAGAGAGTGTGTGTGTGCACGTGTGCACAAGCAGGGGAGGGGCAGAGAGAGAGGGCGACAGAGGATCAGAAGCAGGCTCTGTGCTGACACCAAACATCGAGATCATGACCTTGAGCCTAAGTCAGACACTTAACCAACTAAGCCACCCAGGTGCACCTCATTGTCATTGTTTTAAAATTTAATTTCACTGTAATCAGAGAACATGAAGTATAATTCCAAATTCTTTGAAGTTTATTGATTCCTACTCCATAAAACAGTGTGTAGTCAATTTTTCATAATGTTCCATATTTGTCTGAAAAATATATATCCTCTCATTGTTGTTCTATATTGATCTAATAAGTTGACTTTTTTTAAGTTTATTTATTTATTTGAGAGAGAGAATGTGTGAGCAGGGGAGGGGCTGGGAGAGAGGGGGAGAGAATCCCAAGCAGGCTCCATGCTCTCAGCACAGAGCCCAACAGGGGGCTCAAACTCACAAACCTTGAGGTCATGACCTGAGCCAAAACCAAGAGTCGCATGCTTAACAGACTGAGCCACCCAGGCACCACAATGAGTTAACCTTCCTAATGTAGTTGTTTAAATCAAATTTTATAACTTTACTGATATGTATACACATATAATTTATCTTTTGCTGGACCATTTGAAAGTAAGCTGAAAACAGTATGACATTTCTCCTTTAAGTATTTCATTACATAGCTCCCAAGAACAAGTACATTTCTTACACATTCATAATCCCCACCTAAGGATTTAACATTGATAAAATAATATTATCCAATAAATTGCCTATAAAAATTCCCCTAACTGTCCCCCAAATACCCTTTATAGATGCTTATTTATTTCAATCCAGGATCTAAACAAGGATCATATATATCTCTTAGATCTATTTAAACCTAGAAATTCCCTGTGAATATGGTAGCCACCAGCATATAACTACTGAGTCTTAAAATGTGGCGATTCTGAATTAAGATATACTATATGTATAAATACAGTCTGAATTTCTAAAATTTACTACAAAAATGTAATATTTCAAATTAAAATGTTATGTTAATTAAATACTTAAGTAATATCTTCCTATATTGAACTAAATAAAAATATGTCATTGAAATTAATATCACCTGCTTTTTCTTTATCTTTTTCCATGTGGCCACCAAAAAATTTTAAATTGCATCTGTGGTTTTCAATGCCTTTCAACAGGACAGTACTGACCTAAAACATTCTTCCTATTTTTTTTTCATCTTGAAGGCAATCTGAATTCTTCCCATTGTTCCTTTATGACTAGATTAAAATTAAGCATTTTTGACTGGAAGAGTACAGAAGTGTATGGTGTCCTTCCTACACATCCTATGAAATCTCATCAAAAGGTGTTGCTAAATTTGGGCATTAGATTTGGGTGGCAACTGTCAAATATTTCTATTATGAATATATATTTTCCTCCTGTAATTAATAAATAATTTCTGGCTGATACTTTGGCTGTTCTAAAATTCTAATTCAGGTGGCTAAAAGCAACCAATCTTAGTTAAGCTAGACCAGTGGAATTTAGTAGGAACCTAGTTTTCTGGAACTTAGAGTTTTAATAATTCAGGTATTGGATACTGTAAAAGGTAATGTGTTCCCCATCACAGGTATTTCCTGGCAGAGACTGGACAGGGACTTTCCAGAAAACATTAATTAAGGAACTTTGTATCATGAAAATAGTTGGGCTAGAAGAATGTTAACGTATCTTCAATGCAGAGATTTAATGATACTAAGAAAGTGCTTCACACAGGTTAAATCCAGATTCTTTTCATTCAAAAAATGAGATTTTAGGTTTTGTATACTGAGTAATTATAAAATGCTTTTCTTTTTATTTTATTTTAAATATATGAAATTTATTGTTAAATTGGTTTCCATACAACATCCAGTGCTCATCCCAAAAGATGCCCTCTTCAATACCCATCACCCACCCTCCCTTCCCTCCCACCCCCCATCGGCTCTCAGTTTGTTCTCATATAAAATGCTTTTTTCACCTTTCTCTCTTTTTAGGACCCACTGTTTAAATTATATTCAATCTCATATGAATTAGAATAAAATTTAAAACTTAATGTTGCAAATTTAAAGACAGATTCATTAGTCAAGAATGACAGATTGCAATTTACTGACATTTCACATTCTAGTGTGTGGGCTGGGTGGATGTCATATGATTTTCTACTGTTGGAATTTCTAGCACATGTGTGTTATATAGAATGCCAATTCATCCCTAGATTGTGAACTCTTTCATGGTCTCTTGAGGACAGGGATTGTATTTTTATCCAACATCCACTTATTCAATCATTAATTCAACAAATATTTACCAAATGCCTCTAATGTGACAGGCAGTCTGCTAGGCACTTGGGGATGCAAGACATAATGTGGGGATTATGAAGGTTATATCCTAGGGAATTCAATAACTAAATAATTAATTACACAAATAATTGAGTACTTCCAATTGCAGTGCTAAAAAAATCTATTTCCATTATCTCATACATTTAAGACAAGGAATGAAATATATCCTTTCGCTTTTATAATTAGGAGCCTATTCATGGAGAGTTAAAGGCAAAGATAGAAGCAGAAGCAAGATTTCACTGCTATGAAGGAATAAACTCATTGGAAATAATAAATGTAGACTCTCTTTTTAAAAAGTGTAGTTTGAAGAGGAGGAGAGAGATGAAATGACCATCATGGGGACATAAGTTTGAGAAAGAATGTTTTGGTGTCGATATATTTTTAAGATGAGGAGATTTTAGGATGCTTATAATATTGTAAGAAAGGAAAAGGTGGAGACATAAGAAAAAGAAATAATATGTAATAGACAAGGTAGGTTCCTGGCAAGAAGGGAAGGGATGGGATAGAATTTACCCATATTCTAGAGAAAATAGATATATTTTCTTTTCAAGAAGGTAGATAAGGTTTTAGGTAGCTATGAATAAGTTTCTAAAGAGTTCACTATCAAGAACTATATTTTCTCCATGAAGTAGGAAGTGAGATCATTTACTGGGAGAGGGGTGTAGAAGTTTGATAAGGATCTTCAGGAGAGTGGCAAAGATTTGAAATAAACAGTAAGTGTGGTGGGTAAACAAACTGACCAAGTTTAAATAAAAGGTTTTAACTCTGATTACCTCATAACGCAATCATCATCACAGCTATCACTTCAAAACGAAACAGAACAAAACCTTCTCTTTGCTTTATAGGAAAATGATTAAACTGGCTGTCTACACATAGTTTGCACTTCCTCATCCCCACTTCCGATCCACTCCCAGTAAAGGTTGCTCAGACACCATATCAAGGGCACAATGACTTCCATGCTATCACTCCCACTGGACAAATCTCTGTCTGCTTTTTCCTGGGCTTTCAGCAGTACACAATGGTTAACAGTAACCCTCCTGTGAAGGGAGTACATGACACTTTCTTCTGGTTTTGCTCCTAGGAAAACCAGGCTGCTCATCTTCAATATCTTTTGCTGACTCATCCTCTTTTATCAACCCTCTAAAGGGTTGAGCCTCTATCACAAGCCCTTTTGTATTAATTTCACTTGTTCCTTAGGAAACTTCATCCAGGTCCTTGGACAAATTATGTCCATATACCAATGACTCTAAAACTTTATTGTCTATACCACATCTGTCCTCAAAATTTTGCTCGTGTATACAGCTGTCTTACATGTGAACTTGCATGTTAATAACTATCTCAAATATATTTAACAGAACTCTTGATTTTCTCTCTCAAACTGTTCTTTCTTGTATTTCTCATGTCTGTAAATGATATTATCATACAGCCACCCATTCAAATCAGAATCTCATTAACTATCACTAAGATATATCTCTAATTTGGCCATTTCTCTCCAATTTCACTAATACTACAACAATTGCCAGTATAATACTGCATAGAAAACCAAACCAAAAATCAGTGGATTACAAGTTTAGATTTTTGTTGCTCACAACTCTTCAGCTTGGCCAGAGCAGCTCTGAGTCAGCTGGCTTAGATGGGCCAGACTGGAGAGTTCAGCTACCTGGGGCACAGTTTTTCATGGCAGATTGTGGAGTATAAGAGGCAAGTTAAACCACCAATACATTTAAAGCTATTGCTTGCATCATGTCTTCTTATCTTCTATTGACCAAAGCAAGCACAGGGCCAGTCTCACAATCAGTGGGTCAGGGTAGCGTACTCCAATCCAAGGTGGCAGAGGAAGAGAGTGAATACGTGTTGAACAACATTAGGAGTGAAAAATAGCTTTCTGGTTAGTCTATTTCCCTCTAGCCTCTATTACTTCATTTTACACACAGAGGTCAACATATCTGGTTAAGATGGAATTCTGATCATAACATTTGCCTTAAAACCATTCAATCACTTTCCACCACTCTTAAAACAAAAATCAGCTTCTTGCCATTACTTACAGGGCCATACATCATCTGATTCCTGGTCATCTCTCTCACAGGATTTCATATCACTATCCTTATTTTCTCTGCCATTACTCTACATCCACAATGGTTTCCTTCCTTTCAGAACCTTCAATGAGTCAATTCCTATCCCCTCTCAAGGCTTTTCCACAGCCTGGATTTCTCTTCATATTGCTGCCAGTGATGTGTTGCAGCTGGTTTATACAGCTTTCAATGGCCGGTTGTTAAATTTTTAGAAATTTTTGCAATCCAGATGTTAAATCATTGGTAGCCTGAAATTAGCCACAGTGGGATATTTACACCATGAAAGTCAAGACATGTTATATCAGGCTTTTTTTTTTCTTTTTCCAGAGTGCTAGTTTACCAGCACACCACTGATCCTCCTCTCCATGACATCACACATCAAATATGAGTTCCTCAGAGATGCCTTCAAGACATTTGCATCTAAATATATCCCCACAGTCTATTACATCACTCTATTTCCTTCATTGTCATCTTTGTGTTTTGTGATTATCTTCTCTATTCATATGCTTTTTGTCAATCCTATCCCAGCAGAATGTAAGCTCCATTTCACAACTATATCATCAGTGTCAAGAAGAGTGGCTGACAGGGGCGCCTGGGTGGTGCAGTTGGTTAAGCGTCCGACTTCAGCCAGGTCATGATCTCGTGCTCTGTGAGTTTGAGCCCCGCGTCTGGATCTGGGCTGATGGCTCAGAGCCTGGAGCCTGTTTCTGATTCTGTGTCTCCCTCTCTTTCTGCCCCTCCCCTGTTTATGCTCTGTCTCTCTCTGTCCCAAAAATAAATAAACGTTGAAAAAAAAAATTAAAAAAAAAAAAAGAATAGATGTTTAATAAAGAATGAATGAATGAATTTTTTCTAGCATGTTATTAGCTATTTATGAATTGAGATTTTTTAATTCCCTTTCTAACTCATGGATAGCATTATAAATCAGAAGCACAGTAAATGTTACTTGTATAAATGAAATAATTTATTAATGCATTTACCAGGTACAGATATAATGAATTTTAGTCAGAAAGGGGATATGCTAGACAAGTTGTCTGAATACTTCAGATTTTACTATATATTTTTGTACTCCATTCTCATGTAGGTATTTTTGTCCACAATATGATATCATTCAACTAACAAATGGTAATTGACTACCTCCTTCAGCCATGTGCCAGAGACCATGGAGGTTATAAGAAAATGGGAAAACACCATCACCACTTTCCAAAAGTTTGTATTCTATTAATCACACAGTAAAGACAATCATTCATTCATTTGTTGAACAAATCCCTCAAGTGCCTAGCCTAACATGTATTAGGTACTCAATAAATGCTGAATGAATAAACAAAACCCTGCCAGGAACCAAGAGCAGATTGAATTAAATAAAAGAGAATATAAAGTTCTCTGTGATGTCAGAAGAAGAATACTGGAAATTAATACATATTTTGTCAGTACAATTTAACTATACTATGAGACCTCAGTGTGTAAAACAATAATGCAAAATGTACTAAAATAACAAATATATAACTATTTTCAGAAATCTAAAAATATAATGTAATAGTAATGAAAAAGAAGACAAAGATTATACAACTCCAATCTCCTATAAAGTTTAAGACAATTTACTCAAGTATAATCAATTCAATATCTACCAGGTACAAATTATTATGTTAACTGATATCCTATTTTAGGAATCTGAATCTCATCCTCTAGGGGGTATACTGCATTATTTATTAGGGATCACACAGAAAAATGATTAAGAGGACAGAGAGACTTGAGGGGGTATAAATTTGAACTTTATCACCAGTGTGACCCTCAGGAAGTTTCATCATATCTCTGAGTTCATCTTCCTCACTTGTAAAATGTGTATGATGACAATAGGTTACCATGAGGATTGGATGAGTAATACATACAAAGGACTTAGCACAACAACATCTGGTACATAGCCAATGCTCAGTACAATTCGTGGTGGTGATGGTTAAAGTAACATGTTATTGATTATAGTCCATACAGGATATGAAGCAGACATGTAACATGTTATAAAGTGAAAGCTATATGTGCTATAATGTGCTAACAAAATACTATATCAAGTATGTAAACTTTTAGTAATAGCACAACGTATTGAAAACAAAACACAAAGTCGTATTATGCTAAGTAAATATTCCTATGCCTAAAACTTTTCTATCAAGCATTCATTTCTCTCTTATCTAGTCATAAAATACATAAAATACATAAAATACTCATTAAGCCTTTAGCAAATTAGGCAGCATACACTCTTCCCCCAAAGCAAAATAATGCCAGATATCCCCTACTGAAATAGCTGAATCTCTACCAAGTAAATATCATAGCTAAAGGCTTAACAAAATTGCCCGGAAGAAATGTATTTATATTGATCTTCTTAGGCCACCTTCTCCTACAAAAAATAAAACTAAAAAACCAAACAACAATAAGAACCAAAGATGTGGGTACAGTTACATGACTCTTACAAATCTGAACCTTCGCTCGGCCTTACCGGGCTCTGGTCCACTTGATGGAAAAATACTGGTGCATATCCCCAGTCAGCCAATCTTGATCTTTCCCTTACACAAAATTAAAACAGGTGGCAGGAGATAATTCTCTATGAATATTTTTACTTTTGTGCACTGTCAGGGCTTTCTGGGCAACAAATTCTGGCACCTGGGTTAAAGGATGCCTGAATGGCAAACAAGCCAAGTAAGTTAAAGGTAGAGACTCAAAAGAGATTTAGAGGCACCTCCCCTGGAGACATTTATTTACATTCCAAAGACTAATAAACAGAGAGACCTTCACTTCACCTCCTTCTATCATTTATAAAGCACTTGTGAGCTTTCTTGCACTCACTCTCGCTCTCTTTCTCCCTCTCTCTCTCTCTCTCTCTCTGCCTCCCTCCTCTCCCCTCTCCCTTCTCTGCTGTCTCTCTCTGCAGGGAAGAAAGGGCAATTGTGCCAAATGCCCCCAAATAAACTCTAAAATTCATAATTGCAGAGTTCCTCTTCGTGGTACTAACTCCACTGTATATGAGGTACAGGGAAACTGAGGTAAGATGTTCTTCTGAGTAATTAATTCTATCTCTGATACAGAAATCTCATGTTTCTTATCAAGATAGGTAGATGTGGATGGATGGATGGATGGATGGATGGATGGATGGACGGACATAGATAGCCAGATTGCTAGCTAGCTAGCTAGCTAGCTAGCTAAAGATATAAAACTTAACATAAGCAGGGTTGATGTACTCCTTTCCCTCACAGATGAGCCACATTGAGGGAAGTTAAGGAACTGACTTCCAGATGTGTGAGTGTTCTACCCAGCTCTGTCAGGTCACCACCCTTCATACCTGTTCCCCATGCTCCCTCCTCACCATGCAAGGAAGTCCATCTTTGGGTTATGACTCCAAAAACCTTAGCACTATTCTCTTTTAGCTTATAGCTGGGCACCTACTAAACTCTCTAGTTCTAAACCATTCCATTGCAATATCTCTCAAGAGTTTTTGAAAACAACTTGCTACAAACACTCATTCCCTCAGGAAATGCATCATACCAGAGAGTATGAGATACTTAAAGTGAGCAGTGTGGGCATATGGATTAGCAGACTGAGCTGGCTGGTCCACCACTGGCCTTCGGTAAGACACTTAGCCTCTCTAAGCTTCAGTTTCATCATTCTTAAAATTAGGGAATGATACTTCTGAGTGTTATAAATTAGACTCTAATGTGTTCAGTAAGTTGTCAACTATCTGCATATAAAGCACTGCCTGTATAGGCGCTCAGAATAGGGAACTGTTGCTGCTTATCATTGATGTGTGTATTGTCTCTTTTGCTTTTCATAAAGACAAAACATAAATTCCTCAGCACTTGCTTTACCTAGCAGGACTCTTATATTACTAAGGCCATCACCAGTGGGACCCAAGGACCTCATCTTTCTTTCCCATTGTGTCTAATCTAAAGAATACAGGAGACTTGCTAATAACCCCAAATCCCTCTGAACATGCTTCCTAAAAGTGAGGCATAAAAACACACAAACTGAGTCTCAGAAGCAAGTAAATACATCACACTCTAGCACAGGCCCTGAATTCGATCTTGAGAACTCAAAGATCTTATTTGACCCTACCTAGAATACTGTCTGCAGAAACCTGGGAAGGTAGCAGTCATCAGGAGTAGGTGACAGATATAAAGACAAATCAATGTAAAGCTAATTAAATTCACATGTTAGGGAACAAAATACACGCATTCATGGAGAAACCTAAAATACCACAGCCCTTAATCATAACCATTTAGTAACCTTGACATGGCAAGGAGGGTATTCATTTATAATCTTATCCCTCACAGCAGATATTCCTGGGGTGAGAAGGGTGTAATTACTAGGGCAGGACTGCTAAACATAGAAGGTGGTAGCTTTAGGCATTAGGGAGTGTTTGCAAATGGAGATTGCTTTATTTATTAATTTCTGAAGCATAAATCATGCTGCATCTTGCAATGGTGTTGTCATTTCTCTTGCATGCACACACTGAATTACTGAGCAGTGCTATGCAATGTGTCTCACACACGCTAGCACTTCCATTTCATACTTCACAGTTTTAGTGTCACTTTGAGGTTTGAAATGTTTCACAGTTATTTGCTATATGTGGGTGCCAAAAAAAAAAAAAGTCAGCCTATATCACTGAAAAAGATGCTGCAAGAATAGAAAATGGTTAGAGTCATATGGGAATGTTTGTCCCATTAATATTCAGAACTTTATCAAGAATCAATTTACTTTTTATCAAAATCTAATTTATGCTTTACAGATGCATGGGAGCATACAATTATTTTGCTCACCACATACACTTCTCACAAAGTTAAATATAAACTTTTATTGATATAGATAAGATTCTATAATTAGGAGGAAATTGAAAACACCATACATATTTTCTAGCCTACAACTTGCCCATATGCTCTAACATAACAAACCCCAAATCCTCAATCCAGTCACCTGATCTAATCCAGTGTAAATATTGAGCGAATTTCTATGTATATATCTTGACACATGTTTCAGTTTAATGTGCTGAAGTCAATCTATTTAAATAAAGATAGAATGGCTTATATCTGCCATAAATATAAATGTGTTAAGACAGATCATACACTGAACAATATATGGATCGACATTGACAAATAATGACAGGTGTTTTACTATCAATTCTTGTAAAGCGCTACCACACCTGATGACGTCCTATTTCTGCCTATATACTTTTACTGATGACTCCCTTACTTTTACACGCACCCCCAGTATTCTGGCATATGACCACCCACAAACCACATGTATATTTTTATTAACATAACCTGTCTAGTTGTCAGCCACAAAACTGAATGAACAAATAAATAAATAATAAACATGTTAAGACACAAACAAAAAAGGAAGCTTTTCACACGAGAAGTGTCTAGAATAAGCACTTGGCAGAAATCAAGCACTAAGTAAAGATGTGTCCTCTTCCTCTCCTTGTCTTTCTAACTGCACAAGATGTCTCCTCAAGCTTAAATGTCTGGTTTGTTTCATTACAAATAGATTCCGAGAGCCTGGTAAGCATGAGAAGAAAGCAAAAAGAGAAGTAAGCAAATACAGATGGAAACTCAAGTAGTGACATGTTTGGGTATGCTCTGAATACTGTTTAAGAGATTTTTTTCCCCTCCTAGGAAGAGGAGTTTAGGCCTATCTGAAAGATTATAATTAATTGCTAGAATGTAGGAGAGTAACTTTTCCATACAGCCCTTAACAGAGAAACAGATGATGTCAGAGAAAATAATACTGACTTGTTGCCAACACTACAAAGAGTCCAAAGGGCTATTCTAGTTGCAAATATTCCAACAAGAATCCAGGGTAATCCTGAAACTGGGTATTCGGAGATAAGACCAAGCTCCACAAAATGGACAACGGGCGCAAGAAAAGCTCGTTACCACAGAATGCTAGCATCGGTCTGCTTTGTGTTCCCAACTTAAACTCTACCTTGGCAACGCCACACTAAAAATGCAAAACTGTCTGTATTTGCTATATTTTATATTTGCAACTTTCTCTCTAAATGTATGTACAATTAAATGAATAGCAGCAACAACAAAACTTAAAACATACAACTTCGTTATCATAGAATAAAAGTGGCTACTAGAAAGCAATAATATTACACTATTTAAAAGGTTTTGATTCCACTTGGTTACCTCTGTTAGCTACGTATAATGGATATTCTGACCCAGGATTTACCATTGCCCCAAAGTACTGACATTGTACCAAACTGCGTCAGGAAATTAACAAAAGAGGTCTCACAATAAACCAATTGCAACTCATGTTAAAATTAACACTTCCTAGTGGCATGTTTAGAGATAGGTGGGGAGAAGAGGTGGAAGAAATGGATCAGAAAATACCTGCAGAACTTTTTAAGTATCACAAATTCCTTAAAAAGATAGGCAAGTATTGGTTTAGACAATAGGCCAAGGCCTCGACTGTGGTTTCTAAAGAGACTGATTGGGTCTTCAGTCAATCATGTTTTTGCTTTACACTTTATTTAGTTATAAACATGTCTTGTGTCAAACTTTCTGTCAGATGCTGTGGGGTTAACAAAAGTGACAAAATATATGGTCTGAGTGATATCAGAATTAGAGAACACCTTATACAGAATAAGAAATAATTTTATTTAGAAAGTAATAATTCAGAGTTTACTTGAGAATGTCAAGGGAAAAATGATTCCGTTAAAGGGAAAGTCGGGCTAATGGTTAACTATTGAGTAGCTGAAGCAGTTCTGATTAAAATGTTAGAATATGAGGGGCGCCAGGGTGGCTCAGTCATTTGAGCATCCAACTCGATATCGGTTCAGGTCATGGTCTCGTGGTCGTGGGATTTAGCCTCGGGTTGGGATAGAGCCCTGTGTTGGGACTGTGGGACTGAGCCCCATGTCAGGCTCCACACTCAGTGTGGGGGATTCTCTCTCTCCCTCTCTCTGCCCCTCCCCCATTTGTACGTACATACGTTCTCTCTCAAAATAAAATAAATATTTAAAATGTTAGCATATGAGAGAATTAATTCTTAAGATCCTAACATTCTCTAGAACCCTTTCTCTGTTTCACACCACCACACGCTACTTCATAAGCTGAGAGTGTCTTTCTCATGTATAAGCACAAGACAGACATATTCCCAAATGCATGGTATTTGTGAAGAATGTGCAAAGCTGGAGAAGCCTCCAGTCTTCCAGTCTTTTTCGCACTCTACTATCAGTACAAAAACATTTTATCAGGGGTTCCAATATATGTATAGTTGTTTATCTATAAATTACACTGGCATTCTGCTTTATTAACTGTGTACATTATAAAACAAAAAACAGACATTTTAATCAGAAGATACAGAAAAATATCAACAGAAACTTCTTACACAACCAGGTATCACATTGCTCAACCCTTGGAATAAGCATTCCCTATTATAATATCAATGGATCAGAGTACGGGGTTGGCAAACCACAGCCAGGGGCAAATTCAGCTCTTTACCTATTTCTGTAAATAAACTTTTATTGGAACACAGGCACAATCACCTGTTTACCTACTATCTATGGCCACTTTCGTGTTACAAAAGCAGAGTTGAGTAATTGCGACAGGCAACACATGGGCCACCAAGCCAAATATTTTTACTATTATCTGACCTTTTACAAAAACAGTTTGCCCTGCCCCCATGCTCCATCAGGATTAATTTTGAAGTATCTAAGGATGGAGAGTTCTACAGATACAGCAATAAGACGGAGCATCTGAAATGGAGAAAAAGAAAAAGGCAGAAGTGACGAATCGGCTAGGGAGGGCAACCAAGTTGCAACACAGACAAACGAGAAGAATTCTCTACCAGAATAAAACTGACCGCAGCATCAGAGTATGAACGCAGAACTTAAATACTGGTGAAAACAAAACACAAATCAAAGGTATAGAGGAACAGTTTATTTTTTAAAACTGGTATTTCTTACAATACCCCCACGAAGGTAGGTAACTTCTATCTCAGCACAACTTTGGTTGGCATACCTTTTATATCTACGTCAGCACTTGCCACAAACTTCAGATTAGGGGCCCACAAAATATTTAGGATATCAATGGTTAAAAAGTTTGGTTTAACATGAAGAACGAATAGCACAAATTCCAATTCAAATCTCTCTCACACGCACACGCACACACATAATTCTAGTCCTCGCATCCTCTAGCAAATATCATAATATTCCCTTAGCTGTGACAGGGGGTTCTCTTAAATATGCTACTAAAGATAATTGTTGGAATATGGAGAGTGAAGGCATTCATGTCCCCCATAATATCCTTCCTTTATGAAGCTTTCTTAAAGTCAATGCCAAAGATCCTAGCATTTATTTATTCTGCAATAGTAGTTTTGACTTTCCCAACTAGAGAGGACAGAAATGACAAAATAAAGATACCTGCTGTGTTTTAGTATGCCACATGTGCCTTAGAATGGGCCTGTGGTAATACACCCAATAAATAACTATTGATTGATTCCTGAGAGGTTATCTGCAAACTGTGTTGTTCCATCTCATCGCTTTTATTATAAAACTGAATACTCTTTTTAAAAAAATGTTTCAGGATGAAGTGGAAAGAGCACTGGACTAAGTGTCTTAGAAATTTAGTTCTAGTCACAGTTGGTGTGACAAACTAGCTTTGTCACACACTGACTTGAGCAAGTCACTTTATCGCTTTTGTTTCTCTCTCAGCATAATGATGGGTTAGAGCAGCTGACAACTAATACCTTAATATTTAGCTCTAAAAACCCTGTGAAAAGATCACATTTAAAGATACAGCAAATCATTTTAAATCATGTTATTCAGGTCAGGTGTTATAAAATGGCAGCTGGAGAGCTGAATCCAGACGCAGATTTGGCCGGGATCGAGGGGCGTGGGGAGAGGTTTCAATGTTCAAGGTATTGAATCAGAGTGTATCTGGATGGGTGTGCTTTCTCTAGCTTGCCATAGACACTATTCCTCCCAATGATCACACTGGCTATTTTATAGTTACCTGCTGATCTCAGAAGGGCATTTAAGTTTGTACCCCATGACTTAAAGCAATTATAATTCTGTTGTTATTTCAATACCTAGGATGATGAAAAACAGAAGTACTGTTGTTACCGAACAGAACTTTAGAACACATAATGAGAAGGTACTAAGCTTCTCCCAATATCCTTGAGTTCTTCTTCGTTCAGAAGGCAATGTAGAGTGTAGTGACAAAAAACTCTGAATTTTAGATACAAAAAAATCTTGGTTTCGGCTCTTCTGTTTACCACTAATAAGACCTTTGACCTTGGGTGGCAATTCGTTGGGGCTCTCTGGACCTCTGCTTTCTTACTGGTAAAATGGAGGTGGGGTGGTTAGACTAAATTGTGTCTGATGTACATTTTATCTCTGCAATTCTATGAACAGTCAATTTCATTGTTTTGACCTTATTTCCTAGAACTTTGAGGAAGCTACAGGCCTTTAGAAATAAACAGATTTATCTAAGCTAAAAGGAGGAAAAGACGCAGGAACACTCTAGTCTGATAAAATCAAAATGCAGCAGTAGATGAAAAGGAGGAGTCATTTCCTGCAATACACACAGCAGTAAATAAAATAATGGAGAAGCCCTCACTAAAACACACAGCCAACAAAGCCTAAAAATTCTTTAGAACTAATACAAAAACAGGCCAATGGTAATAACATTAGACTATGAATTAAAAATACTGCATTGTAGTCCCTGCTGTGCTACTTATTTGTGACTTTAGCTTCTTATTTAAACACATTGAGCCTCAAATTCCTTATTTGCCAAAAGGAGGGAACGATAGTGTTTTGAAACTACAAATATATGTGCATAGAATTTATACAAGTTACAATAGACACATATTGTTGGTAAGATAATCGTCTAGAGTTCCTAAGGGCTAGAAGAGGCAATCTGCCATGGGTCCTAAACACACTGAAAATCATACTGGGTGACAAGAATGCCAGGTTCTGGCTGTTCTTTGCTCTTTACTCAGACTGTTTCTCAGGGTTGTGTTTGCAGCCAGCCAACCTTGAGGAGTGAGGTAATGCCTCTCCCAAGACAGACAGCATGCTTCCTCTAAAAGCCATAGATTCCCTCAAGCTCACATCTCTCAGCTGTAACCCAAACCCACCATGGGAATGGCAGCCCTCCATGTGGCTCCCATGGGACTTGAGGGGACGGGGAAGGGACGGGGACATGAAGCTCAGCTTGCATGCTCTAATTTGAGTAATGAAGTCCTTATCTCTCTCTGACAGGTCCTGATTCTGTCTTCTGCCTATACCCATGAAACCGTATCAGGCTAACTTTTTAGCTTGTAATTAGGGAGAAATCCCAGACCTTTCAGAGACCTTATGAAAATGCTTGAAAATCCATGATTGCTGTATGAACACAAATTAGAATATTTCATATACATTTCATTTCCTTTTCTTAATAGAAATCTAAGGTAAGTTTATTGTCTACTCTTATGAATAAAGAGTTCTATATTTTAATCTACAACCAGGAAGAGAATTTGTGTGGCGTTTGTGATCTTCCTTATTCCTTATCTCACAAATTGTCCTCTGTTAGGTAATTTACTACACTACCATCAACATCCCATCCCGCCAACCACTCAACATTATTGATGACAAATGCCAGCACCTCACCTCTTTCTTCTTTCCTTGGTCAGAATTTTCCTGCCCTCAAAAGCTAAGATCTTTTAGCCTGACTACCAAGGTCCTGATCCGAGCTAATCCCAGATCTGCCACGCTAATTACAAAGCAAGTTATTGTAATGGTATCCAGCACCAAGACCCAAAATATATCCTTTTTGTGGAAACTTTACAAATGATATTTCTGTACCTTAATTGCACTTGAAATTGTTACAGAAAAAAATAGGTATAGCTGAAAAGACCATAAAATTGCTTAGGATTGTAGACAGGAACTTGGAGATTTAAGTGCCACCTCTACTATATTTTGTCAGAATGTAAATATAATTGCAGGTGCTCAGAAAAAAAAAAAAGACAAGTATACCAATAAAAATCTTACATGCTGAATGCCAGGAAAGCAATAACACTTCTATTATAAGCCATTTTATGTGATAATTGCCTTTTGAGAAATAGGGATAGGGATATTATCACTAACAAAAAGGCTCTAAGGAAATGCAAATTCCTGATTAGGATCATTTTCAAGTGAGGTAAACAGCCATTTGTAAACGATTATTTCTTTCTCTGTTTTCTCACCAGCTCTTAGCTTTCCTCACATTTTATACCATCACTTGTTTTAGGTAAAATATTTCAAACACCTTGACATACTTTCTCACCTTGCATTAGGAGTCCTATTTTTCCTGTGCCTAAAACTAAGTCTATGTGAACGGACAGAGGATGTTCGCCAAACCACGATATGCTGTTTGTCCTCAAATGGATTTGGCAGTCTTCTTGTTGTTTATCTACACAGACTTGCCAATGGTATTAAACCACCAGACAGAACAGGAATCTGACTCATCTGTGGCGAATCACAAGGCTCGAGGCTGTAAAGCTGACCAGTTTTGTGACTGGTTGCAGACACAGAAACCAAGGTGAAACAGAGGATGGAACCTGGCCCCACTCCTAATTAAGACACTTCTGCTAAAACCCTATTTCCCAGTACACTTGATGCCAACAACATTTGTCACAGTTGCTCCCTGGCAGTTTATTAAGTAGTTAACGTTTTATTAAGTCTTGAAAACCACATGATACACGAAATTCTAAAACTTAGACGATACACTTGGGCACCAACATAGCTTGGCACCAACATAGCTCGAACACATTTACGTAAAACTAGAACATTAGTTTTCAAATAAACGCCAGGTAAATGGATCATACTAAGCTTTACATGCCCTACCCAGTGTAATGTTTGAATGTGATCTGTTGACTGAGGAGGAAAGGGAACACAGACAACCCACTCAGATTTCCAGGAAAATTTTCTTTTTGCAAAAACGCTTTGTAACTGCTTTGTAATAAGACAGGCATCAGCTCTTTTGTATCAGCATGTACGTTCTTTTCTTATGTTAGTCTTTCCATGAGCCTTTAATAATGTACCTGGTATTTTATAGTTTATATTTTCGCATAGAAATCTTATTTGGTCCTCACAGCAATCTAGTCAGCAGGTATTTTTATCATTGTCATCTAACAAAATAGGAAACTGAGCATGCAATCAATGTGTTAAATGATTTCACCGAGATCATGTAGGAAGAGAATGAGACCTTGAGTTTTTTGTTTTCTTTCTGAAACTCAGATTCTTCCCCAAGCAGATGCAGATTAGACTCCCATTATCATCCACGGACAGACCATCATTCTGGACTACGTTCAGAGTATGGAAGCGCCATGGCGAAGTCTTCTTGTCCCACCCTCTCAGACCACTGAAGCTGCTCCTTTAAGCAGTGCAAATATTTCCTCATGGACAGGATGTTCCTATCAGAGCTACAAACACAGTAACAAATCTAGGAAGATGTGAAATTCACTCTAGGTGTTAAGAGAATAAAATTTGGAGGCCAACCACCAAAAGAGTACAGCCTCTAGTTACAGTGACAATCAAGATTCGAAAAACATTCCTTTGTCAAGGAGGAAGAGAGACCCAAATCTGTAGATCTGGACAATTAAAATGTCTGTAGGAAACAAATGATTAGAAAAAGTGTACACTCATTTGATTTTACTGCTTATGCCATAAAACTTAAAACTTTTTTCCAAATGTAATTATGCCTATAAGTAAATGAAATCAGCTGCAAAAGGCAGATTTGAGCAAACTGGGGTTTCAGCTATTGTGATTTTTTTTTTCTTTAAACAAGGCAAAGGCACTATGTACAAATTAAAATCAGCCTTCATTTAAAAGCCAGGCAAAGAAATGCCTTGGGCAGTATAAACTCCATGTCTGGTGGTTCTAGTATTGGGTCCTAGAATTATAAGCATTATAGTGTCATTGCTAAGTTCTAACTACTCACATAACAATTTTACCTAAGAAACTGTCTAGGAACATCAAAAACACCTTCATAGCCATTTTGGGCAGTTCATTATTGTTGACCCAGCCAAGTAATCATGCCGTCAACTCTTTTACAGAGACAGTCAATCCTTCCCCATATTCTGGCTGCTCCTCCCACTCAAGGAATCCATCTGTGCTTTCATTGATGAATGTGGTATTGTTAGAGAGGATTTTCTAGGTAGATGTAGAAACAGTCACCATTTTCACAATAAAAAGGAAAAAAAAAAAAAGCAACTGCCAAAGCTCATCCCAAAGCTAATATTCTCACCTTTAAAATATCTGTGTAACATGAGCTGTCTTTTCATTTTTACTAGCAAAAATAGATTCATTTCCTGGAATTTCTTGGGTCCTCTAATACACAGCACAATATATCCATCCCTCAGATGTCATTTCTTTTTCTGGTGAAATTTCTAAAATGCATCAGGTCTCTGTGGCTTTGGTCAGACAGGAAGGTGAACCCCGCAGCAGTACTGGAATATTTTGCTCCTGATCCATACAATCAGTGCTGAATTACCTAGTGGTTTCCACTGGCATTCTTTGTCTTCATCCACAGGATGCCTCTGTAAGGACCTATTGAAAATGATGCTGCCCCTTGGGAACATCTTTGAAATAACCAGGAAAGCCTACAATTGCTACAGGACATAAATGACAATGGCATGATTTTCATTATTATCTAAGATGAATTTGGGCACTTTAAATGTCACCCATCTTCTGAAAGATCATAACTCTGCATGAAAACACAATAGCTTTCCAAAGCAACAAGGAACAGATCACTTTAATGAGGCAAATTGAGATACAGAGAAGAAAAGTGACTCACTCAAGGTATCCAAGAAATTAGGAGATTTAGCACCACTTCATGTTCCCAGAGCACTTGGGAGACCCTCATTCCTCCAAGCACCCTTAATTGCTCCTAATGCCACTGAGAAAGAGGATGCATGAGTGGAAAGAATGCAAGCTTTAGAGTCAGAAAGACCTCAGTCCTGGTTCTGCCATTTGCTATCCATGACAACAGCATGGGCACTGTCTCTCTCTGTGCCTGTTTTCTTAACTATAAAATGCAACTAATGACATGCCTATCTTGCAAGACATTGGATAATGCATGGCTTAATACAGTGTCTAATAAGTAGTAGATGCTCAATATATGTCGTTTCTTAGCTCCTCTGTTCTGTCCCCCATTATTTGGCTTCCAAAAGAAGAATAGTGGAAACATTTTCAATTTCTTAACACCAAAAATTAGCTTCTAGAGATAGAGGTTTCCAAACTTTCATCAAGAAATAAAAAAACAAAGGTCATTTATTTACCACGCTACCACCTCATATCTCAGTCTGTTTATAAATGCCACTTAAAGGCCACACTTAGTGGTTTAGTGTAGCTGGAAACCAAGAATTTAAGTAGAAAGTGCCATCAATTTAATCACACTGAAGTACTTAAAAGCACCTATTAAATATGCAATGATAACACATTATATGTCTTCATGAATGTCTCTACAGTGACTGCATGGAACACTTCTTAGATCCATCCTAAGTATAGTCAGAGTACTCATTGGACTTCTGGAATAGTTTTTTAAAAAATAAAGCGTCTCTAAAATAATGTTTTGATTCATTAAGTGCAATGGGATCAAAACCAGATGGACTTGGCAGCAGACTTGTTCCCCTGGTTCTCAGGCTGTTTCAGAGCAGTGCCAGCTCAGAGAGGAGATGATCAATGTCACACATTCCACACTTCAGGCACTAATAGATCCTTGGCTCCAGGTCTCCCAGTGTTCAGATGGAATGCCAGAACACACGTGCTGTGACAGAATCATTTTGGAAGCATCCATGCAGACCACAGAAATGAATAACTGCTTTGGGCACTGAATAGCTCGGGCACCAGCTGTTTCACACTGGACAGTAATTAGGATCGATCTCTTTATTCTGTACTGTAACTGTCACATTTCACAAACACACACACATACACATTAGGTCTTCCTAAGGTGTAACACAGGGATCAGCACCTTATAACAGAAGTATCAACTCAATGGTAAGTGGAATTGTTTGAAAAACCACCAGGCTTGCCTAGAGCTGGTTGGTGAGTTACACATGCACTCATACTTATACCTTTCATCCCATTATCCAACAAATGTGTATGGACTACTCCTCAGGTTCTAAATGAGCCCATCTTTCTGCTTTTCAGGCACTGAGAATATAAAAGCAAACAAGAGAAATAAAATCCCTGCCCTTCCCACTAGTGGGCTTACTTTTTAAAGTGAATTACAGATCAGTTCATAGGCAAACCACTCCGATGGGAGATGTTCTTGGAGCTATCAATTGGAGGAATACCTAACACTCCTCTAAAATGATAATAAGAACACTGTCCACTCATCTTGGAAGACTTTTGATGACTTAGAGAGCCTAATTAATCAGGATCTCTGCAGTAGAAAGCTATTAAGAAAGATTTTTTATTTTAAAGTTGGTTGGTCTCGGGGAGCCTGGGTGGCTCAGTTGGTTAAGCATCCAGCTCTTGGTTTTGGCTCAGGTCATTATCCCACAGTTCATGAGTTGGAGCCCCATGTCAGGCTCTGTGCTGACAGTGCAGACCTGCTTGGGATTCTCTCTTGCCCCCCCTCTCTCTCTGCCCCTCCTGCTCTCTCTCTCTCAAAATAAATAAACTTTTAAAATAATAAATAAATAAATAAAATTGGTTGGTCTGAAAAGTAACTTACCCTGGTATATTCTGATACAAATTAACTAAATCAGGGTTGTAAGTGGCCTCACCAGAAGAAATCGAAAGAAGTTTATAAAGATATTCACTGGCCAACGTTTGCGCATAGTCATAGTAACTAGCAAAATAACCAATATTAATAGATTATAGGATTATCTTCTATTGCACTTCTGCTAAAACCGAAGATAAAATTACAATAGCAAACAAAATATGTTCCTTTAACTGCAAGAATATTTTTGCTTAATACAACAAGTCCTGCTTTTCTCTATCTGGTCCCCTCCCCCCATAGAAAGATGACTTCTTTGGGGTTGTCTGCCCCATGCAGTCCCCTTCTCCCAAACCACTTTCTCGTCTATTGTCTCCACTAAGAGGTTGGGCCTAAGTGGCCATAATGGTACCTTACCACCATCGTTTCTGCCCTGACTGTGGCTTTGGGATCACCTAACCGAACCTAGGTCTATCATATTGCTCTCCAAGAAATAGAAGCTTTAAGAAAATGAGTTAGATGTGTAGTGTAAACCCAAAATTTCATGTGGACTTAGGCCATGAGGCAACCATGTTGGTCTGTGTGTCTGATGAAAAGGAGAAGAGACTTAACTGTGAGGTAAAACAGAGGAAACAGTCCCACTGGGAGAAGCAGGAGGAGAGACCAACTGGTCCTGAACAGCCTGAGAGGGCACCTCAGTTTCTGCTAGGCTCTCAGTTCTTACAAGGCTCAGCTGTATATTATGTTCCCATTCCTTGCATTTAGCGAGGTCTGAAACTTGAAATACATTCCCTTTACTTGAGCTAGCCTGAGGTGGGGTCTTTGTCCTGTGCACCCCACGAACATATAAGGACAGGTGCAATTGCCAATTAAAATTTGACTCAGAATGACCTTTTATCACCCTCCTTCCATGCTGATAGTCAACTTTTTCTCTGAATTCATTCATAAACATTTATTGAGTATCTGTCAGGCTGAGGTATGGGTTATAAAACACTGAAAGAAACTACTGTCGACCCTCAAGGAACCACTGTGTCCCTGTTCACACCCTGGTGTGAACCAATCAGCCGGCACTTGAGCTCCATTTGAAGCATCTGACTCTCTAATCACCAATTTCTACTTATTTAGGTTATTCCTCATTGCCAACAATTTTTGACCCCTACCAGGACCTATTATTCACTGATACTACCACCTTCCCACACTCCCTTGCCACCTTTATACCTTAGCCAGTTGCAATTCCAAGTCCGTCCCCATGCTCATTCTCTCACAGACCCTCAGCTCTTTTGACCCTCCTGCATTTTGTTATCTTCATTTGTGAAAACACAAAACCCTACTTGAATCTACATCTCCACCTCTTGTGTGGTATTTGCACCCTGCATGATTGATGTGAGAGGAGGAAACAAAAATGAAATGATTGGCCTCATTTCACATTCATGAACGAGAACCCAAGTGGGCCTAATGTATCCAGTAGTCACAACACAATTCCTTAGTCCATTCATTCTCCCCTCTCTGTTTCACATTTTTCTACTCTCTCTTCAAACCTTCAACACTTCCCTGACCATAGTTTCAGCTGATATCCTTGCTTTCAATTTCACTGAGAAAACAAAAGCAATCAAAAGACACCACTGGGGGCACCTGGGTGGCTCAGTCAGTTGGGTGCTTCAACTCAAGTCATGATCTCACAGTTGGTAGGTTTGAGCCCCACCTCAGGCTCTGTGCTGACAGCTCAGATCCTAGAGCCTGCTTTGGATTCTGTGTCTCCCTCTCTCTGACCATCCCCTGCTCTGTCTCTGTCTCTCTTGGAAATAAACATTAGAAAAAAAAAGAAAGACACCACCAAAGCTATCCTCCTGACCACATCTGTACCCATTCACTCTCTGCCTTTCCTTTTTGCCAGTGAAAATACCCACGTTCCAATCTAAGGCCAACCCCTCTATGTGTCCAAAAGTTCTCCTCTACTCTCACCTTCTCAAGGACACTGCCCCAATAATTCCCTGCTCCTTGCTTTATTATAATTTTTTCCTCTTCTCTTGAATGCTCTGGTCAGAAATGTAATTTCTTTCATCTTAAAACAAACAAGTAAACAAAAATACTACTCTCTTGATCTCACCTTCCCCAATAGGCACCCAGTTTCTGTGTTCTCCTTTATAATAAAATTCCTTGAAATAACTCTTATACTTGTCTCATTTCTCTCTTCCCATTCTCTTTTGAATTGGACACGCTACTGAAACAGTGGGTGTTAAGGTCAACATTGACCTCCACATTGTTAATCCAATGTCAATTTTCGGTCCTCACCTTACTTGATCTATAAACAGAATTTGACAGTTAATCAATCACTTCCTTCTTGAAACACCCTCTTCACTCAGTTTTCAGCATATCCCAGTGTCCTTTTTGAGGTATGTTTGCTTGTTTGTTTTTTTCCTTCCTCATTTTCTGTTGCTTTTTCAGTCATCTTTGCTAGGTTCTCATTGACTTCTTAACTCACTCCTATGATATATCATATAGCCTTAGGGCATTAAATACTGTCTATAAACTGAGGTATCCCAAAGTGATATCTGAGCCTATTCCTCTGCCATGAACTCCAAATCCAGATACCAACTTTCTATTCAATATCTTCACCTAGATGTGTAACTGATAGCTCAGATTTTATATGACTAAATTTAAATGACTGAATTTCTGGTTGTAAGACTCAAATCTGTTCTTCCCATAGACTTCTCCATCTTGCTAAATGGTGACTCTGCCCTCACTAACTTGGGACAAAAGCATTTATGTTTTAGGTTTGTTTTGAAGTAGAACCTTCAATAGGAATTGATGATGAACTGCTCATCTCTGACTTTTTTCTCTCCAAAAACATCCAGTAATCAACTCATCAGCAAATCTTGTTGAAGGTTCCCAAAGCCTAAATACTTGCTATCACCCTAATCCAAATCACCATCTTACTATTTCTGTTTTATGACAGTAGCTTCTGATTTTCCTGCTTAACTTTGGGCCAACACTGGTAGTGAATCCAGGTATTTTAGGGACTGAAAATTATAAAAATTGTGGGGACATACTAAACAAAGTGTCTGTAAAAGCATAAATACAAAATGAGGTGTGAACGTGAATATTTAGAATTAGAGAAGGTTATCACCATAAATAACAAATTCTTAAAGCTGACAAGTAATCACAACATCATAAAATCCAGATAAATAACAGTATTTTTGTTAATTACCTACCAGAGATACCTCTATAATACCTTTTGCCTCCTTTTTTGGCTCTGTATTCCTTGATTACTGCTTCATATAACAAAAATTTCTTATTTTCCATAAAAAGAATAGAGAGATAATTCAGTCTTTCTTCTATCATGATTGATCCAACTTTTAAAAAATATTCATAGTTGGGATACATAAATATATAATTTTACCTCCATTATCCTGTGGGCCCTGGGGAAACATTGAAGGATTTTTGAAAAAAAGAGAGTGTAGGATTTGCATTTTACGAAAATCACTCTGGCATAAGTTTTTTTTAAAGATTGAATCAGATTTTGACCAGAGGCAGGGAGACAAGTTAGGGGAGCGTGTTAATAATGTTAATAATGTAGGCTCAAAATGACCAAAGACTGTCTCTGACTGAAAATGGGATTATCGTCTTAACAGCATTCTTTAGTTTACGTGGAGGTCAGTGGGGAAAAAAAAAATTCACATTAAAATTTGTAAAAAGAGAAGACAATTAAGTTAGCCTCTGCTTATTTCTTTTACACATATATCAATCTCAGAAAGGTATTGTCTCTGAAAAACAACCAAGATCTTAATAAGATGTTCAACCTCAAATGTTGAAAGTTAACTCTACTTGATGTACTAATTATCCAGCAATCAGATCTGTGCCTGAAATAGGTTAAAGTAATAAACATGTTAGTGGTTAGGGTTGACTAACTTCCACACAGTAGGACAAAAATAATTATGGGTCTCTTGGCTAAATATAAGTCACTAAGAGGAAGGAAATGTTCCATGGCTTACATTTTTTTTTAAATCCCAAAGTACCCAACATAGCAAGGAGGAAATTACATGCCACTCAGGAAAAGATTTAATTACCTTAACACCCAGTTTATGGCTGTTTCTTTTCCAAACCCTCCAAAACGTATGTAAACCTCAGACAATAGGCAAATCCTGCAAGTGGTAACATGGTGGCCTCTGATGATAGGAATCTGTATTACTGGGGAACACACATATATTTATGTTTTCCCTTACTTCAGAGACACAAAGAAGATGAGGGTATGGCTAGACAGAAAGGCTCATGGCTTTGGTTTGTGAGAGGCCAAGGTCTGCCTTCACCTTGTGCCCTTCCTCATTCTGACTAGAAGAGCCAAGCTGGGCTTGGTCCCTTCAGAGTGTCTCCAGCCTACAAGAATGAAGCAAGCAAATACACTCTCCTCTGCAATAGGAGGTTTCATTAGAGGGCAGGTGTTGCTCTGTGTGTGTGTAGGGGTGGGGGGTGGGGGGTGGTTAAGCCACAGGGCTACTTATCCAGTGCCATATTCTCCCATCAGCTTTCTCTCTAACAAAACGAACATTTTAATCTCCATTTGTCCAACTCCTGTGTCTTCTGCATTCAATTGGTTCTTAATTCAGAAGGGAAAAGACAGTTACTTATAACGCTGGACTCCCACCTTGAAAAATCTCCCCCCCCCCAAAAAAAAACCCACCCTGCAATATGTATATTTTTTGAGAGAAAGAGAGAAAGGGAAAGTAATTTATGCTAAACTGAAAGCTTCAGGAGGGCAGGGGCCATGGTATGTAGTATCTGATTCAAGGAGGAGCTTGATACAATTGCTGAATAAACATATGAATGAGGAAATGAAAGTTGAAACAATTGACCTACTGATCACACTTTTGCACTCATTATAACAAAGAGGTTATTTTTCAATGATGTCTTGAAACCTACTTTTGGAAGGACATTATATTAGTTCTATATGACTGTTATAACATATGGTGGCTTAAAACAACAGAAATGTGTCCTCTCACAGTGTGGGAAGCCAGAAGTCCAAGGTCAAGATGTCAGTAGGACTCCACTCCTTCAGTCTCTACAGGCAAATCCATTCCATCCCAGCTTCTGGTAGCTGCCAGCCGTCCTGGGCCTGTGGACATATCATTCCGATCCCGCTTCTATGGTTACTCTGTGTCTCCTTTTCTATGTGTCTATAATCCCCCTCTGGTTTTCTCCTATAAAAACACTTGTGTGGCATTTAAGGCCCACTGGAATAATCTAGGATCATCTCTTTAGCCCAATATCCTTAACCTAATCACATCTCGAAAGATCCTTTTTTCTGAATAAGGGAACATTTATAGGTTTCAGGATTTGGAATGTGGTATCTTTGAGTGGCTATGATTCTGCCTGTTACACACACCTTAAGTGGAGTTTTTCCTACATTGACTGGATAAGGACAGGGTTTCCATCAGACTACCAAGAAAAAAAAAACCAAAAACCAACAGAAAACCAAATACCTTAAAAGGAATCAAAGAAACTGATGAGTGTGAAAGCTGAGATGTGAATCTAGGGAGTTGAACTCCCATATTCCAAGCCACTGAACTATCTGCCTTCTCCAAAGGGCAGAGTTCACTGATTCCCATAAACTGGGAAATCCAGGTAAAGTCTGTCTTCATCAAAGCTTGCATCAGAGGCTTAAACAATGTCATCAGGGCTTATTTATCTGCATCATTCAGCTTACTCTTCCACGCTGACTCTACTCTAGAATTCCTGTGCTATATTCTCTGGTACCTCCAGGCTCACATCATTCTTCCTCCTTTAAGCCCAACCATTCCACCCATCACTGTGGTCAGGAGAATAAGCTCATCTCTTTGTGCCTGAATCACATGCCAAGCCTGGGGCTAGAGGGTGGGTGACAGCCCTTTCTGCACTGCACAGACTCAAAGTGGGAGGAAATGTTTCTCCAAAGTCAAACCTGAGAGCTGTTACCAGAGGTAAGGTTAAAGGATGCTGAGAAGTCAAAAGCAACAAAGGTCCACTGAAGATTTTCACTGCAAATAGGAAACTACTCCTAGGAAGCAAGGACTCTCATTTCAGTTCCTCGGGGAAGCTGGTATTACTTACTCCTACAGAGAACTTATGTACAAATGACTTAGGAAGAACACTAGCCCACTGTAAAATATTTCACTAGCCTCAGCTCTCCTCTGCTTGTATTCCTTGTCAAATGCAAAACATAGAACAAATGTACTTGATCATAAAACCTCTGCAAGTCACTACTCTACCCAAAGATTTCTGTAATTCCCTAAATTATCCTCTGGGCTAATAAAATAGTAGAAGGCAAATGGTAAAAAAAAAAAAAAAAAAAAAAAAAAAAAAAAAAATGCCTTTCAACTGTTTCTAAATCCTTTGTATTGTTTAATAATTTTTATATTTAAGATACTATTACTTTATTAAAAATTAATGAACTTTATGACTAGTTAAATGTAATAAACCATGTTCCTATAGAGCAATGAGTCTCCTATCTTAGAGTCTCCACGTTGCATCTTTCTATTTCAGAACTTACCAGGTCAGCATAAAAAAGAAAGAAAGAAAGAAAAGTATAAGGAAGAAAGAACTGTGTTCAAGACATGTGTCACTCAAATATATAATTTGCTAATCTTAGTCCTTAAGTCCTTTCCTCAAGAGCATAAGCAAGCAAAAGAAAATTACTGACAAGAAATGGGAAGAAACATAGCAATCTAAACCAGAAAGAAACTAAGAGAAGCAGAGAAGCGGTTGCAAAGTTCTGTGTGATTATCCCAAATTTATTCCCTCATCTAGAAATTCCTTAAGTAGAGTCTGTTTTCATATGTGGAGGAAGATGCTTCAAGTTCCAAAGCTCCAAAAATCAAATTATTCTGTAATATAAAATTCAATATAATCTTCCACCTCATTTAAAAGAGCCTCCAAGATTCCATGTTTCTTATATATTGTTATGGAACTTGGCCTCAAATTCTTCTAAATAATTTTGTAGGAATGAGTAAAAAACAATTTTAATATATTTGTTGAAATCATATATACATTTAAAATCATTAAAACATAAAACAGAAGATTTTATATACATTGCTGATCAAAAAAATTGTTTGGTAAGTTTTCACAACTGAGAAGAAAATAAATCAACATAGCACAAAGTCATTTTTCCTGATAGGTTTCTCCAGTGCTTTCCAGCCACGTAGTTATTTTAAAGCATTATTAAAATTCATTCTGCCTTCATTTTATATTTAAAGGAAGATTTGTTTGGAGACCAAAGAATACATACACACATAAAAACACATACACACACGAACATATACACATTTACTCCTTTCCAAACTGGTTAAGGAACAATCCAATATTGACCTTAAATATATTTGCTTGACAATAATTATCAGGATAGCTCATTGAGTTTAATTAATCTGTTTTCAAATTTAAATGACTCAAAGTTAAACCTAAGTATTTTTTTGTTCCTAAAGGAATACATAAATGAGTGAAAACCATATATTATATAGTAACTATAGTCTAATATTTTATATTACAAAACCAGATTTTCACATGTGACTTCTAATTATCAAGATTCATAAATTGTTGGCAGCTTGACAATACAAAATGGTTAAGCAGTACTGTAGAATATCTATATATTCAAAGAAGAAATCATTTTATATTTTTTCTGATTTTGCTCTATGAAGAAAAATATGGGCATTTATTACATGTAAACACAGAGAACATATTTACTAAAGATACTTGATATTATAATTGTTACAGTGTATTTTTATTTTTTTTAATATTTATTTATTTTTGAGAGACAGAGCATGAACTGTGGAGGGGCAGAGGGGGAGACAAAGAATCTGAAGCAGGCTCCAGGCTCCGAGCTGTCAGCACAGAGCCTGATGCAGGGCTCAAACTCACGAACCGTGAGATCATGACCTGAGCCAAAGTCAGACACTTAACTGACTGAGCCACACAGGCGCCCCTATTACAGTGTATTTTTATTTTATTATTTAAAAATTTTTTAATGTTTATTAATTTTTGAGAGAGAGAGCGCAAGTGGGGGAGCACAGAGAGAGGGAGACACAGAATCCAAAGCAGGCTCCTGGCTCTGAGCTGTCAGCACAGAGCTCGACACGGGGCTCGAACTCACAAACCGGGAGATCATGACCCGAGCTGAAGTCGACTGAGCCACCCATGGGTCCCTATTTTATTTTTTTAATTTTTTTTAAATCTTTATTTAATTTTGAGAGAGAGAGAAAGAGACAGAGAGAGAGAGAGCATGAGAAGGGGAGGGACAGAGAGACTGGGAGACACAGAATCCGAAGCAGGCTCCAGGCTCTGAGCTGTCAACACACAGCTGGATGCAGAGCTCGAACTCAAAGACCTCAAGATCATGACCTGAGCCGAAGTCGGACACTTAACCGACTGAGCCGCCCAGGTGCCCCCAGTGTATTTTTAAAGTTGATATCCTTGAATCAAATTCAAGGAATGTTTGGCCTCCTCTCATACAGATGTTTAGCTTATGGAAGATAATGCAGCTGATCTGTCAGTGCAGCATGAGCAAGGTACATGTATCACACACACAGGACTCACTTTTCTTTCTAATCTCACAAACTTTAATCAAGTTCTGGAATTAATACTGCTGATATCTTAGATCATGCTTCCATTCACACTGAAGTGAATATTAGGAATATGTTTAAAAAATAGATGCAAGTTACAGACTTAATATACACTTTTTGAGATAAGAACTTTAAGAAGTGAATTCCAATTTTAATTCAAATATAAACTCTAAGATCAGCACTTCACAGCTGTCTGGTGGGACACATGCTAAAGCTCCCAGTAAAATGTCTCTGGCTTCAACAGAGCCTATAATAGGATTTTCAGGAGGACCACTGTCATCCTTGTGCTCTTGATAAAACTTTCACTCCTTTCCCATATCCCTCACCCCCAACATCCTTGGCCTTGTGATCACAAAACGCTAAAGAAAACAATCCCCAAAAGGAGACTACCATTTGAACATTTTACCTGTCTTCTATAAAAGACCCTTTGAACTTGTCTTCTCATTCTTTGCTTTTGACCCTAATCTCCACAGACCCCCACTGTTTTATCCTTCCTTGAATTGCCTCCCCAAACTCTTCACTGTACCCTAAGAAACCCCAGATGTTTCATCAGCTGAACTGATATTCTAGCTATGTTCTATGTTTGCACTGTCTTCTTGTTCTAACCCTTATTTTCCTAAGCGCACAACTTCTTCAACAGTTCTCTCACGGGGTAACCATTATTCTCTTTCACCCTTCCCATAATCTAGGGCTAGAGATAAAGTCAGATTCTTCCTTAATCCTTATTGGCACTTCCCAACTATTTCTCTTTTCTCTTAAAAAAAAAAAGGGGAGGGGGCGCCTGGGTGGCTCAGTCGGTTAAGCGTCCGACTTCGGCTCAGGTCATGATCTCGCAGTCCGTGAGTTCAAGCCCCGCGTCGGGCTCTGTGCTGATGGCTCAGAGCCTGGAGCTTGTTTCAGATTCTGTGTCTCCCTCTCTCTCTGCCCCTCCCCTGTTCATGCTCTGTCTCTCTCTGTCTCAAAAATAAATAAACGTAAAAAAAAAAATTAAGAATTTTTAAAAAAAAGGGGGGTATTTTTCACAGAAAATTACCTTTCCTAGTCCATGCACTTCCACACTTTCTCAGATTATGATTAACTCACTCTTCTCCTCACTCCTCAAAACGCAATACTTCCCATCCCTTCCTCAAGTGAAGACCTTACTTCTAACTTCACTGAAATAAACAAACAAACAAACAAACAGTACCAATCCCACCATCTAATCTACCAATGAGACTGTCTCTGTGCCCATGGCCCTGTCTTTCTTCTAGGACAATGGATGAGCTTTCCTTGCTCCTGTCTAAGGCATTCCTCCTCCTTTACTGAAATACGAGTAATATATTTCACACTCTCATGATTTCTTCCCCAGCTCTTCATTCTACTTCCTTTGCTGGGCACTTCTCTTCTTACCCTCTAAATGTCAGAAACCTCCAGGACTTAGTCCTTGGATATTTTTTCTCTACCTACATTTATTTATTTGCTGATATTATCTATGATTGTAAATTAAAATGATATCTATGCTGTTCAATGCAGTAGCCACTCACCAACTATAGCTACTGAGCACCTGAAATGTGGCTACACCAATTTCTAAAATATACACTGGATTTGGGGTATAAATGTAAAATAATGTAAAATACTAACAATTTTTATATTGACTATTGTGGCTATAATGAGTTAAATAAACCTGTTATTAAAATTAATTTTATCGGTTTCTGTTTTTTTAGTTTATTTAAGAATCTCTATATCCAATGTTTGGCTTAAACTTACAACCCCAAATCAAGAGTTACATGGTTTTTCGACTGAACTATCCTGGTGCCCCTTACCTATTTCTTTTTTATCTTTTCAATGTGGCCACTAGAAAGTTCTCAATCACATTTGTGGTTCATATAATATTTCTATTAGACAATATTGATCTGTACTTTAGTGACTCCAATTTTGAGCCCACACTTATACACTACCTATCTGACATTTTCATTTGTATGTATAATAGACACATTAAACATAATATCCAAACCTCAATTCTACATTTATGCCCATTGAAAACTGTAGGTCACTCTCCTGTCTCAGAAAGTGGCAACTCCTATCTTCCAGTTCATTAAGTTTTAAAGCCTAAGAATTATCCTTTCTTGACTCTTCCTTTCCCTCACATTCCATACTGTCTCTTACCAAATACTGACAACTCACCATCAAAATATTTTTTAAGAGGGTATTTTAAGAAAGTGAGCTCAAGGAACAGGAAAGAACAATGAGGAAATAAAACAAGAAAGAAAGTTAATGTAAGAAACCTTTCTGAGTTGAGCATCACTACAAGAAACTGGTTGCTTAACTGTTTAGGACCTGCTGAGACGTTTATATAGTGTAACTGAGACCGTTCTCCCCAGGGAAAGAAAGGAGGAAACATTTACCCATTGGCTCTTATCCTCCCTTCCTTGTTGCTCATGTGCCAGTGTTGAGCCCATTTTTGTTGGTGTCCCAAGCCGGGAAGGAGTCACGGAAGCCTGGAGAAGGAAGCAGCCTCTACTGCAGTAGCTGGATAAGAAGTAAATTTAAGAATATTTCAAGTGGTGTGTGAAAGGTGTTTGCCCCAACTATGGAAAGAACAGACTGTGCACATCTCTTCGCAACTCCCCTGATCAGTGATGTAACATTGGTAGCTTGAAATTGGCCACATTAAAGTATTTACACCATGGAAATTGGCAAAGACTATAAATCAGGCTTCCTCCCTCTGCCCCACCATAGCCAGTTAATAAACATTTACTAGCACAGCACTGACTACAAGGTCCTATTTTTCAGATAGCTGCAGGCTACCCCTCTCCAGCTCCTTCCCAGAACCGTAGCCTCATAAGTTCTTTTTGTACTTCTTTGAAATTATGTCTGTGCTTCCCTCCCTTGGGCCATTGCAAATGGTTTTCTCATGACCTAGAACTCCAAGCAGGAATTACTTCTTATCCTAGTAATTCTTCCTCATCTTTCATAGCTTAGCTCAATTGTCATTTCCTCTAGAAAGCCTTTGCTGACCCCAGTCCAGGCACCATTCATTTGTCATATACTCTCAACTGCATGTAAGTGATTATTTAATTGATAACTGTTTCCCCAGCTAGTCTCCAAGTTCCATGAGGGAGCAAGTTTCCCTTTTGTATTCCCCATACCAAGTTTTGCATATTTACTGAATATCTCAATCAAAATTTTTCAATTGACAGTTATTAGAAGCACTTTACAGGGTTCCTGGGTGGTTCAGTCAGTTAAGTATACGACTTTGGCTCAGGTCATGATGTCACAGTTCATGGGTTCAAGCCCTGCATCAGGCTCTGTGCTAACAGCTCAGAGCCTGGAGCCTGCTTCAGATTCTATGTGTGTATCTCTCTCTGTCTCTGCCCCTCCCTGGCTCATGTTCTTTCTCTCTCTCTCTTTCTCTCTCTCAAAAATAAATAAACATTAAAAAAATTTTTAAAAAAACAAAAGTTCTGTGTAACAGAAAAAAAAATTTTTAATAAATAAATAAATAAATGATAAATACATAAAAGCACTTTTACTATTCTCTCATCAATGAAATTGCAATTGTTTTAAGAGTATTGAAAGAGTCCTCATAGTTGAAAATATGGGCGACATGTTGGGAAAAGAACAAAAGATATTTTTTGGATAAGCATCACTTCTAGCTATAATCCACTGAGCCAAATCTCAGTCACATAGCTCCACCTAACTGTAAGCGACATGAGAAATGTATGTTAGCCAAGTGCCCAGGAAAAAAAGGATACAGTAATAAGTTTGATAAATATCTAGCCAGTCTCTGCCATAGTCAGCCCTTTTGAACATCAAATATCCATCCATTCTTATTCCCTGACAAATACACTCTTCCTCTCCCCAAAGGAGATAACGTAAAGTTCAACCAAAGTACTACATTCAGCTCAGAGTCCAGAATCTCTGGCTATTTGAAGTCTTTTTCATCAGGTCCAGGTGTGGCTCCTTCTGGCCAGTAATAATATATACAAGATATATAAAATTATTTCCACCTTCCCCCAGAAGCACACAACATCCAGCATTGGGGCAGGTATAGGATAACTTCAGTAAAAACTCCATTTGTGAAAGAGAAAAAGAAAAGTCACATAGCAATCACCAGACTAAAGAAGTTACAGAATCCTGCTGGGGAGTCACTGAGAGGCCCCCTAACCTGGAGGTGGAGAAGTTTTTTGAGTACACAATGATTCTGTCCTGGAAGTACACTCCCTTATTCTTTTTTTTTTTTTTTTTTTTTTGGTTCATTGTGGTCTCTGGATCTACTCTGGGAAGATTTTTCTTTGCTTGTTAGCTACACCTTGCTATTGTCCTCCGTGGGGACTATACAGCTTTTGTGGGTCACTTCCAAATAAAGCCAGGTTATTTTACTTTTGAACATTTTATTAAATCAAAGTTCATGGTTTCTTTGGCAATAACATTCTCTAAAATATTTGTTAGATTTTTTAATTCATTTTTTTCTAATTAATTCTTCATGCCAAAAACCACATTCAAAGTTCTTTTTTTTTTAAGTGTAGCTTTAAAATCTCTTTTGTATCTTCATTTATTTATCCCTTGCTTTAGTCTTTCAAGTTAGTGTTAAGTGCCTGGAGGGGATCTGAGAATATGGGCTGGGTTAAGAAGGACACACCCTTAATCTGATTTTTGCTGCAATGATAGGTCTTAGACATTTGCTCAGAACCAAGGACTCTGATACCTAGTACCACTCTATGCCCTTTCATTTCTGCTTGCAAACCAGCCAATACTTTTGGTAGTTCATCTCTTTTATAGAATAACTTCCCATAGGCAGCCAAAACCACCAACATACTCAATAATGCTGTTTCCCAACTTCATCACCTAGAACAAAGCTCAGTAGGTACATGGTTTAGATTCCAACTTATTGCTGGTGGCAGTTTTACTATTACATAAGATGTATCTCCAACACTTTAATTTCCTGCATCCGTTCCCATGCTGCCACTTAGTACAAACTATGCCAGTGAATCCCATAGCTCTTCCCCTGTGTCTTATGTTCCACCTACTGCTGACCAAATCTAGAAACTCTACTTCTTAAATGTCTCTAAAATCTCTTCCCTCAGTTCTGTTCTCAGTGCCACTACCTTAATTCAAGTCATCCTTTCTCATATGAATTAGTCCCCTCATCAATGGACTCTGTGCCTCCAAAATTCAACACACCTCATCTTTGCAACCAGGAATGCTCTAAAAATGCAAATGTGATCACTGCCAACTTTTCACTAGAACATCTGAAAAGCAGGGAACCTGGGTGGCTCAATCCGTTAAGTATCTGACTCCTGGTTTCGGCTTATGTCATGGTCTCATGGTTTCATGGGTTCTAAGCTGGCAGCATTGAGTCTGCTTGAGATTCTCTCTCTCTCTCCCTCTCTCTCCATCTCCCCCACTCACGCTGCCTCTGTATCTCTTAAAATAAATACAAAAACCTAAAAATTAAAAAAAAAACAAAACATCTAAATGGTTCCCATTACTTTTAGGCTAAAATTCAAAGTTCTCCAAAATCTAGTCTCATCTCTGATTACTCCTCAATCTTCATTTCAGTCATATAAAATCATTTCAGCTCCTGCAAAGACACTACAATCACTTTCTCAGATATCCATTATCATGTAGAGGTTAGACCATCTGAGTCTAGTTAGAGTTCTATAGAACTTTTCGTCTTTCATTATTTTTTTAATATAATTTATTGTCAAATTGTTTTCCATAGAACACCCAGTGCTCATCCCAACAAGTGCCCCCCCTCAATGGCCATCACCCACTTTCCCCTCCCCCCACCCCCCATCAACCCTCAGTTTGTTCTCTGTATTTAAGAGTCTCTTATGGTTTGCCTTGAGTAAATGTTGAATCACCCTTCAAAATTTACCAAAGACTTTAAATCTCCTGGGAATCCATCCTTAATTACTAAATCTGAAGAAGGTATCGCCTTCCTATTGATTTCAAAGCAGTAAAGCTTATTTTTATTACAATATGGGTCACACTATATTGTAACTATCTATTTATTGTCCTTTGTCCAACCACATACAAATTACATATATCAAGTTTGAATTTCTTCAGGGTAAGTAGCATATCTTTTGTCTCTATACATTTCACATATAAGTAAATCTTGGCTGAACAAATGCATGAACCTCACAATTACATCATGGCAGTTAACCCCCAACATCAATCTTCAATCTTCACCTGTCTCTCTCTTATTTGCCAGATCTCCAATTCCAACTTCCTAATGGTTATCTTCATATTCATGTCTACTTATCAGGTCTAAAACTCAATTCATTATCTTTCCCATTCCTTTCTCCATCTGCCTAAATTCCACTTGTCTTTCTCCATTCCGATCTCAATTTAATAATGCCTACCTACCCAGCATTCCAGTCTAGAAACCTCAATGTCTTTCTTTAGGAATTCTTTGCTCAAATGAATTGGCGATGGCCAAGTTAAAAAGAGCAAACAGAGTTCTTTTCTACAGCATTTCACAGAGCTGTCAATATATTAATGCTCAACATGAATCTCCAAGTAGTAAATACATTTTTTAAAACTTATCTAACTGGAGATCCCTTTTGTTGAGGTGAATGCCTCAGAACTAGTGTTCTGAAGACTCTACTTTGAGAAATGCTGCTGTAAATCCCTCCTCCACACTTACTTGATGCTGACTACTGCCCTCACTTAGGCCCCTGCCATCTCTTACATGGACCATCTCTTTCCCATGCAACCTCCTCACTTATCTCTCTGGCACCATTCTCTGCACAGCCTCTACTGACAGTTTTATTTTTCTATCAGAAGAATATGGTCATATCTTACCCTTTCCCCACTTTTCTCTTGAAATGACCAGTGGCTTTCCATTACACACAGGTTCAAATCCTAGGCCTGCTATTATATTTTCTTCTAAATCTAGTCTCACCCGTCTTCCTAACCTCATTTCTTATCACATATCTCCTTTCCCAAAACGTATCACATTCTTTCTTCCTTCAGAGCTTTAATATTTTTCTCCCATGGCTCAAAATGGCCTCTTCTGTTCCCACACCACATTTAACAAATTTCTTCTTAACACCCCTTTCTAATGAGCTCTCTTCTGAGAAAATTTCCTTCTGGCACTTGGTTGGTTACTCCACAATGTTCCCGTAATGCTTTGCACTTACCTCTAGTGTAGCAATTGTCACACTGGATAATAACAAATTACTCAGACACTCATCCCCACCATTACTCTATGAGCCTTTTAACCTTTATTTCTCCAGCTCCTAACATAGGAAAGTATCCACATTGAATGAATAACATAAGAAGCAATAACAAAAGAGGAAAAATGGAGATGAAGTTACAAAGGCTTAAACAGAAATGTGTTTTAAGAAGTCATTTTGTCTAGAGATGCCTGGGTGGCTCAGTTGGTTTCATGATCTCACAGTTTATAAGTTCAGCCCCACATGGGGCTCTATGCTGACAGCACTGTCTGGAGCCTGCTTCAGATTCTGTCTCCCTCTCTCTCTGCCCCTCCCCCACTCATGCACACATATGCTCTCTCTCTCAAAAATGAACATTAAAAAAAATTTTTTTAATAAAAGTCATTTTTTCTAGCCATTAGTCTCAGGAAAACAATATCACTTTGCTTAAATAGACTTCCAAGTTCCATCTTACCAAGTTCCTGATAGAAAATAAACCTCTACTATATAATTTCTCTTTTTTTTTTTAATATTTTTTAACGTTTTTATTTATTTTTGAGAGAGAGAGAGACAGAGCATGAACGGGGGAGGGGCAGAGAGAGAGGGAGACACAGAATCGGAAACAGTCTCCAGGCTCTGAGCCATCAGCCCAGAGCCCGACGCGGGGCTCGAACTCACCGACCGTGAGATCGTGACCTGGGCTGAAGTCGGAGGCTTAACCGACTGAGCCACCCAGGCGCCCCTACTATATAATTTTTCTTAAGGAAAATCCTACAATTCCTAAAAATCCTTTTGGGGTTTTGGGGGAACACACTCACAGCTTGCCTATACTATCTACCCTGCTCAACCACAGGATTCAAAGCCATAACCCTCTCACTGCTTTAGTAATGGTGAACTACAATGGTCTGAGAATTTGTATCAGAAGAAATATTATCCTTTCGGAAGACGTGACTAACCAATTTTGTCCTAATAAATTCCTCTTTCCCATTAGCGTACTCTTCTCAATTTCTGGTGGTCCCCAGAGCTTAGTAACCCTTTAATCATGCCTCCCTACCTCCCATGGCTAAGACTTAAAGTATGGGCTTTTGTTTCAACAAGGAAATTCCATTAAAAGCACACCAGAAGCAAACAGTTTTGCCTGTTGGTTTGCTGAAATTCTCTGCTCCACCAAAAACTTACCTTTCGCAATTAGATCCAACGAGTCCTTGAATTTTTCCTTTACACTAAACATGCATGGCTCCTTAAAAGAAGTTTGTTGAGGGGTCTCCTCAAAATGTTCCCTTTTGAACAGGTGTTTGGGAAAACAAATCTTTTTGTGTGCCGTCCAAAGTTCTTGGACCCCATCAAGTGTTTCCTCTTTTTTAATCTCCAAAGGTATGAATTTTACAGATTTTGGTTTTTGATGTTTATTTCTAAAAACATTTATAGAAGTACTTTGAACTTTATTCTGTGAGTAAAACAAAAATAAATTTAATAAAACTCAATTTTACTATTAATAATATAATACAAAAATTATATAATACATTTTATAATAAAATTATATCCACTCATTGCATTTTACAAAGTAGCTTTACTATGTAAGATATTTACTATAAAGCACATGACAGTAATCAGATAAAGCAGATGTCATCCTTTATAGTTCTTCAAAAGCCCTTAACAAGAATGAGGGTTAGTTTTCACTTCAAAAAAAAAAAAAAATGTAAATTCTAAAATAGTAATTTTCTCCTCACATGTGATATTTTCAAATGCAGTTTTAAGTTCGTTTTACAATAGAAGTTTTCAAAGACTAGACATATTAAGAGTTTAATATTTTTCAAGCATCTTTGAAGAATTTTCAAATGTTCATAAAATGCTAACACTCCCAAACTTCTTTGTTGAACCAGAACTTACAGTTCTTATTGGAAGTAAGTTCTCAAGAAAAGCATATTAATAATCAGATATATATTTCAGATCCTTTCAATCACTTAATTCCTTCTTACTTTTGACTACCTTGAGCAATAGAAATACAGTCCCAGGTCTCCAACAGGTAATTATCCAAACAATTATTAACTGTTCTAGTCATTCTCTTGGCCCATAGACAGAGCTATGGGCCTGCCCTCATCACTCCCCTCCAGAAAAAATCATTTATACAAATTCAAATTGTTGCCAACTCAAGATGCCAATAAAAAGATTTTAATAAGATAGTACTATGTTTTGCCAAGCAACCAAAGATAGAAGAGTATGCTCTTAGGATTGGATAAAATTCTTTAGAAAGGTCAAGTTTCTAAAATACATCTATCTAACTCTTTAGTTTTCAACCTGTGTTTCTACTAGTGAAATCAATATAACTTGAAATCATTTTTAATTGGTTAGAGAAAAAAAATTAGTTAAGCAATGTTAACAATGTTGATTACAAAATTAAAACCACTTATGACCAGTTTCAGCCTAGAGGACCATTCAAAAGAAACCTAGGTAAAATTATATCCCCCTCACCTACAAGCATTTAAAAATATTTAAAGTCCTTATCTAAAATTCAGTTTTTAAAAAAAGTATTCAAGGGGCACCTGGGTGACTCAATTAAGCATCCAACTTCTGCTCTCGTCATGACCTCACAGTTTATGCTTTCGAGCCCTGTGTTGGGCTCTGTGCTGACAGCTCAGAGCCTGAAGCCTGCTTCGGATTCTGTGTCTCCCTCTCTCTCTGCCTCTCCCCCTTACTCCCCCTTCTTCTCTCTCAAAAATTAATAAACATTAAAAAAATATAAGTATTCAAAAAGCAGTAGTATGATGTGGCACACAGTAAGCCATCCTAAGATCCCCTTCCCTCACCTGTCTTCCCAAAGACCCATTTCTTGCAATAGCTGCTCCTCCCCTACAATTTCTCATCTCGTCTGCAGATGCTATCCTCTAAAATTTCAACCTGCGCTGATTCCTATCTTATTGCTGACCGATTCCCTCACACTCCCACCTCCCAAATCTATGCCATTCAGCAAATATTCATTGAACCAACCACAAAGCTTGTTGCTGGAGATGCAACATTCACAAAAGAGTCACGGCCCTCAACGGATGGTCAGACTGGTAAAGGGCTCTAATGCAAAGTGATATGAAAGGAGATTCAGGGGAGAATGTCATTCTGGGTGCATGGGAAAGACACATCTCACAGTATATTTTCTAGTTTAGCTTTATCTAATAGTGTTTAAAGAGGGATATTTATTTGAGATAGTTAATTCAAATATTTGTTATAATTCATTAAAAGAAAACATTAAAAATTGGATTAAATTTGCAAATTAAATATATATATATAATCAAATAATCTGTATATTTATAAAATCTTATTTTTAAATGCAACCTAAAATCAATTTTTATATCTAGTAAAGATTTCATTTTCTCTTCTATTCAGAATCTATTAGGGCTCATGCAACCATTTGGAACAATCAGTGTAGTATACAAAAATAGTTATTAGTTTTCTGAAAAATAAGTTAGATAAATGGAAAGCATTAACCTCATTTACTTTCTCATAATGTTGGGCAATGAGAGTTTTTGCTTCTTGAAAAAAATCTTGCTTGGTGATCTCTAATATGTGACCTAAAACAGAAACACAAAATGTTTTGTTTTGTTTTTTTAATGTAGTTAATGTACTTTCTTGATCACAAATGGCAAAACTATGAGATTAAAATTTGGGCAGTGATGAATCTTGCAGGATATTATAAAAGGTGAGTGTTACAAGTGGATGTTGTAAGTGAATGCAAAAGAAGTTCACGGAATGATTCTTCAACATAATATTTTACTTTAAAAAAACATCAGCTTACAATGATGAGAGTGGTAAGGTAGATATCCTCATTTACTTAAGTCCAGGGAAACCAAACAAAACACACAAAATCGAAATCTCCTTCAGCTCTTCAAGTTCTTTAAATGTTACTATATAGAAGACATAATATGTTTTGGGCACAGAAATTACTAACGATCTAAACGTATTTTGTATATCTGATGACTAATTCATATGTCTGTACATTTCTTCAAGAATATTTACCTTATATCTAGATGTTAAAATTATAACTACAAAATAAACTCAACAGATTTACTGAGTAGGAATAGCAATGAAATAAAAAAATACACAACTACAAATGAGTAAATAACAATAACTCTTATTTATATTCTCCTAAGATTCTCATTCTTTTTATCCAGAGCTACATATAGAATTCTACAGCATGTACATAGACTACATTATTCTCAGTCTTGTCTAAAATTTCCTCCTTAAGAGGTCAGAGTGGGAGAGAACCAAAGCATAAGAGACTCTTAAAAACTGAGAACAAACTGAGGGTTGATGGGGGGGTGGGAGGGAGGGGAGGGTGGGTGATGGGTATTGAGGAGGGCACCTTTTGGGATGAGCACTGGGTGTTGTATGGAAACCAATTTGACAATAAATTTCATATATTGAAAAAAAAATAAAAAAAATAAATTACCAAAAAAAATAAAAAAAAAAAATAAATAAAATTTCCTCCTTAGAGGAAAGGAGGATCAAGATTTTTCTCTCTTTTCAGCCATTCAAATTTTAAGCAATTAGAAACTTCATCTTCACAAAAATCAAAACCTTAATAAGATACTGTCTTACTTCATGTGGGCTGCTATAACAAAATGCCATAGGCCAGGTAACTTACAAGCAATAGACATTTATTTCTCACAATTCTGGAGGCTGGGAGTACTAGATCAGGGTGTCAGCATGGTCAGGTGAGGGTATCCTCACATGATAGAAAGGACTAGGGAGCTCTCTGGGGCCTCTTCTATAAAAGCACTAATCCCATTAAACCCTTTGATGAGGGTCCCACCCTCATGACCTAATCCCCTTCTAATACCATCACCTTTGGGGGTTGGATTTCAACATTCCAATTTCCAGGGATAGGGGTGGGGGGCAACATTCAGATCATAGCCACCACATACCAACCAGAATGGCTAAAATTGAAAACACTCATAACAGCCAATATTGGCGAGTCTGCAGAGCACTGATAGGAACGTAAGATCATCAGTTTGGAAAAGATACGGCAATTTCTTATAAAACTTAATATACATGTATCCTGTGACCTAGCAATCCCACCCCTAGGTGTTTATCAAAGAGAATGAAGCATATATTTACAAAAGAGTTGTACCAGAATGCTCATAGAAGCTTTATTCATAATAGTTCCAAATTGGAAACAGCCCAGATGTGTATCAACAAGAGAACAGCAAACAAACTGTAGTATATTCACACAATAAAATACCACTAAGCAACAAAAAAGATTCAAACTACTGACACACACAACAACATGAATGAACTTCAAAAACATTATGCACAGTAAGCATCCTTACACACACACACACAATATAATACTTTATCGTTCCACTTCTATGAAGTTCTAGTGCAAACACAGCTAACATATGGGAGAAAAAAAAAAGAACAGTGATTTTTCTGGTGGGAGATGGCATGAAGTGACTGAAAAGGAACATGAAGAAAATTTCTAGAGTAATGGTAAGCATTCTATATTTTGATACAGAGTGGATCACACAGGCATATGTAATTAACTCAGTGAATATATGTCTAAGATGTTGGCATTTTGTTGTTGTACATTTTATACTAATAGAATAAAAATATAAACAAGTAATGAAGTCTGACTATGATATGCATGTTGATGCATGGATATGAAATAAATCTAATACAGTAAAATATTCATGGTAAGAACTGGGTGGTAGGTCTATGGGTGTTAATTTAAAATTCTTTCAAGCTTTCTATACGTTTGAAATTTTCATAACAAAGTATTGGAGACAAGTTCTCTCTTCATTCCTTCACGAAATCTCCCCTTGCTTTTCCCCATGTAGACTCATGGGCCACAGGTAGCTGTTCCTTTGGGGCAATGCCATCCCAAGGATTGAAGCCTGGGAGAAGAACTTAGCAATAAAGGAGAGAGACAACTGGACTCTAGCACCCCCTTAAAAATGTTGGGTTAGAAGAAAGAGCATTTACTAAGTTGTCCCATCAATGGGCATTAGAATTGTTTCTGTGTAGTCATTCTAGAAAAAACATCTTTTCTTGCTCTCAGGCTTCTTCCTTCCTTCCATTCATACCTATAGCATGGAAAGTGGTGTATGTAAGTCATGTCAAACTCAAATATCCTGAACACCACACACTTGCCAATGTGTCTCCCCACATTCAGAGCTATTTACATATTTCTAAGGATAATGATTGATGGGTTTTTTTAATTCTTTCCAATAAAAAAAAATATTTGTCAAGACTTCACGCATGTGCTTTTGGAAAAGTATACATACTCTTTGTACAGATCAGAGCACAAAGTCACATGTGAATCATAAAATATTTCATTATAAATATCATCACTCAAACCATAAGATGCACTGTCCTCACATGGAAGAGACAGGAGTTCAGGGATTAAAACTGAACTAAAATCCAAATCCACTTTGAGGGGTCTTCTAACCAGACCATGTACTTCCCAGAGGAAAGGCAGTAACATATTCTGAGGGGTGACTCCACAACTTATCCTCTTTATCTTCCTCTCATGATGATCTTTCCTCCTTCAAATCCATCCTTCTGACTAATGGAATCTCCCTTATAATTACAGCACCTCCATGTGTCATACACATGACAAACAATATAACTTATTCATAGATGAGATGGTTAAGTCACTGAGTTTTGGTGAAACTATTTTGTCTTCATTCCAAACAAGACCTTGAAGATGATCTAATCTTCATGTATAGGCAAAGCTCTGACACACCGAGGGCCCAAATGCCTACTGAAGTCAGCTAAGCTGGAAGCCTACACAGGAGCCGTTCTTGTGAGTTGCTTTCTGCTTTTTCCTACACATCTGCTTCTTTGGCTGAAGCCATGCACGCCTTTTGAGTACTGAAGACTCCAATGAGGTTTGACTGTTCACTCTAGTAAAATATTTGCATTTCATTGCCACTTTCTGCTATGGACAAAAGATATGTATTGCCCCAAAATTCATATGTTGAAACCTAATGCCTGATAGATGGTATTAGGAGGTGGGGCTTTTGGGAAGTGATTCGGTCATGAAGGTGAAGCCCTCATGATTGAGATTAGTGCCCTTATGAAGTAGCCTCCAGAGAGGTAGGTAGTCCCTTCCATCCTGTGAACATACAGTGAGAAGACATCCATCAGTGAGGAAGCAGGCCTCACCAGACATCAAATCTGCTGCCACCATTATCTCGGACTTCCCAGTCTCCAGAACTGTGAGAAGTAAATTTCTGTTGCTTATAAGCCACTCAGAATATGCTACTTTGTTACAGCAGCCTGAATAGACCAAGACACTTTCATTTCAAGCTGTCAATCCTGAGCCCTTATTGTAATTTCATGTCCTGATAAAGCTGTTCTGATTTTCCCCCTCATAACTATAAATTGACCTTAGACAGAGGAGATAAATTCCCAAGTCAGCATTATACTCCTAGCTGGGCTTTTTGATGACTGGTGTGTCTGATTCTCACTAAGAGCCACCTGTCACCTCTGAACAGTGGAGGAGTTAGTATACACCCTGGCAACCCTAATGGCCTTCCTGGAGCCAGCAAGTAGATTCTGACTCATTGAGGGACTGCCACAGTGAACTCATACAGTGAAGCCATGAAGTTCTTGAACACAACAAGGCCTGGGATTGTTCTTAAAAGGGCAGAGAAAGGCAGCCACCATCAAAAGAGAGCAACTTCTCACAGACCCTAAAACGACTCCAACTGAAGACATGTAGATACACTGACTCCAGGTCAGCAATCCCAAGCCCTCACTGGCATTTAAGATGCTGAGGCAGTTGTTCTGATTTTCTCTTGTAACTAAAAATTAGCCTTTGAACCAAAAAGTTAAATTCGTAAAGTAGCACAAGAGAATTCCTATCTCAGTCCCTTAGAAAAGGCAAAGCTCTAGTGTGTGTTCCTTAACTTTATAATTTCTAAGAATCTTTATATATTCAACAAATGAGTCTAAAATTATGAGAAATTAAGCAATTTTGATGTTAAGAATCCATCCAGTTAATAATCTTTGAAGCTTCTGTTTCTCTGTTCATAATAGGGTAAGTATACAAGCACGCAGCTTTTATACATTCAAGTGTGCATTAGAACTTCAATTATTAAAAGGAAGCTGTCAAGGTCTGCTCCTTCTCTTAAAAAAATCTATAATTAAAGCTTTGTTTACTTGCAGATACACATCCATAGCATATAGAATGACTTTTAAGAGATCTCATTCCTGAGTCACACTATTTGGGTCTTGAATTACAATTTGCTCATGAACCTTATTTTATTGTCTTGAGCCTTCATTTTCTCATTTGTAAAATGAGAACAATAATAAGAATATATCTTGCACAGAGTTTTAAGGATTCAATTGCACTTGGTTACAAAGCACTTAGCACAGAGGCTGGCACATAACAAGCTTTCAATCAATGTGAGCAATTATTACTGTAGTTACTGTGGTATTACTCTCATTGAGCTAAACTTTTCTCCAACCATGTTTATATAATTAATTTCATCAGTCAGTTCTCATTTCTTCAGTAGCACAAAGATAAATTTCAACTTTCTAAATTAGTTTGAATAAATCTGGTCTTATTATAGTTCTTTTTATCCAAAATTAATTAATTAATAGGTTTGAAAATAATACAATTTCTTTATACTTTGGATTCCTTAAGTTACTAAACCCCCAAAAGCAGTAAAACATCATTATAAGCAGTAACAAATATTTTATGATAAAGTTCATGAAGAGATTTAAATACTTATACTACTTACATAAAACATGAGTACAAATATTAACATTTCTATGGGGGAAGATAATGAATTTCTAATGCCAAATGATTTCACTAGCCTAAAATTGTTTTCTTATGTTTATTTTATATTTTTTTTAAAAACTCACTCTTCCTATATCATCAGTTTAATGCTATTATGATAGTTCATAAAACTTCATATTTTTCTTAATGCTTTGGAGGTTCTGTGTAATTGCTCGAGTAAATCTCTGAAGTGAAGACACCAGAAGATCTAATTTTGGAAGTTATGACAGGGAACAAATCATTGGCCATCCCTTGATTATATCATTGAAAAAAATCTTTTCTGCCCCTAGAAAAACCAAGGGACTAGCAAACATGTGTTTGGTAATTTGTTGTAGCAGCAACACAATACTAATACAAATTGTTTACTTGTTCTTCTATTGATGGACATTATGGCTATTCCAAGTTTGGAGCAATTGTGAATAACACTGCTATGAGCATTTTTGCACAATGCATTTGGTGGAAATTTTTCACTTGTTTTGTGGAATAAGAATAAAAAATAAGAATAAGAATAAAATTTCTGGGTCATAAAAAAAAATAACTGGCCTTACTAAGAGAGTTTCTATCCTTCCTACTAACAGGTTCCATTCTTCAGAGACATCACAAAAATTTACTACGGAGATATCCTGAACAAAGATGTATGCCTACATGGCTAATGCCTTCTTTGCCTCTATAGTCAAAGTAAGTGCCTATGTGTTTGATCTCACAGATGTTAGAAAAGCCATACCTCAGACTCAAAGAGATTTAGTTCAGCATATGTTCATTAAGCACCTACTAAGTCCCAGATGCTAAATGTGCTAAATTTGGTGCTGAATTGGTGCTAAATGTGCTGAAATAAATAGGACATTAGGTAGCCCTGCCTTCCAGGTACTTAGAGCCTAATGCCAGGAAAAAAAAAAATATTGTAAATAAACGCCATGACATTCAGTATGCACATACATTGTGATGGAGGCCGATGTAAGTCACTAACACCCCCTACTGCCAGCTTGGTAATGTATGAATTTCCCTTTAAAGATATGAGACTTTGCATTGTATTATTAGAGATAAGGCTTAAAACAGAAATATCCCAAGAGAAATAAAACAGTGAATGAAATCCAGACTAAGACAGTGGTTTTAAAACTGTGCTTCATCAATTTCATGTGCCTTCAGGGCCCTTCCTTCTTTCAATCACAGAAGCTCAGACCTTATCTGTTTTACATATTTGAACTCTTCCTAAGTTTTCATTTTGTAGGAAATATCCCTTGGCTAAAAATAACAAACACACAGCAAACAAGTAAAAAAACAAATTAACAAAGGTTTGAATATTACTTTGTGTGCTGAAAGATCTCCTTCTAAAAGCAGGTTCAGAGGACGGGCAGGATTAAGTCAGGGGAGGGGAGAAGCTTAGAGACAAGGTGCAGGAGAGAGAAGCTGAAACTAAGATGGTTTAATTTGTTCCAGAGCAAGGAGTTGTGGAAACCAGAATGTGAAGGGAAGCTCTTTGAAGAGAAACCTCAAAGAAAATAGTTTATATTCAATTCCACTACACTTAAGTGAAGAAAATATAATTTATCTAATTTCTTTTCAAAAAGAATTTATTTTTTTAAAGATTATTTTGAGAGAATATACGAGAGCGCACAAGCAGGGGAGGGGCAGAGAGAGAATCCCAAGCAGGCTTCTTGATGTCAGCCCAGAGCCTGATGCAGGGCTCAATCTCACAAACTGTGAGATCATGACCTGAGCCGAAATCAAGAGTTGGATACTTAACCAACTGAGCCACCCAGGCGCCCCCCCAAAAAACCAAACGAAACCCAAATTCCAAGTGGCATATGGCTATCATCTCCTAAAACACATATTTGACAATTTTTTCCACAACACATTCTCCATTAAGACCCAACTCTTCAGTTCCATTGTAACAGCATTCTGTTGAGTTGTCTCTTAAACACTTTTCCTCACTTCCCCACTCTCTTTATTCCTTCTTTAGCCAAGTGGTTTATTGTCTTTACAACAATAAACTAATTAAGGTTTCTACCTACCTCAGGGAGATTTTACAGTGTACCTCCCCTCCAAAACAATCTCTCTATGTTAATCTTTCCCAGAGTGGGATTAGGTTGCTAAGGAGATACACAGGAATTACCAGCTCTCAGTATCAAGACTTCAAATATAATTTAATTAATTATGGACATGACCCTAAGGCAAAATGGAACTAGAGAACATTCCTCCTCTACTTTATGGATCTTCTTCCCTTCTGTCCTATACATCTTAAAAATGTGCTGTATTATCCGGACAGAGAGTTAAAGTAATCCACATAGCGCTCTATTTGTAGCCCAGAATAGAAGCTGGCTGGCCTGTATCATATACTGCCTGGGATCACAAGAGTCAAAGAGAGGTAGCCTAACAGGAAATCTTAATGATCTCAGCCTCGATGCAGCACTCTATGTTTCTCAATCTGGTTACCTAAGCCTAAATTTAAGGTTACCTGCATGTTGCCAAGTCTAGATTAGCTCTAAATGAAATACAATGTGAAGGGTGCCTGGGTGGCTCAGTCAGTTAAGTGTCCGACTTCAGCTCAGGTCATGATCTTGTGGTTTGTGGGTTCGAGCCCTGCATTGGGCTCTGTGCTGACAGCTCAGAGCCTGGAGCCTGCTTCAGATTCTGTGTCTCCTTCTCTCTCTGCCCCTGCCCTGCTCGCACTCTGTCTCTCTCTCTCTCAATCTCTCAAAAATAAATATTTTTTTTAAAAATTCTTTTTAAATAAATACAATGTGAGCCTAATATAGACACATTTCTAAAAGTGAAAAAGATGAAATTAATTTTAATAACATACATAACTGTTATAGATTTGATTTAAAGCATATATATCCAAATATTATCATTTCCACATCAATCGATATTAAAAATTAATGATATTTACATTCTTTTTTTGTTGTCTTCAAAAATCATGTATATATTTTACATTTATATACCTCTCAATTCAGATGTTGGTCTTTAATCAAAAATAATCTATTCAGGTTCTCTAAAATATCCACTTGCAAAAGTATATTCACATACTCAAGTTCCTCTAAACATGGTTAAAAGTTTTCCAATAACTGAGTTAAATATTTTAATAAATCAAATTACATTGAAATTAAAATTAATTACATTTAAATTAAAAGAATTAAAATCAAACACTCAATCCTTAGTTTGACTGGTCACATTTTAAGCAATCAATAGCCATATGTGGCCAGTAGATACCGTGTTGGACAGCACACTAAATTAAAAGTTGCTATAGATCTCTCAAAGGTTGGTTATATTTAAATAAAGGGAATGAGGTGAATTCTTACAAGGTACACCAGTCACTTTGGTGCTCCAGATATTAATAATTAGAAGTTTCTCAAAACTATTGGAACACCATGCGTTGCACACTGAGTCGTTAGGGAAGTGCAATACTCACCTTCTGCTTTATCAGACATAACTTCCGCAGCAGTCATGATGGGCGGTTAGGGTGATCTTTTTTGAGAGCTGAGTTCCAAGTCCCTAAACACAATCACATTAAATACTGCATTGATAATAAATACTTGCTTTTATCTATTTCTTTCACCCACTCATGAAAAAAAAATAGGATGATTAACACTTTTTATACATCACTCCTCTGCTTTAAAATCTCCTATGCCTGCCACTTCTTTTTTTTTTTTAATTTTTAACATTTATTCATTTTTGAGAGACAGGGAGAGACAGAGTATGAGCAGGGAAGGGGCAGAGACAGAGGGAGACACAGAATCCGAAGCAGGCTCCAGGCTCTGAGCTGTCAGCACAGAGCCTGACGCAGGGCTCAAACTCATGAACTGCGAGATCATGACTTGAGCCGAAGTCGGACGCTCAACTGACTAAGCCACCCAGGTGCCCCTATGCCTGCCACTTCTAAAGACAGTAACCACAAAAGCTAGCATTAGGTGGGGCTCTGTGGTTTACCAAATGCTTGTGTGTGTGTATATATATATATATATCACCTTACTGATTCCAAACAACCTGACTGGAACTTATCCCACTTTTGGCAGATGTGGAAACTGGAGCTCAGAGATGTGAAACAACTTGTCAAAGTAAGCATATATTTAGTGGCATGTACAGAACTCAAATCCAGATCTTTGGGCCCAATTCCCTATGCAGGCCCCTCTGAATTCTCACTATTTTCCCACTAATATCCAGTTAATACCTGGCACATACCTTACACATCCTTGCCTTGAGCCAACACACTTGAGTTTAGGTTGACATTAGTTTTCTACTCAGAATGCCCCGTTCTCACACCTTTATTTTCTTATGTCCTACCCATCCTTACAACATAGGTTCAAATCCTACCTCCTCCATGATCACCCCAGCCTCTAGGGGCCTGTTCTTGCAAACATAGTAGTTATGAGGTCCATGCCTCTTACTTGAAACTTAGTACATGCTTCTGTGTAGGGAGCTAAAAAAACAAACAAAAAAGCAGAGTGAAAGATATAAACAGAAGTTCTGTATTCTTAATTAAACTCTAAGTGCCTTGAAAACCACAGTGTACTTTATACCAGTGGCTCCTCAACCCTGGATGTCTATTTAAGTTGCCTGGGTGGGAAATGGTAAAAATAAAATCAAAGTCTAGAGTTGGGCCTAGGAATCTGTGTTTTTTTGCTTTGTTTTTTTTTTTTTTTAAGTTTCCCAAAAGATTCAAAGGTTCAGCTGGAAGAGTGAACCACTGCCTTTTGCCTTGAACTTCCTAATTCCCACCTCAGTGAATCACATTCTGGAAGTGCTCAGTAAAGGGCTGATAAACATGTTGACTAAGCTGAGCCCTTCTTCCTATGTTTGAAATTATCACTACTTCCAATGGATTATCCAAAATGCTTCAAATGTTACCCCAGGGAGTCAGGGGTTACCCCAGGGAGTCAAATGTTACCCCAGGGAGTCAAATGACCCCAGGGAGTCAGTTATACCAATGCATATTACTGTGTGCTCACATGACTTTATAAATAGAAATAGGAATATTAAATGCTTTACAGAGTCCCATGGACCCTCTTGTTCTAAAACCCTAGGTATAATTTTTAATTAGCTGACTAGAGCATCAAACTGTGGTGAAGTATTCAAGACCTTTTAAAACTTTGGGCATTATTTGAGTAAATGCACAAGCCATCATGGCCCTATGGAAGTCATGACTCTATGGCCACATGATCTTAGGTAAAAGACTACAACACTTTTTCTCAGCATCTACCCAGAGGGGGGGAAATATTGCAGTTAGTTTTAAAATAACAAATCTGAAACATCCAAAAATGATTCATTCTCAAATTGTCAGCATTATACCATGGGCAAGAGTACAGACCATGTACCTCATTTGCCTGATTGTACAAATGAACTGGGACAAATTGAAATACTGCACCTCCCTTAGCAATTAACAATCAAAACTCATCTTCTGGTCTGGCTTAATTACTGTCTCCTTTCCATTTAAATATAAGAAGAAAATAAAGGTGTTTTGTGCTCTGTCGTTTTCTTGTTTTAATCTCCATAGCAATGGACTCTTCTCTGGGGCGGTTGGCTCTTCCACCTTAATTCAGTATGCCAGGAGTGTCAGCCTGCATTAAATTGGCTGTCAAGAAAGCCATCCCACAGTCCTTTTAATGCACAAAACTAGCCAAGCATTCTAAGGGGTGCTGGTGTGGTAATGTCCCCACAAACCCAAGGTGATAGGGAGTAACTGAGACAGAATCTGGGGGTGGATGAAGTCTTTGGAGTCTATAACAAGTGTGAAAATATTCCATGGATCAGAGTATAAAGCAAATGGAAAAGTCGTCAGATAGACAGAGGTGTCCATTTCCTAGAAAATGATGAGGATGGAACTGATTAAAGATACAGAGCACAGAATATCAGATAGGGTCCCTCTCCACTTTCCATCCCCAGCAGACAGTTATGAAATGTTGCGTACCTCCTGATATATTGATCAATTTCAATTAATAAGAGCAAATCTAGTATCTGGGTTTTACAAGGGGTACTTCATCCATTTTGGAAAAAAAGGCAAACACATAAGTCAAAATTTTAAATAAAATCCAAACAACTGTATGGCAGATGTCATAAGAAAGCCTGTGAGCTTTGTAAATAAGTGATATAAACCCATGAGTGCCATGAGTTCAAATGAAGACAAGACCACTGAAGGCTAAGAAAGGACTGAAGAAATGCATCAAAGGGAGACTGAGCAAAATCTGGAAGGGTGACTGTTGAGGTAACAGTGAAATTTTGAAAAACTGGCTCAGCACAGGCATCAACCAATTAGAAGTGGATGCTGGCCAGCATACCTGTATGGTACTGAGTATCAGATCCGTACCGAGTGGGTCAGGTTGGCTGCTTTAAGAGTAACAGAGAAGCAGGCAGGTGAGAGAAACAGCAAATGTAAGGTGAGAAAGCACATGGACAGCAAATAGTGGCTCTGATTTAAGCAGAGGGTTAGACTATATGCTGTTGAAGTGGGCAACAAACCATTGAAATATTTTGAAGCAAGCAATGACATAAGCAGTGTTCTGGAATGTGACTTCGTAAAGGAAGGATTCTCTTTTCTTCCATGCTTCAGTCCCAGTGCCTTAAACAGGACCTAGCATTTAGAAGGATTTCAAAAACTGTTTGGGGAATGAGTAATTGTGTCAACAGGATGCTGAAAAGGGATGCTCTACCTTCTCATGTCTTTTCAGGCACATCTGTGAAAAAGTCCTTCCACCCCCTCTCCTCCCATAGATGCTCAAGGCTCTCCTATCAGGTTATAGGAATGCTAAGGGTTTCTAATTCTATTTCTATGTGGATAAAAAAAGCAAGCAGAAGTGGAAACAGCATTTCCCTACCTTATCTCCTTAGCTTATCCTTCCAAAGTAGGTGACTGGGAAGAATTTATCATGGTACCTTATACAACTAAGGATCCTGGTGACAAAACAAAACAAAACAAAACAAAACAAAACAAAACAACAAAAACAAAAACCTGCCCTATGGTATTCAGCAGGACTTGGGGAAAGACGTCATGGTCCATCGATATAGACAGTCAGTTTCAACAGTCAAGATAAGGGTGAATGAGAGCAATGCTCCTAACCTTCAATCATGTTAGTGCCTCCCCACTTCTCCATGTTAGAAATTGTACTTATATCCACCCAGTTACTGAAGCCATAAAACGTTGACTCCTCCGTGTTTTTACCTACCACATGCAATCCATCAAGTCTTCTACATTTTTAACTTCAAAATACATCTGCTTCTCCTCATCTTCCCTCTTCCCAGTCACAATCATTTCATTCTTGGAATGCTGAAATAGCCCCCTACCTGCTCTCTCAATTTCCAATCTAATCCTATTCCCATTCATTCTCCACACAACAGAAGTTGTCTTCTTAAATGTTTATCAGAGCATATCATTCCCTTTCCATTACTTTCAAATGCATTTAGAATAAAACCCAGCTTCTTGCCTTGGGCTTTTCTCTCTCTTGCAACTGAGTAAATATGGATGAAAAATATAGCACTGTCATCGCACAGCTCCATCCAGAACTGAGCCAAGGGGCTTGCTTTGACTTCTCTTAGCCTCAGCTTCCTTATTTGCAAAATAAAACTGTTGGGAAAGAAGACCTGGAAGGCCCCATTAGTTTCTAAAAACTGTTATTACATTGCTTTTGTATGCAATTCTAACTGGCCCCCAAACTCAAAAACTATGAAGTTAAGAGTTTGTGCCTCCTTCTAGTTCCTCTTCACTTTCCTGAGCAGAATATCCAAGAAAGTGGCCTAGGCCTGACCTCTTTCCATCACATCCCTGGTTGCAACCCTCCTCATGTGCTCTCTACCCTTGGCCACCAGGGTCTCCCTCTCAGGTTTTGTCCTGTCGCTTGTCCTGTTTCATTCCCTGATAAGTGTGAGCCCTCCTCCACTTTTTCTCTTTCAAGAAAACAAGGATCTTTGAGTCCTTTTCCAGATTTGTTTCCTAACTTCTCTCTGCCAAGTCTCCTTGTCCCTCAGACCAGATATCAGATATGCTGGCACCAAACAATAGGAATTAAAAAAAAAAAAGGAGTACAGGGAGAGAAAAGGAAACAGAACAAGTCCTCACTAGGTCCAATATAACAGAGCCAATATTAGACATCTATAATGGGTAAAAAGGTATACTCAGAGAATAGGAGAATAAAAAACTTATAACTGTATAATTAAAATTATGAACCAAATTAATGAGATAGCCATAAAATGAGTTAGAAAGAAGATACTTTATGAATTCACCAACACTAATATCAACTAAGCTGGGATCCTGGGGAACACATGTAACAGTGGCAAACACACTTCCTTCCTGATGCAGAAACCTCCAATTGTCTAATTAACTTGGATGAAGACATTTCTCAGAGCCAGGAAGTGGGAAGGGAAAGGACATAATTGAATCATTAGGATATTGCCCCGGCTGACACAAATATCAGAATCTCAGAGCACTGTGGAGATAGCAAAGTTGGATTTCAGTCCTGATTTTGTCACTGCCAAAGTGTGTGATCTCAGCCAAACCATGTAACCTCATAGAATTCCACCTCCTTCCTGAATTCCTGTCTATAAGTGAAGAATTTAAAATAGACATACAATTCTTAAAAGAGCAGCTTCAACCTATGTTTAACGGAAACAGTTTCTCAGAAGTCAATGAGGACAATAGACAAAAGCCTGGCTGTTCTCACTTAAGAGAGTCTCAGACCTTCTCCCTGCATGGCCCTCACTGCCACCAACACCAACCCAACACTCCAGGGTCGGAGAAGTCCAGTCGGTGACTACAGGTGCCTTGTGGGTGTAAGGTTCAACTTCATAAAACAGACATTATGCTGTGTTTCCTTGTGGGCTTGCATGGACACTGGCACTTAATTAGGAGATCCCAAATATTCCTGGTTTTACATAAAATATTTAGGTCTTCAAATCACCAAAGATAGCTATTAATTTCATTTCAATTAGCAAGTCGTTAAAAAGGAGATGTTAAACTGAGAACACTCGCACATGATGCTTGAAAATACTCTAAGCTTAAATATACAAATTCTTTCCCATTTGGCTTCAATGTGTAAAACTGGTCCTTCTGAGCCATATGCAATAAGCTATAAAGTTTTTCTGTGTTCTTACCTTAGGGTTTTGATACAAAGATGGATAAAATAGGATTTGGGAACACATGAACATGTACATTTAAGGCCACTGAGAATCAAAGCTTACCAACAGGAGATGAGGGCCAGGGTTGGCAAGATAAGACTATCATTCCACAGTGGTCAAGTGTGGTAACTTGGCAGGGAGAGGGAAGCAATCAATGTCAGATGTAGCCATACTTCAGTAAAGAGATCAACTACTAGAGAGAACTGAAATATTGACTTTTAGTCCCTGAACTTTCCAAAATCATAAGCACAAAAATAACATACACAACATAGATAACCTTGACAAATCAAAGGAAAAGACAGACAATCTAATATAAAGGTAGGCAAATGATTGCAATGGACACTGCAAAGAGGATTTTCAATGGGAAATCAGCATGTGAAAAGATGGCTCAAAACTCATTGGTCATTAAGGAAACACAAAGTAAAACCACAACTACCACATACCCAAACAAATGGCTTTCACAAAATCCTAGGTGTTGGCAAGGATATAGAGCTACTGAAATATGCATTTACTGCCTTTTGGGAGTGTAAATTGGTAATCTCTGGAAAACTATTTGGCAGTATGTTCAAAACCCAAATAGGTTAAAAAAGAAGATGGCGGCATAGGAGGGCACTGGGCTCACCATGTCCTGCTGATCACTTAGATTCCACCCACACCTGCCTATATAACCCAGAAAACCACCCGAAGACTAGCAGAACAGACTCTCTGGAGCCAAGCATAGACAAGAGGCCCATGGAAGAGGGTAGGAAGGGCGGGGAGGCATTGTGCGCTACATGGACTGGTGGGAGGGAGCTGGGCGGTGGAGGGGCAGCCCCCCCCGCAAGGCAGAGCCCCCAAGACTGGCTTGCAAATGCGGAGGGGCCAGACGGAGTGTGTTCTGACAGCCAGCAGGACTTAACATCTGGAATGTTAAAAGTCAACAGCTCTGCTTGGAGAGTGGGAGGGCGAGAGGACACCGGGAGGGAGAGGTGTTGAGCCCTAGAAGACAGAACTCAGAGCGGCGGGGAACAAAGGTGCAGTCAAGCACCATCTCCCTCTCCCATTCCCCAGCCAAAATCAAAGGGAACCAGTTCCCATCACTGAACTTACTTGCTTGTACCATACAAGTACCCAATGCTGTGCTTCTGTGGATCCATCCCTCTGACGGATATGCCTCCCTCCCAGAGCTGCAGGGCACACAGGGGACCACCTATGGCAAAGCAAGCTAAGCCTGCCCCTCCCGCCCCTATACACCTTACAGATCCACTCCAGCTAATACACCAGATCCCATCAAAGCAGCACCACAAGCCTGGAAGTGTGCAAGTAGCCCAGACAGGGGCCACACCACTCCACAGTGAGTTGGGCCCTTGGGAGAGGGGAAGATAAGGTACACACCAGTCTGACTGTGGCCCCAGCGGTGGGCTGGGGGCAGACATCAGGTCTCACTGAGGCCCTGCCCACCAACACAAGTTTCTCCACACTGCACAGGGGAAGTGCCCTGCAGTTTCACACCACCCCAGGGGCTACCCAAAATGATGAAACAGAAGAATTCTCCTCAAAAGAAACTCCAGGAAGTAGTGACACTAACAAATTGATCAAAAATTATATAAGCAATATAACAGAACAAGAATTTAGAATAATAGTCATAAAATTAATCACAGGGCTTGAAAAAAGTATAGAGGACAGCAGAGAATCTTTTGCTACAGAGACCAAGGGACTAAGAAATAGTCATGAGGAGCTAAAAAATGCTATAAATGAGGTGCAAAATAAAATGGAGGTGACCACAGCTTGGATTGAAGAGGCAGAGGAGAGAATAGGTGAATTAGAAGATAAAATGATGGAAAAAGAGGAAGCTGAGAAAAGAGAGATAAAAAAAAAATCCAGCAGTATGAGGGGAGAATTACAGAATTAAGTCATGCAATCAAACAGAGCAATATCTGTATCATAGGTATTCCAGAAGAAGAAGAAGAGAAAGGGGCATAAAGTGTACTTGAACAAATCATAGCTGAGAACTTCCCTGACCTGGGGAAGGAAACAGGCATTGAAATCCAAGAGGCACAGAGAACTCTCTTCAGACATAACTTGCATCAATCTTCTGCACGACGCATCATAGTGAAACTGGCAAAATACAAGGATAAAGAAAATTCTGAAAGCAGCTAGGGATAAACACACTCTAACATAAAGGGAGACCCATAAGACTAGTGCCAGACCTATATACTGAAACTTGGCAGGCCAGAAAGGAATGGCAGGAAATCTTCAATGTGATGAACAGAAAAAAAATATGCAGCCGTGAATCCTTTATCCAGCAAGTCTGTCATTCAGAATAGAAAGAGAGATAAAGGTCTTCCCAAACAAACAAAACCTTCAGGAATTAATCACCGTTAAACCAGCCCTACAAGAGATCCTAAGGGGGATTCTGTGAGTGAAATGTTGCAAGGACCACAAAGTACCAGAGACATCACTACAAGCATGAAACCTACAGACATCACAGTGACTCTAAACCCATATCCTTCAATAATAACACTGAATGTAAAAGGACTAAATGCTCCAACCAAACGACATAGGATATCAGAATAGATTAAAAAAAGCAAGACCCATCTATTTGTTGTCTACAAGAGACTCATTTTAGACCTGAGGACACCTTCAGATTGGAAGTGAGGGGATGGAGAACTATCTATCATGCTACTGGAAGTCAAAAGAAAGCTGGAGTAGCCATACTTATATCAGACAAACTAGACTTCAAATTAAAGTCTGTAACAAGAGATGAAGAAGGGCATTACATAATAATTACAGGGTCTATTCATCAGGAAGAGCTAGACATATAAATGTCTATGAGCCAAATACAGAGCGCTCAAATACATAAAACAATCACAAACATAAGCAACCTTATTGATAAGAATGTGGTAATTACAAGGGACTTTAATACTCCACTTGCAGCAATAGATAGATGATCTAGACACAGGATCAATAAAGAAACAAGGGTCCTGATGATACATTGAATCAGATGGACTTGACAGGTATATTTAGAACTCTGCATCCCAAAGCATCAGAATATACTTTCTTCTCGAATGCACATGGAATATTCTCCAAGATAGATCACATACTGGGTCACAAAACAGCCTTTCATAAGTATAAAAGAATTGAGATCATACCATGCATACTTTCAGACCACAATGCTATGAAACTTGAAATCAACCACAGGAAAAAGTCTGGAAAACCTCCAAAAGCATGGAGGTTAAAGAACACCCTACTAAAGAATGAATGGGTCAACCAGGCAATTAGAGAAGAAATTTAAAAATATATGGAAACAAATGAAAATGAAAACACAACAATCCAAATGCTTTGGGATGCAGCAAAGGCCATCCTCAGAGGAAAATACATTGCAATCCAGCCTATATCAAGAAACAAGAAAAATCCCAAATACAAAATCTAAGGGCACACCTAAAGGAAATAGAAGCAGAACAGCAAGGACACCCCAAACCAAGCCGAAGAAGAGAAATAATAAAGATCAGAGCAGAAATAAACAATAAAGATTCTAAAAAAAAAAAAACTGTAGAGCAGATCAATGAAACCAAGAGTTGGTTTTTTGAAAAAATAAACAAAATTGATAAACCTCTAGCCAGGCTTCTCAAAAAGAAAAGGGAGATGACCCAAATAGATAAAATCATGAATGAAAATGGAATTATTACAACCAATCCCTCAGAAATACAAGCAATTATCAGCAAATACTATGAAAAATTATATGCCAACAAACTGAACAACCTGGAAGAAATGGACAAATTCCTAAGCACCCACACTCTTCCAAAACTCAAACAGGAAGAAATAGAAAACTTTAACAGACCCATAACCAGCAAAGAAATTGAATCAGTTACCAAAACTCTCCCAACAAATAAGAATCCAGGACCAGATGGCTTCCCTAGGGAATTCTACCAGACGTTTAAAGCAGAGATAATACCTATCTTTCTCAAGCTATTCTAAAAAATAGAAAGGGAAGGACAACTTCCAGACTCATTCTATGAAGCCATTACTTTGATTTCTAAACCAGACAGAGACCCAGCAAAAAAAGAGAACTACAGGCCAATACCCCTGATGAATATGGATGCAAAAATTCTCAACAAGATACTAGCAAATCGAATTCAACAGCATATGAAAAGAATTCTTCGCCATGATCAAGTGGGATTCATTCCTGGGCTGCAGGGCTGGTTCAACATTTGCAAATCAGTCAATGTGATACATCACATTAATAAAAGAAAAGATAAGAACCATATGGTCCTGTCAATTGATGCAGAAAAAGCATTTGACAAAATTCAGCAACCTTTCTTAACAAAAACCCTCGAGTAAGTCAGGATAGAAGGAACATACTTAAACATCATAAAAGCCATTTATGAAAAGCGCACAGCTAACATCATCCTCAATGGGGAAAACTGAGAGCTTTCCCCCTGAGATCAGGAACACAACAAGGATGTCCACTCTCACCACTGTTGTTTCACACAGTGTTGGAAGTGCTAGCATCAGCACTCAGACAACAAAAGGAAATCAAAGGCATCAAAATTGGCAAAGATGAAGTCAAGCTTTCACTTTTTGCAGATGACATGATATTATACACGGGAAATCCGATAGACTCCACCAAAAGTCTGCTAAAACTGATACATGAATTCAACAAAGTCACAGGATACAAAATCAATGTACAGAAATCAGTTGCATTTTATACACTAAAAATGAAGCAACAGAATGACAAATAAAGAAACTGATCCCATTCACAATTGCACCCAGAATCATAAAATACCTAGGAATAAACCTAACCAAAGATGTAAAAGATCTGTATGCTGAAAACTATAGAAAGCTTATGAAGGAAATTGAGGAAGATATAAAGAAATGGAAAAACATTCCGTGCTCATAGATTGGAAGAATATTGGTAAAATGCCAATACTACCCAAAACTAACTACACATTCAAGGCAATCCCAATCAAAATTGCACCAGAATTCTTCTTGAAGCTGGAACAAACAATCCTAAAATTTGTATGGAACCACAAAAGACCCCAAATAGCCAATGTAATATTGAAGAAGAAGACCAAAGCAGGAGGCATCACAATCCCAGACTTTAGCCTCTACTCCAAAGCTGTAACCATCAAGACAGCATGGTAATGGCACAAAAACAGACATAGATCAATGGAATATAATAGAGACTCCAGAATTGGACCCACAAAAGTATGGCCAACTAATCTTTGACAAAGCAGGAAAGAGTATCCAAGGAAAAAAGACAGTCTCTTTAACAAATGGTGCTGGGAGAGCTGAACAGCAACATGCAGAAGGATGAAACTAGACCACTTTCTCACACCATTCACAAATTAAACTCAAAATGGATAAAGGACCTGAATGTGAGACAGGAAACCATCAACACCCTAGAGGAGAAAGCAAGAAAAAAACCTCTCTGACCTCAGCCGCAGCAATTTCTTACTTGACACATCCCCAAAGGCAAGGGAATTAAAAGCAAAAATGAACTATTGGGACCTCATGAAGATGAAAACCTTTTGCACTGCAAAGGAAACAATCAACAAAACTAAAAGGCAACCAACAGAATGGGAATGACATATCAAACAAAGAGCTAGTATCCAAAATCTATAAAGAATTCACCAAACTCCATACCCGAAAGACAAATAATCCAGTGTAGAAATGGGCAGAAGACATGAATAGACACTTCTCTAAAGAAGACATCCGGATGGCCAACAGGCACATGAAAAGATGCTCAACATCACTCCTCGTCAGGGAAATACAAATCAAAACCACACTCAGATACCACCTCACGCCAGTCAGAGTGGTTAAAACGAACAAATCAGGAGACTATAGATGCTGGCGAGGATGTGGAGAAATGGGATTCCTCTTGCACTATTGGTGGGAGTGCAAACCGGTGCAGCTGCTCTGGAAAACAGTGTGGACATTCCTCAAAAAATTAAAAATAGATCTACCCTATGACCCAGCATTAGTGCTGCTAGGAATTTACCCAAGGGATACAGGAGTGCTGATGCATAGGGGCACTTGTACCCCAATGTTTACAGCAGCACTTTCAACAATAGCCAAATTATGGAAAGAGCCTAAATGTCCATCAACTGATGAATGGATAAAGAAATTGTGGTTTATACACACAATGGAATACTATGTGGCAATGAGAAAGAATGAAATACGGCCTTTTGTAGCAACGTGGATGGAACTGGAGAGTGTTATGCTAAGTGAAATAAGTCATACAGAGAAAGACAGATACCATATGTTTTCACTCTTTTGTGGATGCTGAGAAACTTAACAGAAACCCATGGGGGAGGGGAAGGAAAAAAAAGTTAGAGAAAGAGGGAGCCAAAACATAAGATACTCTTAAAAACTGAGAACAAACTGAGGGTTGATGGGGGGTGGGAGGGAGGGGAGGGTGGGTGATGGGCATTGAGGAGGGCACCTTTTGGGATGAGCTCTGGGTGTTGTATGGAAACCAATTTGACAATAAATTTCACATTAAGAAAAAAAAAAGCTAAATATATGCCTAACTATGGCCCAGCCTCCCACTCCCAACAGAAACACTTTACAATGTATACTAAAAGACACATATAAGAATGATCACTGAGCGCAGCACTATTTTGTAACAGGAAAAACTGGAAGCAACTCCAGTGTCCACTGACAGTAGAATAGATAAGTCGCAGCATATTCATACAATTCAATGTGTCACAGCAGTGAGAATGACCTGCTATACACACAGACATAACTGACTCTCTCTCTCTCTCTCTCTCTCTCTCTCTTTCTGTCTCACACACACACACACACACACACACACACACACACACACACACACACACAATCCTGAGATAATGCATGGAGAAGACAGAATGTATACCTCCATTAATGTAAAGTTCACAAAAGGCAAAATATTAATGGTAATAGAAAACAGGGTAATGGTGACCTTTCAGGGAAAGGGTGTAGTGTCTGATGGGGCACAAGGAAAGCCTATAGGGTGCTGGTAATGTTTATTTATCAGATGGTGGTTACACAGGCGTGTTTACTTTGTGAATATTCCTCAAGCTGTATACTTAGGAATTGTGCACTTTTTTGATAGTATGTTATACATCAATTTAAATTTAACAATACATTTTAAGTTTTAATTATTCGTTTTTCAAAGTAACCTATTAATCCTCTGAAAACACTACTTTCATCATTATAGTTTTATTTCTACTCTTCTTACTCCTTCTCAAAAGAAAAAATGAAGCTTAGAGCTTTGCTAAAAGCCAACAATATCTACACTAGAATGTAAGCCCCACTAGGGAAGGAACTAGTTTTTTTTTTATTTCTTTTGTGTCTCCCATAAGACTGATCACATGGCTAACCAAGCAATAAGTACCTCGTAAAAAATTTATTTGAATTCCTACAAGAAGTCCTCTAACATTATAATCTTAGTTTTCACAGAGTTCCTAATATTTATTTAGAAATCTCAGTACTACTAATTTTTCCATGTAATGTGTCATGATTTTTTGCAGTATGGCTAATGGACTTTGTTTGTTTGTTTTTTTAATGGAGCCAATGGTCTCTAGTGGGTGACACTGACATTAATAAATGACCAGCAAACAAATACATACTTCTAACAGATGATGTGTATGTACACAGGAAAAGTTCAGACTCCTGGGACCAAATGTAGCAGGAGGCCGGGTAAAGTCCCACAGGGTGGCCATTACAAAAGATTTTCTCAAAAAAGTGGCATCTGTGAAGTGATGGCTGAAGTGTGTTTCCTAGTTTCCAAGGCAAGAGGGTAGGGGAGGAAGTGCATTCATACATTATCTTGTTTACTCCTTCCAGCAGCTGGAGGAAGTAGTTAGGATTTCATTTCACTGCCTGGAGAAACTGAGGTTCAGTGAAATTCAAACAACTTTTCCAAGTTCCCACAGCTAGCATGGGGATTAAGGAGTGCACGTGTGGTGATGAGCACCAGGTGATGTATGGGATTGTTTAATTTTATGCACCTAGTTCCCTTGATAGGAAGACCATAATTATCCAAATGAGGAAAGGAGCTAATTACTTTGGCCCAAATTGAGTAGTAATCACACACACACACACACACACACACACACACACACACACACACACACACGTTTCAGAAAAGCCAACACTATTCCACGTTTTTCTCACCTAAAACTCCCAGTCTTTGAATTTAACCTTAAGATACTGACAGAAAGGGGCCGGGGAGCAGGTAATAAGATTTTTCTTGAATGAAATGTTAAAAATATTTGAAGTTATATCTTGTAAATTTGAATTTGGTGAAATTGTAGTTAGAAACATATCAGATACAATTCATGTGTCCAGGAACAACAAAAAAGAGGTCACAGTACTTTACTTCTTAAGCACTCTATTATATCAGAAATGCTTTCCATATATCTTAGGAAGATTCACATCTCAATACATGCAGTTATGCCTTCGACAAGAATTGTGGCATGTTGGGACTCTGTTTCTCATGATTTTTCACAGATGAAAACTGTGCTGTTATAAAAGTACATTCTCTCAGCTATTAATCACACATGCCTTAAATAGAAGACATTAACATTTTATAAATAACAATAAAGAATGAAAGCCAGATTTTAAAGCAGCTCCTGCTTAGATGTTTAGGACATTATGTAAACAGTTAGAGACAACAATGAAAACACCATAAAGTTAATTACCACAAATTAAATAAAATAAATTAAAGGCCAGAACTGTTAAACTGTTTCAATGGAACTTGGCTGTGCTCAGATAGTCGCGTTGATGTTAAAGAGCTAGATCTAGAAATATGAACAAAATCATGAAATACTATAAATCCTGACATCTATTTTCAGATTTCTTCTTTCTCCATTACCTTATAACTTGATGGGCTATGAAATAGTTTTGGAGTTTATTTTAAATTTGGAAACAATCTTAGGAGTCGCCTTCTTGTTAGCCCTCATTTTATGGGTGAGAATGCAGCCGTATGGGGATGTGAGTGATTTGTCCAACTCAACACTGGGTTTGTGGACACCCTGGAACCAGAATTCAGGTCTCCTGACTCCTGCTAAAGCACAATTTTCCCTAACAAAATTCCTTCCAGGAAATAGTACACCCCGTTCATGAATTCTTTCATGCCTTTACTTTCTCTTTTGTGAATCGGTCCTTTTTTCCCTACTTTGTTCTAATAGAGACAATATAACATGGTGGTGAAGAGCAAAGACGGTAGGCTCAAGAGGACCTGGGTTCAAGCCGAGGGCTTTGCACCTTCCTGGTCATTGTCCTTAGACATGGGGGGGGGTACCAATTCATCTCAGTTTGCCTAGGACTTTCCTGTTTTAAAACTGAAGGTCCTGAGTCTTGGCAGCCACCTCAGTCCCATATAAATTAGGTTAGCTATTTACTTAATTCTATAAGCTTAAGCTCTTATATCTGTAAAATATGGATCATCATTCTTATGCCTCATAGTGCTGCTAGGAGATCAAATGAATGAATAACTGCATGAAAATATTCAGCATAGCTCCTAAGCCTGGCTCATCTAAGCCCTCATTTCCATATGGATCCTTTCCTCTTCCACCTCTCCATGTTAGAGATGTAGATTTGAAAGTCTGTAAGACTCAAGTGATATGTAAAGCTAAGAGAGAGAAAAGAGTTTCCTGAGAAACAGGACAAGCAGCTGACTTGTGGAGGGTGGGAACAGCACAGAAAGAAAGAGAGTGCCTTGAGGCACTTGGTCAGCATAATCAGACAAGAAATGAAAGAATTTCAGGGCAATGGCATGCTTGGAAAAACTTAGTAACAAATTCTACTCTTGAGTCTATAAACATATGCAGATTCCATAAAGGATTTCTTTTTTTTATTTTTTTAAATGTTTATTTATTTTTGAGAGACAGAGTATGAGCAGGGGAGGGGTAAGGAGAGAGAGGGAGACACAGAATCTGAAGCAGGCTCCAGGCTCTGAGCTGCCAGCACAGAGCCCAACACAGAGCTTGAACTCACAAGCCATGAGATCATGACCTGAGCTGAAGTCGGAAGCTTAACCAACTGAGCCACCCAGGTGTCCCTCCAAAAAGGATTTTGTAAAAGTAAGTAAAAAGAGGAAGTGAGAGTGAGGGGTAAATAGGTATAATACTTTGCTACATGGGATAAGTTTAGAAACATGAAGAATCATCAAAAGAGACAAAAACACCTATAATTACCACATCACTGATATAGACAGTACCATATCTAGCATTTATATCTTTCTAGAAAAAAAAATATCGAAGTGGAATAACATATTGAACAACAAATATCAAAACACCTATCTTTTTCTCACCAATATCTGGCTGAAGTCTTTTTCCCCAGGAGTGAAACAGGCCTGAATCAGGTAGAAATCTTTAGTAATCAGGAGTAGAAAATAAATGCAGAGTGGTGATAGCAAAGAAACTGTGAATGCTGTTCTAGTTCCTAGACATAGGCAGAGGCTACTTGGAATTCAGTCGCAGTGGGAAACCCAGAACTCAGCCCAATTCCCACATCAGGTGCAGGATCAGGACCAGGCCCTGCTGAAAAACCACCAGATGAGAGGAGGCAGAAAATACAACTTCCAAACCATTCTTGGAGCAAGGACTTATCAAAAGCTCTATACTGGGGAGGCAGAAGATATACACATGTCCCACCACCCAGACCAGCCATACCAGCCACTGGCTCAGAGACAGAACTTAAAATATCATCAGTATCACAAGGGCAGGAGCCCCTAGGAACCAACCTAAGACCTGGTTCTGGAATGGAAAACACTGTGTCAACTACAGTACTATGAATCAGGATGCAGTGAGTATAAATAAAACATAAAAATATGATACAACTTCTACTCTACGTAAGCCTGAAAATTATTATAAAATCATTTCAAAATTACAAAACACATGCCCAAAACAAACACTAAGAAAGATACAGTTAATAAAATCAACAACTCTGTAGTAATTCACTCCATCGGAAATGAAAATGATAAAAGAATTTAAAATAAGTAGGTTAAGAATCCACCAAGAGACAGAGAAGGAAATAATATTCCTAAAAATATATATATATATGAAAATATGAAACAAAGAAGCCAGAAATAAAGACATAAAAAAAAATCAGAGCTTTCAGGATAAAAATATATCCCTCTTTTAGGGGCACCTGAGTGGCTCAGTCGGTTGAGTGTCTGACTTTGGCTCAGGTCACAATCTCACAGTTCCTGAGTTTAAGCCCCACCTCAGAGTCTCTGCTGTCAGCATGGAGCCTGCTTTGGATCCTCTGCCCCTCGTGGTCTCTGCACCTCCCCTGTTCACATGCATGTGCTCTCTCTCTCAAAAATAAACATTGAAAAATATATTCTTTGAAAAAATTTTATAAACTCAGTATACAGAATAAAATCTAGACTAGATATGGTATAAGCAAAAATACTGAGGAATTTCCCAGAAGATAACAAAGATATAGATAAAAAGATTAAATAACAATTAAAATTTATAAAACATAGACTAAAAGATCCCGAAATGTGTATAAAAGAAGTTCCAGAAAGGAAAAAAAGAAGAAAAAGAAAACAAAATGGAAAAAAGCAATGTTTGAAGAGCCAGTATTGAAAAATGACATGAATCTTGAGATTCAAAGTACACTCTGAATGCCAGGCAAGAAGAATAAAAATAAATCTATATCCAGACACTTCTTAGCATCAGGAATGAAGAGGAAAGAGTCATCTGTGCTCACTGTCTCTGATTTCTGTCTTCCCATTCTTTTTTGAACCCACTCTCATCAGGCTTTTGCCCTCACTACTCCATCTAAACTGCTTCTAATGGACTCTGTGATGTGCCAACCACAGCCTCTAGAAGAACTTACTCCCCAACTGCTAGAAATGCACCAGGAGACAGTTCTGACCCTTCCTGAGACTGCACTGGCTAAGGGAGTCACTTTGTCCAAAATCAGGGTCCTTTCCAGGACAGCCCACTTTCAATGACTAGTCAACATGGAGTTTATGCAGGTCCAGATACCTCACTCTGTCTCAACAGTAGAACTCCTCATGGGATTTGCTGCAACCTTCAATTAGACTGCATCACAGCCCAACTTCCTGCCTTCTTCCCTCCCTTTCACAGATGGCAATTATGAAAGTAATTCTTAGCAAACCTCTTACTCATCTCCATCTCCTCACAACCTGCCATTCCTTCTATCAAGGTCACTGATGACCTTCATGCTGTTAAACCCAACTGCCAATTCTTAGCCTTTATCTTGGCTCACCTATCAACTGTATTTTACATATTTCATCACTGACTCATTCTTGAAATGTTTTCTGCATTTGGCTCCTAGGAACCCCCACTGTCCTAGACCTTCTCTTACTTTTTTTTTTTTTTTTTACCTCCTCAGTATTTTTGCTGGTTCCTCCTCATCTCACTAACCTCAAAATATCAAAACGTCCCTAGGCTCAGACCTGGAATCTCTTTTCTTTTCCACTACATATATTTATTTTGTTATGTCATCCAGCCTCATGGCTTTAAATACTATCTCTATGTTTATGATTGGCAAATATGTATTTTCAGCCCAGCCCTCTCTCCTTGGCTAGTTCACATTCCCATTTGAGCATCATAAAGGAATCTCAAATTTTTCATATTGAAAGTGAATTCTAATCTTCCTCTGATAATTTTCCCAACATCAGCAAATGACATCTCCATTCTTCCTGGTACTAAGGCATCCCTGACTCCTTTTGTTTTTTGTACATCCCACATCCTATCCATTGGCTAATCCTAAACCAGCAATACTTTCAAAATTGATTCAGAATCTGATAGCTAAGCACTACCTTTGCTATTAACACTCTAGTCCAAACCATTACTATCTCCCACCTAGATTATTAAAGTATCTCTAACTGGCCCCACTCTGCTCCCTGCCTCTATCCTATAATCTATTCTCAACCCAGCAACCAGAGCTATCCCACTGCATTCAAAACCCACTGCATTCAAAAGCCACTGTGTGGCTCACACAGCCCTACATTATCGGTTACCTCACTAACCTAATTTATTACCCCAACCCCTTGCTCACTCTCCTGGAACTACACTGCTTTCCTGGTTGCCCTAGCCAGACAAGGCTTGCATCTGACCTCAAGACATTTACATTTGCTATTTGCTATGTCTGAAATGTTCTTCCTTCAGATCTCCACAGGGTACCAAACCCTCACTTCTTGCAGGTGTGTACTCAAATGTACCCTCTGAGCAAGGACTTCACCAGCCACCTATATACAATTGTGATCCCACCTTCCACAGCCCTCCCGTGCTCCCTCCTTGACTTACTTTCCTCCTTAGCACTAATACTATTTAGCATACCATGTGTTTTACTTGTGGCAGGGCAGAAACTGCTAGCTGACCCCCAAATGTGTTTTCTCTTCGTTCCTTCAGCCCACAGCTGAACTACTTTTCCCAGGCACCCTTGAAGTTAAATGTGAATAAGTGACTTCATCCTAGCCATGAGAATATGGGCCAAAGTGGTAAGTGCCATCTCCCAGGCTAGCCCTTAGAAACCTCCCATGCTGGGGTGCCTGGGTAGCTCAGTCAGTTAAGCGGCCAACTCTTGGTTTCGGCTCAGGTCACGATCTCACAGTTTGTGAGTTCAAGCCCCACATGAGGCTCTGCACTGACAGTGTGGAGCCTACTTAGGATTCCCTCTCCCTCTCTCTCTCTCTGCCCCTCTCTCCCTCTCTCTCTCTAAATAAATAAACTTAAAACAAAACAAAACAAAACAAAACAAAACAAAACAAAAATAACCTCCCATGCCAGGGCGCCTGGATGGCTCAGTCAGTAAGCATCCAACTCTTGGTTTCAGCTCAGGTCACAATCTCACAGTTCGTGAGTTTGAGCCCCTCACCAGGCTCTGTGCTGACAGTGCAGAGCATGCTTCGGATCCTCTCTCTCTCCCTCTCTCTCTCTGCCCCTCCCACTTTATCTCTCTTTCTCTCAAAATAAATAATAAACTTTAGGGGGAAAAAAAAACTCCCATGTAATCCTCCACAATCTTTTCCCTCTCTGGCTGCTAGACTGTTGGTGACTCCAGCACAGCATCAGAACTAAATGTTAAAGATGACACGGTCACAAAGTAGAAGAAGCCTATATCTTGAGAACTCACTAACTAGGAGCATCCATAACAGACAGTGTGAAAAATAAAAAATAAAATCTCAAAATATTAAGCCAATGATAATCAGGTGTTTAATTTATTATAATGGCTAGCTTTATCTTAGCTAATACACTCACTTGTTAGACTGTAAGATCTTTGAGTGCAGGGAATTTTTACTGCTTTGTACACTGATGAATACCCAGTGCCTAGAGCACTAACTGTTGTCAATCAATAAATATTTGAAGAATAATGAAAAAGTGAATTTAAAACAACACAAATTCCACATAGAGAAAAGATAGGCCATATAGAAAAGAATGACAGCTTAGGCAAAAGCTCTAATCAGCAATGACAGTTGACAGAAGATAATATCTTAGAATATTAAAGGAAAGTAACAATAAACATAAAATTCAAAATCAATATAAACTGTCATATAAAAGTGAGAAGAAAATAAGGACTTTTAGAAGTATTAAGTCTAAGAAATCTTCACATACATACACGTACACACACAGATCGCCCTAAAATGAGGGACATACTTCAGTTAACAGACATACTTCAGTTAAGAAGAAAGGGAGTCTGGGGGCACCTGGGTGGTTCAGTTGGTTAAGCGTCCAACTTCAGCTCAGGTCATGATCTCACGGTTTGTGAGTTCGAGCCCCGGCTCGGGCTCTGTGCTGACAGCTCAGAGCCTGGAGCCTGTTTTGGATTCTGTGTCTCCCTCTCTCTCTGCCCCTCCCCTGCTCATGCTCTGTGTCTCTCTGTCTCTCAATAATAAATAAATGTTGAAGAAGAAGAAGAAGAAGAAGAAGAAGAAGAAGAAGACGACGACAGTGAGTCTGAAAGGAATGAATGGAATGCAATAAAAAATATATAAGCACAGAAATATGATAATGTTTGTAAATATAAATAACTATTACCTACAAAATATTATGAGTAGTTAATATGGGTTTTTTCCCATGGGAAACTAATTATTTTAGTGTGATTTATTTATTTATTTATTTATTTAGAGAGAAAGCATGAGTGGGGAAGAGAAGAGAGAGAGGAGGACAGAGAATCTGAAGCCGGCTCTGTGCTAAGAGGCTGACAGCAGTGAGCCTGATGTGGGGCTCCAACTCACAAACTGTGAGATCACGATTTGAGCCAAAGACAAATGCTCAACCAACTGAGTCACCCAGGCACCCCAATGTGAAACTAAAAATTTTAATATAATAACCAGGAAGGGGGCAGGGATGACCCAGAAGGGAGCAGTTTTCAGTGGATTAAAAGTTCAGGGCTCTTGTCTTGCTTAAGAGGAGAATAAATATACTGAGTAGTTTTTTAAGAAAAAATTGGAGGCATATATTTCCAATAACATATTAAGGATGACTTCTACTAGAACAGCAATATAACATATAGCTCTGAAACTATCAGAGGAATAATATATAATTACTGAAAACTCTATCGAGCCAAAAGAAGGCAGTAGAATGAAAAAAAAAAAGCAAAGAAAAAAATTCAAATGGGAACCTAAAATAAGATGGTAAAATAAATATAAATTATTAATATTTATAAGTGCCATAAATATAAGTAGATTACACCCATCTTTGAATAGACAAAGATTATAGAATATAAAAAAATTTAACTAAAGGGTTTGTTTTAAAAGGTAGACTTAAAACCAAAGAACACAGAAAGATTGGAAATTCATGAAAAATATTTACCTACATATAATAACCAAAAAAAGCTATTATAACACTAATACTACATTAGATCAGACATTAGTCCAAAACAGACATTAGAGCAAAATTATTAATAGGAATGAAGAGGTACACTAAATCATGGTTAAGGAAACAATGCTTCAAGAAGTAGGACGATCATGAATTTGTACATGCCTGACAAAATAGGTCCAAACTTTTCAGTAATAAAATTACAAGGAAAAAATGTTAAAACAATTAGAGAGGGAGATTTTAACACACCACTATTATAAACATGGATCAAGTACATACAGAATGATAAGGATATAGATTTAACATTAGATGCTTGATGTAATATGTTTGTAGAATCCTGCACAAATAAAAAATGTACATATAAGGCATTTAAAACTTTCTTCCATACACTAAGTCACATGTAATGTCCCAATAAATGTTAAATATTTGAATAATGCAATCGTTACAAATCAACAGTAAAGACAGTTTTTTTTTTAAGTGTACTCATGAATAACTAACTGATTAAAGAGGACATCAAAAAGAGAATTATGAAATATTTAGAACAGAAAGTAAATGGAAACACCACAAGTTAAACTTATGGAGGAATGCAGGCAAAGTAGAATCAAGAAGTAAATGTATTGCCTTAAATGTATTTATTAAATGAAACAAGTATTTAAAATAGCAATGCAGGGGCGCCTGGGTGGCTCAGTCAGTTAATCATACGACTTTAGCTCAGGTCATGATCTCGCGGTTTGTGAGTCTGAGCTCCACATTGGGCTCTGTGTGGGCAGCTAGGAGCCTGGAGCCTGCTTCAAATTCTGTGTCTCCCTCTCTCTCTGCCCCACCCCCACTCACATTCTGTCTCTCTCTCAAAAATAAATAAACATTCAAAAAAATTTTTTTAAATAAAAAATAAAATAGCTATTCAACTTTAACACACATAAAGCAAAATTTATTAAATTCAAAGAAAGTAGAAGAAACTAATAAAGAGCAAAAAATGAGTATAATAGAAAACCACCACAAAAAATGAAACAGTAGAGATTATCACCAAAATCAAAAACAAGTCCTTTGTAAATACTGACAATATCTACAAGCGTCTAGGTACCACAAAAAGAAAGATGGGGGCGGGGGAGAAGAAGAGGAGGAGGAGGAGGAGGAAACAGAGTGGGGAGGGAGGGAGGAAGGAAGGTGGGGGAGAAAGGGAGGAAGAAAGAAAGAAGAGAGGGAGAGGGTGGGAAGAAAGGACAGATGGACAAATAAGCAATATTAGGAACAAAAGGAAGGCTGAAGAGGATGGGAGGGTAATCTAGATTTGTTAGAGTACTGGAGGAACCAAACAGGCCCAGGTAAGGCAGAAAAGTGAGGAAGACTCAAAACACCCAGGAGCAGAATGAAGGCACCGAATTCTACATGGGAGAAGAAATCACATAAAATAAGGGAAAAAAAAACAAAACAAAACACAGAAAAGAGCATGGAACGCACTAAAGGAAGAAGCAAGTGTAGAGCAGCATAAGGTAACCATATGCTAGCTCTTCAAGTATTTTCCTTTCTAAGCAGAAAACTAGCATTACATAAAATAAAATCCATTTAGAAAATGACTTTATTAAGAACTATTTATGCAAAATTATAATAATATAGCAGAAGGCTGAGAGTGAACTTAATTGTTCTTTTATACATCTGAGTAGCGCATTAACAGAAATCAAGGTATTCATTAAGAAAGGATGAACTGGGAGCTGGGGCTCCTCAGTGGCTCTGCTGGTTAAGCACCCGACTCTTAATCTCAGCTCAGGTCATGATCTCACAGTTCATGAAATCTAGCCCTGTACAGAGCCTGCATGCAGCCCTGTCAGGCTCTGCGCTGACAGCATGGGGCCTGCTTAGGATTCTCTCACTCCCTCTGTCTCTCTCTCTCTCTGCCCCTCAAAAAAAAAAAAAAAAAGAACAGCTGATGTTCATCCAAATAAAAATCCCACATCCAACTACCCACTAAGGGTCTGGTTCCTGATTTCATGTGCAACGAAACACCTTTTAGGTATGAAACACTGATCATTTTGTTTCATTTTTATTAAATAAAAATAATAAAACCACCAATGAACTCTGTGTTGTATTTGTGTATTTTACTTACACGTATGTATGAATTTATATTCTATATTCCTGAGATATTATTCAAAACAGTAGGTTAGGTATAACTGTGAAGTCAATCTAAAATATAAAAATCCATATTTGCCTATATATTCTTGAGAAATGTTCTTCCCCCTTGTAGATATCTTTTCTCTGCACAGTGCTCTTGACCTATACTCAAAGGCTTTTATATTTTAATAGGGGAAAATACATCAAGAAATTGATCACTTGCCTTTAAGGAATTTGTATAAGAAAATATCAGATATTAGCAGACAGAGAATTTTGCTAAGTCTTGTAAAACAAGCTTTCCCAGTAGCCCTAAAATCACAAAATACAGAACTGTTACTGTCAATTCCATGGACCCATGCCTATGTCAATTCCAATGCCTATGATATATAGGCCAGGATGTAAAAATGAGTAAGAGTGTTTAGAGCCAAATAATACACTAATTCAGCTCTTCCTTCACACATGGCCTTATTACTCAACATTGGAAAAAAAAAATCCTAACAATCTCTCTTAATCATGGATCCACAGTTAGTTCTGTCCCACCCTTTATCCACAGGGGACACTTCTAAGACTCCCAATGGATGACTGAAACAGTGGATACTACCAAACCCTGTAATACTCTGCTTTTTCCTATACCTACATATCTATGATAAAGCTTAATTACAAATTAGGCACATTAAAAGATTAAACAACAATAATAAAATAGAACGATTATGACAATATACTGTAGTGAAAGTTAGGTGAATATAATCTCTCAAAATATCTTATCATACTGGACTCACCTTCTTCTTATGATGATGTGAGAAAATAAAATGCCTACATGATGAGAGGAAGTGAAGTGAATGATGTTAGACATTGAGATGGAGCATTAAGTTACTATTAACCTTGTAGCAATAAGTCAGAAGGAAGATCATCTGCTCCCAGAACATGGTTGATTGACAACCAGTAACTGAAACCACAGAAAACAAACCCAGGATAAAAGGGACTACCATATTCACACTCCTCTTTTGCTCAAGATGTCAATGTTTATAAAATAATATGATAATAAAGAACCCAAAGAGGTAAGTCCAACTCCCAAGTCTTGATGCTCTCACTTAGGCATGGCACACAAGAACCCATTTCTGATTCCCACCACAAGCACCCTGCGCATTCCTCCCTTGCTCAGTTTCATTCATTCTGTTTTTGCCACCTAGGTATCAACTTTGCTATATCCCAAAAAGCAAACAATCCTGATTTTCCTTAGAGGAACATATCAAAAGCCTCCTCCTCAAGTTGGCTCTTATTCTCCACATTGGAAGTCTTCCTTCTGTCCTCAGAACCCCACAGCCCTTCCAGTATCCCTCATTTATGACACTTGTTCTTCTAAATCTTGTATTGTGGTTATTTGTGTGCAGATGTTATTTCCCCCATTACACTACAAAAGTCTCAAGGATAATATTTCTGTCTGAATTACCATAATATCCATCAGTTCCTAGGAAAGTTCCCTAAATAAAGTAAATTGATTGTAGCAATTAATTATGGTAATTTTATTAGTAGTACAAAAAGCCAGTTCCCCAGAAATATATGTACCAAAACTAGGTTTAGCTGCTGACTTCTTATATGACATCACCCATTTTCTGGGACCTCAATTTCCCAAACATATAGCATTAAATAATAATGGAAAAAAGTTTTTAACTTATAAAATTTATGAAAAAAGTTACCCACTATATAAAGTGAAAATCAAGTACCTTAGAATTAAAGTGGATGTTATTATAAGTATTCCCAAAAGAAGAAGTCTGACAGCTTACAGTAAGAAACTAAAGAATTGATCTCCATTAATAAGACTCAATCATCAAGTAGGACAATATATACAGGGAAAGAGGTAACACAAAAAAGGGAAAGACACAAGAGCAAGACCTCACAATTTTTTTTAATTGATAATAAAAGGTATAAGTTCCCAAAATCAACTTTATGATTAAAGGATAAAATATCTAGGCATGGTTCTTCAGGAAAAAACAGTAACAAAAAAGAAGAGACAGGATAATGGATGTCGAATTTAAGGAGGACAGATAAAATTAATCAGTCTAGCCAAATAAAAAGTAATTCCAATGGCATTTTTCACAGAAATAGAATAAAAAGCCCTAAAATTTGTTTGAAAACATAAAAGATCCCATATACCCAAAGCAATCTTGAAAAAGAAGAACAAAGTCTGAAACATCATGCTTCCTGATTTCAAACTATACTACAAAGCTACAGCAATCAAAATAGTATGGTATTGGCATAAAAGCAGACACATAGATCAATAGAACAGAATGGAGAGTTCAGAAATAAACCCACGTATATAAGGCCAATAAATTTACAACAAAGGAAGCAAGAATATACAATGGGGAAAGGACAGTCTCTTCAATAAATGGTGCTGGGAAAACTGGACAACTACACACAGAAGAATGAAATTGGACCACTACCTTACATCCAACAGAAAAATTAACTCAAAATAGATCAAAAACTTGAATGTAAGACCTGAAACACTAATACACCCAGAAGAAAACATAGGCAATACTTCTTTGACATTGGTCTTGGCTATGATTTTTTTAGATTTGACACCAAAAGCACAGGCAACAGAAGCAAAACTCAACAAGTGAGACTACATCAAACTAAAAAGCTTCTGTACAGCAAAGGAAACCATCAAGGAAATGAAAAGACTATGTACTGATTGGGATAAAATATTTGCAAATAATATATCTAACAAGGGGTTATATCCAAAGTATATTAAAAATGCAAAAACCTCAACAGCAAAAACAAAAACAACAAAACAAAACAAAACAAAAACAAAAACAAAAACATCTTGATTTAAAAATGGGCAGAGGATCTGAAAAGACATTTTTCCAAAGACATACAGATGGCCAACAGGTACATACAAAGGTACTCAACCTCACCAATCATCAGGAAAATGCAAATCAAAACCATCATGAGGTATTACCTCATACCTGTGTGAATGGCTATTATCAAAAAGACAAGAAATAGAAAGTGTTAGAGAGGATGTGGAGAAAAAGGAACCCTTGTGCAATGTTGGTGGGAATGTAAATTAGCGCGGCCACTGTGGAAAACAGTATTGAGGTTCCTCAAAAACTTAAAAATAGCATTACCATGTGATCCAGCTCTTCCACTTTTGGGTATTAACCCGAAGAAAACTAAAACACTAACTCAAAAAGATATATACATCCCTATGTTCACTGCAGCATTATTTACAATAGCCAAGACATAGAGGCAACCTAAGTGTTCATTGATAGAGCAACAGATAAAGAAAATGTGGTGTATATATAATACAATGGAATGTTATTCAGCAATAAAAAAGGAAATTTTGCCATTAGCAACAACATAGATTAAAGGCATTATGCTAAAGGAAAAGAGTCAGACAGAAAAAGACAAATACCATATGATCTTACTTACATGTGGGAATCTAAAACAAACAAAACTAGGGGCACCTGGGTGGTTCAGTCGGTTAAGCATCTGACTTTGGCTCAGGTCATGATCTCATGGTTCGTGAGTTCAAGCCCCACGTCAGGCTCTGTGCTGATAGCTCAGAGCCTGGAGCCTGCTTGGGATTCTGTGTCTCCCTCTGTCTCTGCCCCTCCCCCCACTCGCATTCTATCTCTCTCTCTCAAAAATAAATATTTAAATTAAAAATAAATAAATAAAACAAACAAAACTGAACTGACAGATACAGAGAACAGACTGGTGGTTGTTAGAGGCAGGTGGCGGGGTGAGGGGAGTGGTGTAAAATGGGTGAAGAGAGTCAAAAGTTACAAACTTCCAGTTACCAAATAAACAAGACATGGGGACATACATGTACAGCATGGTGACTATAGTTAACCCTGTATTGTATTTTCACTAGTTGTTAAGAAAGTAGATCTTAAAAGTTCTCATTACAAGTAAAAAAAAAAAATGTATGTATGGTGATGGATGTTTATTAACTGTGATCATTTTGCAATATGTACAAATATTGGATCATGTTATACACCTGAAACTAACATAATGTTATATGTCAATTATATCTCAATTTCTAAGAAGTAATAAGGTAGGGCACCTGGGTGGGCATCTGACTTTTGATTTCAGCTCAGGTCATGATCCCAGAGTTGTGGGATCAAGCCCCACATCAGGCTCCATACTGAGCATGGAGCCTGCTTAAGACTCCCTCTCTCTCTCTCTCTCTCTCTGTCTATTTCTCTCTCTCTCTCCCCTGACTCACCCCCCCCGACTCACGCTCTCTCTCTCTCAAATTAAAATTTAAAAAAGGAGTAGTAAGGAGTAGTATCCTACACAATGATAATTTTAAGTAAAATATTAAGAAAAAATATATGGTGATTTTTAAAAATTGTATATAATTTTATACACAATTGCTTACCCAACATAACAGGAGATGTTCCTCAATGATGGAGAAATTCAGGAATATGTTAAATATTGTTTAAAAAACACTGAACAGAATAAGATCATATTTGGAGAATGATCCTTCTAAGTCAGCCTTGCAAGTTTCTCTTCATAGACAAGGCAGATGAAATGAAGGGTGGTTTAAAAGATAACACCAAAATCCAGTCTGGGGAAAAAAGTTATTTCTTCCAGGTTTCATATTCAAATTACCAGTAATTACGGCATTGTACTTCACCACAAACTATATCGAACTCTTGATAAAAACAGTTACCAAGCATTTTATTTCATCTTCTGTGAGGTAGCGCTAAAGGCTAATTGAAAAGGACAGTCTTACTTCATTACAATGTGAGCACTTAGGACAAAGGCTGAGGTATTTCTATATTATAAAGGCATCTTGATCCTGTAGGCTCTGCTCATCTGGCCATCTCTACGAGGCAGTCAATGCCACCATAGGAGAATTATATTTAATTGCCTTGTTATTTAATAAGTTTCACATGAGGGATTAGTTCTAGTTCAGATTAATTTATTAAAAGCCTATTCAGTTGTAATTTAATGATAAGGTTCTCCACAGATCTCTACAACCTATAACCGACAAATCCCAAAATACTTTTTTATTTAAATCACCGTTCCTAATTACTCCTATTAGGGGATCTCAGAGATGTTCTTCTCTGTCCCACACAGCAATTTTCGGTAGCAGATTTAGTAAAAATGTTAGATTTAAATACATATACACATGAAGTGCAAGCACACACACACACACACACACACACACACACACACGCATACACACACACTAGGCCCATGCTCTGATAACACCATCTGAAGTAAAATCACAAAGGCTATTGAGTTTCAATGAATGAAGTTTAAATATAATTAAATCTTATTTAATATTTGCCTTTATCATAAAAATATGATGGATTCCTATTCATACAGAATCTGTCATCTTCACTGTCATCATCAGAAAGCAGTGAGATGGACAGTACATCATGCTGCTACTGTACTGATTAGCAAGACTTACATAACATCACAAAGAACAAACAAATGTTCGGAGTCCTTGCAGAGTGTTATATTTTTGCATGTTGAGTTTAGCGTCCATGTGAAAATACACAGAAGAGGTGGGATGTTAAGAAGCTCCAAAAGGAGGAAAAGAGGCTTAGAGAAGCACAAGAGCCAAGGTGTTCCTTCCCTAGAATGGAACATCAGAGAGAATCTCACAGAGGTTTGTAAAATAGGAGTAATCAGTGTGGGAAACCCCCAGAGCACCATCTTTACTATGCAAAACCCTTTCAATCAAGGCTTTATGGAATATCCACAAAGATGCTCTGCACTTAGTACTAATAATATCAATTTCTTTAGATAAGGACACTGCTGCTCAGAGAGGTAACTTCTTCAAAGCCAAAGAGCTGGAAGAGCCAGGATTCAACCCAAGATCCTCTGACTCAAAAACGCAAGCTCTTAACCATTGGGCTTACTGCCTCTTTCCATGAAAGGAATGAGAGAAACTCTCACAGAAAGATGCAAAGCCTGAAGAATCAGAAACTCATTTTTTTCAATCTAGAAGATTCTCCACAATGAGGAAAAAAAGGTAAGAGCAGAAAGTATTTAGTCATGTCAGTGGTAGAGTTGAGCAATATGTCCTACTTGCCAGGGAAAGGATGCATTTTCCTCAAAACAAAAAAAATCCAGATTTATCCAAAGAGGAGGTTAAATGAGGATGCTACTGTGTCCCCTAGTGCAGAACCAGGCACCATAGATGTCATAGCTGGATAAAAGCTTCACATCTTACAAGTGTTTTTTTAACAAAATTGACAAGTCCCAAGCTACATATCTCTGGTCAGTTATGGTTTAAATTATTTCCCTAAAAATTTAAATTTAACTCTTTAAGTTTACTTATTTATTTTGAGAAAGAGAGAGAGAGAGCAAGCAAGGGATGGGCAGAGAGAAAAAGAGAGAGAGAATCCCAAGCAGGCTCCACACTGTCAGCACAGAGCCCAATACAGGGCTCGAACCCACAAACTGTGAGATCATGACCTGAGCCAAAACCAAGAGTTGGACCCTTAACCATATAAGTCACCCAGGTACCCCTATCTTTAAATTTTTACCAAAGTAACTGTAGCTCAAACTCAAAAGCAGCACTGTTTTAACATTCATTTCAAATGAATGTTAAGTAATCAGGAAAGAACAGAGCAAAAGGGCCATAGATATTTGAATCTGCCACCAACCTAGAATATGATAAAAATGAAGGCATTTGACAGCTGCTAAACATAGAGAAATATTTTCCTCTACCTAACCACATCACAACCACTTTAAACATGTGAAAAGTACCCCCCAAAATATTTCTCCATGAAATGCCCTAATAAAATTTATATTTGTGACCAATACTTATAAATCTTATGTGATGGCAAATACTGGGATCAGGGAAACCAAGAAAATAAGTTAGAGCCTTTCTGCAAAGTGTTCTCCTACATGAAGTGCACTTAAGGAGCAATAAAGAATAAAAATGGATTTGTTATGACGTAGGACCCAGCAGACACTGACCAAGGGAAGAGAGTATAATAACTACCACAAGAGAGAAATCAAAGATGAAGTAATTTGGAAAATGAGAAGAAAAAAGATAGAGTTCTGTGTTAATCACTTTTTTTTTCTATTTTTTATTTTTGAGAGAGAGAGTGTGTGAGTGAGCAGGGCAGGGACAGAAAGAGAGGGGACAGAGGATCTGAAGCAGGCTCCACACTGACAGCAGAGAGCCCAATGTGGAGCTCAAACCCATGAACCACGTGATCATGACCTGAGCTGACATTGGACATTTAACCTACTGAGCCACCCAGCTGCCCTTAATCACTATTTTTAAAATTTCTCTGATTTGCTAAAAAATCACAGAACATTTGCTACCTTGCAACCACTACTCCATAACTGGAAGATTTGTTATGAAGGATCTGTTATAAAGGAATCTCAGCTTACCAAAGATGGTTGATGAAAACAGAAAATTCAGTGGATCCCCATAGGTAGAGGATTTGGTTCTCAGGTTTGCAAGACAAAAAACTCACTACATATAACCTTCTGATTTTTACATTTAATCTCACTACTGCATTCTTTCCACATTAACAGAAAAATGCTGCAAAAGAAAAGATTAATATTGACCCTAGTAGGAGTAATCACATTTTTTGTTACTTTATCTAAGGCTAATTGAAATATTTTTACCTAATAATATTATTAACAAGAAAAAATATTAGGTTCAAAATAATATGTAAGGAATGATCATATTTTATAAAAAATAAAAATAAAAATAATTTTGATGCAATTTCATAATTTTTTTCTTTTCTAATTTTCCTAAAAACAACATGCATTACCCATAATTATTAAGAGAGGGAATAGGAAGAATTGAAAGCTAATGAAGTGATTTTTATTAACCAAAGTAATCTATCACCAACATGGCAATTTACCCATTTCTTACAGTAACTATCATGATCTTTATGGGGACAGGTGTTGCTCAGACATTACTATCAGAGTATTAATTCAAAATATGTCTAAGATATTTATTTCATTATACTTAATTATATCTTAGCATGGTTTGTTCCTGGTGTCATATTCAGCTTCTGTCATTTCAAAATTATACTATATGAGTCACTTCTAAAAGAGATGGCTGTAAATAGCAAATTCCATACATGGATGGTACTAGCATCAGTCTGAAAGGGTAATATTTCCTGAATTTGACCCTAGTTTCAAGAGTGCATCTTGTTTGGGGGCCTGTGGTCTTTTCTCCACTGATTATGTTGGTTTGCGTAAAAATTTCCTTATTGTAACTGCATGCTTTAGCTCTGAATATTAAATGGTCTGTTGAGCTGTGTTATCATCATTGCTGATCATTAGTCTCTGTCATTAAGATGACAAGTTGAACTGGCTTTTGAAGAATTCAAATCTCTATGTGTAAATAATTGTTTGAAAAATAAGAAGAGAATGAATGGGAGTCTAGGAGGGACTATAGATACATTTAACAAAAAGAGACAAAATAAAATGGCTTTTTATAAATGTGTATGTGCTAAGAGGATCTGTTTGAGTTTTGAGTATTTACTACTTTTAACTTACATACCTGACCTAATTTCAGTTACATGAGCCAAGAAAACTATTCAAAATGGGTATGACTACTAGTCTATGTCTCAAGGAAAGTAACTCACAGCCCTGATGTAAGAAATTTTATCACCTCTCTGAATTCCTAGAAAGATAACTCAACAGGAGATGAGGTTCTTTTCACACATCTTGCATTTTGCTTCAAATTAAACTTTTATTTCACACACAAAAAATGTGAAGAGGTGACTAGATTAAACTGTTAGTAATCATGCCTTCAGCAGAGACATAATTTCACAATCACCGTGAAGCATTTTACAGTTTGGAGACTGGATTAACCGCAACACCAGGAGGCAGAGTGACCTTGCCCACCTCACAATTTCTGTAATAACAAAACCAGGGTTAGAAATTGAAAAGTTTATTCATTAGATAAATCATTTATAATGAATCATCTGACTTTCCAGCCTGTTACGGGCATAATAGATTACAGCAATAACAACCAACAGTCTACAAGAGAAAAAACAAACTTAAGTAGAGATAGGATATCAAATGTCATTGCATCACTTAAAAATTTCTAGACAAGTGCATTTTAAAGTTAAAATAAAATCCTACTTAGCATCAATGGTCTGAACAGCCCACGCACCCTGTCTTACTTGAATGTCTGCTGCCAAGAGTTCTAACATGTAGAATCCAGTCTGTGACATTTCTGTCTGTAATGGGATTATCCCAATATTTTCCCCACCCTAATCAGAGTAAGGTTAAGATGGTAGCACTTAAAGAGAGATCAAAGGTCATTAAGGAAAATACTCCTAAGATTTGGCAATCGAATCGTGTATTTACTGAAGGCTTAAGATATGTGAATCTTCTGTGGTATTACTTGGCACTAAGAATTATGAACAAAACAGCTGACAGGCTTGAGCCTTTGGGCAGTTTATATAACTTGCTCACCAGGACAACTGAATTCTTTGCAGTATCTGTCTGAGACTAAATTTACAAAAATATTCATGGATAATTTAAACTATTTAGGGTATTACATTTAGATCAGGCACTTTAGAAGGAATATAAAAATCACCACAGATCTTACAGTGAAATATCCAAACAATTTGCCGAGATAAAAGATTTACTATCATTTGCATTTAACAATTCATACATGTGAGAAAACTTTCATGGCCGGAAGTATCCCTGCTATATTAGAACTTACTTAAACTACAGATTCTTTCTCATTAACTATCTATGCTTGCCAGGTTTTCATTCTTGGTCTTTCTCTGATTCTGAACAGCCTTCCAAGGGGAATTCATTTAAACCCATAAATTCAAGTACCTCCTGTGGACAGATAAAGCCTGAGTTGTATAACCATATATTCAACTGCCTGCTGGACATATGCCCCAAGGTGGTTCATCCAGAATCACAAACTCAACTTGACCAGATAAAACCGGTGACCTTTTATACCCAAAATATGTCCCACTTCATATTGTTACAAATAAAACTACCAACCATTCAGACCCAACATTTTAATGGGGCACAACGGAGGAGAAAAGGCACCAGCCAGTTTTCCTAAAAGTGCATAGTGAGATCAGAGAACCACCACGTAAAAAACAGAGCCCAAAAAAAACAGAGCCCAAAAATGTGTGGGGCTCAATAGCTAAAAGAGGTTAAAAGTAAAAGGACAGAAAGCCTCCTGGGTGGCTCAGTCTGTTAAGCATCTGACTCTTGATTTAGGCTCAAGTCATGATCTCATGGTTTCCTAAATGAAAACTCTGCCTTGGGCTCTATGCTGACCACAAGGAGCTTGCTTGGGATTCTCTCTTTCTCCCTCCCTCTGCCTCTTCCCCACTTATGCTGTCACTCTCTCTCTCAAAATAAATAAACAAATAAATACACTCATTTTTTTAAAAAAACATTAAAAGGATAAAAATGACAGACTTTTCTACACTTACCCCCCGCCCTCCAAAAAAAGACTAGAATGGCTATATTAACTAGACAAACAAGATTTTAGAGCAAAGGCTATTATTACAAGGGATAAAGAAGATCACTTCATAATGATAAAGAGTACTTAACAATCCTAAAGGTTTATGAACCTACTGACAGAACTTCAAACTATACAAAGCAAAAAGCTGATGGAACTGCAAAGAAAAACAAATCTACAAATTATAAGATTTCAAAGTCTTTCTTTCAAAAATGGAAAATAAGTAAGGACAAAGAAGATTTAAATAACATTATCAAGAGAATAGTAAATGAAAACTAAAGTAAGCAAAATAAAACACTAGATAGAATTCAACAAGGGAAACAAAAACAACAAAAATCAATAACTTCAAAAGCTACCTATTTGAGAAAGTCAGTAAAATTTATAAACCGCTATCCAGACTGATAAGGAAAAACAGAGTGAGGACAGAAAATACAAATAATCAATAGCGAAAGAAGTCACATGACTACAATTCTACAGAAAGTAAAATAATAATAAAGGCAGATTAGCAACAATTCTATACCCATAAATTTAACAACATAGATAAAATGATATCCTTGAAGGACACAAGCTACCAAAGCTCACTCAAGAAAAAACAGATAACCTGAATAGCTCCGTATCTATTTTTAAAATTGAATGTGTAGTTAAAACTTTTCCACAAAGAAAACCCCAGGCTCAGATGGCTCCACTCAGATGGTAGAATTTGGTGAATTCTACCAAATTTTTGAGGGAAACATATCAGTTCCATACAAGCTCTTCCAGAAAACTGAAAAAGGAAAACACTCCGCAATTCCTTCAATGAAGCAAGCATTAAGACAAAATCAGACAGATACAAGAAAAACAAAATAAAACCTACAGATCTATCCCTCACAAACATACATTAAGAAAATCCCCCACAAAATATTAGTAAAATACATCCAATAATATACATAAAGAATAACATATCATAACAAAATGAGGTTTATCCCAGTAGTGAAAGAATAATTTAACAATCAAATATCAACAAATATAATTCACCATATTAACAAATGAAAAGAGAAAAACCATATGATAATTTCAAAAGATTCAGAAAAAAGTTTTTGACAAAATCCAACATCCATTCTTTAATCATCATCATCATCATCATCATCATCATCATCATATCTCAGCAGGCTATGAAGAAAATAGAATGGAAAGAAATTTCCTTGTCCTGATAAAGAGGATCTATGAAAAATCTACAGCTAGCATCATACATAATGATGTTCAGAAGACTGAACAATTTTCCCCCAAGATTAGGAACACGGAAACAATATCTGCTCCCATCACTGCTCTACAACATTGTATTGGAAGTTCTAATCAATGTAATAAGGCAAAGAAAATGAAGTGAAAGTCATCCAGAGAGGAAAAGAAGACAAACTGGCTTTACTTGTCCAGTACTCTTTCTACTATATGTCTAATTTTATGATTTATATTTTCTTTCCTCATTTTTTTTTTGGTTAAGTTTATTCCTAGATAGATTATTGTTATTTGGTGTGATTGTAAATGAGATTATTTCCTTAACTTCCCTTTTCACTAGTTCATTATTGGAGTAGAGAAATGCAACAAATTTCTATATATTAATTTTGTATCCTGCAACTCTACTGAATTCATTTATTCTAGTAGTTTTTGAGTGGAGTCTTTAGAGTTTTCTGTATATACTATCATGTCATGTGTAAATAGCAAAAGTTTTATTTCTTCCTTTACAAATGTGGATGCTTTTCATTTCATTTTCTTTTATCGACTTCCAGTATTATACTGAATAAACATAGACCCTAACTTCTTTCTTCACATATTTTAAGTAATTCTAAAACCTACATTGGGGCACCTGTGTGGTTCAGTAGGTTAAGCGTTTGACTTCAGCTCAGGTGATGATCTCACAGTTTGTGAGTTCAAGCCCCACATCAGGCTCTGTGCTGACAGCCCAGAGCCTGGAACTTGCTTCAGATTCTGTGTCTCCCTCTCTCTCTGCCCCTCACTGCTCACACTCTGTCTCTCAACAATAAATAAATGTTAAAGAAAAATTTTTAAAAATAAATAAAACCTAACATTCATCAGTGATTACACACTTCCTACAAAGAACACTTTTTTTTTTTTTTTTTGTCAGATGACCCCAGGGAACTTGTGTCCAACAAACTACCACTGTGTGCCAAGAATTCTCATGGCAACCACTTTAAAATCTGTGGTTTTTAAAAATGTCCTATTTAATTTTTTATCTTAGAATTATCATTTAAATATATGCCCCTATCACACACAATGCTTTATCACAGGATATAAGTAAAATGAAGGCAACAGAATACAAGCTAAAGACAAAGACTGCCTTACAATAGTTGTACCATACTTAATTGTCATACTGTCTCTTAAAGTCTCTTAAAATGTCCTCTTATTACAAGCCAATTAATCTATTTGCTTTCAGTATGAAAGTCATCTCTTCAAAATAGTCTATAGTAGAGTGTAATTTGTTTCTCATCTTATTTGGGAGACAAGACAGACTAATAAGGTTCTTTCATCTTTCATTATTTATTTACTTGTTGGTTGGTTACTTAGTTCAGTCTTCCTCTTTATAATACTTTGATTGCAATGAAGAAGCAGAAAGAGATATCAAGGAATCAATCCCATTCACAATTGCATCCAAAACCATAAGATACCTCAGAATAAACCTAACCAAGGAGGTAAAAGACCTGTACACTGAAAACTACCGAAAGCTTCTGAAAGAAACTGAAGAAGACACAAAAAATACAAAAATATTTCATGACCATGGACTGGAAGAACAAATATTGTTAAAATGCTGATACTACCCAAAGCAATCTACACATTCAAGGCAATCCCTCTCAAAATAGCACCAGCATTCTTCATGGAGCTAGAACAAATAATCCTAAAATTTGTATGGAACCAGATATGATCCCAAATAGCCAAAGCAATCTTGAAAAAGAAAACCAAAGCTGGAGGCATCACAATCCCAGACTTTAAGCTATATTACAAAGATGTAATCATCAAGATAGTATGATACTGGCACAAAAACAGACTCATAGATCAATGGAATAGAATAGAGAACCCAGAAATGTACCCACAAATATATGGGCCACTAATATAAAGAACTTCTCAAACTCAACACCCAACAAACAAATAATCCAGTGAAGAAATAAGCAGAAGACGTGAAGAAGACTTTTCCAAAGAAGACATCCAGATGGCTAACAGACACATGAAAAGATGCTCAGCATCAATCATTATCAGGGAAATACAAATCAAAACCACAATGAGATACCACCTCACACCTGTGAGAATGGCTAAAATTAACAACTCAGAAAACAATACATGTTGGAGAGGATGTGGAGAAAGGGGAACCCTTTGCATTGTTGATCAGAATGTAAACTGGTGCAGCCACTCTGAAGAACAGTATGGAGGTTCCTTAAAAAATTAAAAATTGAACTATCCTATGACCCAACAATTACACTCCCAGATATTTATCCAAAGGATGCAAAAATGCTGATTCGAAGGGGCACATGTGCCCCAATGTTTATAGCAGGACTATCAACAATAGTCAAATTATGGAAAAGAGCCGAAAGTCCATCAACTGACGAATGGATAAAGAAGATGTATATACATATACATACAATGGAATACCACTCAGTGATGAAAAAGAATGAAATCTTGCCATTTGCAACAACATGGATGGAACTAGAGTGTATTATGCTAAGTGAAATAAGCCAGTCAGAGAAAGACAAATATCATATGATTTCATTCATATGTGGAATCTCAGAAACACAACAGATGAACATAGGGGAAGGGAAGCAAAAATAAGATAAAAACACAGAGGGAGGCAAACCATAAGAGACTTAAATACAAAGAACAAACTGAGGGTTGCTGGATGGGAGGTAGGTTGGGGGATGGGTTAAATGGGTGATAGGCATTAAGGAATGCCTTAATGAGGCACATTTTGGGATGAGCCCTGGGTGTCATAGGTAAGAGGTGAATCACTGGGTTCTACTCCTAAAACCAAAACTATATGGTATGTTAACTAACTTGAATTTAAATAATAATAATAATAATAATAATGTTTTGAAATATATTATATTCATATTTGTAATTTTATTGAGTTACACTGTAAGTCCTAAATTGTGTGTGTGTAAGTTCTCACACTCAACGTAGTTACACATTCACTCATTAACAGACTACTAATGAATAACAAAGCACAAATTCTTGTACTTAATAATGAATTGTTATGACAATACATTTTTATTACCTTTATTGAAAATCAGCCATGCTAAAGGATTTTTAAAATTGTAATGGGGGTAGCACTGGAGGTATTTTAAATTAAAAGGATAATCACATATTCTTGTAGTAGGGTGACCCTATGTCTCATTTCAGTCAGTCTAGTCTTTGAACCTGTTGATCCAGTTCTGTCCTGTTGAGCATTTGTTCTGGTAAAAGCGTCCTTGTTTGGACGATCAACTACATGGTTACCCTATTTTTTTGAGATTACTCTGAGACTTTGAAATGTTCACATCTTTTGGTCTAATAATCCCTCAAAAATCGATTCAAAAAAATCACTGATGCAGGATGTACATTTGTATAATAAACATGTACATTATTAGATCATTCAAACTCACAAAAATGTAAACAATTTAAAAGGCAACAACTGAAGAACTGGTAGGTAAGTAAGGTTCATAAATGAATGGAATACTATGCACCACTTAAACATTGTTTCTAAAAATAATTGAGTGAGGGAGCTCAAAATATAATTTTAACAGAAAAGGCAAAATATAAAATGCATTTATAACATCATCCCTTCTCTATTATATATTTCATACATAATACACACACCATTCATAAAAATAGAAGTACCCAAAATGATGAACAGTTAATCTCTGAATAATGACATGAATAATATTTTTTCTTCAAATTTTGCTGTATTTTAAAATTTTTCTCTAATAATGCATCGCTTTTATAATCATAAAAAATAATAACTAGGAAAGCAAAAAAGAGAGAGAATCAGAATTCTAAAAGATCTGCTCTTTCGGAGTTTTGGCAGAGGAGAGACCAGTTTGAGTAAGCAAATGAAGCATAAAGCAAGAAGCATCTTTAAAAACAACACGGTAACATTGGTTAGTAACACAGATCACGTTCTGTGCTATTATCCTTTTCAAAGGTTACTAATACCAATAGTAATTCAAACAGAAAAAGTCTCTCAAACCAAGGTAGTATATAGTCTTACTTAAACTTAAAACAGCCCAATGTTACCTCGAGTATTACATTGTGCGCACTTTAAAAAGAAACATTATTTTATGGAATATATCTAAAGGATAGCAACTAAGATAACATTTTTAAAAACCTGAATGAAGTCTGATGAAGAATAAATAAGGACACTGGGAATGCTTCTTCTAAGGAAGAATGTAAGTAAACACAGGTTTTGTGTAATCTAGTGAAGAAAATAGCTAATGGTTAGAGCTAACTAAGGAGGAAATGGGAGCTTTCCTCAGGCAGTAAATTCCCCCTTTCTGCCCACTTGGGGATTGCTATCCATTAAATACATGTAAGGTAACAGCTAAAGAATCTACTTGACAACCACTTTGGAATCTACAGTTATTTGTAAAGATATTCTTGTTAATCTTGTTTAAGAGTGATAAACTAAGTATCAGGTGGGTATTTAGATTAAGTGTTCTCTAATGAGCCCTCCAAATTGGCATGTCATGCCTTTAGATGTTCTAAGACCAATCCCAATGTGGGAGCAGGGGTTCTCTTCTGCACAACACCAAGCAATTCTTGGGACACTCTAATGGTACCCAAGAATTCAACTCAGTTCTGACACTAACTACCTGGAGATACCATCAGATTGCACAGGTTAAGTGTTCAGTCCCACAAAACTGCCACCACAACCCTCACCTCAGATGTCAGTTGCAAGCTCAGGCTATTTACTTATGCCTCTAATTGACCAGCTACAGACTGTAGGTTCCAACAATCTCCTCCTTAGGTTTAATTAATTTGCTAGAGGGACTCACAGAACTCAGGGAGACACTTAACTCACGTTTACCAGTTTATTAAAGGATATTATAAAAAAATAGAAATCAACAGCCAAATGAAGAGATAGTCAGGTCAGGGTCTCAAACCTAAGCTTCTATCTTCATGGAACTTAGGGCCTGGCTCAGTGACACATAGAAGCATTCTGGTCCCCAAGCATGGAAGATCTCTGGGAGAAAAAAAAACACGCCAAAAAGTTGTTCTCATGACTTTTTATGAAGGCTAATATAGTCATTGCCTAAGTCTTTGGTCATTGGCCAACTCAGCCTTCAGCCTCTCTCCTCTCCTCGGTGTTCAGGCAGTCAGACTGAAAGTTCCAACCCTCCAATCACATGGTTGGTCCTCCTGGCAACCAGCCCCTGACCTTGGGTAATGTCTAGAAGTCACCTTCATTAATAACAAGACACTCATTTCACTTTTATGGCTCTGAAGCATGTTCAGGAACTGTAGATGATCATCTGAAAGGCCAATGCGAAAGAAGGTTTAAAACGAAGCACTGCTAACAGTCACTCAAAATAGTCAAAAGGACACTGAGGAAGTAGGGCCTACACATGTATGTCTCTTGTTTCAATCCTTTAACACCATCAACTTTTGATTTTTGTCAACTGCAACTCCACCACTTCCTAGGACACATCCTTCTACTTTGAACTGAAATACATAATGCAACACATCTGTTAGCTAAATAACCAATTGTGTTACTAGGCAGTCAGTTTAAACTCTGCCAGCACCGATCATAAGTCTTTCAAAACAAATTATATAACCCTATGGTTTTTGCCTTTATAAGCCTGCACTCCCATTTACAATTCAGAACACACTTTTAATTTCAGTTGACTCTGTGCCTCCTGGATTGCAATCCCTAGGACCTCAATTAAGTGCTTTTGGTTGCTTTACAGCTTCTTCTTCTTATACACTTTTTTTTTAATGTTTATTTATTTTTGAGACAGAGAGAGACAGAGCATGAACAGGGGAGGGGCAGAGAGAGAGGGAGACACAGAATCTGAAACAGGCTCCAGGCTCTGAGCTGTCAGCACAGAGCCCGACGCGGGGCTCGAACTCACGGAGCGTGAGATCATGACCTGAGCCGAAGTCGGACGCTTAACCGACCAAGCCACCCAGGCGCCCCATTATATATTTCTTATAAATTGTTACATCGCCATATAATGTTACTATTCCTGAGATTTGACCCACGTTGCTCACATTTAGTTTTATAGCAAACTGTTAAGACATGGTTGTTCCATCATTAGTTACCGATTCTTCTCAGCTACTTCACTATTCATTAGCACTTGCACTAGAAGTGGAGGGGGGTGGAGAGAAGTTCATTCAAATGAGTTGACTCTTGTGTATGTTAAAAGTTAAAATGAAAGACTTTGTGCAAGAGTTTAACATCCCTGGCCAAAGTGCTTTATTAGTATTACGAGCTCCCTTAACCACTTTATCCCTATTATCTATCTCCCTTTGCATAAGATCTCTTCCATATGGTAACTAGGCATACCATTAAGGATTTAGAATATAATTGTGAAATCAGCTTCCCTGAAATGCCAAATCTATAACAATAATAACACGATAGTGCTGAGTTCATCTAGCTAGCCCAGAGTTCTGGTTTTATCACAACTGAATATACATTTTATAAAGGACTGATCTTTTGTCTTGCTTTATCATGGCTTCTAAGGTAAACATCATTCACCCTAAGCGAATGGACTATAAGTATCCCTAAGCTTCATTATTGTAGATTTCTGGGTAAGTTCCTCATCCAGAAATTTTATTTACAGAAAACAGACTACATTAACCAGGTGAGAATTTGCTTCTATTAACTACTGTAGTAAAACACACACACACACACACACACACACACACACACACACACACACAACATAAATTATACCATCTTAACCTTTCCAAGTGTAGAGTTCAGTAATTATTAAGTATACTCACACTGTTGCAAAACAAGTCTCCAGAACTTTTTCATCTTGCAGAACTGAAATTCTATACACATTAAACAATATCTCCTTTCTCCACCCTGTTCCTGGTAACCACCATTCTACTCTGGTTTTAAGAATTCACTTTTTGTATATAGTTTTCCAATTTTCTTGTATTTCTTATATATTTGTGAAAATAGTGAAAAATGCACACTAATGTTTCATCTCACTCTTTTTTAAAAAAATCAATCATTATTCAAATATTAGGTTTCCCTAAATGTCATAGTATATATTGTTTTAATGCTACACTAACTATAAAAGCAATTTAAAAGTAACAGGCATTTTTTTATCATACCTGAAAAGTGACTGTTAGAAAAAAAAATGCAAAAGGCATTTAAGCAGTTTTTCTCCTTAGTTCTGTTCAAATATAGAAGAGCATAATTAGGTAGACAAGCTGCCTAACCCTGCAATACACTTCATCTCCACAACTCACAAACCCGCAGCAGTAACAAGCTTTGCAGTAAATTAAAATCTCCACTTTCTGAAAAAAAAATTACATTCAGAAAGATGAAGTAAACACCAATTTTCTCTTTCCCAAGAGTGAAGTGTATGAGGTTAGAAAAAATTTCTTTCATTTTTTTTTTAACTTAGCAAGTTAAGATGCTGTAATAATGATGAGACATTCATTTTTCTCACCACCAAGTAATCACTTCCACATTAGTGGACAGCTTATGGGTTTGATTGCTTCAGTGCCACTTAATAATCCTGGAAAAAAAGCCAACATTTTTCTTGGGTTCTTTTTGTGAAAGAAGGAAGGAAGGAAGGAAGGAAGGAAGGAAGGAAGGAAGGAAGGAAGGAAGGAAGAAAGAGGAAGAAAGAGAGGAAGGAAGGAAGAAAGAGGAAGAAAGAACAAAAGAAAGAAAGAAAGAAAGAGAAAAAGAAAGAAAGAAAGAAAAAAGAAAACATAAGAAAATAAAGAGGAGGAAGGGAGGAGAGGAGAGGGAATCTAAGAAGTTACTTTGGTAATGCAGCAACTCAAGTATTTCACTTTGGATCAGTCTTCCTTTTTTGTGAACATTTGAAAGATAAATTTCTTTCTGGGGTGCCTGGGTGGCTCAGTCGGTTAAGCTTTTGACTTAGGCTCAGATCATGATCTCACAGTTCATAAGTTCAAGCCCCACATTGGGCTCTCTGCTGTCAGCACAGAGCCCACTTCAGATCCTGTCTCCTCTCTCTCTGCCTCTCTCTCAAAAATTAATAAACATTTTTTAAATATAAGTTGCTTTCTTTCATTCTACCCTAAATTCAAAGTTTCTAAGATAGATCTCTTGATTCTACCCACATTCTTGAAATGATTAAACACAAAATCTTCTCTAAAATAAGTATCTGAATGAATGCTGCTTCTGCAAAACCAAGTTGACACAGTCAGTGTCAAGATAAGACCAGAATACATACTTCTCAGACCAGGTAAGGAAGTAATGCCTAAAGTTTTCAATATCTATGGAGAGAAAGCTAGTAATAACCCAGAAAGTCATGCATGGAAGCTCATTAGAACCTTAAATCTGTCAGTAAAGAAACAATAAGAGAGATGCCTGGTTGGCACAATCAGGTTAAGTGTCTGACTTCAGCTCAAGACATGATTTCGTGGTTTGTGAGTTCAAGCCCTGCACTGGGCTCTGCACTGACAGTGCAGAGCCTGCTTGGGATTCTCTCTCTCTCTCTCTCTCTCTCCCTCCCCCACTTGCACTCTCTTTCTCTCTCTCAAAATAAATAAACTTTAAAGAAAAAGAAACGGGCGCCTGGGTGGCGCAGTCAGTTAAGCGTCCGACTTCAGCCAGGTCACGATCTCGCGGTCTGTGAGTTCCAGCCCCGCGTCAGGCTCTGGGCTGATGGCTCGGAGCCTGGAGCCTGTTTCCGATTCTGTGTCTCCCTCTCTCTCTGCCCCTCCCCCGTCCATGCTCTGTCTCTCTCTGTCCCAAAAATAAATAAAAAACGTTGAAAAAAAAATTTAAAAAAAAAAAAAAAGAAAAAGAAACAGTAAGAAAATGGATCCCTAAAAGTATTAAAACCTACTACAGAATCTGAGATAAAACCATTATCTCTTCATTTCTTTTTTTTTTTATTTTTTTAAAATTTACATCCAAATTAGTTAGCATATAGTACGTTATCTCTTCATTTCTGATCTGAGGATGTTCTTTTCAGGAGTTCTATTTGTCAGCACAGCTCACAGACTCACTATGTGTTATACAGGTCTTTTAACCAAATTAATGATTCTAAAAACATATTTTCCAGTTCATTGCAGGTACATCTCTAAATTACACTGGGCTTGCAAGTTGTAACAAGCACTATATCACATAGCTGTAAGTTTCTCCTACTCAACCTATTTTAAGTTCTGATATCAACCAAGGTAATAATGCCCATCACAAAAAACTATCACAGGTTTCAATACCTGTTTAAAAATATTCATTAATTCAAAGATCAAGAGCCCTAAGTGAAAGGCACTGGACTAGGTGGTGTAGGTGACACAAAGTTAGAAAACCATCCCTACCCTAGTCTGTTTTCAGTCTCCCCAGGATGACAGGGATAAAGAAATTAACAATGAAATTAACATTGAAATAAATTAACAATGAAATCCCAAGTTGAATCTGTTATTCAAACTAGGATACTTTCAGAGTGAGAGAAGTGCTTCTAAAAATTAAGCCAGGATAACAGACATAAACAAGTCTGTCCAGGGAAAACTGGGACATACAGTTACCCTAACTATGGTATTCAATGTTTTGCAGTTTAAGTTGTTCAAAAATGTTATTTTATTTTTTGACTAGAACAAAGCCATGAGATAAATAACACAACACAATCCCCACTTTTAGATGGGAAAACTAAGCCTCAGAGAAAGTAAATGAGTTAACTAAGGTTTACACAACTAATAAATGATGGGACCAGGGCCTGAGCTGAGATCTTCTAATTGCACATCTAATATCTTTCCACTATAACACACTTTGCCTCATCATTCGCTGTAACTACTACATATGCATATAAATTCTATAATGACAACTTGTGGGAAGCATTGTTCTTCTGATTATAATATATGTACAGAAATATAGGGAGAAAACATTTACCAGTTTGATGGCATTTTCACTTTCAGAATAAAAATTATGTGGATAAATGAAGACAGACTAATCAAAGGAAACTATATGACAGAGCTGACCTACAAAAAAAAAAAAGATAAGAGCCAAAACAATTTCAAATAAAATCAGAGTCTAAAGAGGGACATCCTCATCACTGTTATTCAAAATTGTCTTGTACATTGTAATGGATAAATATTGGATAAGAAGAGATAAAATCATCTCCTTTTCCTAATAAGACTGTTATAATAATAGTGACAATGACCAGAATTTTTAAAAATTGGTAAGATAGTCAGATTCAAAATAAATATTTTAAAACTCAGTAATATTTGTATTTTCCAGCAATAAGTTCTCCCTCCTACCAATCCCAGACTCCTCCAGACTTCTTCTCATTCCATATAGAGTTTTGTGCCCAGTTATATCAGATTTTTCCAGTCTTGAACAGAATACCTAACATCCTACTCTGAAGTGTCTGGTTTGGATTATTTCTCCAAATCCAGAGCTACCAACAAGACAATGATTTATTCTGTATCTGTGACCAATAGGACTTGCTAACATATTACTTTCAGGACAAAAGACTGCTTCTAAACAAAATTCTACCCTTAGTCTTAGAGCCACTGGCAACAAATTTCTGGATATTTTAAAATGGCAAATTTCTTTCAGTCTTTAAGAATGTATAACTACTGACATCCAATATCAAAACACTCAATGCAGACAAGGAAAAAAAATGTCCATGATAAAAGGATGCATGTGTGCTTTTTGGGGGGGGGGGTGGCAGGTGGGAATTGTCCACTTCACTATTAGCTCCCTAACAATCTGATATAACCTGTTTCAAATACCTCTTTCAGTCACTACAATCTCTTTATTTCTAAAATGACAGCAGTTTCTACAAAACTCAAAAACTAGTTGATTTATCAATGATATTTATGTGTCATCCTTTTAAAGAACACTGGTAACATTAAAAGAATTTCCATATCATTGCTGTGTTGAGATTTATTCTTTGAGAACTTGCATCTTTGTGTCTGTAATAGATACTTGTGACTCTCCTTGTGGGCTTGGTGAAGTGAGCAGCCGTGTGAAGAAGCCCACATGGTAAAGAACTGCAACAGCCTCTGGGAACTGCATTGGCTTCTAGGATCTGAGGATCTGTGTGGTTTTAGGACCACAGGAAATGGATTCTGACAACGACCTGAATGAGCATGGAAGTGGATTCTTCTCCAGTCAAGCCTCCAGTTGAGAAAGCAGCCTGGCCAATACAGTAAATAAAGCCTTGTGAGACCTTGAAGCACAAAGCACATTCAAGCCATGCCCAGAATCCTGGCCCATAGAAGCTGTATGTGTTGTTTTAAGCCATTATTTGTAATAATTTGTTACACAGCATCATGAAACTAATGTATCTTCCAATGTCTCTGTCTTGGAGTAAAATCCCAAGTCATTTTCACAATTTGGCCCCTTGCTACCCACTCTAACTTCATCTTCTCCCATTTCACCACTGCAAACTTTGCTCTAGCTACAATGGCCTCTTTGCTTGTCAAATAGAACAGACTTGCCATATTTCCTATATGACAGACTGGCTGAGCCTTCAGCATTCTGCCTGGAATGCTGTTCCCAGATACCTGCTTAGCTCACAACTCACCTTCTTCAGGTACCTATTCAGAGATCACTTTGTTGGAGACAACTTCCCCTGAAAAAAAAAATAGGAATTCCAACCCCCATTCAACATGCAGTGCTAACATCTGACTACTTTATTTTCCCCACAGCACTCTCATATCACCACCTGATAGGTATTTATTCATTTATCTGTTTATTGTATCTGTCCCTGTACCAGAAGGTAAAGTCCAAGGGGGCAGAGATTTTTTTGTTGTTGTTACTGTGGTTAACCTATATATGTGCAACATGTGTTAAATAAATAAATAAATAAATTGATAATAAGTTAACAAATTAATTAATCAAAGCAAATGCACTATTAAAGAAATGAGAGAGGAGTTAACAAAATGACTTAGTGTAGAGATACATTTAATCTAACAAATAGAATAGAAAAAGCATTCAGAACTATAACAAATTACAATTTCCTAACTCCTCATGAAGCAGGTGGGAAAAATGATATATATTTTTTTTCTAATTGGGGCCTCTGGGTGGCTCAGTTGGTTAAGCGTCTAACTCAGGTCCTGATTTCACAGTTCATCGGATTGAGCCCATCAAGCAGTGCAGAGCCTGCTTGGGATTCTCTCTCTCTCTCTTTCTCTATCTCCCCCGCCAGCTCATGCTCTCTCACACTCTTTCTCTCAAAAACATTTAAAACATTATATACAGTAAACATTTAAATATATATACAGTAAAACCTTGGTTTCCAAGCATAATTTGTTCCAGAAACATGCCGTAATCTAAAGCACTGGTATATCAAAGCGAATTTCCCCACAAGAAATAATGGAAACTCAGATGATTCATTCCACAGCCCAAAAATATTCATATAAAAATGATTATAATAGTGTAATATAATAGAAAATAATTAAGAAAATACAAAATATAAAGAAAAATAAGCAAATTAACCTGCACTTAACTTTGAAAACTTTTGTGACTGGTGTGAGGGAGACAATGGAGAGGAGGGTTATTGTGTAAGACGACTTTCATTATCACCAACAGAATCACTGCTATCTTTTGGCTCAATGGAATCTTTTTCTGCATGGGGGCCATTGTATATCTTGTACAGATGTTGACTACAGCACAGTATTAATAAACTCTTGTCATATACTGTATTTAATGTAACTGGCAATAAGGCAGCAGAGGAAAGGGTCTGTATCTGCAGACAGCCTGATCTAGAATGAAGCAAAAAATTCCTGAGCTTACTCTTGTATGGAAAAGCAAAGGACTGTCCCTAGGTGCTTTGAAGTGACAAAAAATACCAGTTGTGGTAGTACCAGTTGTACCTGGTACTACCTGGTAGTATCTGGTAGTACCAGTTGTGGGCACCTTCCAATGTTCTGAAAAATCACCAATTTCTGCCAAACACTACAGCCTGAGACCGAGCATCCGAGCACGGGAAATGATCACCCACAATCCCACAGCAAGAGAGAGAGAGAAGAACCATTGGCTCCATTGTGATCATGTGACGTTCAGCATCATGTACTACTTGTATTGCAAGACATGGCTTACTTATCAAGTTAAAATTTATTAGAGATGTTTGCTCATCTTGTGGAACACTTTCTCATAACCAGTAACCCCCAATCCAAGGTTTTGCTGTGTATGTGTATGTGGGTGTGTGTGTGTGTGTGTGTGTGTGTGTGTGTGTGTGTGTATAGGAGCATATACACCCCCCCCACACCCACATACACATATATTTCCTAATCATGGGAATTGGACTAACTCCATATTTCACAACAACTTCCACACGACAATGGAGCAATGACTAAAATGTTCTAAGAGAAAAAGAGAATTACTTTACTATTTTATACTCAATCAGATTTTCTCTTTAGATTCAGGCAATTGACTTTATTAAGCAAAAAAAAAAATCATAAGAAATATAATTTCTACAATAGCTTTATGAAAACTGAAGTTCTACCAGTCAAGAAATTGATGACATAAGGGGCTTGGAAATGGAAAAGCAAGAATGAATAAAATAAGTGTTGGTGGGCATTGAATCAATTTAAATAAATCTAGTTAGACAACTACAGAAATTTGCTAGAAAATACATTTTGAATGCTTTAAACTTTGACAAAGAGAATAATATAACTGACAAAGCTGAAAGACTGGTGGAGAAGTGGTAAGAGGAAGTAAAAGGATATTAGAATATTTCCTCATAATTCATGAGGGAGAAAATTTATATTATCTCAAAAATTGAAGCCTGAAATTTTTTCAATGGCCCAAACAACTTAATTTATTCTTCATAATAATTTTAGTAACCTTATATCTTTTCAGAATTGTTTTTACAAAGTTCTTCTGTAGATTGGCACAAAGTAAATATTTAGGCTTTGTGGGATGCACACAATCTCTCTTATGTTTTTCTTTCTTTATTTCTTCTATAACTCTAAAAATGTGAAGACCAACCTTAACCTCCAAGCTGCACAAAAACAGGCCTTAGGCTGAATTTGACCTGCCTGCTGTATTTTGTTGACTCCTGGCTAAATAACATTCCATTGTTCTTTCATTTCCACTGTAGAATGTTTTGATTCTGTTAAATATAAGTAAAGCTGATTGTGGTATTTTGTATTTAAACCTGTATGATAATTTCTAGGGCTTCCACTTTTGGCCAAGATGTACCCAGCAGGTACAATTCACAATGTTTGACATCCAATCAAAAATTATCAAGCATGCAAAAAACCAGGCCAATATGAATAAGGAGGGGGAAAAAACCTAAATTAAAACCAACATGGAAATTACACAGATGATAAAATTTGTAGACAAGAACATTAGACTAGCTATTACAGCTGTATTCCATATGTTCAAATAGCTAGAAGAAAGATTGAGCATGTTATGCAAAAACCTGGAAGATATTTAAGACTCAAATATAACTTCTAGAAGTGAAAACTTCAATGTCTAAGATCTTTAAAAATATATACTGGGGGCACCTGGGTGGCTCAATCGGTTAAGCGTATGACTTTTTTGCTATCAGCTCAGCTCATGATCCTGTGGTTCATGAGATCAAGCCCCACATGAGTCTCTGCACTGACCACATGGAGCCTACTTGAGATTTTGTCTCTCCTCCTCTCTCTGCTCCTCCAATGTTCACTCTCTCCCTGTGCCTCAAAATAAATAAACATTAAAAAAAAATTTTAAATACACCAGATGGGATTAACAGAGATAAACGCTGCAAGAGGAAAAATTAGTAAACTTGTAAGTGTATCAGTAGAAATCACCCACACTGAAACACATAAGGAAAAAAGGCTGGAAAATAAATGAACAAAGTGTCCGTGAGTTGTGGGAATATTTAAACTGATCCTACAATTTATCAATGTTCTGCTCATTGTTTAACTGAATCCTTGAGAGAGAGAACACAGAAAAATATTTGAAAATACAACCACCAAACTTCATCAAAATTTCCAAATTTGATGAAAACTATATTACCATATATGCAAGAAACTCAAGTAACCGAAGCACAAGAAAAAAATGAACCACAAGAAATTGTTTAAAACCAGTGATAAAGAGAAAAACCTAAAAGCAGCCAAGGAAAAGACACATTGCATACAGGGAAACAAAAATGCAAATTAAACCAGTGAAAAGCCAAAAGGTAGTGGGGTCACATTTTTAAAGTACTAAAAGAAAAGAATTGGCAACCTAAAATTCTAAACCTATGGGGGAAAAAAAAGCTTTCGAAACAAAGGTATATACTTATTAAAATGGCTAAAATCTAGAACACTGACAAAACCAAATGCTGACAAGGATGCGGAGCAATGGCAACTCTCATATATCACTGGTGGGAATGCAAAATGGTATAGCTACTGTGGAAGACAATTTGGTTTCTTACAAAACTAAACTTAACATACAATCCAGTAATCATTCTCCCTGGTATTTACCAAAGACGCAGAAAACTTATGTCCATATAAAAACTTATAAGGATATTTATAGCAACTTTATTCATAATTGCCAAAACCTGGAAGCTATCAATATGTCCTTCGGTAGATGAATGGGTAAATAAACTGTGGTACATCTAGACAATGGAATATTATTCAGCGCTAAAAAGAGCTATCAAGCCATGAAAACATACAGGGGAACCTTAAATGTGTATTACTATTATATGATTCTAACTATCTGGCATTCTGGAGAAGGTAAAACTGTGAAGACAAAAAAAAAATTAAATGGTTTCTAGGAAGCAGGGGTAAGATAGAGACACAGGCAGAGGAGAGAGGAGTTTTTTTAGGGCAGTGAAAATACTCTGTATGAAATTATAATGATAGATCTATGTCATTACACATTTTTTACAAACCCATGTAAGATACAATGCCAAGAATGAACCTTAAGAAAAACCAAGGATTTGGGGTGACCATAATGTGCCAATTTAAGTTCATCCTTGGTAAAGAAAAAAAAATGTACCATTCTTGTAAGTGATGTTCATAATGGGGGAGGCTATGCATGTGTAGGGGCAGCAGGTATATAGGTAATCTGTCCCTTGCTCTAAATTTTATTGTAAACCTAAAACTGCTCTTAAAAATAGAAAGCCTTAAAAAATATGATCAATAAGCACATGAAAAGATGCTCAACATCATTAGTCATTAGGGAAATGCGAATCAAAACCATAATGATTTACCACTTCACACCCACTAGAATGGCTATAATTAAAACAGACAATAACAAGTGTTGACAAGGATGTGGAGAAATAGGAACCCTCATACACTGCTAATGGGAGTGTAAAATGGTGTAACTACTTTAAAAAATAATTTGTCAGTTTCTCAAAATATTAAATATAGAATAACCATATAACCTGGCAATTCAACTCCTAGATATCTACCAGGAGAAATGAAAATACGTTCACATAGAGTTACACACAAATGTTCACAGCAGCCAAAAAATGGAAAAAAATCAAATACCCATCAAGTAATGAATGTCTTTACACCTATACAACAGAATTCTATTTGGTGATTTAACACAGCAATAAAGTCCCAATACATGCTACAACATGGAAGAATGTCAAAAATATTATGCTTAATGAAAGAAGCCAGACACAAATTAATGCTATTTATATTATCCTAGCTATATGAAATGCCCAGTAAAAGTGCCATAAAGTAGATTAATGATTGCATATGGCTGGGGGAAGGAATGAGGATTTAGCACAAATGGGCATAAGATTTGTTCTTGAGATCATGGAGATGTTCTAAAATTAGACTGTGGGGATAGTTGCACAACTCTGCAAATACACTAAAAATCACTGAATTGTATACTTAAAATGGAGTTACAATATCTTAATTAAATCTAACCTAAGCTATTTGAAAAACACAAAAGTAAATAAAGACCTTCTCAGACATAGAAAAGAATTTATCACCAGCATACCTGCACTATAATAATTGTGAAAGTAAGGCTTTCCTTCAAATGCAAAATGATATAATATAGAAACCTGGATCTAAACAAAGAAATGAAGGGGTGCCTAGGTGGCTCGGTCGGCTGAGCATCCAACTTCAGCTGAGGTCATGATCTTGCAGTTTGTAAGTTCAAGCCCCACATCAGGCTCTATGCTGACAGCTCAGAGCCTGGAACCTGCTTCAGATTCTGTGTCTCCCTTTCTCTCTCTCTGCCCTTCTCCTGCTCATGCTCTGTCTCTCAAAATCAAATAAATGTTAAAAAAAAAAAATTAAACAAAGGAATGGAGCAAACAGAAAATGATAACTAGTGGGTAAATATAAAAGACTTAATCATTTTTAAAATGTCTTTCAAAAAATTGTTTAAAGTGAAAATATTAACAATATATTGTGACACATATAACATATAACATATAACGGGTGATGGGGATTAAGGAGCACATTTGCCGTGAAGTACACTGGGTGTTATATGGAAGTGGTGAATCACTATATCATACATCTGAAACTAATATCACACTGTATGTTAACTAAGTGGAATTTAAATAAAAACTTTTTTAAAAAGAAGTAAAATATATGAAAATAGCACAAAGGCCAGGAGAAAAGAAATGGAAGCAAACTTATAAGCTAACTATGTTATGGAAAAAGAGGACAAAAAGTGGAAAAAATAGAAAACAAATAGCAAGATGAAAGCTTTAAACCCAAACATATCAATACTAATATTAAATGTAAATGGTATAAATACTGCAAATTTAAAATCCTTTGAAATGAGAGTTTCTTGTTGGGTAAAAAGGAACAACCAACTATATGCTGCCTATAAGAAATCCACTTAAAATATAGAGAGAAATAGATTAAAAGAAAAAGAGTGGAAAAGATATGCCATGCTAACACTAATCAAGATAATGCTGAAGTAGTTATATTAATATCAGACAAAACAGATTTTATAGCAAAAAAATTCACCAGAGATAAACAGTTATTTCACAGTGATAAAGAAGTCAATTTATCAAGAGGACATAACAATCCTTAATGCTTATGTACCTAGTAACAGAGCTTTAAAATACATTAAGTAAAAAATGGCAGAACTTAAAGGATAAACCAATAAAATAAAATTTATAGTCAGAGATTTCAACATACTTACCTTAGTAACTAATAGAACAAATTGGCAGAAGGTCAGTAAGGATATATAACACTTGCATAATACTATCAACCAACTTAATCTAACTGACATTTACAGAACATTCTACCTGACAACAGACAAAAACACATTCAATTCAAGTAGACTCAGAATAATTATTAGGTAGAGCACATTTCAAGGAATAAAACAATCTTAATAAATTTAAAACAATATAAATCATGTAAAGTACGTTTTCTGACAACAATGGCACTAAATTGGAAAGAAACAACAGAAACATAGATAGCAATAACAGAAACATAGCAGAAAAATCTCTAAATGTTTGGAAGCTAAGTGGTGCTCTCCTAAATAACTCAAAGGTCAAAGAAGAAATCAAAAGAGAAATTAGAAAACATTATGAACTGAATAAAAATGACAATACAACATACTAAAATTTATGGGATTCAATTAAAGTAGCTTTTACACAAGAGTGCTATTTTGAAGGGGCACATGCACCCCAATGTTTATAGGAGTGCTACCAACAATAGCCAAATTATGGAAAGAGAGCAAATGTTCATTGACTGATGAATGGATAAAGAAGATGTGGTAAATATATATAATGGAATATTACTCAGTGACCAAAAAGAATGAAAAAGAATGAAATCTTGCCATTTGCAATACCGTGGATGGAACTAGAGTGGATTATGCTATGCTAAGTAAGTCAGAGAAAGACAAATATCATATGACTTCACTCATATGTGGAATTTAAGACACAAAACAGATGAAAGTAAAGGAAGGAAAGCAAAAATAAATCATAAGGGAGGGAGATAAATCATAAGATACTCCTTGTGAGGAAATAAGTTCTACTTAAATAAATGGGTTAGAAAAAAGCTTAGGTCAGAAAGCTGCCGCCACCACGGGGTGAAAGTGCCAAGGATAGCTAGCAAGATATTATAATAGGATCATGAGTAACTTGTTACATCATCTGCAGGAAATTACTTTCTATCTGGCACCAATGTACCTTGATCACAAACTCCACTTGTCCCCCAGACCCTTTGCTTCTTACTCACACAAGTTAATGGTTACTATCTGATTGTTTTCTCCACATTCACGAGTATAAGATCTTATTTTCTTCACATTCACCATGTGTGTAAGATCTTGAGAGCTCAATAAATACAGAGATGAAAACCCTGTTCGGGGCTCTTGGCTCCTCCTGGACATTAACCTCTCTCAAATTTAATTCTGCGTCCACTCTCTTGCTGGACAAGAGAAAACTCTGGACTCATAGTCTGAGACAACTCTTAAATACAGAGAACAAACTGAGGGTTGCTGGAGGGTGTTGGGTGAGGGGATGAGCTAAATGGGCACAGGGCATTAAGGAGAGCACTTGTTGAGATAAGCACTGGGTGTTATATGTAAGTGATGAATCACTAAATTCTATTCCTGAAATCATTATTACACTGTATGTTAACAAGCTTGGATTTAAATTTAAAAAAATAAAATAAAATAATAAAGTAGTATGTACAAAGAAACATAGCACCAAATGTCTATATTAGGTAAAAAGAAAGTTTTCAAAACAATGGCCTCAGCTTCCACCTTAACTAAAACACACACACACACACACACACACACACACACACACACACACACAGAAAAAGAATAATAAATTAAATCCATATTAAGTAAGAGAAAATAATAATAAAGATCAAAGTGAAAATCAATGATACAGAAAACAAAAATAGAGAAAAATCAATGAAATTCAAAGCTAGTTCTTTTGACATCAATAAAATTGATAAACTTGTAGCAAGACTGATCAGCAAAAAAAAAAAAAAAAAAGAGAGAGAGAGAGAGAGAGAGATAAAAGAGAATTTACCAATATCACAATTAAGGGTGGTATCACTAGTGTCTATAGAAATTAAAATAAGAGAATATTAACAATTTATGCCAATAAATTAAGCAATTTCGATGAAATGTAAAAATTCCTCAAAAGACACAAACTACCAAAGCTCATTCAAAAAAAAAAAAAAAGACATGAATGGCAAAGAAGTCTACTAAGTCAAATTTGTAGTTAAAAACCTTCCTAAAAATAAAACTCCTGGCTCAGATGTCTTTACTGGTGGGTTGTATGAATACCAGGAGGCAGGGTTGCTAGGGACTATGACAGAGTCAGTCAGAAATAGTATATACTTTGATCCTATTTTAATAAAACTATTTCTATTTAAGTACTTTCCACTCACTTCATATGGCTATGCATCCATCTATAATGTAGAGAATGTTTATTTAATAACAGATGCTATTTCTGAGCGGGGACTTAGCAATTTTCAGCTTTCTTCTTTGTAACTTTACATGAAATGGGTTTATATCACTTTTATAAAACATTCTAGTAGAATAATAAAATATTCTTTTGGAAAGTAATAGTGAAGCCCCAAATTAGTGTAATGTCATTAATATGTCACTAAAACAAGAGTATTTCAAGTAGAAATATTTGATCAAGTGATTAATTCAGCAGAGAGCTTGATAAGCAAGAGAGCTGAGAAAATACCATTTGGATTCGTAATTAGGAGATCAGTACACCTTCTACAAAGTTGAATGGGGAAGCCAAATTACAGGGTGTTAGGCAGTGAGTGAGTGGTAAGGCAGGAGAAAAAATGGTTTAAAGCACTTATTTGAGAAATTAGGCTCTGAAAGGATGGTATCTATACCCCAGACTAGCTGTGGGAGGAACTGGAAAATTGTTACTCTTTAACTTTACTCCTAAACAAAAAATTACTGGAACACCTAAGCCATCTAATCAATTCATGCAATTGTTAGATAATATCAGTGGACAGAGTACTATCAGGCCAACTTTCAAAAAGGAGAGAATGGGTTTCCTCATGTAGGGGACTAGAGACAATATGAGATAAAAAATTCTAGCTTCAAGAACAACTGAGATTATACTTGTCCTGAAAGTAAATGAATTCTTTTTTTTTTTTCTACAAAATAAAGTGATTACAAAGGAAAAGAAAAAAAGGATATCTTAATAATAGTCAATTAAGCTTAGAGAACACTGTGATCAAATTAGCCTTACTGTATCATTCAGATTATATATTCTTTACAAGACTGTTTTATATACACTACTGAAATAACTTTCTGATTTCTAAAATATATCTACAGAATTTCAAATTTTTCCTTAAATATGTAGATGCTTGAAATCACATTCCCCACCATATCCTTAAGAGTGGTTATCCTCTGACTTCAGTTTTTAAACAAGGAAATCAATAGGCTGATTTCAGTAAATGTAAAAAATTCTCAGGTGCATCCTACTAAAATTCATATCTACAGACATTTTTAAGATAACTTATAATTTGCCAAGCTATATTTAGACACCTTAAAAAAATTAAAACTCCTGAATGACCAGCAGATTCATACTATTTATAAATAAAAATACCCATTGTCATTTATCTGTTAAATAAATCAGAATTTAACAATTGCATTTCACCTAAGTTTTCAATGTAACCACATATTATAGCTCAACTGAAAAGAGGCAGATGATTCCAATGGTTCTATATTTTTTGTTTACTTGATTTTTCTACTGGAAACTGAATGAAGAGAGCCAAATTAATCCTTTGAGCCTTCTCTTTGTATTACTATTGTTCATTGACAAACCTTCCACACAATCCCTGGGCTTTTAGCTCCAACCTGATTGTCCTCAGAATGTTTAGCTCCCTTCATGCCCTTAGTAAGCTAGTTTTAAAATACATTGTATCCATGGGTGCCTGGGTGGCTCAGTCAGTTGACTTCAACCCAGGTCATGATCTCATTGTTCATGAGTTCAAGCCCTGGTCAGGCTCTGAGCTATCAGCACAGAGCCTGGAACCTACTTCGGATTCTCTCTCTCTCTCTCTGTCTCTCTGCCCTTCCCCACTCATGCTCTCTCTCTCTCTCTCTCTCCCTATCCATATCTATATTTCTTCTTTATTAAAGAATTATCTATAACGATCAGCATTTTAGTCTAGGTCATGATATATGGCTTTCTGGTAAATGATATTTCTCAGGCAAATACCTGCTCAAATTTCTTAATCAGGTACTTCAGAAAAGGGCAAAAATTCAGATCGAGAAAAGGTGTGCTGTTTCAAAGGGGCACATGCATTCCAATGTTTATCACTGTGCTATCAACAATAGCCAAATTATGGAAAAAGCCCAAATGTCCATCAACTGATGAATGGATAAAGAAGATGTGGTATATATATGTACAACAGAATACTACTTGGCAATCAAAAAGAATGAAATCTTGCCATCTGTAACAACGTGGATGGAACTAGAGTGTATTTTCCTATGCGAAATAAGTCAGAGAAAGAAAAATATCAAATGACTTCACTCATAAGTGGAATTTAAGATACAACACAAATGAACATAAGGGAAGGGAGGCAAAAATAATATAAAAACAGGGAGGGGGACAAAACATAAGAGACTCTTACAAACAAAGGGTTGCTGGAGGGGTTGTGGGTGAGGGGATGGGCTAAATGGGCAAGGGGCATTAAGGAAGACACTTGTTGGTATGAGCACAGGGGTTTATATGCTGTGGATGAATCACTGTCCACCCTGAAATCATTATTGCACTACCTGCTAACTAACTTGGATATAAATTTAAAATAATAATAATAATAAAGAATTCAGATCAAGAGATAGACATCTTTTTTTTATTATTTATTTTTGAGAAAGAGAGACAGAGCACAAGAGGGGGAGGGGAAGAGAGAGAGGGAGACACAGAATCTGAAGCAGGCTCCAGGCACTGAGCAGTCAGCACAGAGCCCAACTCAGGGCTCAAACTCATGAACCACGAGATCATGACCTGAGCCAAAGTCGGAAGCTTAACTAGCTGAGCCACCCAGTTGCCCCCAGAGATAAGCATCTCAATTGCATATAAATGTTGGAAAGTCTCTTTTTTTACTGAAAAGTAAAATATGCTATTGTAAAAAATAGCAATAGCTATTACAAAAACCTATAGCTCATTAAGCCAGTAAGGTCCTTTGTACCAACTATTCCTATATCATCTGTGTAACCTTAGACTAACTATATTTATAGAGTCTATCTTAATAGTTCATGAAATACTTGGCATTTGATAAAATTTGATTTTTATTTCCTCCTCTATCACTATTTAATATTTACCATTAACTAATTTTGTATGTCTATCTTCCATAAACAAAGAAAACTGGATCTGTTTCTGTAACAGGTTTCAGAGAGCAAAGTAAAACTTAAGGTCAGCAAAAGGGGAATGCATAGGCTCATTAAATTTAAACAAAGTAACACATCACAGGCATGGCTGGATCTAGGGGCTTGAAAATTTCATCAGGACTCATTTTCCATCTTTCCATCTCTCAGCCCTCACCTATGTTGGCTCTGTCCCCAGGAGGATCCCTATATACAGTGAAAAGATGGCTTCCAACAGTTCTAGGCTAACTCTGTCAGTAAACTCTGTTTGCCTTAATTTTAGCAAAGGTCCATGGATAAATTCACTGGCTCTGAAAGCCTTGGCTTGGGCCACATGTTCTCTTTGTTCAGTAGAGGTTATACTCTCCCCTGGAGATATACACACACTACATGGACTAAAAATAGATGACATGTAGTTCTATAAGGAACATCAGGAAAATGTTACTAAATAATTAAACACAAAAAAGATTATTTGTACCAGAAACTTAGATTTTTCACTATCTAAGGCTAATAGCCATATGATATACAGATCAAATTGCAGCCTCTACAAAAATACCATGATACTAATATCCTTTCATTTGGGGCTATCCGGAATTCACGTGTCAGAATACCCACCAGAAACCACCATGTTCCTATCTGATAAAACACATGAGAAGAAAAAAAAAATAGGTTCCTAATAAAAACATTTTGCGTTAAACAGTATTAACCTGAAGAAGGGAAAACAAAAAAGAGGGAAACTTGTTCAGTTTCACACTTCTTTGCTGCAGCAGCCCAGTGAGTAGCTTAAGGCAACAGAAAAGTCCGATACAAGCAAAAAGCAAAAGAAAACAATCAGAAAACAGAAACAAATAACACTCTTTCTGACTGAACCAGAAAATCAGTTCAGGAAGAGGTCTGCTATTACGATGATTCACTTCATCCTTCTAATTCTTAAATCTAAGACCTCTTCACTCCCAACTACAAGATCAGTTCTGCAGCAAGATTTCTAATCCTGAAGAATTTAAGGACCCCAGATAAGCAATCCTATATTAATTTAGCCTTGCTCTCAGTCTCCTACGGACTTTGTTCCCTGGGCCTAATAACTGGATTCTTGCTACATTCCTCAAAATGAAAACCCCACTTGTGCTGCAATTCCAAGGCTCCCATGTTCCTAAGTTTCTTTTTCTATATGACCCCAACCCTAAAACATCTCTACTTCATTCATTCATTTTTTCAATAAATTTATATTTAGTGCTGCTAGTTTCTACACATTCTGCTAGGCACCATGGATATAGCATCATCACTGTCCTCATGTTGCAGTTATTGCCTTCCCAGACTCCTCTGATCCCATGCTTTCCCTATCCACTGGGGTGACAGTGGCTTTCCACTATCTCTGCTAAGAACTATCATCTTAATGCCTGACTTTATGAGAGCTCTAGAGAGCACAAACTACAACCAGAGGTGATGTACTATGTTTGTGCCCTCTACGTGCCACTATAGAGTCTGTCTAGATATAAACAAATCAAATTAATTAAATTAATAAATAAATTGTGTGTTCATGCATTTTTCAACACCCCAGGACAAAACTGAGAACAAAAAATTTTAGGGGATTTATGGCTCCCTCATTCCCTTTGGTATGTTTCTGATGTTCACCTATCTTCATCTGGTATTTCCTCCTCCCTTCAACCTGCTAGACCTGGACTTCACCCCTACCATCAAGGATGCCTTTTTAGCACTCACTTTTTAGCACTTTATGATCTTCATATGCCACTTCACAGTTCTGCCACTAAGAAGTGAATCTGTGCTCTTTACTAGGAGGGAATTTGAGATATCAGAAAGAAGAAAGCTATCTACTGTCCATCAAATTGGGTGGTAATAGACTAATTACACCTGATTGATACTGAGTATCAAGCTACAGCTTATAAAAATGCCTGACATACAGCATACAGCATGTTATAGTTCTAGAGAGGACATTCACAATATTACACAGCTGGAAAATCTCAGAGAACCTAAAATGTTAGCAAGTTACACACAAAGAGGGAACAAAAACCCAACTAGAGGGCTCTTTCCAAGTGTACTCAACACAAGTGGAAAATGAAAATGTCCCCCATATCTATGGAGGTCTCTAAGGAGCTCAACTGCATGATATTCTGATAAATGCTCACCCCTATTAATCACAAATCTAATCAGACCACACCTGATTTAAATCCTTCATGGCTTCCCACTGTTCTTGGTATAAAGAAAAAAAAAAAAAAAACACTTTTGAAAAGTCAGCCTTGTTTTGCATCTTTCCCCAGAGTCCCAAAACTATACCCCCTCAGTTTTCTTCACTTCAGCTGTCCTGCCCTACATTTTCATGTGGAAAGCATCATGCTAACTCCTTCCACAGGTTCTTTGCACTTGCCCTTCCTTCTGAAATGCTCCTCCATCATTGCTCAGGAGTTAACTCCTACTGTTCCCATCTAAGTTCAAGCTTCTTCAGTTAATATTACTCAGGCCAATAAAGTTGTGTCCTCTTCCTTCAGAGCATTTATCACAGTTGTGGTATACTTTCTATATTAATATAATATTTGGAAACTAACAATCTTCTCCAATGAGACTGTAAAGTTCAGGAGAGGAGGAACTGTGTTTATTTTTACTCACCACTGCATCTACAGAACCAACTTACTATTTACTGTGTTTTTAGGCAGCTGGCACATTAGTGATTGACAGAAGTCTTTGGAGTCAGAAAGACCTGGCTTCAAATCCAATTTCCACATTTTACTAGTTCAGATAACTTTGGGATGGTTACCTACTCTCTTAAATCTTAATTTCTTCATTTTTAAAGTAGGAATAATATTAACCTAACCCAACCATACCTTAGATTAATTGTGGAGATTAAAAAATCACGCAGTAGACAAACATAGATGCTTATTTCTTCCAAGGTCCACCACCATTCAAATATACAATTTATATTTGGAAGGAAGGTGAATGATGTTTTGAATTTAATTGAAGAGACCTGTCAAAATTATTTAAGTATAACCTCTACTGTGGATCAGGTACCATAAAAGGATAAACTCAAATAAAATGTGTTCTCTGATGCAAGAAACCCTGAAGTGTTAGTGGGATGAATAACTCACATGATATAACTTGTGGGGGTAATTAGACAATGACAATCTGTGCTGTAAATTAAAAGATAAATTAAGGACTAAGGGAAGATCCTTGCACAATTAAGAAAGAAATTCTCCCTACAGCATAGGTTGAAATCATAATATGATTATCAAAAATGACAGTGAAACAGCACGACTCAGCAACTATAAATTCCATTCTGAGATAACCCAGGGGTCAGGCCATATGTCAAGGAAAAACATACACTCATATGCATACCCACTTCCCTCTAGTATCAATTAAATACATGCCAAATCTAGCTCTTATACATTTATGCTAAAACAATCTGATGACTTCAAGTAAGTAGCTCAGTCATCCAATTTTAATGGTCTTTTTAAATTTATCATCTCAATATTAACATAAAGATAAATATTATGAATTTATACTCCCTAACAGCCTCTTATATGTTAGATCATTGACTTCATTTTAGAAAGAGCAATGGTTATTTTAGATAATCAAACTTTCAGTAATTAAAAAGGAAGGCAATATAAAGTATGAATAATTTTATTCAGGTACCAAAATTTCCAATGAAAGGATTAATAATGAGATTTATGTTTCTTATTTCATTAATATAAATAGCTTTTGTAAGTAACATTATTTACTGACTAAATTTTATTACTGTCTTTTGTTGTTTTTTTCCCTTTTTTTCACTGACTGTAATCATGCTTTCTACCTAGAAAATTTTTAACCTGCAGTCATGCTATTGAATGGCTAAGAATTCTAAAAGGTTCATTCCACATCAGAAATATAAGCACACTTCATATGATGTCCTTATTTTACACCACAGGGATGTTTGAATGAAGAGCCTGTTATAGAATAAGAAGCAAAACTCCAGATTCCCATTCAATTACTTGAAAATTGTCATTAGTGCAAACAGTACACATTTAAACTATCACCCTGGAATCCTAAATCTTAAACTCAATATAGAGATTAAATATCAGCAGAAAAATAAATATGGGTTGAGAACTAAAGTTTTGTTTTTCTTCCACAACATGGAAGAGAGTATACATGCAACAGACATCAAGAACAGGCTAACCAGAGACTGAACAGATGCAAACAGGATGCCAAGCAAAACTCAGCTTTTTGCCAAAGGTTTTCCCCAAGAGGTGAATAACATTATCCACAAGTATAAGGAAACTGCAGAATTGGTTTGGTAATGAAATACTCTTAGCCACTTTTTAACGTATGATTTAACATTTCTGTTTTCTACTGAATAGGACAGGTTTATTAATTATGTCAGAGGGAAACCCATATTTATTATTCAATGAAAAGATAACAGTATTTTAATTTACTTGAGAAGACTTTACCATACGTAAAATCGAAAACATGCATTTTTAAACTGACTTTTGACAGTGTAAGACTATTAATACAATTATAGTGTAATGCTGCAAGATTAAAATTAAATATAAAATTTTCAGGCAGGAGCACTTTGTATTATGTGACGCTAATTGCAACGTATTATAATTTAAAAAGCCATATTGTAATTTTCATAAAAGCTACATAAGTTGGGCCACTTCATCATTGGAAGGTTAGATAGCCATACAAAGGAATTTGATTTTTAGAATATTTTCTGTTCAACAGTTCATAGGTGCATCACAGATGATTTTCAAACAACAGAAAAACGTAGCCTATCAGTAACACCTATTTTTGTCTTTGACCCACCATCAGTGATCTTCTTTTATTATTGGCACTCAGTGTTTATAAACAGAAATAAAAACTGGCTACTGTGTTTACTGTTTTTATTTTACTAGATTATTTCTAGAATTAGAAAAGCAATCAAACCAAGTCATGAAAAATACAGAAACCCTGCAAAATTGTTGTGAATTAGGCAGTAATGCAACTGACTGGTCCCCAAAGTGTCCAGAGAAACAAAAGCTTTCAGAAGTTTTCAACCACTGCTAAAAGCAGGCTCCACACTTAGCTCCGTGCATTTCAACACTGGAGCAATGTTCATATGTCGTAGACCATCCTACAAAGATACATAAATTGTCTGTATCCTTGACTGGGCACCTGTGACTTTGGAAAATTAAATTTCACATCCATTATTTATGAGGTCAGCACAAATCCCTTGACGGAATTTCAGCCTAATTAGGAAGTATTAAGAAAGGTGAGGATGTCCTAACTAGTTCACATAAATGCTCCACTGGTATAAAAAGTAGGTAACTACCTTCTGACTGAGGACAGGTCATGAATCCACAGTATTTATACCCAAGATCATCTACAGAAATTCAAATTTGTTTTCCTGTTGTAGTTTTGAGTTTTAAGTGTTCAGGACCTATCTTGAAGTTTCTTCCATGCCAAAGGAAGCAGGAGGCAGGAGACCAGATATTTTCCTTTTTTTACTCTTTACCTTTAGGCACCTCTTCCCCATTGACTATCATCAGTTCTTTTACTTTACTTCTCATGCCTCTTTGCTCTAATTCCACCAGCTTCTATCCTGCTCCCTCTATTCACTCCTGCTTCCTATCTATAAAATCAAGCAAACCTTAAGATTATTTTAAGTAAAACTCATTTAGGGGTGCCTCTGTGGCTCAGTCGGTTAAGCGTCTGACTCTTGGTTGCAATTCTCTCTCTCTCCCTCTCTCTCTGCCCATCTCCCCTTGCACTATCTCTGTCTCTCTCAAAATAAATAAGTAAATAAAAACTTTAAGCAAAAATCATTTAAAACATATATTGTTTTGGGGTGCTGGGTGGCTCAGTCAGTTGGGCGGCCTATTACAACTCAGGTCATGATCTCGCAGTCTGAGTTTGAGCCCCACATCGGGCTCTGTGCTGACAGCTCAGAGCCTGGAGCCTGCTTCCGATTCTGTGTCTCCCTCTCTCTCTGCCCCTTCCCTACTTGCTCTCTGTCTCTCTCTCTCTCAAAAATAATAAACATTAAAAATTTTTTTTTTTAACCATATATTGTTTTGGGGTGCTTTGGTGGCTCAGTCAGTTAAGCATATGATTCTTGATTTCAGCTCAAGTCATGATCTCACTGTCTGTGAGTTTGAGCCCTACATCAAACTCTGTCAGCACAGAGCCTGCTTATGATTCTCTCTCTCCCCCTCTCTCTCTTTTTGCCCATCCCCTGCTGGCACTCTCTCTCAAAATCAATAAATAAACATTTTTTAAAATATATGTTTTAAATGTGAATATTATATATGGGTTTTAGTTTTTCTATTTTTACCAGAACACAAATTTGTCACCATAAAACTTTCATATATTTTTTTATAATACTTCATTATGGTCATTCAGTTTTAAGACTCAGTCATTCAAGAAGTATTTACTGGATCTGTCCAATATTCGGTCCACGACAGAATTTATAAGGGATCAAGGACAGGTTGGGGGGGCAGAGGAGGACCAGAAGATACTTAAACCTGGTTTCACTCCCCCTAAAATTCTTTAAAAAAAAAAGGCATAAGCATTTAAATAACATTATGCTCAAAATGTATGTTACTACTGAGGCAGGATGGCAGGCTGAGCACATTTACCTTTCTCCCTTTCAAATAAGACTGAAATGAATCTACAAATGCAGAAAAGGGAATGTGATAGCAAAAAGTGAATTAGGAAGGAAAGCAGAATGGACAGTAAGTTCTGAGTCGTCTACAAAGTTTAATGAATTTGGAGAAGACAGGTTACAGATGGAATTATTGGTGTGACAATATGTATGAAGACAAAACATGGAACAGCAGATGACGGCTGTACAGAAGGCAGGTCTATTTTGCCTGAGAGGTCCCAGAAAGGTTCTAACAACACAACCTGCAGGCATGGAAAGCAAAAATAGGTTGTACAGCAATACTGAGGGTATTAAAGGGCTAACTACTGAACAGCTGGCTAAGTCCTTCCCACTTTCACTTTCAGACAACTGGCAGAAATACCACATAATGCAGCCTATCCCTAAAGAATTTAGATATTTTTCCTTGGAAGGCTTACACTCCAAAGGAAAGCATCAGACTGTCTGTTACACAGTACACATCTATCTATCAGTCAACATGCCTACTCAAGTATACGTAGTTTTTACTCAGGGGGACATAGCAATATATAATGGCATAGGAAAGCTACACCAGCGAGTTATGCTAATAAAACTTCCCAATTAACAAGTAAAAATGATCAACCATGCACTACCAGACATTTGAAGAAAATAAATAGCACAAGACTAGTCTAAGAAATATTGCATCCATATAATAAAAATAGGTTTCTATGAGGGGAAAAAGGAGTAAATTAGAGAATAAGATTTTTTTTAATTATTTTTAACGTTCATTTATTTTTGAAAGACAGAGAGAGACAGAGTGTGAGCAGGGGAGGGGCAGAAAGAGAGGGAGACACAGAATCTGAAGCAGGCTCTAGGCTCTGAGCTGTCAACACAGAGCCCGATGCGGGGCTCGAACTCACAAACTGCGAGATCATGACCTGTGCTGAAGTCGGACTCTTAACCGACTGAACCACCCAGGCGCCCCGAGAATAAGATTTTAAGGGAAATTAAAAATATAATTACTGAAATATAGTATGTGTGCCAACTATACTCAAAATGTTTTAAAAAACATAGTTATTGAAATTAAATTTCAATGAAAGAACTATAATATAAAGTCAAGAAAACCATGGAGTAAAAAGAAAAAGATAATAAAATGGTAAGATAGAAATACAGATGTGTAGATATTTCAAATTTTATTGTACTTTAATAAACAATATACAAGATATAATTTTTTTATGATTACAAAACCTGCAAAGAGACAAGAAATTCACAAGCAAGAGAATACATACACATTTTCCTTGATGGGGTTACACCCCAATAAACCCAATATATGCTGGAAATATCCTAAGTCAATAATGCATTTAATACACCTAACCTACCAAATACAGTATCTCAGCCTAGCCTACTTTAAACACGCTCAGAACACTTAAATTAGCCTATAGTTGGGCAAAATCATCTAACACAAAGCCTATTTAATAATAAAGTGTCTGGGGCACCTGGGTGGCTCTGTCGGTTAAGCGTCCAACTTCGGCTCAGGTCATGATCTCGCAGCGTGTGAGTTCAAGCCCCACGTCATACTCTGTGCTGGCCGCTCGGAGCCTGGAGCCTGCCTTAGATTCTGTGTCTTCTTCTCTCTTCCTCTTCTCCTGCTCTCTCTCTCTCTCTCTCTCTCTCTCTCTCTCTCTCTCTCTCTCTCTCTTTTCCTCTCTGAAAAATAAGTACTAAGGGGCACCTGGGTGGCTCAGTCGGCTGAGCGTCCGACCTCAGCTCAGGTCATGATCTTACAGTCCAGGAGTTCGAGCCCCGCGTCAGGCTCTGTGCTGACAGCTCAGAGCCTGGACCCTGCTTTAGATTCTGTGTCTTCCTCTCTCTGCCTCTTCTCCTGCTCGCGCTCTCTCTCTCTCTCTCTCTCTCTCTCTCTCTTTTCCTCTCTGAAAAATAAGTAATAAGGGGCACCTGGGTGGCTCAGTCGGCTGAGCGTCCAACCTCAGCTCAGGTCATGATCTCGCAGTTTGTGAGTTCGAGCCCCGGCTCGGGCTCTGTGCTGACAGCTCAGAGCCTGGAGCCTGCTTCAGATTCTGTGTCTCCCTCTCTCTCTGCTCCTCCCCTGCTCATGCTCTGTCTCTCTCTGTCTCAAAAATAAATAAAAACATTAAAAATTTTTTCAAAATAATAAACATTAAAATAATAATAATAATAATAATAATAATAATAAAGTGTCAGATATCTCATGTAATTTATTGAATACTATACTGAAAGAAATAGAATGGTTGTGTGGGTACTCAATCCACACAGTGGGTTGACTGACTCTCAATCTTGGCTCAGGTCATGATCTCATGGTTCATGAGATCAAGACCTGCATCAGACTGAACTGACAATGTGAAACCTGCTTGGGATTCTCTCTCTCCCTCTCTCTCTCTGCCCCTCACCCACTCATGTGTGTGCTCTCTCTCTCAACCTCCTCTCTTTCTCAAAATAAACATTTTTTTTAAAAAAAGGAATGGTTGTAAGTGTATTGATAAGTTTATCCTCGTGATCATGTGGCTGACTTGGAGTTATCACTGCCCAGAATCATGACAGAGTATCATATTGCATATTGCTAGCTCAGGGAAAGATCAAAATTCAAAATCCAAAGTATGGTTTCCACTGAATGTATATGGCTTTTGCATCATCATAAAGTTAAAAAGAAACTGTAAGTCGAACCATTAAAAGTCAGAAACTGTCTATATCCAACACAAGCAAGATACAATGATTGAAAAATGGGGTATTCAGGAGATAAATGGAAACTCTATAAAAGAACTAAAGGGAAATTCTAAAACTGAAAAATACAATATTTGAATTTTAAAAATTCTTTCAATGAACTTAACTTCTAGACTGCACAATGCAGAAGAAAGAGTACTACACTTGAGAGTTCAGAAGTGATAAAGAATATATGGATAACACTTTAATTATTTTAAACATCACTTTCTACTATAGTTACTATTACACATGCAGCTTTAGCTTCTGACCTTTCAGATTTGATTTTGCCCAACTGCTATGAATGACATCATTGGTTTCTTCATAGTAATATATTTGTAATTGAGATAAAAACTCAAAAGTGGTAGGTGGTATCTGGAGTCTAGTATAGCTGTCAGCTTCCCATTGGTGTGACTAACCAAGGAAATAAATCAGCTTTCTTTTTTTTTTTTTATGTTTATTTTTCAGAGACAGAGCAAGAGAGAGACAGAGTATAAGTGGGGGAGGGGCAGAGAGAGGAAGACACAGAATCTGAAGCAGGCTCCAGGCTCTGTGTCAGCACAGAGCCTGGAGCTGTGAGATCGTGGCCTGAGCCCAAGTCAGGTGCTTAACAGACTGAGCCACCCAGGCAAGCCTAAATTCACTTGCTTTTCTACTCACATATGCTATTCCATACGAACAAGCCCAATAATTCCTAAAATAGATTATATTTCAAAGGCTTGACAATTTAGAGCAAACAAAAAAAAAAAAAAAAAAGAAAAAAGAAACACTAAACTAAAAGAAATTTAGTTTAAACTAAAATATTTTTCAAACCACCAAGGATACAACCACATTGCATTGTCCCTGCCACATAGCAAAACACAAAGAAAAAAATACATCTCTGAGTTATTTCCTTCAATCAAAGAGTTGCTGAATTGACCTACTGAATAATTCTGATATCTCTGCTTTGCTTTTGACAATAATTAGTCTCATAACCCTGATTCTTTATTCCCTTAAGTTTAAAATAAAAATAGTTTATTTAAATTGCTTTCCTCTAGTTAATGGATGTTTAATGAATAATGTTTAATTGAATTAAACATGTTTGCTTAAATATTAAACATTTAATGAATAAGACAGAATAAGCACCATATATGTTTTATGGCATCTTTCTGATAATAGCTTTGTAAGGGTCTATATTCTCTTTCCCAAAATATTAAAATATACATAACACAAAGCATAACACAAATTCCAAGCAAAAATACAAAGCCATTTCTCCAAAGTAAGCAATAGTATTAACTAAAAGTCCTTTATTATAGAAAATGAACTCGCCTACAATATTTCCAAGTTCAAAGTTTGTCATTTTCCCATTTCTCTTTCTCCATTCATCTTCTAGGGCTTGGGGCTCACCTTCCCAATCCCAGACATACCATACCTTCTTGTTGGTCTTTAGATGTCAAGTGAGCCCACCTCAGTACCCTCTGTTAAGGTTTGCCTTACACTGAAGAACCACAGGGACAAAATTACTTCCTTCTTCTCTCTTTCTGACCGCCTCAAAATGTCCATTAACTAGAGAAAAGCAACTTAATTAAACTAAGCCACACTGGATTCTGAATGATTGATTAATAGACTACTTGACCCTCCCTGGGACATTTTTATTTTTAAAAAGGAGACTGTAATCTAAGTGAATCAGTAATAGACAGAACTTGACACAGTTCAAAAAATTAGGGGGAAATATATAGGCTTATTCCAGGAAAATATGTTTTGATAGAAGAGCCTTCCGAGGGTCTCTTAAATTATCCCTGTTGGTGGCCACCTAACTCAGCCTCAGTTCCTGACCAGGAGAATAAAGCATTGACTGAAATGCCCTTTTCCAGTTTTATAAATGAGCAGCAAAGTACTCTCAAAGGGAAGACATTTGACTTTGAAACAGACTTCAGAAGTTGAAGTATGGTTTATTACTCCTCCGGGTGAACTGAGAAATATAAATGCTTCTTTTAACTTGGAGTCAAAATCCCAAGAGCCATCCTTAAACACCAAATATCACTATGACAAAAGTCAAATCCTCTGTCATGTGGAAATGACCCTACAGGTACTCTTTTTAATCACATGTTTTTTAAACTTTTAATTGGAGGATGAGAGTGAGCACCAGAAATATGTGATATAACCACATATTATGGAGACACAAATGAGAATATAATAGCAGAGGAACCTCTACAAACTTCAAGGTAAAGTTCAGCCTCTCACCTCATCAATCCTACCTTCTAGATCATCTACACACACACACACACACACACACACACACACACACACACACACATACATTCAGTGATGGTAAAAAGCCCTATTTCCCAAATATTATTTATAGAGTATCCTCTTAAAATTTAGCTAAGTATCATCTAAAAACTTTGGAATAACACTGATAATAAAACTGCTAACATGTCTTTATTGTTGACAAAATAGGTTAGAATTACAACGCCCTTTTTGCTTTAACAGTATTTTTTTTCCTGCTTTAACCCTGGTATAAAATACAAAGAGAAGGAACTGTTTACTTCTTGCCTCCAGTTTCATCTACGTAAACTGAAGCTGATCTTCCACTCTAGCTAATTATAAATCTTGCCCTCCCCTACAACAAGATGACCACACAGACCTCTGTGGTCATGACAAAAGTCATTAGCATTTTACTTTGTTGTAACAGTTGTAAAAATCAACAATTTGACCCTTATTATGAGTCAACTGCATTAGCATCTCAAGGATCTCTTCTGCAGAAATGTCAGGCTATACCTATACCTATTCTTTGGTGAATTTTTTCCCTGCATTAAAATATCTACTTAGCCCCTGGTGAACTTTTTCACTGCATAAAAACATTATACTTTGCCTTAATTTTCAAAATTCACTTGGTTGGTTGAATAGAAAACTACCATACAAGAAAGACACAGTTGCAATATCTATCCCCCAAACAAGAAAAGTTTAATTGATATTTTTTCCTTTTAGCTCTAAAAGTAAATTCCACTTCATGGCTAAGTAAACCTTCTACACCAAAATGTGCACCATTAATTTAAAATCTGCCTTCTGAAAACTTCTCATCAGAGGTACATTTTGAATAGGGTACCCCAGGGCAAAAGAGCATATTTAACAAATGTCTAATTTGGCCTATTTTTTAAAGACATGAACCCACAGGAAGGGGAAGAATAGGAGAGAAAACAATAGCAGCTAAGTTTTGGAAGGCAGAGAGCAGATACACACCCAGACCCAAGAAAGTTCAATCTTAAGGGGTCAGTGAGAAAAGCCAAGAACTAATAGTTACACAACAGATTCTCCACAATGTTCAGCAAATGTTAGTACCAGTTTCTCTACAACTGAGGATAAAGTGGGGTAGGCAGGTGGAAACCTAAAATCAGTAGGATTTGATAAAGGCTATTTGAAAAGTAGTTAGACATCTATGTGTCTTCCCCTATTTCACTTTCCTGAGTAATGACCCTCACCCCTGCCCACTTCCCCCTCTACCACTCCCACTGAGGTCTAGAAAGAGTAAAACAGAAAGTCTTTAAATCAGGGGAATCCCAAGCAACTGAGGACATGGGAACCTTACTGAAAACAAGAGATTGAGTAACTGTGCATACAGGATACAAGGTGCTGAGACATATTCCTTCCACCCCCATACCCTCTTTTTTTGGTGCCAGAAGACTGATAGCTAGAACTTCCTCCAGAAAGGAGATTAGAACGCATTTCTCTAGGGAGGTTGATCAACCCAATCAATGGCCTATCTCCCACAGTAAAGCTTAAATTTGACGTTGCTAAAATGCTTAGAGCTTCCAAAAAGCTTTTCAGCCCCCATTTAGGGAACACAGCCCAAAACAAACATCTTATTTAAGAAGCAACTTGTATGACACAGAGGCTATTCAGGGAGGGAAAAAAAAAACTTTTTAAAAAAATCAGAGCAGTAAGTCAAAATATCTCATCCATGATCAAAAGACTAAAATATCACAAATAAGAAATAGTCAAAGAACAGCCATAAAAGGAACTATTAGAAACTAAAAAGCAGGATTTCAAAATCAGTATAAGGGTTAGGAGATAAAATTGAAGCAATCACCCAGGATCAAAAGGATAAAAAGATGTGAAAAAGAGAGAGAGAAAGGAAGAGAGACAGAGGAAAGATACAAAAGATAGGAGACTAGTCTAGGAAGTCAACAACTATAAAGCAGGATTTCCAGGAAGACAAAACAGAGGAGAGAAAATCATCAATAAAGTAACTCAAGAATTTTTCATCTCTTCAACCAGAACGACTGAAGTTTGAGAAAGAATTGAGCTGGGTGCCCTTTAGTGCTGTTTCTCCATGTTTAATTTTGTGAAGAAAACAAATCCAAATACCATCAAATATCTAAGCCATATAGAACATTCTTCACTTAAAGTATTAGAATCTTATTTGATTCATCTCTATCCCGAGCTGGAGCAAACTGATCCATCTCTCAATAAGGAACACCATTAAAGAACTCTCATTGGTTAGTCCTCAGTAATGTTCTTCTCTCCCTAGAAAAACAAAGAAACCAGCAGGTGGCAAAATTATTATTCCAGAGTCTTTAGCACAGATTGCTTGTTGGATTTTCTCATAATCTGACAAGTACGAAATCTGCTCTGACCCATTTAGAACCCCAAAGCTTCATTACAAACCTCCCCAGAACTGGAAATCTGCAATTCATTAGGAACATGCTGGGATCCAGGGCTTCATGAAGGAGTTGCCTAAATTGGAGAAGGCAGTTGAAAAGAGTCTTCTGAATTCTTTCACATTTCTAAAAATAAGCAGAAGACTCTCTGGATAAGCTTAAGATATAGAAAATCAAACAGAGCTTAGGTCCTAGGTTCTTTAATGCTCATCAGAATAAAACCTTTACACACTACCCAAACTTCTCAAATACAGAGAATTGGGTTTAAAAATTGCAAGACATTCCAAGAGGAAATACTGAAGAGCAAATTTCCATCAGATACTGATCAAGGAACTTCACTCCAAAATAGTTTATGTTGATATTTCCATATCATAAATCATATTAGAAGCTTGTAACTTCTACCCCTTGAAAACATATAATTGGCTATGCTGTACTGGAAACAGCTCTAGAAAATGATCATCTCATCACTAGAATTGTATTAACAACCTGTTTGGAAAGAACCACCCAGTTTCTATATCAAGTTAATTGTCTTAAGTCTACAGAGTAATTACTAAAGATGAACAAGGTAATGTTTTTACACTTTATCACTTCAAAAGTATAAACATAGTATTTTTAGTATGTTTTAGAATTCCATGATAACTTTTTTCATAACAAATCACAAATATCCACCAGGTGTCCAGAATAGTTACTAGTTATTCTAATAATCACTTATTCACCTCTGTTCCACCCCACATAGGAACAGCTGAGAATGATTTCTCTGACCTACGTCTTTGGTCTATCATTAGCATTTGACCAAATGGACAGAGACTATCAATAGTAAAAAAAAAATAAATGTATAATGCTCACATAGAGCCTACATATTACCACTTTCAAATCTGAATCATATTATTACAGTTAAAATCTGAGATTTTTCTCATGCCCCATTCAATACACATCTTTCAAGAAATTAAGTATGTCTGCATCGGAGTACACAAAAAATCTATATCTAAATAACATGGATTGTTTAGTGATGGGACTGACTTTTGGAGGAAAGCAACAAAAACAATGGAAGTGTCCTACTCTTTGAGACTGGCATAATTTTTTCTCAAAGAAGTGTTGGTCTCTGTTGACAACAGTTGTAATAGTTCAGCATTATGGACTGAATACTAAATGTATTTAATTTGGCAAAATTATTCAACTTTTAAGTGAAAAAAATTAAGTATCTCAAATAAGTGAGTCAACTCACAAAGTTACAATTATATAGTTTATAATTGAGTTAGCATGAAGTTGCAATACTATGTAAAATCAGACACTGGCCCGAGGCCTTAATTGTCTTTACACACAATGTGGTAAATTAGTAACCTCCACTTAGAATTCTTCCTTCTGAGGCCTACAGAAAGGAAGGCTTTCCATCCTATAAGGCTCAAAACTGAGAGCTAACAGACATGTTTCCATCTTATAAAACAGCAAACATTGTTGACTATATATCTTAACATCTTTAAACAAAAAACTTTATCAATATAATTTTGTCAAATCCTACAATAAAACGTGTTTCTCTGGACAAACTTTGTGACAAAAAAAACTGCTTTTCAACGCTTTTTTAAAAAAACAGATAATGAATACTACTTAACCCAATCGATACTGCTTAACTACTTACCTCTTGCCTTAGCTCCAATGAAACTTCTAGAAACAAATTAACTGCCCCAAAGTTATAATGAGCTCAGCAGCTTGATAGTACCTAATCCCTGTATTCTTCCTTTATTCTTTTTTTAATCTATAATTATCCACCTTTAAATTTTTGTTTAAAATTTTTAAAACCAATTCCAAATAAGTCATAAATAATTGAAATCGTTTTCTAGACCCCTGACAACCCTGTGATTATTTCCTACTTCTCACATATGTCTGCCTTCATTAGACACCCAAAGAATTCTAGAATCAGAATATTTCCTTGTAATCTACTAGATGATAATTGGCTGTTACTACAGAACTATTTATAACAAGGTGAGCCTTTCTATTCCAGGCAAGAATTCAGGCTAACCTCCTTTGTGGAGAATACCAAATCTGACCAGAGAAAACAGTAAAATACCTCACAAAAGGAAGAATCCACTTCCAGCATGTAAGATTTAGAAGAAGCAATAAAAGTTGACTGAAAGATGAACATTTCTTATTTTTCATTTCTTAAAATATTTATCACGTAAGTATAAAGTTACAATTATCCATGATGATTAAAACTTCAGTATTTATAAATGTCAAGTATTAAATTACATCAAAAAACTTGATCATTCTCAATGTTCTAGTCAAATGCAACATCAAACGCAAAACTATCAAATGTTGCACAGTTGCCAGATCTAGAATATTGAAATAACACTGAAATTATCTCTCACTGGCTTAAACTTATAAGAGTTAGCTCAGCCTGACTGCGCTTAATAGCAAATAATTTAAATACTATGATTTGCATCTTATTTTCATACACACACTGATGGATTCGAGACAGATACCTTCTCATGGGTCATTCTTCTCTCCTGCAGCATGAACATCCATCAGTGGTCCTCAGTCAAGGGTGATTTTTACCCCCAGGGTGAGAGAACATTTAGCAATGGCTGGAGACAATTTCAGTTATTACAACTGAGTGTAGTGCCACCAGCATCTAGATAACTACAATGCCCAGAACAACTCCCCTGGCCACCCACAATTACCCTGCCCAAAATGACTATTCTGTGGAAGCTGAGAAACCCAGCTACAAGGACTAACACTCAAAATCTCCTATTAGGTGCTAGGCCTCAGCTTGCAATAAAAACCTCAGATGCTATGCCTCAACCTGTAATAAGGAAGGAGAAAAGAGAACTCAGGCTGGGATATAATTCCTTATATGGTCAATTTAACTCTGAAATGTATTCTACGTTTCAGCACTCAAAGACTATATCATTAAGTTCTCATTCTAGTCACTAATCCTTTCATTCAGTCAAGAATCTTCTTTATGCCTTTCCAGACCAATGCTAGAAGATTCCTCTGTATAATTAAAATTAAGTATAATTTTTAATAAAAGCTCACAGAGAAGCTTAAGTAGAATACATTTTACCAATCACTAGTTCTTCAATGTCCTCCCTTTAAAACATTTAACTTTTAACCTCCAAAAGAAGTTGATTGTTCATCTATAATTTTCATGTTTTTGTTATAGTTCTGACAGTTCTTAGAAACTCCAGCATTGATCACAAAGAGAGATGCTCTAAAATGCAAATCAAATGTGCTCACTATATTAAAAACTGAATAGTACCACAATCAAAATAACAAAAGTTGAAGTCCTCTGATCAGATGCTTTCTATAACATATGAAATACTAGACAAATTTAAGCTTTGCCTCAAATTTATATGCTTCCAAGCTATTCAAATATAAAACAAGCACTAACAAATGGGCAACCTTGTCCACTGCAAGGCTAATAAATCAAAATCACCAAGGTAAGTTAACTGCATTTCCAGTGGATGCAGATTTATCATCAGAGACCTGATAATCATGCAACCACTAGAAAAAGCAATGTGTTTTCCATGACCTTGGTCATAATTCACCAACAACACTGACATGTAACTTTTCACTATTATGTCACAGTGGGCACACTCTAAAAAAGATTTCAGAATTTTTGGACTTCTGAATGAAGAACATGCATGTTTCCATCTGATTTTTTTTTTACATTAGAACTCAGTATAGAAACTATAAACACCTGATACTTGAAAAATAGAACAGTGGATAAAAAAAAATGGAAGAAAAGCAGGACTTAAATGCCTTGGAATTTTTCTGAAAATGAAAAGCTAAATAGAAGTTTGAGTTGGTCCAAATGCAGAAGCCTCCAAACTTGCACATTTCAGCAATTACTATATCTCTTACATCTGGTCATTTCTTTTGGTTGACTTCCTCACACCCAACTGGTAATAAAGCAAGCAGGAATGTCACCAAGGTTAAAATAAAGACAGAAAAGTTCCCAAGCATTCCATTCTATAAGTAGTTTTATTTTGATCTCCACTAGTGGAGAAAGGCCTAGCTGCCACAAATGTTTCCAAGATGGAGAAAGTGGTTAAGAGATGCTGATATCTTTCTAGGCTTTTCAGAGATTAATCAAAAGTATAGCAAATCCCTTCAAGAACACAAGATGGAGGCAACAGGGAATAAGGTGCCACCACAATGGGCAACAAGTCAAGGTAATATATTTACCAAACTTTCCCCTTGGCTTCCAAGCTTAGAATAATGGAGAATAGAAATGATCAGGTTTTTAAAAATATTTAAACAGAGGGGTTTGGTTTTGTTTTGTTTTGTTTTGTTTGTCTTAGGACAATAGACCAAATATCCAGAGGATAAAATAGTGAAGAAGCATACTATTTGAAGAATTGCTTAAAACTGAAAACCTGGGGGCACCTGAGTAGCTCAGTCAGTTAAGCACTGACTCTTGATTTCAGCTCAGGTCCTAATCTCATGGTTTGCGAGATCTGTGAGTAGCACAGAGCCCACTTTGGATTCTCTCTCTCCCTCTCTCTCTGACCTTCCCCACTTGTGCGCTTTCTCTCTCTTTCTCTCTCTCTCTCTCCCCCTCCCTTTATCTCTCTCAAAAATAAATAAATATACTCAAAAAAAAAACTGAAAGCCTGAACTGGAATCCTGATTGGAATTCTTGGATGTAAAACTTTAGGCTAGCTTGTAATCACTCACAGCCTCTGGGTTTTGCTGTTATTTTTTTGTTTTGTTTGTTTTAATTTTCAGTTGGGTTTTGGTTTTAAGCTATAAAATAGAGTTTATAAAAAAAATCTAGCTTCCAGAAAGATTATATGAGCCAATATATGTAAATAGTCAGAAACATATATGAGAAAGTTTATGGTGTTATTAACTGTCTGACAAAGTCAAAGTTATTATTATGGATTTCTATGTCAGAAGACAAAGAACAAAGACAAAAGGTGGGCAGAAGCCAGCATATTGGGTGCCACACACCTTTCTGGCCCTGAGTTTGATGAAATCCCAGAGAACAACCACTATGGACCTTTTCTGATTGCTGGGTGGGAAATGAGTCCATTGGAAAACTCAAGATTCTAACACTAGCAGCTAATATGCCAGACACAATAATCCAATTAAGGTGGTTCTATAATTATCTATTAGTATTCTCATTTTATAGCTGCAGGAACTAAAGGTCAAAGAAATTTAAGAATTTACACAGGTTACAGGCAGAAAATTGGAGGCATGGAACCTAGAGATGTACTAGAAACAAAAGCAAGCCCAAGAGTAAGCATTAATGGGCACAGAGTGAGTTCTATCCATAATGAGTCCTGAATGCTGGCTTCCCGTCAAGGTATCCCTTAAGAGCTTGCAAGCCAGGGTTAACCATTCTTACAGACACATCTTCCCTTTAGCACCTTACCTTTCCTTACTAGGCTAGTATCCGGTTTTCCAAGCAGAGGTTTGGGAGAGGACCAAAGTTTCAGCAAGGAAGCAAATATGAACAGCAGGACTGGGTTCTAAGAAAGTCAAGCTTGAATGAGTGGGATGGCCAAAGCAAGTATACAACACCAACACAACATCATAGATGGTTTTTGGTTTTGTTTTTTTTTTCCCATACAATATCTGGGAGTGTAAAGAATTAAAACTGAAGAAGCCAATTTTGACATTAGCAGGGAGTACAAACACAAGGTCTGGAAACAGCAGACAAAGCACAGAAATTAGGAAATACGCTCAGGTATGAATTAGAAAACCAAAGGCAAAAGCAGAAAGTGAAAGCATCCAGAAACTTTGCCCTGAACAGGGGGATTCAGACATATTGAGGAGTGGAGAGGAGTCAACACCTCAGAGGCCAACTCTCAACGAGTGGGTAAAGGAAGCCCATGGATTCTGCTCTAGTCTCCTGTTCTTAGGGCAGACAATTCTGAGAAACACTCTGCACACTTCTCAGAGGTTCAGATAGAACAGTGCCCCCACTGCCTATAGCAGCAACCTTAATAACACATCCTTACATTGTTGTTGTTGTTTTTCCCTTTCTCTGCCTCACTGTCTCCACTCACATTCTACAGTGTCCCTAATAAGGTAAGAAATTTGTGTCTAGATGTCCTCTGAGACCATAATTTCTGCTTGCAAGGCAAGTTTTTTATGAGACAATTAACTCCTACTTTGCCAAATACCCCCATTCCTTGGTAGGGTAGCCCGGTAGGGTCTGCAGAAAGTTAGCAAGAAAGGAAAGAAAACCCCCACGATCATCTACCCTGTCCCAGAGGAAGACACACTGCTCTGCATGACTCAATATCACTGCAAATGACATCAAAGTCCAGGCCCAATATGGTCAGTGTACATATACTACTTAGCATTGCGTTGACTAGCAGATAAAAAAGAGGGAATCATTTTGGCTTCTTTTGTAATCCTCCAATTTCTGTATTATGGCAATAAAATAGAACATGGAGTTCTTTTCTAATGCTCTAACAAAGAATCTTTCCTGGAGAAGGAAGGCCTTCTCAAAATTGGCAAGCCCTCGGACAGGCAATTCTATTGGGACAAATTTGAGGGAGACTGGCACAATACAGGCATTGGAGTGGAAGGAGAAAAACAGACACAGAGCTCTATGGGTCTGATGACCAAGTTCTGTCCTCAGGATCACTGCAAATGCCATCAGAGTCCAGGCCTAATGCCTCCCAGTTTGCACAAAGTCAAGGTGGAGAGAATGCACCAGGATAAGAGTCCTATCAGAAGGCTTCCTCTGGTCTTGCCTCACCTTGGCCTCTTGCTGAGTGGCCTGTAGACTCTCTCCTCTAGGCACACGAAGCACCCCTACGTGCTATTCAACAGCAGTGGCAGACTTGGCAGAGGGACAGGAGGAGATGGACAGACTGCCAGTTCCAGGAGAACTCTACCTCCTTAAAATTGTCCAGCCAGAGGATTCCCTCACAGTCTGAACCCTGGTATCGGGATTCTGGAAGAGAATATAGGCATCTATGGCACCTATGATTTCCTAAGTATACATTTTGTTTGTTTATACCTGCTGCAAAGATATTCCATTTGTATCTTTATAAATTTCCTCACATGCAATGAAGTATTTATTATCAAATTTTTAAGCATTTTAAACCATGTTTATCAGGTGCTTTATTATATTTGAGGTAATTTATAAAGGTATATATATGGTAAAAGGACAAAAATGAGAGGAAATCAGGGCAGGGGGTTAAATGGAAGACAATAAGACAGAACAAATGTAATAGATAAACCACCAACTAGCCTAATATTTTTAAGGGAGGAAAGGAATATCCACAAAATTAAGGATGAGTAATAATAATAATACAAACATTTATAGAGTGTTTATAAATGCTAGTCACTGTTCTAAGCACTGCTCACATATATTGCCTCATTTTTTCCTCACCACAATCCAATGAGATAGGAACCACTTCTTTCTCCATTTCATAGTTGGAGAGGCAGGAGAAATAATGTCATTTACCCAAGGTCACACAGCTTGTTAACAGTGAAGCTAGGATTCAAGTCCAGGCAGTGTGGCCCCTAAGTCCACACTCTCACGTATTAACATGCTGTCTGCTGATCCAGGAAGGGAAGGAACTAGAAACACAAAGATTTTGAAAAGAATGTAAGAGACTACTTTGAACAATATCATGCTAAAAATTTGAAAACCTGGGGATATTCTTATAGGAAAATGCATGCTACTAAAATTGATCTCATAAAGGAGAGGGAAAAGAAAACACTAAACTAAAACCATGGGGGAAAAATGAGGAAGTTGTCGCAGAGCTGGCCTCAAAAAACTGCCAGATCAGTGCTTTCTTATATTAATTAGTTCAATATAATTAAGATATCATTTCAAAAATTCCAGAGCATAGAAGAAAAAAAAAAAGAAAAAAGGTACGTAAGTTTATTTTCTGAGTCAGGCATACATTAGTATCAAAACCTGGTCAGTTTTGTTTAGAAATATAAATGCAGGCCTCCAATATAAAATATTAAAAATTCATATCCAGTGGCTTACTTACAAATAACATCAAAAACATGCAGTCTTTATACTAAGAGTGCAAGAAAAGCTCAACAGTAGGCTATCTATTGATAAAAATTGATACATTGTGAGACTAAGTAGGAACAACAATTGGGTCATTTCAACAGATCCTACAAAATGCATTTGAAAAAAACTGACACCCACAATGATATATTATTTAAAGCCTTTAGTAAACTAAAGATAGAAATTCCTTCAACAGTATCAAAACATTTTTAAATAAACACAACAACAAATATCCTTAATGATAAGACTCATTCTCATAGGAGATGGAAGTTATGACATCTTCCCTTATTCTACTGTAATCATATATATTAGTGGAGAAGAGAAAATCCAGATATATCTACACACAGTGGGGAACTAAGTAGAAGATAAAAGGCTAATTTCAAATAAGTGGGAAAGAATGAATTATAAAACAAATATAATTGGGACAATTACCCTCTATTTAGTAAAAAAAGTAATACTACTTCATACCACAATACACAAAGATAAATTCCAGAAGCAGTAAGTTTTATCTGTAAAATCCAATAGAATATTTTTGAAACTACAACATTAGGGTGCCTGGCTGGCTCAGTTGATGGAGCATGTCACTCTTGATCTCGGGGTTGTGGGTCCAGGCCCCACACTGAGTTTAGAGATTACTTAAAAATAAAATCTTTAAAAAAAATTTTTATAAAAACTATAATATTTTTATCTTGAGACTGTTCTTTATAAGCATGAACTGAAACTGAGAAATCATAAGGGAAAATATTAAAAGATTTTGCATGTAAAAACTATAATTTCTGTTCAAGAAAAAAATAGCATAAACAAAATTCAAAGTCAAATAGAAGTTATTGGGAAAAATATTTGTAGTAGACATGACAAGGGGTTAATATCTTTAATCAACACTGTACATTTAAATCAATTTAAAAAGATGAACACTATAGTTTTTAAAAATTAAAAGACATAGAGACAATTCATACAAGAAAAGCAAATGACCAATAACTGTAAGAAATTTGATCTCACAAATTATTAAAATATGATTAAGACAACAATCTGATAATTACCTATCTGCAAAAAATCAATATGATTGTTAATGTGCAGTGTTGGTGGGGGAGGTTAGGTACCGATAAATAGGCATGTATATTGGTACAACCATTCTGGAAAGAAATCTGGCAATCTGTATCAAATTTAAAATGTACATGCCTTCAAACTTGGCAATTCTGCTAGGAATGTTTCTAAGAAGCTAACCTAACAAGCATTCAATGAATTATACACAAAGATATTAATGAAGAATTACTTAAAACAATGGCTTTTTAAATTTAATTTATTTTGTTCCCAGCTTTGTTGAGATATTGACATACCACATATGTAAATTTGAGATGTTCAGTATGATGATCAGATACATGTATATATTGCAAAATAATTACCACAATAAAGTTAGTTAACATCTCCATCTCCATTCCTTCACATAATTATAATTCTGTGTGTGTGTGTTGACAACCTTTACGATCTACCCTTTTAAAAACTTTCAAGTATGTAATACAGTATTGTTAATTATAGTCATCATGCGGTGCCAAATAACAGCATATTTAAAACAACATAAATGTCCCTCAATTTATTTGTCAAATTACAGTGTTTCCATAGTATGAAGTGTTATTCATTTGTTTAGAAAAATAAAGTAGATCAAATTTACAAAGTTGTTCATGATATACTATCACTTGATTAAAGTAGGCTAGGAAATAATTATTAATAATACATTTTATACGTATCTAAATGTATTTTTTTAAGTCTGGAATGGTGTAACCAAAAAAGAAGAAAAGAGCTTGGAAGAATTTAAACCAAGGTTTATATAAACATAGTTGTTTAAAAATGGTTGAATGATGAGTATTTTTTGTTTTCTTCCTTTTGTTTCCATAGCTCCTGACTTTTCTTTAATAAATGTGTTTTTCCCTTGTAGTAACTATTTGCATTTCTTACAATGAAAGGATCTAGATTAAAATATCAACCTATTTTAATAGACCCATAAACATTAATTACAGAAAACCAATCTTTTTATAGAATACTATTGTTGTGTTTTTTTGCTGTTATAGCAAAATACACCAAACTTCCTAGCATTTTTTCATACTTAGGATAATTGATTAGTCACTTCTAAAAATGTAAAACCAAGGGACACAGCTAATACACAGTCTTGATTTCACCATTATAACTTTAGTCTTTCCAAAGTCAAATATAAGTCTCTTCACACATCAAATCGTTTTTCAAGTGACATGGGTAACTCAACATTAGGGGTCCAACATATGTTGTTGATTGGCTGACTCATGTTCTATCAATGTAGAAAAGCATCATTATCTACTGACACACTACAATACGATGACAATTTAATTAGTGTATGAACTGTAATTACAGAAAATGAAAATAAACAGGAAGAAAATAAAGGATCTTGAAATTGACCACATCAAGAATTTTGTGTAAATGTGGAAGACAGCAGGTTTTTCTGTTCACAGATATTAGTTGGATACTTCTGCAATTAATTTTTCAAGTCTCAAATCATGTTCTGGAATCACTCAGTATTCAAAACAAATTTGTTATTTTAGTCTCCACACCCATTGAGTCTTTCTCCAAAGAAGCTGCCAAACCCAGCACCAGCTGGCCTCTTGGGAACAAGACTAGGCTAACTACAGATATTTCTTTTTGAACTGTTAATAGATATTAAAAAGACAGAGTTTAACTAATCTAAACTAATCTAAACTAAACTGATCTAATAAAGGGTTACCATCAAGAAAGATTGAATTGTATAGTGAATATTTAAAATATGTCCATTTTCTTACCCATAAATCTTTATCTCTTTTAAGCCTTCTGGTTTTTCTTAAACATTAATTGTAGATAAGGTGCCCAGCAATTCTCCCATTCCCTTCTGCCTGGCTCTCCTCATGTTTCCAGAGGGGTTCTTTTAAGCATTAGTGAAACCTGGATAAAAGCACACACAGTAGCATAGCTTGTGGTACACAAGCCCCATTTCCTTACCTATCTTCCTCCCAGACTCTGTCCACAATATCAATGAAATTTACAGAGATCCAAGTTAATAGAGAGAAAATAGTAGAAGTATATGATTGCTAGATTGCTAGGAGGAATAGAAATTGGCCCAACCACTCCACAGAGTAACACATAACAACATTCTTTAAAATCTTCATGCCCTTTGAGCCAGTAATTCCCCAGAACTATTTATATTCAACTAGGCTCAGCACAACATTATTTGAGTCCTAGGACACTCAATCTTTTGCCAAATCTTTTCTAACTTTGATCAGGTGGTACTCTCATCCCAAATACACTCACTCGTCCAGAAACAACATCATTAGATCCTCTGTAGACTGAGCAAAGCTTTAGCTTAGTGATCTCCTATAATTCTCAACCAGGGTCCCAGGGGTTGTTTGGAAATATGGCAAGTATTTTATAGTCCTGGTGGGTAGGGCCAGGGATGTTACACAGCTGCAATGCTTGGGCTATTTCCACATAACAAGGAATCGTTCTGCCCAAAGTACTAGTAGTAGAAGTAGATATTCTGCCCTGAACCTCTTTCCAAGGCCAATGCCCCAGGGGCTAGGAATATTGTTTGTTTATGGTTCACAGCTATGTCCCTCACTGAGCATTGCTCCAGATTACTGCACCTCCCAGGAGGAACCCATAGGTGGTATCTGGTAAAAGCTGCAAAGGCCTGACTCCTCTACTTCTACTTGGGACAATTCCATAGGGCTTTCCTTTCTCCATGGCTCCCTGTAGGATTGGCTGAGACACCAGTTGCTATCCTACTGCAACTCAGCTTCTCCCTGTGCCCCATCCTGCCCTCCTAACTTCAGACCAGGAGCATTTCTTGTAAGCATCTACAAGTAAAGCTTGTGCATTCAAGTCTCCCCCTCTGAATCTGTTTGCACAGAACCTGATTTATGATAATCCCCACTGAGATACACTGCTTTAGTCCAACTCCTTCATTTCCAGATGAGTAAAAAATGGTCTAAAAGGGTAAAAATCATGTTCAAAGCACAGAAGTGGTTAGTTCAGCACTCACTACATATACTACACATTACAAATGGTGAGAAGCTTGAGAAATTGGAAGGAACAGAAAGAGAAGGAAACAATATGTGAAAATCCTTATTGTGGGTGGGGCACCTGGCTGGCTCAGTCAGAAGAGCAAGCAAACCTGGATCTCAGAGTGGTGAGTTTGAGCCCCACATTGGGTGTAAAGATTACTTAAAAAAATAAATTTAAAAATCTAAACAAAAAAATCTTTAGTAAATCATAAACAAGAATTTTAAAAGCATTTAGATTTAACTATATGGAGAAATGCTTAATAATGATCGAGTCTGAGAATCAATATTATTAATTAACTGCAATAGTGGAAATCAAAAGAAGACTGTTCAAATATCTCAGTTTGGGGAAAACTATTTACTGGATTCCCTAACTACTCTCAGTCTGCCTAAACTATTCATATTTAGTGTGCATCACTGTGATGGAACCAAAAAATAATAATTAGAAATTTTCCTCTTAAAAGCAAATGGCTGGAAAGATATGGAGAGTAGCCACTGAGGTGAGAGTGAATAAACATGAACAGTAAATCAAATCCCCTTCATTTCCATTCCTCTTTCCTCAGAAAATGTAGCTAGTTGTAGACACCCACTGCCCACCAAAAAAGTCTGACATCCCCAGTGCTCTCTTCCAAGCCATCAGTCATTCTTGATCGACATGTCCCTACCGTAGCCAATCCGTCCACTCCTGCTTAAAAACTAGTAGGAATTACTAGTTTTTCAGTATGGCATTATAACATTTTCACTCTGCAATTTTTATACTTACATCTTTGTTCTGTTCCCAGTAAAGAAATTTCTCCTATTATGTTCAAGAATCATGTAGACAGAATAACAATATTGCTCAAAGTTCCAACTGTAGCCTAACAATCACCCTCTAACCTCCACAAAAAAAGGAAAACAGGGGCACCTGGGTGGCTCAGTCAGTTAAGCATCCGACTCTTGATCTCAGCTCAGGTCTTGATCTCAGGGTCATGAGTTCAAGCCCCGCATTGGGCTCCAAGCTGGGTGTGGAGCCTACTAAAAAAAAAAAAAAAAAAAAAAAAAAAAAAATTAAAAAAGAAAAACAAAATATACAGGTTTGAAAGATCTTTTTTTTGAGAGAGAGAGAGAGAGAGAGAGCACACAAGAGCAGGGGAGAGGGGTAGAAGGAGAGAGAGAGAATCTTAAGCAGGTTGCATGCTCACCATGAAGCCCAAGGACCCTGGGATCATGCCCTGAGCCAAAATCAAGAGTCAGACACCACCAACTGAACCACCCAGGCACCACCCCTAAAAAATCCTTTTTAATGTAACCCCATAATTGTGATACAAAACTGAGTTGAAAATTACTAAGATTTTTTTTTGAGTAAAAGAAAATAATGTCTTTATCACACATTGACTTTCTTAATTTTCTCAGAATCAAAATTAGTATTTAAAAAGGCAAGAAATAAAGCACAATGAATGAATTGAATTATTACTAAAGCCAACATGACCAAAATAATTTTCCCCAAACCCTCATTTGAAAAGAATTTGAGGGGCGCCTGTGTGGCTCAGTCGACTGAGCATCCGACTTGGGCTCTGGTCATGATCTCAAAGTTCATGAGTTCGAGCCCCACATCAGGCTCTGTGCTGACAGTTCAGAGCCTGGAGGCTGCTTCGGATCCTGTGTCTCCCTCTCTCTGCCTCTCCCTCACTTGCACTTTGTCTCTCTCTCCCAAAAATAAATAAACGTTAAAAATTTAAAAAAAGAAAAGAAAAGAATTTGATATCTTAAAGCAAAAACTCACAGAAGTCCTTTGCATTTAACTAAGAATCTCAAAATACTGTGTCAAATATTTAACAACAAATTTTAAAACATTTTGAGTGGTACTTTTACCCTCTATATGTCCCAAAATAATCCTGAAAATGATATTTTTTTCTAACATATAATAAAATACTTCCTGCATTTCAAAGTCTGAGAGAGGGCATACATAACATACTAGGTTCCTGTTTATTAGTTCATGATATGAAAATAGTTTTTTCCAGTAGCTTCAGGGAAAACTACTAACTAGAACTTACTATTAATAATGTTCTCATTTTCTTGGTCATCTACATGAAGTACAGTAAGAAGTCAGACTTACTCTTTAAAACTGAAAAATGACAGAAGTTATTTCCAGACCCCACTGTTATATAAACTCTGGTTTTACATCAAAGAGCACCATGATTATTTTAGTCATCCTCTGATTCATTGGCCACACCCCCTAATATTGCATAGAACAATCATATGTTTAATTAAATCTGGAAAAAGTAATAAGCATTCTACATTTGGGGGTTAGCAATATGGGCCTCCTCCTGTGTTAAACATGTCCCAGTTTATATCTAAGTTGACAATTCAAAGGCTAAACCAGAAAAGTCAGGACAGCTTGACTTTGTTGGTTTCCCAATTGTACAGCTTGCAATCTCTCTATTTCATCGAGGTAGCAGGGCACCATAACAGGAACAGATTGTTCCATCAGCAGAACAAAAATTGAACTGACAGCAGATTTCTCCAAAACTGTGACTGTTTTCCAAATGTGCATGCTCTAGTTAGGGCTAAGGTTATTTATTCAAAGCTAATGGAAGTTATTGTGGCCATCAGTTTTCTAAGTTGAATTTAGAAACTGTTGCTTTTCTCTCTTACCTAAAAGATCTGGTCATATTCCTAGACCTTTTTCCTGGCTGTTAGGTTCTGAACCAAATATCCTCATATCTGTGTGAAATTGTGATCTGATGCTGATCACTCTGTTTAGTTTGGCATCATTCCACAAACACTCACACAGTTAGAAAATGACATTTCTTTGATATTCTTATAATTATGATTTAGTTCTTCTCTAGGTCACTTTTAAGACCAGTTCTATGATGAAAGCAATAAAAAAAAAACTGGAAAACTTTGGATCATTGGGAATGGTTTCTGATAGATACTCTCTGTTAAATCTCTACTAAATCATCCCTGGCTTTCCGCTGTCCTTGTGATAAAACCCAAACTACTTAATTTAGCTTACAAGCTCCCTACCATCTGCCTTTTGTTACTTTTTCAAGGTCTCATTTCTCCCTTGAACTCTAGCTTTAGCTTCAGTTAACTTCTTCCCATTCTGGAAGGTACCATGCTCCTTCCTGCCTTGGAATCTGTACACATGCTTCTCTCCACCTAAACATTCTTGCTGGAAATACCCCCACCCCTTTTACCTGCCTACCTCCCTTCTCATCCTCTCTCTCTCTCTCTTTCTCTCTGTCTCTGATATAGATAGATATAGATGATATAGAGAGAGATACAGACATAGACATAGATATAGATACAAATATAGATTTATAGATGTATGTATTTATAGAATTTATCAATGTCTGAAAGAATCAGTGATGCCATTAAGATACTTACCTGTCTCAAAACATCTCTCTTACTACACATTCTTATAAAGATGCAAATAAAATTTTTAGAGACCTAACAAAGAATTATTTACATGTAATAAATTTAGTACAGTTAATAATGTGATTTGCTTTGTGAATATGCCAGGCAGAGAAGAGAGCTCCAAGGTAAGAAATGGGGGCCAGGATAGGGAGCCCCCTAAAGGCCTAATCATCTATATTAGCACTACCAAAAGGGACCATAGACTGGCACTTGTCTGTGAACTGTGTTATAGTATAGTGAGGAGATAGCAGCTTGCACTAGAGTGTAAATCCACACATTGCTTCTGAGAAAGTCTTGCCAAAAAAAAAAATCAGTTAAATTTAACAGCTAAATTTAACACTAAATTTAAAGTTCAGTGACTTTGCATACCACTGATCTATAGCAAAATCTCAAGGCCCTAGATAAAGAAATAAACATAACAGAAAGTACCATAAAAGCAAGAAGAAACTTACTCAATAAAAGTTTTACATCTGTCAATTTTATTTAATGTCAGGCTTTAAGTTATATCCATAATGACATTCTTTGTTTTCTCTTACCTCGGACACACTAGACTTGGCTATAATATTAACTAGGTAAATAAGGAAATGTTTCTTAATTCAGAAAACATCAGTACAACATTAACATTTTACAATGAAGAGATTGCACTAGATCAGTAGTTCTCAACTGAGGGTAATTTTGCACCACTACCACTCCCCTGCCCCCAGGTAGCACTGGCAATATTGAGAAATTGTTGATTGTCACAGCTGAAACTGGTGAATGAATTATCTGCATTTAGTGGATAGAGACTGGGGGTACTGGTAAACTCCCCATTGTGCACAAGACTTATATCTCCCCAAACCAAAAAACATCCAGTCCAAAATGCTCCTATTGTTGAAGCTAAGGAACTTTGCACAGTAGATGGTCTCTAAAGTCCCCTTCATCTCTCACATTCTCTGATTATTTTGATGTTCACAAGAGTTGTATTCATATTAATGACCTAATAACAGTGTGCAAAGTGACTTCTTTATCTAATGTCAATTTCTGCTGTGAAATATATTTAGGCTATAAAGAGAACAGGATAATACAATTTCAGTATATATTCAAAAACTGAAACAGTTATAATGCTCAGCAAACTTCCATAATGTTATTGATTTATTCTAATTGAATTTTTTTTAAGTGGAGGGGAGGGACTGCCAGAAACTTCTGCCTAAAATGACTTAATTTTCTCTATCAGCTATTTGTTTAATCCAGTTGTATAAGGAGTTGAAAAACATTCAGGAAACTTAGATTCGGTCAGCACCTCTGTCCTGATCTATTACAAAGCCTTAAGCAGGGTTCTATATTCTGGGCTTTAGTTTTTGTTTTTACTGGAAAACAGACATACTACTTAAAGGCTAAAACCAAGAATGTTTGGCACAAAAATAACATGGTTTGTTGTATTCCTTGAGGCCTTTGTTTAAACTTTTCTGCAGTTAAAAAAATAACTACCATGAAGTAAGTTTTCCTCTGACATTCTTATGAGTACCCTGCAAATTCACTAACTCTAAATAGAACGACTATTTCTTTTAGATACACTTCAGAGGGTATGGTAATTTTTTTATTAAGTTAAAACACTATGTTCAAAAGAACATATATCTTATTGCATATAAAAATTATTTCCTGATGATTTCTAGTGCCTGCTTGCTTAATGATATCATTGTGTCTGTAAGATTCACCAGACGTCAGATTTGGAGCCACGATACTTTGGTGAAAGACCAAAGATTTTCACAAAGGATGTCAGTTATGCCCCTGGAATTACATCCTTCTATTTGATCTGTTCCAGCTTTCTCAGCTGGCACGTGCATACTTGAAAAGAAAAAACCTCAAGTTCCCAGGATGGTCTTTTGTCTTTGGTCCTTTTTTGCAAAGAGAAGTAATCTTGTCTCTGCATCTTCCACTATAGTTTTGTTGAGTGTTTCCAAAAGCACTTATCCCCAAATACTTGGATACTGCTCTTAAGTGTTCTCAAAGTCATTAGATCTTTTATACTCCATCCATAAACAGATAGGGTTTTGTAAGCCTTATATAAATATTAATGACTACATGCTAAGCATCAAATGCAAAATGGGCAATCAGGATTTTTATTTAAATTTAAAGGTGCAGGATAGAAATGTCAAGCCCATAAGCAAAAAAAACTTCAGACTAGATCTCAAAAGGCAATATGGATAACTGGAATGGTAACAGAGAAGTTTCCAAATGTATCAGAATGAGTAATGAAATCAAAATAAAATAATACTGGCATACTTACAAAACAATAACCTTGTTTGACCTATTAGTAGATTTAAGAGCAAAATCTCTGAAGTCCCAGTCTGCCTACAAAACACTGAGTAACTTAATCTCTGTACGTTTTGATTTCCTTATCTTTAAAACAGGATTTTAAAAGTCCTTATTTCATAGAGTTAGTGTGAGTATTGAATGAGTCCACATGTTAATGTGTTTGCTCAGTGCCTGACACACAGCATGCACTTGATATACATTAACTATTATTCATAAAAATGTTATAAAGATCTAGATTGGAGGTAGGCAAACCACAGCCTGGCCCACAAGCCAAGTCTAGCTGGCCACCTGATTTTGTAAACAGTTTTTTTGGAACAAAACCATGTCCCATTCATTTATGTACTGTCTAGGGCTACTTTTACCCAACAACAGCAACATTGAGTCCTCATGATGGTGACCGTATGGCCTGCAAAGCCTAAACTATTTACTCTTTAGATCTTACTGTGTCTAAGGGTCTGTTGCCCTGAAAGAAATGACAATAAACATGCTGGTAATCAATAAGAAGCAGCACACAAGTCCCTTCTGCGAACACAGGCCCAAAGCTTCTCAGAAGTTCTAACCCTAACGGGTTTTGATTTGAAAGAGGAAGCAGAAATGGGACTGGTGAGGGAGAGAGAACAAAGACAACCTAGAGGGATAAGGGCAAAAAGGTTTTCTTCCAATATCAGATTTTTGCCATTAAAAGCCACTGTCATGGCTGTTTCTTTTAGGGCGTTAAAATCAGACCATTTTGAAAGTATCATTTAGAATCTACATAGAGTTGTGGTTAAAAACACAAACACTTAGGGCGCCTGGGTGGCTCAGTCAATTGAGCATCCGACTCCAGCTCAGGTCATGATCTCGCCGTCAGTGAGATCTAGCCCAGCACTGGGCTCTGTGCTGACAGCTTAGAGCCTGGAGCCTGCTTCAGATTCTGCGTCTCCCTCTCTCTCTCTGCACCCCCCCCTCGTGTTTTCTCCCTCTCTCTCTCTCTCTCTCTCTCTCTCTCTCTCTCTCTCTCTGTCAAAAATAAATAAACATTATGGGGCCCCTGGGTGGCTCAGTTGGTTAAGCAGCTGACTTCAGCTCAGGTCATTACCTCCCTGTCTGTGAGACCCACGTCGCGCTCTGCGCTGACAGCTCAGAGCCTGGAGCCCGCTTTGGATTCTGTGTCTCCCTCTCTCTCTGCTCCTCCCCTGCTTGTGCTCTATCTCTCTCTGTCTCTCAAAAATAAATAAATGTTTTAAAAGTTTAAATAAATAAATAAACAAACAAACAAACAAACATTAAAACACACACGCACACACACAAACATTGGAGCTAGGTTTCTTGGGTTCCAAACCTGATTCTACCATTAACTAGCTGTGTGACCTTGGCAAATTAAATAATCTGTGGTAAGGATTAGATAAATCACTAAAAGCTCTAACATCAGTAATCCATTCCTAAAAATTGAATGGTGAATGGTGTATGCACAAATGCTCACCAGACTGCATTATTTTTAAAAGAGAAAATCCATATGTGTGCCCCACCTCACACACCCCACCCACGACACACACCTACTTAATTACTATATCTTGACTCCACAATGACCAGTTACATACAACAGTAACGCTTCCTATGAGTGCGCCAGTCCTAGCTAGAGCTTTTGGCACAATGCTGTCACCTTCCTAAAAAGAAACTAAAGCCGTAAAAATGCCTATTCATAATTATTAAAGTATCATTTTAGTATTTAGATGTTCAAAACATCTTTCTGATTGCATCATTAACAATTTGTTAAAAAACAGTTGCTTTGTATGAAGTCACATCTTCTTTTCCATGTAATTGCTTTTCTTGGTTGCTCTGCTATTTCGCTATTTTCTTCAACACTTTCTCATTGCACAGTTTTAGGCAAAACAAGGCCTCAATACAAAAGGCATTGTGGAAAATTTGTTTGGGACCAGGAACCCAATGACAGGATCGCACTGTGCAGGAGGCAGTGGGGCCCCTCCTAGAACTTGCAGCATCCTAGATGCCCAACACTGGCTGTGCAAGACGCCTGCTCGCAATTCTCATTTTCTATCACTTTGGATTAACTCCAGACTTTCTCTGCACATTTTTTGTTTAAAATGTACTGCGTTTCATAAATATATTTTTGCCATATAAACAATGCCTGAAAGGTTTGTCCATTCTACAAAGCTTAAGTATTAAAAACCACAATACACGTCCCCCAAACACACCCCAAACCTCGCCCAAACCTTCCTGCAACCCCTGACTGGCACTCGCAGCTCACCAGAGTCTCCTGAAGCTCAGCCCCTCGACAGCGCCTGGAGCCTCCAGGATGTTCAGCTCCTTCACCTTCCGGTCTGGCCAAGCCCCGCCCCCCGCCCCCCCAGCACGGCCCTCCTCCCTTCGCGCCCTCCCTCCCTCCACCTCGGACCTCCACTGGCTGGGGCGGACATGCGGGGCCCTTGCCTCCGTGCTGTGGGGGCGCTTCTCCCCCAAGCCCGCATCTGTGGCTGAGGCTTCCAAGTCTTGACAGAGTTGCTAAGAAACGGGATAGTGCCCTCGGGGTATAAATGAGTGCTTCCCCAGGCAAAGAGGCGTCCCAAGCATTTGAAGAGGGACACAGCTGCACCTAAAAACTATGGCCGTTGCCAAACCCCGGATGTAGCCGCAGTTTACCAAGATTCAGAGGTCGTCACGAACTTCAAAAGTAGGCTGTTAGCTGAGAAGTTTTTATAGGCCTGTGGCCTCTTAGTCTGTGGTCCAGGACTACTAGAAAATGGATGCAAGGCATCTAAGTAACCGCTGGAAATAAGAACCACGGAGTTGCCACTTCGGAGCTCCACCTCTGGGTTCCCTCTCGGCTACATGCACGAGGAGGGCAGCTTTCCCTCACTGACTCCCTAAGGCTCGGTCGGAATTGCTGCCTCGTAGGGGCTGTGTAGGAAGACCTGGCCAGAGAAGCTGCTGCAGGAACATTCTCCTACCTTCCGCCTCTGTTCTGCGTTGTTCTCTGCCTGTGATCAGAAAGAAAGCCGACTCAGAGTAAGTTAGTAAATGCTTGATTCCTTGTCTTACTGAGAGCCACAGCCCGGAGACCATCTTTCAGATTCTTCTCAAGAACCGCTGGGAAGCTTGTTCACTACAAGGGAGTTTACATGCAAAAAGGGTACAAGGCTCTGAGTGCTTGCAAACAGTTCTCCAAATACTTGGTTGTCACTAGGTATGATGTGTTACTGTTGTAAAAATTCGGGTTTTCTGATTTACACATAGACACGAGAAAGACCCTTAGTGTAACTAAACCAAAGGAGAATTCCTCCACCTGATGCGCCCTTCGCAATAAAAAATAAATAAAATAAAATAATGAAAACACCAATAAAAACTGACAGCTTTTGCGGTGAAGGAGGATAAGACCATTTATTGGCGTGGCACCACCCAGGGGAACTGGGAGCTAATGCTCAAAAGTTCCTAACTCCAAGATGGCTTTCCAGTGAATGGGTTTTAAGGGCAAAATTTGGGCAGGGGTCTTATGAGAAGGTGGACACTTAATTGGAGGTCCATGAGGTCTTATTAATGCATGTTATTTAGTTGTTATTGGTGCCACTCTGTCTGGTCCCACCGAGTTTTGTTCCATCTCAAGACGACTTGGAATCTGAAAAATATCTTCTGTCTTCATGTTAGAGATTTTATTAGGTGCATCTGGTGCCTGTGTGTTCAGGATAGTGCTGATTAGCTGACTGTGCTCAAACTAACTACTTATACTTGTGTAAGCTAGTGGGGTTGCATTTCTTTATGTTCCTTTGAATGATGAGCAAGCATTCCTAGCTCCTGGGCCTGGGTTTGCGTGTTTCCTGGCCAGTTAAGCAGTGCTGGGGATGATGTGACCTCTAGTGTTCGTTCTTTCATCTGAACTAACAAGATGGATGCTGCTTTCATTAGGTCATCTTAATACATTATATTTCTATCATCAGATTGTTTTAAAATATTGCTTACATGGCTCTGCTTAACGGGTTTTGGTTCTTCCCATTTTTTTTATTTCTTATTTGATACAGTCACAGGAAGTCAGCATCAGTTACCTGCTGCAGTTTTAGTGGACATGCCTCAATGACCTCTCAGTGATTGGAGAGTTAGGAGAACAGGAAAAGCCAGACACCTTTTCTCATTGCTCTGGGTATTCCAAGTTCCAGTTTTTCAGGGCATATTCTCACACATACACACACCTCGCCTGCTACGTACAAACACCAATACATCCGCTATATCCTGACTCTCCAATAACCAGTTTCATATAAGCACTAACCCTTCCTGTGTGTGTTAAGTCCCAGCTGGGACTTAATGCTTTCTACTAAAAGTAGGTTGTTGTTTATTTTTAGGTTGGGAATACAGAATTAGGTTTGTATATTAAAATGATATATATACATATTTATTGGAAATGATGGAATGATCGTGGTGAAAACTTACAGTCTGGGAGCCACCATGATCTATGTCATCTCTTATTGGTCTAGGGTTCAAACAGGAGAGAAAAACCTGTCAGAAAATAATGGAGCCAGACAAGCAGTGTTGGTAGTTGGGGGTGGGAGTGGGGGTGGGGTGGGGAGTATGCTATGCAGATTTGGTGGTGTTCAGAACCTTCAGCAGAGGAAAACATCAGTGTCCAGGTAGTTGGAAAACCTCGGACCATTAGTTTAGGGCCAATCCCTCTCTAGTCTCTCCTCTTGGGAGACCCTGAGCCTCATATCCATCAGGAACAGGTATCACTTTTTTTCATGGCTCCCTGCCACTCTTCCCAACCATTACCATTGCCCTCCTATTCCCACATAAATAAACTCAATCACAGAACCTGATTGAGTATTCACCTGCAGGGCTTAGGGCTTGGATGTGCTTAGTCTCCCCAAATGCCAGATGCTTACATGGAGAGGGGAAAAAATAGGAAAGACCTAGAATTTACCCCATATTCTGATTTGCACAAAGGTTACCTTTTGCCATTTTTGAGAACATTCTCAAATAGTAAGTGAAAAGTGATATGAAACAAAAATTTCTTTTCATTCACAGAGCATTTTTCATGAAATATTTGTAGTACTGAAAATTTCAATTTAGGAAAATGACTTTTGCTCTTGCTATGAAAATAAATGCTTACTCCAAAGATTCCCATATTTTCACAACACCCTTAGTATCACAGTAATCTTTTTACAGCACTTCTAGGCCAAAAAGAAATACTCAACAGTTTTGTTTATTAAGGAGTTAGGTCTAAACAACGTAACAGGTACTTATATACTAAGAACTTAGCAGCCTCTGAAAAAATAATAAACATTAATTGGAAGAAAATACTATTTCGTTCATAAATTACAGTAATTGCTAACAGGATGTGTGAGCCTTTTGGGCACACAAGATTCTCAAGTCTCAGAATCAGATTGTACACCCCACATTCCTTCCCTATTCCATATTGATTTTTACATAGCAATTTTTTTTCTCAAGGGAACCACCGAAAACCCAGTGTTATAAAGATACAGCATCACTGAAAGTAATGTAGCGCTAATATTGAGACTGTGAACTACTTGAAGCTAATCCTCTGCAATTTCTTTAATTTTTTTAATGTTTATTTATTTTTGAGAGAGAGACAGAGTGTGAGTGGGGGAGGGGCAGAGAGAGAGGGAGACACAGAACGCAAAGCAGGCTCCAGGCCCTGAGCTGTCAGCGCAGAGCCCGACACAGGGCTTGAACTCATGGACTGTGAGATCATGACCTGAGCTGATGTTGGATGCTTAACTAACTGAGCCACCGAGGTACCCCTGCAATTTATGATAAATGACAAGTATCACTGTGTTTCCTTGGATATTTTACATACCCTGCAGTGACCTTGTGAGTTCCTAGCACTTCATAGTATGTTGGCACACAGTTTGAGAACCATGGGTTTAAACTCTGTAATGAAGCATAGTATCATGACACTGTGAAAAAATGTATGGGACAGGAGAGTGTGTGTGCATGAGGGTGTTTGCAGTTACATTTATGTTTATGTCTTTGGGTGCCATGTGATTATAGGAGCAATTCTTACAACCTTGTACTAAGTCAACACTCTCACAGTAAAGTGTCCATCATGCCATGTTTTTTAGATCTAAGATTTTTTATTCCTCTAAGCAGGGACACTCTAGGTCCCAGGTTTCATTTTCTAACTCTCTTGGTTTACTTAAGGAGAAGAATATCAAGGAAAGATTTTATTAATTACTAGATACACAATTACTCCTGCATATGCCTAGAATGTGGGATTGTTTTGTCATTTGTGCCAATCAATCTGAATTATCAAGTTAAAACAATTATATGATGTCAAAAGCTGATTTTAAAATTCTATTACAGCTTATTTTGAAGAGAACCATGCAAGTAGAATAAATATGTGAACATATTTGCTAATTCTGAATTGTATACCTCCCTGATGCACATGTAGTTATGTGAGTTTGAATGTCTTGTGCATAAAAAGGAAAGATCAAATTTATCTTAAACTGTAACTCAAAGGATAACATGTAATAGTTCTTCATGCTGTGATCATTCACATAGTCAAATAGATATATTACTCCTTTTCAGAGACTCCAAGTATATTTAAAACACATGTGTATATTATGACTGGATCATTTGTAGCAAATACAAAGCTAAGTCTTAAGTAATTCAAAGGGGGTCTAAGTTTCTTAACTCTGAATTGATCCAAACAATCACAACTGCATTTTAATAAATAAGTTTTTGCACAACTGTGCTAAAAGACTTGTATTTCTTCTCATTCTTCCAAATGATCTTTTGAAGCATTTGCTGGTTGATATAGCAAACAGATTTTATATTTGTAATTTCACTTCATTCAGGCTTGAACATGATTGTTTTTCTGTTTACTCTCCAGTATTACTCTAGGTCACTGGCACTAACTCTTTGAACAAATAAGTAATCCAATGATGTAAGTACCATTTTCTATGTGTACAAAAACGTGATAGAATTTACTTTGTCCTACTGTATGCAGTTATGAAATCTGACATCAGTAGAATCTATATTTGTAAGCATTTTATAGAAGGTAGGTGAAGTAATGTTTACTAATATGATCCTCCTTGCTGTAACCACATATAAACCCTTAGAGATTTTGTTCTGAGCTCTTATTTTTGTCTCCAGAACCACTGAATGTTGAGCTTCTCTGTCTCATACTAGTCAGGAACTGGAGACCTCTCAGAGACCTTCTACAAAAGAATGGAAACAGGTATTCAGTTCAACCCTATTTTATTTCTAACATATAAAATAAGAAGTGCAAAAATGAATTTGGAAGTTTCCCTAAGAACATTCCCTTTCTTAAATAAAATGAAAGAAAAAGTACAGAGCAACAACAACAACAACAAAAGACAAGGTGTTCTGCCTATAAATGCTTAAGAAAGAGACTTTCTATAAAGTTCTTAGAACAGTGTCTGGCACTATGTATTAGTTATTATTTTTTATTGTTATTCTGGCTGAGTGCTGCCTCTTCTTATTGCATGAAAGGCTGAGATGGCAAGAATTAAGAGAAATGGAAAATATCTGAAATTGTTTCAAAATAGTATTCCTGCTATACAGATAACAGTGGGAGGAAGATAAGAGTAAGCCAGGAAATAAAGTTGTTCTATATATTCTCCTTCTGACAACATACTTATATTCCTTTATAAAGTTCACTTTTCTAATAATTATTTGGCAGAGACTGATATACCTGTGTACGTCTTCAGAGTTGGGACCCAAGAAAGAGTCGCACCATAAATCCAACTTTTTTGTATTGCTTCCATCCCTAGCACCTCAGTCATGACATGTGTTGCAAAACAGATCTATGTCGCACCCTGTTCCTTCCCACAATCTCTCCACTGTCACCCCCATCTAGAATATTCCATGCATTCACCCAAGGTCCACTTCAGAGTAAGAATTTCCCTCTGTATTTCATGGTGACTTCTTTGTCTACAGGTGAGAATTCCTTCACATACCTTCAGAAGCAAAGGACACTGGTTAAGACTTGCAAAAATACACAGGCCAGCTTTCCAGTATGAGATGTTAGTGGTTCCATCCTCATCCTCTGAATCATTACCTCACTGTCCTCTGTCTTTCCCATGGGGTCAGGAATACTGCCCAGGAAATCTCACCTGGGTACGGGCCTCCTTATCCCGCTCTGATTCCTATCAACAAGATCAGGAGTAAAAAGTCAACAGTTTGCTGTGATTGTTTTAGTAAGTCACCTAGATTTGTTTTGTCTTGTTTTGGTCAGTGTCTTTATTGGTGGGTGTAATAGAAAAGTAACATTCCACTGCTTTACTGGGCAGGAGTAAAATCACAGTGCATTTTGCCCCCTTCTTATAGCTATTAGCAAAACACTTGTGTATCTAAGCAGTGATTTGTCTGTCCATATCACTGTGAGAAACAGTTAATGTCTAACCCAGTGGTTCCCTACCTTTTGGTCTTAAGAGTCTTTATTCTCTTTAAAGTGATTGCCTACACCAAAAACTTTTATTTATGTCGGTTATACCTGTTGATATTTACTGCATGATCAATTAAAACTGAAAATTTTTTGAAAGACAATAAAACACAAATATACATTTCATTAATCACCACAGCAATGACATTATCACTACACTTATGAAGAAAGGCACATACCTAAAACCTTGACACATCCCCTTTTATGCACAAAAAGAGGTGGTCTTTTTAGAACTCTTCAGGACTAAACATAAACAGAAAATCACTTTCCATGTATCCCTACTCTCCTCATATATGTTGAGGAATTATGGATAAATTATGATGTTTGGAAAACTCTAGTAAGGCTGCAAACTTAAGGCTCTTCCCTCATGAGTAGTTTCTTCCCAGGAGCTTGAAGGCCACCTGAAAAATCTCTCCAAATTCAACTCTTATCTCAATTCATAAATATTTATCAAGCCAGACATGATCTCTAAAAATCCCCATCCATATTCCATGAGCCAGTTCTTCAACAAAGACACTGACATTGTCCCAATTTTAGGCCTTCTCCCAGTATTTTCAGGGCCTGGGGTAAAAGGATATTTAGAGATACTAGTTCCATGGCCCACTACTCTTCTCTTCTCACACACAGCTTTTTCTTGCAGTGTATGGAGCCTCCAACACATCCATATGCATACTCCAGCCACAAAGCCAACCTTCATCCATACCTCTCTAGACAATCATCTTTCATGGTCACCCTAAGGCCTAGACCCCATGGTCTTCCCTTAGGACACCCACAACAAAGAAGACCATGCTAGCTCTGGAACCAGGCTTGGGGTCATTTGAGCAAGGAATTCCAGGGTAACCCAAGTGTAATGTAGAGTGGAGGGCACAGGCTCTGGTTAGGCACATGTCCTGGTGCTGAAGCTCCTCCCCCTGTGGGGAGGGCCCAAAGAGAAGGACCAGAATGAGGTCCCCCAAACCTTGAAGCCCTGAGCAGGGGCCTAGTTGCCCAGCTTCAATAATAATCCTGCTAAAGAGCAATGGTTCTACTTCTCTTAGTGTGAGTATTGGTTGTAGATATATAATGCATAAGGATTTTTAAAATCCTGGAGGAGATCCCAAAATTAATGAAAGCATTCTTAAATTTTTGTTCACTTTTAAAGACCATTATTTTAGTAATCTTATTTCTCAATAAACTAGTGGAAACTAGTTTTACCAAAATTTCCTTCAGTTCTTCTGGAGTTGATCAAAAGATTGCCTCATATATACCCACAACCCATTTGTCACTGGAATCGCCACACTTCAACTGGACCATGTCCACTACCCATAAAGCCAGGAAGAGAGGCTCCACTGTTCACATTGTCTTTGGAACTTCAAGATTCAAGCCAAGGGTACTAACTACAGAGACTTTTAACACTTCTATCCTTAAGAATCTCAGATTTATTCTGGGATCCTTGTAGAAGACAAGACAATGACATCCTGTCCAACTTTTTGTCATATCTTGTCACCTGCATAACCCAACAGCTCTGTTTATGCCCTGAATCTCAAAAAAGTCCCTCTTGTATTGTTCTGCAAATTTCTGGACCTCTCTTCTCTGACAAAGAGCTCAAACCCAATGCCACACATTAAAATAGGAGCAGACACTGTAGTATGTGGCCCAATCCATTCATTTTAATGTCTCATGTCTCTTAAAGCAAATCCTGCATTCATGTAAATGAATGTAAACAGATATAAGGTTCAAGGAGTGAGATAAATAGATGTGTGCCCTGTTACGAAGGTATTAAGGAGCACAATTTGAAGCCTGGTTTTAGATAAATGAAACCATTACAATGTATAATAACAGCAAAGTAAAAGCCGTTGTGTCCAAGTATTTTAGGCTTGAAGAGGTAAAAATGTCCAGATGTGAAGAGACAGCTAACCAAATAGCTCCTGGAGTTTCTTCTTTGTATCCAAATTCTATCACTTTCACTTCTGTTAGTGCTCCTGTTACCACAGATTCCAGGGATATGGAATCTGAAAAAACCCTGGTCCATATGTGGACAAAAGCACATGTGGACAAAACCTTCAGAAGCACGTGCCAAGACATAACTAGATATGTAAGAGTGTTATTGAGGGGAACACTGGTGAGGAAAAATGGAAAGGGTCTTGAAAGAGGCCATGAGAGCCTCAGATATTGATATAGGTTTGACTACTGTGAAAGAGAACAGGAAGGAACAAGGGAATTACCATACCTCAAACCCATCTTCCTGCCTCCCCCTCCCCAGATATATAATATTACTAGCGGATCCTGACCATTTTTTATTCAGTCTTGTCTCTGTAGATGGAGTCTCTTATATCTGTACCCTGACATGTATTTTCTCCTCCAGAACCCTCCTTCTTGGTCACTTTCCTGACTCCTGGCTGGGATTTAGAGAAACCCTACAGATCTTTCTCTGCAGCAGGGGAACGACAAACATGGATATTTTCAATGAGACATAATTTTATGTCCAACCAGAAAATGACATACAATTTACTAATACCAATTTTAGTCACTTTTGTTTGTTTGTTTGTTTTTTTAATTTTTTTTTCAACGTTTATTTATTTTTTTTGGGACAGAGAGAGACAGAGCATGAACGGGGGAGGGGCAGAGAGAGAGGAAGACACAGAATCGGAAACAGGCTCCAGGCTCTGAGCCATCAGCCCAGAGCCCGACGCGGGGCTCGAACTCACGGACCGCGAGATCGTGACCTGGCTGAAGTCGGGCGCTTAACCGACTGCGCCACCCAGGCGCCCCGAATTTTAGTCACCTTTGGATGGATCTCTGATTAAGATTATCTAAGACTCTATCTCCTTCCCACATTTCCAATTAAAAAAACAGCTAATTAGAAGAAAATATAATAAAACATCCTGAGTCTCCTTTACACTAGACTGAATGCTCCATATAGTATGATTACTGATGGTTAGTACATTGGAATCAGTATGGTAATTAAAACTTAGAGCCATTTCATATAATGTGTGTCAAGGTAAGAACAGTAATGAGCAGTGAATCACCAGTTCTGAATCAGGGAAAACCAAATTATAATACTGCTTAATTTTTAGTGCTTTGACGAGAGCCCAAAATTCAACAGTGTCATTTATGGTGAAATGATAAATAGGTAATAGTGGTTGATCACTCTTTAACATGTTGGCAGCTTTTGTCATTAGAAAAATCACCTTAGCATTTCATAATGTATAGAATTGTCAAATCACGGTGTCATACACCTGAAACTAATATAATACTGCATGTCAACTACAATTAAAAAAAAGAAAGATCAAGTCATCTTATAGAAAATAGCACATAAGTTCCAGAAAAGTCTTGGACATAAACATCTTGGATCAACTTCTTTTATATGAACTTGCAGAATCCTTTAAAAGAAAATGGATTAAAATAACCATGAAGAAGTGGAAAAATAGAAAATTTCTGTTTAACTGTACAACTTGCCTGTTACCATAAGTAATCAAAAAATTACATCTCTCAACAGTGACTATAAAACAAAACTGAAAGAAAGATGAACAAGCCACACATTTTTAACAGCCAGGAAAAAAACACTTCTTAAACCTGATTTTGGATGTAGTAAGGTCACTGTTTACTACACAAGGTGGAAAGAAAAACTGAAGTGAAAACTTTTGGTTCTGTAAAACCTGCTGTGTGGAAAACAGGTTCTTTTATTATTATTATTATTAATTTGTAACATTTATTTATTTTTTAGAGAGAGACAGAGTGTGAGCAGGGGAGGGGCAGAGAAAGAGGGAGACACAGAATCTGAAGCAGGCTCCAGGCTCCAAGCTGTCAGCACAGAGCCCGATGTGAGGCTCAAACTCACAAATCGTGAGATCATGACCTGAGCTGAAGTCGGATGCTTAACCCACTGAGCCACCCAAGCACCCCTGAAAAATAAGTTCTTGATGCATTTTGCAACAGAGAAAAATATTCTTATATTTGCTCATGTGTTGAGGCACATATATATGTTTTCTTGGGCTGAATATTGTCATACTTATTTTTGTACCATTTTAATACATTAACTTGAACAGTAAGCAGTAATACCTTAAAATGTCTATCAACTAAATCTTTGCATTTTCAAAAATTTAGTGTTTCAATAAAAAGCAGATTTCCATGAACCATTAAAACTCTTAAAATATAAGCAGTGAGTAAAAAACTAAAATATAAGCAATGAGCCTACTTTATACTTACACTTTCACTACTGCATTATACAACCAATTCCTCGGGGAAAACATTAGCTATTTACTTTCATTTTATTGTTTCACTAAGGTTTATTTTTTCCACTTAAACTCTTGCATGTTATTTTTTTTCCTCCAACTCTGATTTACTCCATGATCCTATAGCTACTCTTGCCCAGTGACAGGGTCATGTTGATCAGCATAAGTTCCTGAAAACCATCCCAGGTAACTCTTAATCTGTAAAGCGCAAGAAGAACCAAAAAAGTAGCCTTGGAAGATAAAAGTCAGAGGACTCCCAGCTTTAAAAGAGCAGAACAATAACATCAGAGGCTGTTTCCCTTTGAACCATCTGCAAACAACAAAGAATAAGGAACAGAAAGAGATAGGAAATACCACAGTATATTTGAACAAGTGTTGCAGTAAAATTGGACCAATGTACAAAAGGATGCTGGGAAAGGACACATAAAATCAATGTGAAAATACTAAAAGAAAAAGGAGGAACAAAACATGCATAAATAGAAGGTAGACTTAGAGTGCACACGAGAAAATTTTTCCCGTGAAATAGGTAAACATCTTGCCAGACTATTCTTTAGCAAATATAAATTGGCCACTATGGGCCACCTGGTTGGTTCAGTCCCTTTTGCCTCTGACTCTTGAATTTGGCTCAGGTCATGGTCTCAAGGTTCCTGGAATCCAGCCCCACCTCTGGCTCTGGGCTCTGAACTACCAGCCTGGAACCCACTTGGGATTCTCTCTCTCCTCTCTGCACATCCGCCACTTGTGCCTGCAGCACACGCATGCACACGCTTTCTCAAAGTAAATAACTAAACTTAAAAAAATAAGAAAAGAAAGAAATGGCCTCTGTGAAATAAGAGTTCAAAGCACATAGAGGGATTCAAGGGAGAAATAAGAAAAAGAAGTTTTTTTTTTTCTCTTAAACTAAAATAACTCAGGAAAGAAATGGGGAAAAAAATCATCATAGAATTTAAAGCCACAAGAAATGACAAGATAAAGCTAATTATTTAGAATGGTCTGATAATGGAAAGTATGGACTGTCCAAAAATAGACCCGTATAGATCAGTTTTTCTAGTCAATAAAGTTGCATTTCAAATTAGTAGGAAAACAAGGATTGAAAAATGATGTTGAAAAAACTGGCTAGTCATCTGAAAAAAAAATGTATTCTTACCTCACTCTTTATGCTATCATATATCATAGTAGGTCAACTGTTGAAGCATAAAAGTAAAGCAAAGCCATACATTTACCAGAGTAAAAAATATTTTTTTATTTTTTTAATGTTTATTTCTTTTTGAGAGAGAGAGAGCACAAGCAGGGGAGGGCCAGAGAGAGAGAGAGAGAGGGAGACACAGAATCTGAAGCAGGCTTCAGGTTCTGAGCTTTCAGCACAGAGCCCATTACGGGGCTCAAACCCATAAACCATGAGATCATGACCTGAGCCAAAGTCAGATGCTTAACCGACTGAGCCACCCAGGTGACCCCAAAAAATATTTTTGAACTATTTCAGAGGAAGGTAATATATAAAACTCATAAATGCTACTTTATAAAATAAATTTTTAACACTACAAAAATAATTCCCCACAAGCCATGCCAAACAGGAAGCGACCAATTAGAAAAGAAATTTGAGGGGCACCTGGGCGGCTCAGTCAGTTAAGCATGGTCCATGAGCTTGAGCCCCTTTCAGTGGGGAGCTGGCTTCAGATCCTCTCTCTGCCCCTCCCCCCCAATAAAACTAAAATATTTTTAAAAAGAAAAGAAATTTGCAAGTAAGTATGATAGCTAGTAGGGTTATTTCCTTAATATATAAGCTCCTGGGGCACCTGGGAGTCCTAATGGGTTAAGCATCTAACTTTGGCAGGTAGTGTAATGATTTCAGGTAATGATTTCAGGATTCCTGAGTTTGAGCCCTGCATTGGGCTCTCTGCTTTCAGCGCAGAGCCTGCTTTGGATCCTCTGTCTCCCTCTCTGTCTGCCCCTACCCAACTTGTACATGCTATCTCTCAAAAATAAACACTAAATGTGTGTGTGTGTGTGTGTGTATACACACACACATATATGTATGTATGTATACATATATATAAGCTCTTAGTAATCATTAAGAAAAAATCAATAATCCAAATACCAGAAAAATGACAAAAGTCATGACTAAATAGTCAATTTAAAAAGAAATACTAATGCGGGAACCAGGGTGGCTCAGTTACGCATCCGACTTTGGCTCAGGTCATGATCTAACAGTTTGTGAGTTTGAGCCCCACATCAGCTCGCTGCTATCAGCATAGAGCCTGCTTCAGATTCTCTGTCCCTCTGTCTGCCCTGCCCCCACTCATACTATCTTTCTTTAGCTATCTTTCTCTCTCTCAAAAATAAACATTAAAAAAATTTTTTTAAATACTAACGTAACACTCTGTGTTAACTAAACTAGAATTAAAAAAAATTTTTAAAGAAATCTTAATGTAACTTATAAAAAAACTGTAAAAATAATCAATGTTAAAGAAATAAAATTAAAACATTGACAGATGATTTCTTATTCCTTAGTTTGGTAATTTGTTAACACACTGTGTCAACCAGTATGTGGAGGAATAGATACTACCATATATTCTTATGAGTATGTAACTGAAATAATAATGTCCCTGAGGGAAAAACTGACAACCAACAAATTTTAATGAGCATCCATAGACCACCGATTCCATTTCTAGGAATCTGTTTTACAGATATACACATCTATGTTTGCAAAAATATGAACAAGGGTTTTCACTACAAAATTGTTTATATTTTTTAAAAAAAATATTTGGAAACAATCTAAGTGTCCACAAAGCCAGACATATGTGCATATACAAGTTCATATACAAATGGTAATATCTGTAATACTGTTCTGCATATTACCATTTCTTACAAATATATCTTGAAGATTATTTCCTTTTAGTACATAATAGATCTGCTTTATTCATTTTAACAACTACATAAATCATCTTTCATATTTTAGATGCCTTCCTTTCTGTCCATATTTTCCAAATTGTTCCATAGTACTGTGTACAAACTCTCTCCCCACCCAAAAAAAGAAAGAAACAAAATCCCTCATTCACCCTTCATTGCTCTTCATCAGAAGCCTCCTCTCTCTTCTCATACATGGATAAACTTCTCAAGAGAGTTCACATACTTCCTCAACCACAGCCCATTCTTGAACCCTCTCATCTGTTTTTGTTCTCATCCTTTCAACAAAATAGCCCCTAAGTAAGATCATCAATATTGTTCATATCACTGGACACTTACAGCATTTTTTCTCCAACCAGGGATCTTTTTTGTTTGTCTTACTTACCACGCAGTGTGCTCTCCCTGGCTTCTGTAATAGAAGGCAATACTGGTTTTTCCTCTACCTTGATAACTTTTTTTTTTTTCTGACTACTGCCTGGCCATTTGGTCTTAGAGTTCCTCAAGTCTCAGTCTTAGGCCGTCTCCTGTCCTCACTTCTACTCTCTTCCTAGGCGAAAATACACTACGGGGTTAGTTATCTATCCTCCATAGCGTATTGAGCCTTTTACAGGTCCAGACCTGTCCTTTGAGTTCCAGACTTGCCCATCCAGCTGCCTACTTGACCAGTACCTCTCCTTGACCACCATCTTTTGGAAGTTTTAAAAGCACCTCAAAATTCAACATACCCAAAATTAGCTCATAACCTTCCCCAAAATTCTAGGCTTAATTTCCACTGTTTCCTATGTCACTGAATGCTACCATAATTTATCCTGTGGCAAAAGCCAGATGCCTCAGAATTATCTTTGATACATTTCTCTGAATCTGTCACAATATCCTACCTATTTAACCTCTTAAAATCTCAAATATGTCACTCCTTTCCATCTCCACCACAGGCGTTGAATGCCATGACACCCTCATCTCTCATATGGATGACTACGGTAGCCTGCTAGGTGCTCTACCTCCATCCACTCTCACCAGCCTACCCAATCCAGTCTCACTCAGCAGCTGATGATCTGTTCTGTATGAGCACTACACACGTCGCTCACTTGTGTGGGGACATTAATGGTTCCTAATGTGGAACATTTGGAATAAAGCCCAAATGCCTTACGTGGCTTGCATGCCACTGGCCTCTTGCATGTTCTATGCTGTGGCCATGGTTTCCTTCTTTAATTTCCTCATTGTGCCATGTTTCCTCCCACTAAGTGTCTTTTCACAAACTGTCCCTCTGTTGAGAATACCGTTCCCTCTCTTCCTTGTCTAATTAATGCCTATTTATCATATGTCATATAGATACATCTTCATATCCCCATATCCTCAAGAACCTCTTTCTGCCATCCCTGACTAGATCAAATTCTTTCTGTTAAGACCTATCGCTGCTACTTAGTACCTGCTACAGCTGCAATTTTATATTGATTTATATAATTATTTTTTTAGCATCTATCTCCTTATTTAGACTGCAAGCTGAGAGTGATGAATGTTATTTTTCATTGCAAAGAATGTTTCCCAGTACAGAGTATTTCTTGGTACATGGTAAACGCTCAATAAATAACTATTTAATGAATCGGTTCTACACAATAAAGCAGCAGTGACTATAATTCAGTTCTACTGAATTGGAGAAAGAATGAGACTCATAAAAATAGTGAGATTTTTCTGACTATGAGGAGCATTGTCTCTGAAGAAGTCAGAGATTTCCTGAATATTTCAAGGATGAGTGACCAGAACAAGAATAGGGCCAATAACTGATAATGGATATTTATGGATATCAACTTGAAATAGGAAAGTGAGTTTTAGCTTGTTGAGTTAGAGGTTGTGGTGACATCCACCAAAGCTGGCATCAGAGATAAATACTCCTGGCTGCTTCATAGGAACTGCTCAAGCTGTAAGCCAGGATTTCTAACTGCTCTGATTACAATGTGCCTACCTCTCAGTCCTAATTGCAAGTCCTGGCTAGCTCTTCTGTAATTCATTCAGCATGCCTTCCTTTCCACTCTTTTTCAACTGCCTCATAAGCATCCAGACACATTTCACATTTTACTTATGTTTTTCTCTGTCCTTAGAGTCCTAAGGGGCTCACTCAGAATGTTTCACCTCCACTCCTCACTACCACTCTTAATTCTTCCAACCTGTAGGCACAACACAGACTAGCATTCAATCTTCATTAGGAATACACAGGACAGGCAAGTGGAGATGTCTAGCAGCCTGGCAAGGATATGACATTCACCAGCAGAAAGATTTATTTGGTAACTGAAATTGTGGAAAGGGCTGAGTTGCCAAAAGTACAGAACAAAACCAGAGGTCAGAGAACTCAACCTCAGGAAGTTACTACTTTCAGGGATCAAGTGGAAGATAAATGGCCATTGTCTGTAAGTTCATTCTCCACATAGAGAGCAAACAAGTCAGTCTCTGGAGCAGAATTCAATTCATCAAACATTTTGAGTCCCTACTAAGTAACTGATAAGGACTGCTTATATTAAAGAAGGTTACAATAAGTCATAGTCATTCAATGTTGGGTGTCTTTTAAGTTGAACTCCTTGAGAAATAGACTCTGAGATGGAGATTTGTATGGAGAAGATTTATTGGGGAGTGTTATTTAGAACAATACCTATAAAAGAGTAAGGGAAACTGAACTGCGATATAGATCCAGCTGATCCCAGCAGTAGGCCTTGAGTTGAGATGGCCCTTCAGAGGGGTCATCAATGGAGGCAGGGGAATCTGGCCTTTGGACCCCCACATTGCTCTATCATAGGATGTGGACTGTGGATGGGATGAGGTGTAACCTTTGAAGAGTAATTTCATCAACTGAAGGCGATTCCCAAAGAAAGACTTTTGCTGTGAGCCACCAGCACTCAGTGAGCACACTGAGCTCACTCAGTGTGAGTCGACACTCTGAGCAGTTGAGAGAATAAATCCTTCAGTCTTTAAAGTGTGGGTCTGCATCGTGCATCTCAGCATCCACTACAGAGAAATATTCAATGGTATCTTTTCTTCTCTTTTTTGTCAGGGAAAAACTGAAGCCTTTTAGCAGAGTAGAGGTGGTGGTTTGTTTTGTTTTTAACAGCATTATTGAAATATAATTTATATACCATACAATTCACCATTTTAAAGTGTATAATTCAATGGCTTTTAATATATTAACAGAATTGTGCATCCATCAGCACAGCCAATTTTAGAACATTTTTATTACCTCAAAAAGAAATCCCATACTCCTTAGCCATCACCCTTCCAATCCCCTTGTCTCTGCCAGTGCTAGGCAACCACCACTTCTGCTGCGATAGATTTTCTGTTCTAAACATTTCATATAAATGGAACCATACAATATTTGGTCCTTTGTTAATGGTTTATTTCACTTAGCATAACGTTTTCAATGTTAATCTGTGTTGTAGCATGAATCAGTATTCCATATCTTTTTATTGTCAAATAATAATCTAATAGAGATATACCACATTTTATTTGTGCATTCATCAATTGATGGGCACTGGGGCTGTTTCCACTTTTTGGCTACTATGATTCATGCTGCTAAGAATGTACAGCTGTTTATATGAAAATACTTCTCATAGATACATACCAAGGAGTAGAATTTCTGGATTATATGGTAACTCTATGTTTAAACATTTGAGGAACTACCCAACTCTTTTCAAAGCAGCTGCACCATGTTACATTCCCACTTCCATACTATGAGGGTTCCAGTTGCTCTACATTCTTGCCAACACGTTATTATCTCTTTTTATACATATAGCCATTTCAGTGGGTAAGTGGGTATGAAGTGGTATTTCTGGAGGTTTTCACATCCACTTCCCTGATGACTAATGATGTTGATCATCTTTTCATATACCCATGTGTAAATCTTCTTTGGAGAAATGTTTAATCAGACCTTTTCAGTTGTGTTGTCTTTTTGTTATTGAGTTGTAAACATCTTTTATATATTTTAGATACATGTCCTTATCAGATATGATTTTCAAAAAAATTCTCCCATTCTTTGGATGGCCTTGCTTTTTGATGGTGTCCTTTCAAGCACATGAGTTTTTAATTTTGATGATGTCCAGTTTATTTATTTTTTCTTTGTTGCTTGTGTTTCAGTGTCATATCTAAGAAACTATTATCTAATTAAAGATCACAAAGATTTCAATAGCACCTTTTTAAACAGAGATATAAGCTGGTAGAGAGGAGAAGTGTAGCTAGTGGGTAAGATGCAGTCTGGATGCAAAAAACCCAAAATTTCACTTGGGAAGTTTAACCTCAATTCAAATCATTTAAACATGAATCTGATTTTATGGCCACAAGGGCTCATTTTTTTTTAAATTTTATTTATTTTTGAGAGAGACAGAGAATGAGCAGGGTAAGGGCAGAGAGAGGAGAACAGAATATCTGAAATGGGCTCTGTGCTGACAGCAGAGAGCCTGATGTGGGACTTGAACTAATGAACCATAAGATCATGACCTGAGCCGAAGGCAGACGCTCAACCAAATGAACCACCCAGGTGCCCCACAAGGGCTCATTATTAAGAGAGATACATATAATTCATAAAACATTTAAAAAATGGGTCCATGATTAAAATGGTCAACCATTAGAAGAGGTCAAATGGAAGAAGCAATACATTGGGATTAGAAGTTGATAAAGATTTAAAAACTAGAACATGAGCTGGATCTTGTCAGGTACGTAGGATCTAGAATATAGAGAGAAAAAAGAAGCTCTTTCCAAATTATATGAATAGCAAGAAAAAGAAAAATCACAGAGGAGAGAATGGTCATATCAGCCAGGTGGGAACAGCAATCTAGACCAGGAGTCGGGAGATGAGAGATACTACAAAACCTAAAAATAAGTTTACAACACAGAGTGCAAGAGCAAAACAAACTTACATATTGTTCAGATAGACCTCAGAACTAAAATTAATCCACAGGACAAGACATGGTGACAACAGTCTCTCGTAGTACCTTGAGAATCAATGAGAATTGTGGGTAGTTCTAGGAGACCTATCCATTTACCACAGTGGGGAAAATGGCCTATATCTAAGACTAAAGGAAGCATAATACAACTCCTCTCCAAGGTAACAAGAGTAGGAAGAAATATGTGGATTAGAAATCAGAGCAGCATCCTCAATCCTCAAAGGAAACAATGGTATCATGCAAAATAATTGGCTGGTGTATGCATGGGGTGGAGATGGAAACCCAGTTCAAAGTGCAGTGCTGTGATGCAAGGGGTGAATTCAGAAAGTTTAGAGGGCTTGTCTAGGTGCCCCTGGTCTTCTGGTCTGGTAGGAAATAGGACTTAATTCTTTTTTTTAAATTTCAGCTTTATTGAGGTGTAATAGACAAATAAAATTGTAAGATATTTAAAGTGTATGTCATGGTAATTTGATACACACAATAAGGACTTAATCCTAAACCCCACCTGATACGGTGCTAAAGCCGCTGGTAGACCTACAGGCCGCATCAGCTCTGTATAATATGTGGAACAGCCTTCATCCCACTGATGGATGGACACAGTCCAGGGGCTGGACAAAAGAGAAAAAGGAGAAATACCTCCCAGGTGCTAGTAGCACAAACTGAGAAATATGGTTAGATGGGGCCATATCCTGGAGGATTTTGAAAAGAAGGCCAAATTCTGACTTGACTCAGGATTAAGAGTCATTCTCAATATGATGGAAGTAGCATCCAATAGGATTAATTTCAGAGTTTCATTCCACTATTTCCCATTTTAATTATCTACTCTTAAGCACTCTTTAAAGTGAAAATACCCATTCCCTTAGCTATGCTATCCATGCTTATTCCCCTACCATGTTCCTTTTTTTGTTCTGTGTTTCTTCAAAAGCACAGTGGCCTACTTAATTTAGAGAAAACCACCCAGATGCAAAGCCCTAAAGGGTATTTCTTACTTAAAAAGCCCAGTTACACCAAAACCATAATGATACTGGAGAATTGATTTGACTCAAAGTCCCCAGAGTATCAAACTGATTTCTTTGCTGCAGCTGGTTGCTGCTTTGTATGAGGTGATGTATTAAGGAGCTTGAAAAGTTCAACAGTTATGTCCGTCACCAGTCTTATCTCTAAATATCTGCCACAACATATCTGCTGACGACTCAGTGAAAGCACTTCTGTCTCTGACATCAGCAATGGTGACATCTCTGCCTAAGTCAGAATTCTAGATTTCTTTTTCTCCCAAATCTGCTCCTCCCCAAGTCTTCACTGTCTCAGTAAATGACACCATTCTTCACCTGTTAAGCAGGACAAAAATGTAGAAACCATCTATTACATTTTGGTAATTCTTGTAACATTTCAAACTTTTTCATTGTTCATGTATTTGTTATGGTGATTTGTGAGCAGTGATCTCCGATGTTACTATTGTAGTTGTTTGGGGGCACCACAAATCACACCCATGTAAGGTGGTAAACTTAAGTGATAAATGTATGTGTTCTGACTGCTCCAGTGACCAGTCATTCCTCCTTGTCTCTCTCCCTCTCCTCAGGCCTCCCTATTCCCTGAAACACAGCGATATTGAAATTAGGCCAATTAAGTAGGCCAATGGCCTCTCAGTATTCAAGTGAAATGAAGAGTCACACACCTCCCATTTTCAATAAAAAGCTAGAAATTATTAAGCTTAGTGAGGAAGGCATGTCAAAAGTCAACATAGGTGGAAAGCTAGGACTCTTGTACCAGTTAGCCAAGTTGAGGGCAAAGGAAAAGTTCTTGAAGGAAATTAAAAGTGCTACTCCAGTGAATACACAAATGATAAGAAAGTAAAACAGTCTTATCCCTGATATGGAGAAAGTGTGAGTGGTCTGGATAGATCAAACCAGCCACAACATTCTTCTTAAGCAAAGCCTAATCCAGAGCAAGGCCCTAACTCACTTCAATTCTATGAGGGCTGAGAGAGATGAGGAAGCTGCAGAAGAAAATTTGAGGCTGTCAGAGGTTGGTTCCTGAAGTTTAAGGAAAGAAGCCATCTCCATCACATAAAAGTGCAAGATGAAGCAACAAGTGCTGATGAAGAAGCTGCAGCAAGTTACCCAGGAGATCCAGCTAAGATAATTCATGAAGGTGGCTACAATGAACAACAGATTTTCCATGTAGATAAAACAGCCTTCTACTGGAAGAAGGTGCCATCTAGTATTTTCATAGCTAGAGAGGAGAAATCAATCCCTGACTTCTAAGGTTCAAACGTCAGGCTGAGTTTCTTGTTAGGAGCTAATGCATCTGGTGAATTTAGGTTGAAGCCAATGTTCATTTATCATTCCAAAAACCCTAGGGCTCTTAAAAATTATGCAAAATCTATTCTGCCTATGCTCTATAAAAGGAACAATAAATCTTGGATAAAGCACATCCATTTACCACATGGTTTTCTGAATATTTTAAACCCACTGTTGAGACCCACTGCTCAGAAATAAAGATTCCTTTCAAAATATAACTGCTTATTGACAATGCATATGATTATCCAAGAGCTCTAATGGACATGGACAATGAGATTACGTTGTTTCCATGCCTACTAACACAACATCCAGTCTGCAGCCCATAGCTTAAGGAGTAATTCTGACTTGCAAATCTTATCATTGAAGAAATACATTTCATAAGGCTATAGATGACATAGTAGTGATTCCTCTAATGAATCTGGGCGATGTAAATTAAAAACCTTCCAAAAATGATTCACCATTCTAGATGCCATTATGAATATTTGTGATTCATAGGAAGAGGTCAAAATACCAATATCAACAGTAGTTTGGAAGAAGCTGATTCCAAACCCTCATGGATGACTCTGAGGAGTTGAAGACTTCAGTGGAGGAAGTAACTGCAGATGTGCTAGAAATAGCAAGAGAACTAGAATTAGAAGTAGAGCCTGAAGGTGGAACTGAATTGCTGCAATCTCTTGGTAAAACTTTAACAGATGGGGAGTTGCTTCTTATGGATGAGCAAAGAAAGTCGTTGCTTGAGATGGAATCTACCTCTGCTGAGGATGCTGTGAAGACTGTTGACATAACAACAAAGGATTTAGAATATTATGCAGATTTAGCTGATAAAGCAGTTGCAGGATTTGAAAGGATCAACTCCGATTTTGAAAGAAGTTCTCCTGTGGGTAAAATACTATAAAATAGCATCACATGCTCCAGAGAAATTATTCATGAAAAGAAGAGTCAATCAATGTGGCAAACTCCATTATTGTCTTATTTTAAGAAATTTCCATAACCACCTCCACTTTCAGCAGCTACTAGCCTGATCAGTCAGCAGCCATCAACACTGAGGCAAGACCCTTCACCAGCAAAAAGATTATGACTCACTGAAAGCTCAGATGATGGTTAGCATTTTCAGCAATAAATGCACATTGTTTTTTTTTTGAAACATAATGCTATTACCCAGTAGACTACTGTATAGTGTAAACATAACTTATTTATGCACTGAGAAAACAAAAAATTCATTTGACTCACTTTATTGCAATATTCCAGCTACCCAATATCTTAACATATTTAATTATAAGAGATGCAGGGCATCTCTGCAGGACTTCATGCGTTTAGCCTTCTATCCCAATCTCTCCACCATTTTTTTCAAGATAGGCCTAGACCACTAAGGACTTCATCTTTGGCAGAATTAACATTTGTCCCGTACTCTGTGTGGACTCTGTCCACCAACAGTGCCATGAACAGCATGAAATTATATCCAGAGGTTGATTTGCAGTGTCAATACATTTGTTATCTCCAGGGAACTCCAGACTACAAAATCATTATCTAATTAAATTAAAGGGTGACAGCGCAAAAGCCTTCCTAATTCAGGTCACAGTAATCCCAGCAATGAAGAGAGCAATGGCAGTCCATTAATTGTCTTACCAGGAAACACACATACACACACACACACACACACACACACACACACAAAACCCTTAGGTCCTTGGCCGCTCTGTTGAAATAGCCCTAAAGACCTTAGTACATTGATTGTTTGGCTTATAATTTTTGCTTCTTACTATTGAAAAGATTTTATTTCCAAAACAACCCATCAAACTGTGAATAATTAAATTACCATATGAAAAATTCCTTTGAAAATAGTTTTGTTGCCTATTACAATAGAAGGGACATTTCCTCAGATATGGAAACTCTGAAAGCCCTGTTTTAAAATATTAATTTAGAAACTTAAAACTTAAATCTTTAAGAATCTACATGCACATGAATTTATATGTTTGTAGTCTCTAAGCATGAAGCGTATATACAAAGGAGTTAGGTTCATGACTTATTTTACATCATAAGATCTTAAAAAGATGTAACATATTGTCCTGTTAAAAATTATAAACACAGTTTTCTTAAGGAAATCTGTAAAAGTCTGATCAAGTATTCACAAAGGAGAGACAAAATTAAAGTGAATTAATGCATTTAAAGGAAGGACTTTAGGAGAATCTTGGTGGCTCAATCAGTTAAGCATCCAGGTTATAGCTCAGGTCATGATGTCACCACTCCTGGGTTTGAGCTCCTCATCTGGCTCTGTGCTGACAGTGTGGAGCCTGCTTGGGATTCTCTCTTCTCTCCCTGTCTCTGCCCTTCCCTCACCCTTTCTCTCTCAAAATAAATGAACATTTAAAAAAGTTTTTTTTTTTTAAATAAAGGGAGGACTTTATAATTTATTTAAAATTTAACACATAGAATGGGACACCTGGGTGGCTCAGTGGGTTGAGCATCCGACTTCAACTCACGGTCATGATTTCATGGTTCATGGGTTCGAGCCCCGTGTCTGTCTCTGTGCTGACAGCTCAGAGCCTGGAGCCTGCTTCAGATTCTGTGTCTCCCTCTCTCTCTTCCCCTCTCCCACTTGTTCTCTCTCTCTCTCAAAAATAAACATTAAAATCTTTAAAAAAAAATAAAACAACACATAGAAAACTCTAACGCTTCGAGGAATTTCATTTTAAAACTTTGCTACTACATTCTGATGAAGTAAAGCAATGCAAAGCCAAGGAAATTACAGAAATTTTTACTAGTATACACTGACAAAAGTAAAGAAAAACTTTTTAAATATAGACCAGGATGATAACAGCTTACGTGTGAAAGCTGCCAAACAAATTTCTCTACAGTGTTAGTTTTCAAAAACCTCTAGAGGCATCAAGCACAGAAAATCTTTTAAAATTAAACACAATACACAGCTAAGAACCATTTGTGATGTGTCATTTATGGCCCTTAAAAATAAAAGAGAATGAATTTTCCAGTTGTGCTAAAAGAATCTGGTAAAATAATCCTTCATAGGGGTTATCACCAACAGTTACCTGGAACACCTATATTTTTAGGAGAGATTTTCTGGAAAACGAACATGAATACAGTACGTTTCTGGAGTCAAACAGCTTCTAGCAACCAATTTTACGTAACAGGTTTAACCTATCCCTGTTTGTTTGTGATTTAGCACACAGGCCAGTTCCAAGTGGAATGGGTGATTTTTAAATGATTTTGAAAGAATTTGCCTAGCAATAATTTTAACATCTTTGAAAAGAGTTAATTCCAGCTACCTTCCCCATGATCATCATAATTATAAGTCATTCTTCCAGGAAGTACCTACAACAGTGCCTAGGACAGAAGAGATACTCAGTAAATATGTTTCCCCCCTTTTCCCTCACCCCTAATCCTTCCATACCACATGCTATGTAGTGGTTTCCCTGTGGTGCTTTGGGAGCCCTAGCCAGTGACAGAGCAAGATGAAGGGGGAGGTCAACCAGGCTGGCCTTCTGCATAAGCAGTTTCATTTATATCTTCTTCAGATATTGACATCCAGTTAAGAGTTTGTTTGAATAAAGAGTTCTAATTGCACTACTAGGAGAAAAAGAAAATCATCTCTGTTCTTCAGAAGTGGAATTCTGTCCCAAGCGTTCTCTTTCCAGAGTGAGTCCATGTCCTCCTGTAACTTCAACTGCCCTCTATACAACAATGCCCACATCACTATCCCAACTCACTATCCCCAGTACCCAATCAGCCACAAAGTCCTGTGAATCCTAAATATATCTTACTCTGCTTCATTCCTACCACCACTGCTTTAGTTCAGGTCCAGATTATTTTTGTGTGTATTCGTGGAATAGAGAATTCATTCCAGCAGTGATATGTAGGCTCTACTATGAGGTACATGAGATGATGAAGACATATCAGAAGGTAGCAATAAGAAAGAAGGGCTGAGTGTGAAAGATACCACACAGGAAGATCCAAAAGATTTGTTTACTGACTAATCATGAGGAGAAGAGAGAGCAAGGAGACAAAGTAACTCTAAAATTTCCAGACTAAGTGAATTACAATATGCCTACAGAGATTAGATTGCAGAAGACAGTAGAGTCATTAAAGAAGATGCAGTAAGTCGACTTGAAAGTGAAAGGAGAACCAGAATTTCACAGCACTAAGGATTAAAATAGCAATAAATATTATTGTAAAGAATACATAATTTGTAATTGATTTTATCACTAATAATTGTATTCATCATTATTTTTTTTCCTACAAAGAAATATAAGGGCCATGGGGAAATTATCAATAATATGAAACGATGGAGACATTAGAAAGACATGAATACATAGGGTACCTGGGTGTCTTAGTCAGTTACATGTCTGACTTCAGCTCAGGTCATGATCTCACAGTTCATGAGTTTGAGCCCTGCATCAGGCTCTGTTCTGACAGCTCAGAGCCTGGAGCCCACTTCAGATTCTGTGTCTCCCTCTCTCTCTGCCCCTCCCCTGCTTGCTTTTTGTCTCTCTCAAAAATAAATAAACATTAATTTTTTTTTTTCATTTTCAAAAATAAAGACATGAATACGGAAAAATGGTCACTGGATTTGCCAATGGGGAGACCATCAGTGACCCCCAGGGGATCACTGGGGAGTGGGAATGGAAGCCAGTCTATGAGGAACTGACATCATGAGTCAGTGATGAGAAATGCAACAGTAATAGATTTTAAGAAGTCTGGCAGAGAAAGGAAGACTGGGAAAGGAAAATATTAGGATAAGACGACTGCTTAAAAGGGATTATGAGACATGTAAAGTTTGCAACCATTTAGAAGACAGAGTAGAAAAGAACCATTCGTTTTGCAAAGCAAGAAATTTTGCTTCCAGTGTTTCCTTTATAAATAAGTCACAATAAGAGACAGCAGGCTTTCATATCGAAGAAGATATATAGAAAATCTGCACTGATGTGACATAGACCATATTCTTAGCTTTTAAAAATCTATCTCTGAGTCACTGGCTAAGAGGGCAAGGGCAGAGATATGGCAAAGATAGCTATTCGCCTTCTAAACAACACAGATATGTCACAGGTCTGCTACCTTTCAAGTAGTATTTTCCTTCATGATTTCAATTTAACATTTTAACATATTTTTCAAAAAATAGATTCTATAAGAAGTTACTGGATGATACAAAATGTTTAGAATATGACCTATATTAAGTCAAAAGTCATCCAAACTTTAATCACCAAAATGGCCAGATGACTGACAGCATATCTGCCACTGAGCATTCATGAAGTTATCTCCATAAGAGAATTCACACTCTTACACTTAGCAGCAGTCAGCATGAAATTAGAATAAAAGGTAATAATCCCAAACACATGCAGTTTACTGACTGGCCCTCACCATATCATAAATAGAGGGTGCTTGAAACCTGCCCTTTAGTTCTCAATAATAGCCTGCCAAGAGCTTCTAAAGCAAGTAGGAAGGAGTGGGGGAGTGAATTTGTGATCTGAGGAGGAGATATCATATATTTGGAAAATTCCATTTAAATAACCCAATTTTAACAAATCCCCTTCCTAGATACCCATTCTAGGAGTCTGAAAAGCAGTAATTAGAATGGGTGGGCTGAGAAAGTCAACTAAACACAGATTGACAGATAGGCCTACCCAAAGAGGCATCCCATGAACTGCATTATTCCAACAAGAATGTCTTTATTTACATAGCAAAGTGGGTATATTGTGTTCAGCAAAGCTTTTCAATAACCAGAAACATGCTGCTAAAAGAATTGCCCACCACCACGAAGAACTTCTAATGTAAAGATACAAAAACCAGTGTGACAATTATATTTGTAATCCCACAGAAAACAGTGAAATAGCTTTCTTCATAAGCAAATCACAACCATAGCAACTTAACATGTGCAGTCCCATATGGGTCCACTGCTTCCCAGAATGAGGCCAAGAACTTGGGAATTCAAACTCTTACATCAGAACTAGAGAAAAACTGGACACGAAATAGTTTTGTATCAAAGTTAAATTTTAGAAATTCTAAAAGCAAACTTCAAGTAATCATCATGTATATCCCTGCATCTTGTTATACTGTTTATATAGATGCAGTCAGAATGTTCTGATCTGTTCTATATCTCCACAAAAATCAAAGAGACTCACTTAGATTGAGAATGTTCATTGCACGGATGTATATGATTGTGTGGGGATATGTGTGTTTTATTTTTTTTTTCTGATTCTGAATGAAAGAAAATTTTCAAAAGAAAATTTTTCCTGCTATGAACAGCCACTAAATAAGACTAATACTGGCTATGGAAAAGGGCTATTTCCAATGGTCTACCCGTTTGAAGCACATACCCTGAATAAATCAAAAAGTGCTGATGGACTACCTGAAACCAAAAATATAGAACTGGGTCCCTGGTAATTAAGACCCTTGATGGATCTTTGTTTTCTCATGTATCATAACAGACTGAACTAGATAGATAAGTTCAAATCCTGGTGCTACCTCTTAATTTCTATATTTATAAACAAATTACTTAACTTCTCCATGCCTCAGTTTCCTCATCTGTAAAATGAGGGATAATTAACGATGCTTACCTCATGGAATGAATTAATACATGAAAGCAACTAAAACAGTACCTGTCTGGTAGTAATTGCTCAATAAATGCTCTCTCTAATGATCAAGAGAATGCTTTAAAACAGCACCCAGCTGCCAGACCTGTGATTGCATGAAAAGTGTGCCAATGTACTGTGTTGGCTTTACATAAGAATTAAATATTAGGTCTAAAAGGAAATAATTCTAATGAAATATCATTTTCTAAATATTTAGTGCCCACATATTGGAAAAAACAAATTAGAATATTTATAAGGTGTTTGAAATCAGTACCTTCTGATCACAATTATACTCTTAAAAAAACTCAAATGCTATTTCCATTAGGAAAAAAAGTAGAGCCATATTTGGGGTTTACTTTTCTTCCTTATCACTCTACCATTTTGTGGTTTCTGTCTCTTTTCTGAGTTTCCATAACTGGAACTACGAGAGTGATTCACAAAAGTATAAATCGGGAACATCCTATAAATGATTACTAAAGAAATAAGAATGTCCATAAAGGAATTAGGGCAAAGAACCTAGCAGCTGAGCCTCTTTTAAGGGCCCCAACACTTTTAGGGAAAAACATAAAGAGAAACATTTTTATACATTTGAAATTAATCCACACATTCATTCATTAAAAAAAAAATATTGACAATGCTATGCACTGTTCTAGAAACCACAGATACCTATGTAAATCCCTTTCCTTAAGGAGTTTATAGTTTAGTAGAAGGACACTCTCCTAAACCAATGATTACAATACAGTATGACAACAGAAGTATTAGAAATATGTAAAAGATACAATGGGAACATAAAAGAAAAAGGACCAATGTCTTTCTGGAGGTGTCAGGCAAAAATTCATAAAGGAAAAAAAATAAATAGAAAAGAGATTTTTCTCAGCCTGGGAAGGATAAGAAGGCATTCCAGGCAAAAGGAATGCCATCTGCCCAAATCTGGAGGCATGTAAGTGCCTGCTTGACATGCTTCAAAGAGATTTATAATGCTAAAGGGTGAAATATTAGGTGGAGAGTCAGAGCTAGGAGAGAAAACTGGAGCAGTTGATAGGAAACAGATCAGTCATGCCCGGCTACAGAATTCAGGCTTTACTCTACAGGTGATACAAAAAGAACTATGACAAAGGAATGAACTAATTTCAAGTTTGGAAAGCTCTAGCCCCAAAACAAAGCGTGGATCAGAGGAAAAGAAGAGTAAGAACCCCAGACTAGAAGTGGTGGGTGCCAAAAATAAAGCAGTAGTCACAATAAACAGAAATGCAGGTATGCTCAAATACATATTTAGGAGCACAAACTTAACAGAATTTGGTAAAACATGAGAAAGAGTCAAGAAACAAGAATAATGCCAAAGTTTCTATCTTGATTAAAACTGATGAAAGATCAGGGCAGAAAGAGGTTTGTGACTTCAGTTTAGGATGCATGAGGTGTCTGTGTAATTTGCGGGTGCAGATGTTGGATCTGGAGGTCAGGAGAGAGATTTGGGCTAAAGATAGTGATTTGGATATGAAGAAGACAAAAGGTGCAGTTCAATCAATGCACATGAATGAGTTCACCTAGCTAGAGGGTAGATGAAAAAGAAAGGACCAAGAAGTCTGTCATATGAGAGGTGAGCAAAGTCAGCAGAATTCCTAAGGAGAAGCTGGAAGCCAAAGAGACCACAGAGAAGGGGAATGAATGGTTGTTGGTACCAAATGTTGCTGTCAGGACATGAAAATGCGCAGGAAAAAAAAAGTCTACTGGATTGAATAACTAAGGAGTCGTTAGCGACTTTAAGAGGAGTGGGGAGGGAGAGAAGCTGGGTTTTGTGGGCTGAGGATTAAGTAAGATGTGAGCAAATGAGAGTAGGCAGACCCAACTCTTTCTAGATGAACACATGCAGCTTATCTTATGCAACATGGCGAATACATAGTCACACTTTCAGCCCACTTGTTGAAACCATGCTGGTCTTGAGTAGATGTTTATGGTAAGCTTCTATAAATGTAGTATGATATTAAACATGCCAAGAAGCCCTGTTTGCCCCGTAAAGACCTTTCCATCCACTAACTAATGCCTGAAAATCTGATAGAGGCCAAGCCTTCCTTTCATACAGAAAGAGCTTATAATATAAATTCCTTTAGAAAAGGTAAAACATGGGCAATTTTCAACTTAAGCTGAACATTTCCTTTGCTAACCCTTCTCTGAGAGGAGGTTTGGGCAGAGCAAGGGGCCAGGAAGAATCTGAGAGCCCTGAGGGAGAGAACAGAAAAGAAGGCCCAAAGGTACTGAAAATAAATTTTACCTGGCCCAAAATTGTATTTAGTGTTACCCCTGTCTACCATGGTTTTAGAGGTCACATTGTCATAAACACAAAGACTCAGATTTCTAACCACTGGGAGAATTCTTTCCCCTGGTTGCCGAAGGAGAGAATTACACTGATCAGTAATTTCACATTGTCTAAATTGTAGATAGCTTTAAATAAAAGTCTACCCTTATCCTCCAACCCACATACTCATTTTCAGCTTCTACCTAATAATCTTGACACATTTCATTTGGTTTTAGGGTTTTTTTTTTATATCTCTTTAGCATTAGTTAATTTTTTAATTGCCAAGAAAGGTTTTTAAAATCTATTATGGGTATTATGATATGGAACTATTAAACTTGAACATATATACTGATTTTCAGATATTTTTGAAACCTGTCATAAAGTCTTAACTTTTTTGAATACTCTGCTACTTTCATGAGCCTTCTAAAAAACCACTCATCAGAGCCATTTAGAAAGAAATATGACATTAAAAGGAGGTAAATTTTCCATGTATTATACTGTGATTTAGTAGCGCTCTCCCATTAAATCTAAATTTGTCTTCTAACCACTGTGAAGTAGTCATGGTTTATTTGATCCTTATGGCAAAGGTCTATTAAAACAATAACTTGGAAATAGTCTTCATAGCTAACATGTCATTCATTGAAGAGATTGGGGCAGGAATTCCACAGAAGGTTGTGGGTCAATCTGTATCAATGCTATCAAGGAAATAACAACCAAAGGAACTAAAGATATCTGACTCTTCATGCACAAAGAGCCTCACTCTCAGAGGATCTCAGAGAACTAGGGAAGACTGAAAAACAGTCCATGGAAGAGAAAGTCTCAAAGCCTGCACCTGCCACCAGCCATGAACCATCTCCACAGACCAGCTCTGCATTTAAAAAAAAGAAACGTTTAGGGGCGCCTGGGTGGCTTAGTCGGTTGAGCGTCCGACTTCGGCTCAGGTCATGATCTCGCGGTCCGTGAGTTCAGGCCCCGCGTCGGGCTCTGTGCTGACAGCTCAGAGCCTGGAGCCTGTTTCAGATTCTGTGTCTCCCTCTCTCTGACCCTCCCCCGTTCATTCTCTGTCTCTCTCTGTCTCAAAAATAAATAAACATTAAAAAAAATAAATAAAAGAAATGTTTGCAGTTGGATAAGGGGGGGGTGGGGGGTGGGAAGGATATTTAAAATAATATCCAACAGAGTTGCTTATAATACAGCTTGCTAGCAAATAGATCTAGACATACTGAAGATCAAATTCATATCCCCCAAGTCATAACCATTACATTAGTTCAAGCCCAGGAAAGCACAGCTACAAGGAGTGTTGTCACTATGACCACATCTTCCAAACTCTCTTGTAGCCTTTGCAAGATTAAGGCTTTTAGTACTTGAGTCCACCAAACTACTTTCACCAGAGACCCTTCTTTTCTACTCCTGTACACCTATATTTTTTAAACATTTTTTAAATGTTTATTTTTGAGAGGTGGAGGTGGGGCAGAGACAAAGGGGGACAGAGGATCTGAAGCAGGCTCTGTGCTGACAGGAGGGATCCCCATGTAGGGCTTGCACTCACAAACTGTGAGATCGTGACCTGAGCCAAAGTTGGACATTTAATTGACTGAGCCACCCAGATACCCCTGCTGTATATTTCATCACCAGAGTTCTCAGAGGCTAGTTCTAGCCTCACTGTCTGTTTTTTCTCAGTACAAGTATGTTCCTCAATTCATTGCCTCCACACCCCCAAAAACTGCTTTCATTAAAATACCCAATCACCTTCCAGTTGGTAAATCCAGCTCTATTTCTGTCTTTGTCTTTCCTGGTCTTCTGCAGCATTTGCCCACGTTGATGGTCTCTTCCATTGCTCTCCAGAGCCCTAAGAGCGTATGCTTCTCCTCCTCCCACTCTGATCATTTTCACTACTGACTTCTACCTCTACTCCCAGCAGTTATCATGTTTACATAGTGAGTACTCTCCTCTATTCACACCACCTCCTGTCCCTTTATGATCTCAGCCACCATCTATACAGGACATGAGTTTCAAATCTTCATCTCCAGCCCCAGTCTCTCTCAAGATCCAGACACACAGGTCCATCTTTATGTTTCAAAGGCTCTGTTCACATACTGTGACTGAAACTTATTTTGGTTTTGTCCCACCCCACCTCTCTTCAAAACCTATTCTATTTTTCTTGTCTCAATTAATGGTGATACTCCAAATGTAAAATCCTGGGAATATTTTGTGCTTCCTTTCTCTCACCCCTGATACCCCAATGCATCACCAGAATTCATTAGTTCTATCACAGAAAAGCTTCACAAATCAAATCTCTCCTGTAACACTTGCTTCTGCCTTAGACCAACCACTCCTTGTCTGTCAAATGGATTGATGAAATAACCTCTTAACTGGTCTCCTGCCTGCAATGTCACCCCATTCTGCACACATTCACATACCTGATCCTAAAAGCAGCTGCTCATACTATCACTCCTCAGTATAAAGATCCCACTGCTACACCTCAGCTGCCTTCAGATGGTTCATACTCCTTAAAGAGGCATACAAGACCTTCACTATGGCCCCAGCCTACTACTCCAGTCTTAACTGATGCAGCTCCTCTCACAAAGTATCTACATGTACTATGTAGGCCTTAACATTTATTCCCTCTGAAATCTTAAATAACATTTCCTAACTGAATGACCAATACTTCCTAACTCTCCAACTTATTCACTACCTTAGCACAGTGTATCTAATTCTTTACATCACTGAAAGCTCCAGTCTCTCAATAACACCCTTTCCCCATTTATTTTCAATTTTTAGCTGCCTTTTGAGCTAAAGGCTCATTCCTAGATGCCTTTAGTTAGGTCCTCAATATTTCCTCATCTGTCTTGCTCTCCTGGTCTTTTTATTTATTGTATAAAACCCAACTTTGGATCAATCCAAATGCAATATATGAATCCTTCGTTCCTATGCCCTAGAGGTAATCACCTTTATCAGTTCTGTTCTCAGAAATAAGTCCATTAAATTTTATGGAAATAGCTTATAATAGCAGTAGGTATTATTCTACTCCATGAGAAATTGATGAAATGCATGATTCTCAGAATATTCTCTGATGCTGCCACAAGAGTTAGAGCTTTTTGGTGGGAAAAAAGCACAGAGGATTTCTGTGGCCAGGAAAAGCTTTGTCTTAGTCAATGAAGAGTTTGAGCCCAGAATCAAGAGTTTTGGTGAGTTAGATCAAATCCTATTTCCCAACCTTTTCAGATGAGTTTTGACTAATTAATTAATTGAAACTGAGAGTGTCTCCCTCTCTCTCTGCCCCTCTCATGCTCACTCTCTCTCTCTCCTTCAAAATAAATAAACATTAAAATAATTTTAAAATAAAGATCCATTACCAATTTCACTCAGCACACAGTAGGCAAACCTGGGCTCCAGGTGGGGATCCTGAATATTGTCAATGGACAAATCTTAGAGAAAAACACAGAAAAGAACTCTTTCTATTCAGAAATGGGGTTCAGGTTGCAGGCTTACGTGAGGTGAACAAAAATCAAAAATTGTTAGTATATATGTGATTCTGGTCAAGTAAGAACAGAAAAAGCTAAGGAGCAAACACAAGGAATAATAAAGAGAACAGGGACCCAACACCGAACACTCCAGGGGAAAAACAGAAGCAAACCTCTTGTAAGTAATAGAAAAAAAATGTCAGGGGGCAGCTGGGGCACTTCAGTCCAAATTTCAATAGCTAGGATTCAAGAGTCAGGATCAGGCAATGGGTGGACCCCATCCTTGTTTCAGATAGATGGCCTAGAAGAATCAAGAATGGCCTTGGAATCTGTGTGAAAAGCTTGTCTCATATTCACTGTACCAGGTAATCAGTGAACACCTCTGCTTGATCAGTGTTCCTACAAGTGGTCTTAGCAGTTCCTGGCCATCTGTATTTGTGTGGATTACCAAAAGGACCCATTTCCTTTCCTCCTCAGGTGATGTCAAGGGTATTTTTTTTCCCAGCAAATAGTACATGAATCCTGAATCACTATCCCCAAAACTAAGGAATCTTAGTTTTGTTTCCTCCTGCCAATATCTGTGCTAGCATTTTGGCCAGTTTAAAAAAAAAAGTAGCCTTGTTTTCACATATGATCACTTAGTACTGATGAGGGAGTATATAGCAGGCTGAAAGCAAAGTACAAGCTAGCACACACACACACACACACACACACACACACACCACACACATCAGGTGGTATATGTATGATATTCCTTGGACACTCTGGCTACCCAAAAAACAGAAAGGACAAAAAACAATTGGTTAAACTGATAAGAGTCTCCACCAGTTTACAAGAAAAAGGCAATCTTATCAATAGCCTAATCTCCAGAAACCTATAGACTCAGTTTCCTACAGCCCCAACATCAACCTCCCCTCCATAATGATATGGGGAACAAAGGCAAGAAGGAAATGGCAGGTAAAATTGAATTTCCTCATAACCTTCAGCCCACTGACAAATACTTGAGGCAAATACAGAGTAGAGTATAACATTTCTTCAGGAACTCCCTACTGTCTTAATGTTAATGCTTTGCTAGAGAGAAAAACAACCTTAGCTTGACAATAGGTAGGCCTCCAGTAATCTGTGAGTGTTTAGCATATGAAAGTCTCTTTGGAAACTTCCCTCCTATCTTTACTTCTCCCAAGTCCATAGTATATAACTAGTCATTCTACGCAATCTCAGTGTAGCTCTTCCTGCCCACAGGTCCTTTTCCCCTGCTTTAACAAAATCACCTCTTTGCACCAAAGATGTCTTCAAGAATTCTTTCTTGGCCATCAGCTCCGAGCCCCATGAACCCCACCATCACCCCAAAACCTCATCAATACCATTTTGAAAGGCCCAGTTGCAGTCTCCCTCTAGCAGGCTAAGACACAGCCTTCTGGATAGAGAGGAAATGGAAAGGAAGGGTAACAGAGGGGGAGGGGGAGAGAGAGAGAGAGAGAGAGAAGAAGGAAGTCATTTATTTGACTCATTTTTCTGGCAGCATTAATTTATGATTCTTGGAAACTTTTGGCAGAAAAGTGGAAGGAAGGATTTCAAGAATTCATAGAATCATTTAAAAAAACAAAAAAGAAGAAACAGGGAAATGTGTACCTACAGTGTGCATATAGTCCAGTTCTATCATTTCATAGATTCAGACAATGAAGAAAAGGAAAGGGGAAAGAGGATAACATTTACTGGAATCCTAGAGTTAGCCAATTATTTTATATATTTGTCATTTCATTCCTCTTCTTTAAAAAATTTGAAGCAATGACATCTCCAGTTTACAAAGATGGAAACTAAGAGTCAACAAGGTTAAGTACATTTTCTATGGGCACAAAGCTAGTAAATGAAAGAGCCGAGATTCAGAGTTCTCTAGATCCAAAACCTCTTTCCACAAAGAGGTACTGGAAGGTTAAAAGATTGTCTCAGCAATGCAACCAGTTAAGGGAGAGCAGGTCTCCTGACCCCACCTCATAGTCACTGTAACACTGCAATTTACAGGGTTTTTTTAAGTGAGGACAAATGACTGAATTAAATGATCCCATTCATTTAGCATTCTGTTGGGTTTTGCCTGTCCATCAGGCAGGTTGCCTGCCTTTCTTTTCCTCCTGCCTCTGCTGCAAGCCTGCCCCAAATTCACCCTTGTACTGGACTGCTCACTGACCCTTACTTTCCCTTCTCATTTCCTCCCCTCTCAAAGTATCTGTCCTTTCTCTTATTCCCTGAGGACCAGGTGTTCTAAAGAAATGAAACATTCATTTAAGGAATATATTAACTAATAAGGCTTAATGATTTAATGTATTATAACCACCCAGACACCATTTACATGTTAATATTCAGCTACATTGTAATGCTCAAGGGATTCAAGTGTAGGGAATTTCAAGTCAATGAAGGGCATTTTAGAGGCTTGAAGCTTTTTAATCAGAAATTAATTAATTAATTATTTAAATTTACATCCAAGTTAGTTAGCATATAGTGCAACAATGGTTTCAGGAGTAGATTCCTTAATATCCCTTACCCATTTAGACCATCCCCCCACCCACAACCCCTCCAGCAACCCTCTGTTTGTTCTTTATATTTAGGAGTCTCTTATGTTTTGCCTCCCTCCCTGTTTTTATATTATTTTTTTCTTCCCTTCCCCTTATGTTCATCTGTTTTTTACCTTAAATTCCTCATGTGAATGAAGTCATATGATATGTGTCTTTCTCTGACTAATTTCACTTAGCAAAATACCCTCTAGTTCCATCCATGTAGTTGCAAATAGCAATATTTCATTCTTTTTGATTGCCAGGTACATATATCTCACACCTTCTTTATCCATTCATCTGTCAATGGACATTTGGACCCTTTCCATACTTTGGCTATTGCCAATAGTACTGCTATAAACATTGGGGTGCATTTACCCCTTCTAAACAGCACCTGTACCCTTGGATAAATACCTAGTAGTGTGCATTTGCTGGGTCGTAGGGTAGTTCTAGTTTTAATTTTTTGAGGAACCTCCATACCGTTTTCCAGAGTGGCTGCCCCAGTTTGTATTCCCACCAACAGTGCAAAAGAGATCCTCTTTCTCCACATCCTCTCCAACATCTGTTGTTGCCTGAGTTGTTAATGTTAGCCATTCTGATAGGTATGAGGTGGTATCTCATTGTGGTTTTGATTTGTATTTCCCTGATAATGAGTGACATTGAGAATTTTTTCATCTGTCTGTTGGGCATTTGGATGTCTTCTTTGGAAAAGTGTCTATTTATGTCTTTTGCCCATTTCATCACTGGATTATTTGCTTTTTGGGTGTTGAGTTTGATAAGTTCTTTATAGATTTTGGATACCAACCCTTTATCTGATATGTCTTTTGCAAGTATCTTCTTCCATTCTGTCGGTTGCCTTTTAATTTTGCTGATTGTTTCCTTCACTGTGCAGAAGTTTTTTATTTTGATGAGGTCCCAAAAGTTCATTTTTGCTTTTGTTTCCCTTGCCAAAAGAAAGAACAGGAAGAAATGACAGCCAGGGACTTAACCAACACCGATACAAGAAAGATGTCTGAACCAGAATTTAGAATCACGATAATAAGAATACTCGCTGGGGTTGAAAATATATTAGGATTCCTTTCTGAGGAGATAAAAGAAGTAAAATCTAGTCAGGACAAAATTAAAAATGCTGTAACTGAGCTGCAATCTCAAATGAATGCCACAGCGGCAAGGATGGATGAAGCAGAGCAGCAAATCAGTGATATAGAGGACAAACTTACAGAGGACAATGAAGCAGAGAAAAAGAGGGAAACTAAGGCAAAAGAGCACGATTTAAGAATGAGAGAACTCAGTAAACTCATTAAAAAAGAATACTATCAGAATGGGTCCAGAAGATGAAAAGAGACAAAAAGGGGTAGAAGGTTTATGTGAGCAAATCATAGCAGAAAATTTTCCTAACCTGGGGAAAGACACAGACATAAAAATCCAGGAAGCACAGAGGACTCCCATTAGATTCAACAAAAACTGACCATCAACAAGGCATATCATAGTCAAATTCACAAAATACTCAGGCAAGGAAAGAATCATGAAAGCAGCAAGGGAAAAAGAGTCCTTAACCTACAGGGAAGACAGAACAGGTTTGCAACAGACCTATCCACAGAAACTTAGCAGGCCAGAAAGGGGTGGCAGGATATATTCAATGTACAAAAAGAAAAGAAGAAGAAGAAGAAGAAGAAGAAGAAGAAGAAACAAAAGTTTCCTAGACAAATAAAAATTAAAGGAGTTTGTGACCACTAATCCAGCCCAGCAAGAAATTTTAAGGGGGACTCTCTGAGGGGAGAAAAGATGGGGGAAAAAAAGCAACAAAGATTAGAAAGGACCAGAAAACACCACCAGAAACTCCAACTCTACAGGCAACATAATGGTAATAAATTCATATCTTTTAGTACTTACTCTAAATGTCAATGGACTAAACTCTCCAATCAAAAGACATAGGGTAATAGAATGGATAAGAAAACAAGATCCATCTTTATGCTGTTTACGAGAGACCCATTTTAGACCTAATGACACCTTCAGATTGAAAGGAAGGGGATGGAGAACCAACTATCATGCTGAAGGTCGCCAAAAGAAAGCCAGAGTAACCATACTTATATCAGACAATCTAGACTTTAAAATAAAGACTGTAACAAGAAATGAAGATGGGCATTCTATCATAATTAAGGGGTCTGTCCACCAAGAAGATCTAACAATTGTAAACATTTATGCTCCAAATGGGAAACACCCAAATATATAAATCAATTAATCACAAACCTAAAGAAACTCATTGATAATAATACCATAATATTAGGGGACTTGATTACCCCACTTACAACAATGGGCAGATTATCTAAACAGAAAATCAACAAGGAAACAATGGCTTTGAATGACACACTGAACCAGATGAACTTAACAGATGTATTCAGAACATTTAATCCTAAAGCAGCGGAATACACATCTTCTCCAATGCACATGGGATATTCTCCAGAATAGATCACATACAGGGACACAAATCAGCCCTCAACAAGTACAAAAAGATCGAGATCATACTGTGCATATTTTCAGACCACAATGCTGTGAAACTCGAAATCAACCACAGGAAAAAATTTGGAAAGATAACAAATACTTGGAGACTAAAGAACATCCTACTAAAGACTGAATGGGCTAACCAAGAAGTTAAAGACGAAATTAAAAAGTACATGGAAGCCAATGAAAATGACAACACCACAGCCCAAAACCTCTGGGATTCAGCAAAGGTGGTCATAAGAGGGAAGTATATAGCAATCCAGGCCTTCCTAAAGAAGGAAGAAAGGTCTCAGATACACAACCTCACCTTACACCTTAAAGAGCTGGAAAAATAACAGCAAATAAAACCCCAAACTATCAGAAGATAGAAAATAATAAAGATTAGAGCAGAAATCAATGTTATTGAAACAAACAAACAAAAATGACAAAAAACAGTAGAACAGATCAATGAAACCAGAAGCTGGTTCTTTGAAAGAATTAACAAAATTGATAAACCCCTAGCCAGTTTGATCAAAAAGAAAAAGGAAAGGACCCAAATAAACAAAATCAAGAATTAAAGAGGAGACTCACAACCAACACAGCTGAAATACAAACATTAATCAGAAATTTTAGAGTTAGGTTAGTACCTTCTTTCCCCAAACCTGGTTTCTAAAAAAAATGCATGGGTCAATCAATATGCATTTCTTGAGTACCTACAGTGTGCTTAGCACTGCGCTAGTACTCTGGAGAGATGAAAGGTGAAAATGAAAGATTTCAGACACCATTCCTCACTTTAAGTTGCTCACGTAATAATATTCGTGAATTAAATAAACTGGCGTCCAATAACCTACTAGATATCAACTCTTCAATGAACTCCTGAAGCCACCTCAGACTCAACATTTCCTCCCTTCCCCAGTAAAAACTCCTCTTTCTGCATAAATGAAAGCCTGCATGTGTAATTTGGCCCATGAAACCATCTTCCCAATAACCTAGACACAACACCTTTTCTCAACCAGTCAGTTGTCTGGTCCTGTCACTTATAGCTTGGCCATGTCAATTAACCATCCCTCTCTTTCTTTTCTCACCTGCTACTATTATGATCATCTCTTCACTGAACTGTTGCACTGATCTCCTTGTTTAGAGTCTCTTCTCCTCTTAACCACTATATGTATACGTTGGTTTAATTTAATCTTCCTTAAGTACATCTCTGTCCACATCATTCCTCTGATGAAATATCAATGGTTCTCTGTCTATAATAGCAGACTATATTCCATGGCCCGGCACTCAGAGCCTTTCATGATTTGGCCCAAGCTATCTTTCCAGTCCTAGCACCCATTTTCACTTTCCTTTGATAAACTTTGTTATGCTCTATTCATTGAGCCAATTTCTGTTTTTCATAAGAATTCCTGCTCACATTCCTCAGTTTATACCTTACCCTAGCAAGCCCTTCTTTCCTCTTTCTCTCTGCCCCCTAAATTGTATCCTTTCCTCAAGGGCCCACTTCCACTGAGAAACAGTCAGAAGCCACTGCACTGTCCTCTAAATGCTCACAGCATTTTATCTGATTATCTAAAAGGATACCAAATAACCGCTACTTTGTGTCACAGTTATTAACATATACATCTCATCGTTTTGCTGACCTGTAAACTCCTTGAAATGCAAGACTAACATTTAATGCAGACAGAATCAAAATGCTTTGGTGGTGGAGAGAAGGTAGATACTATTTCCATCTAGAGAAGTCAGGGACAAAAATAAAGAAGCCTTTGAATTGAGCCTTAAAGAATGAGGAAAACTTGAATGTATGAAGACTGAAAAGGTCTTTTCATGAGAAGGGGCAGTGGGGGTGGGGAGGAATTTTGAAATAAGGCTAACTTTATAAAGAAAAGAAGTTTGTCCAGTCTGGGTAAAGTTCAGAGTATGTCTTATTCACCAGATACAGTGCTATCAAAATACTTTTCTTTAAGTATAAAATTTTAACTTGCATTGCTAGTTTAAATGCATAACCTAGACAAATACCTTAGAGGAAGCGGTGTGACTAGTGATCTGTAGAATATGTTTTGCCTCTTGCATTTTTCAGTATTGGCCTGGAAAAGGAAAGGAAGGGAGGGGGAATAGCCAGCACCTTCTGGCAACATTGTCTAGTGACTTGCCAGCCAAACAATCATTGAAGGCTACTAGAAGAAACAGTGAGCAAAGAATAATAAACTCATCAATGTGAAGATGCAAAAAGATCTCAGCTGGCCTTAATCTATATCTGAAAATGATTCGATTATTAAGCCTGTACAGCAGGATATTAATTCATGTCTTATGTTGCCACATATTTTTCTGTAAATTGTCTTTTGTTGAATTATAAAACAAAGAATCTTCATGAACTATTTTTAAAACATCCATTGCGGAGGGGCACTTGGGTGACTCAGTCGGTTGAGCATCCAACTTTGGCTCAGGTCATGATCTTACAGTGTGTGAACTGAGCCTCGCCCCGGGCTCTATGCTGACAGCTCAGAGCCTGGAGCCTGCTTCAGATTCTGTGTCTCCCTCTCTCTCTGCTCCTCCCCTGCTCACACTCTGTCTCTATCTCTCTCTCAAAAATAAATAAGCAGGGGTGCCTGGGTGGCTCAGTTGGTTAAGCATCCGACTTCAGCCCAGGTCATGATCTCATGGTCCATGAGATCTCACGGTCCCGGCTGCTTCTGATTCTGTGTCTCCCTTTCTCTGACCCTCCCCCAGTCATGCTCTGTCTCTCTCTGTCTCAAAAATAAATAAACATTTTTTTTAATTTTTAATAAAATAAATAAATAAATAAACAAACAAACAAACAAACATTTTGGGGCGCTTGGGTGGCTCAGTTGGTTAAGCAGCTGACTTCAGCTTAGGTCATGATCTCCCAGTCTGTGAGTTCGAGCCCCACGTTGTGCTCTGTGCTGACAGTCCAGAGCCTGGAGCCTGCTTCAGATTCTGTGTCTCTCTCTCTCTCTCTCTCTTCCTCTCCCACTTGTGCTCTGACTCTCTCTGTCTTTCAAAAATAAATAAGCCTTTAAAAAATGTTTTTAAATATCCATTGAGGAAACTGAATCATACCTTCATTCAGCAAAGATTTATTACATACTTTCTTTGTGTCAAGCACAATTAATATAACAGCAATTAATATAACAGACCAAAATTCCTGCCCTGATAGAGTTTACATTCTAGTGTAGAAAGACTAACAGTAACCAAAATCAGTAAATAAGTTACGTAGTTATTAGAAGGTGGTTAGTGCTATGGAGAAGAATCAAATGGGAAAGGGGGAGGGAATAGCATTTCCAGGTAATTAGGGAAGTCCTCTCAGAGAAAATGACATTAGAACAAAAAATATTTGAGAGGGCCAAGCAAATTAGGCATGTGATTATCAGAGGGCAAACATTCCAGACAGAGAGAGCAACAATTACAGAAATCTTGAGGTGTCCAGTTATGAAATGAATAGATCATAAGGATGTAATATGCAGCATGGTAACTCTAGTTAGTAATACCATATTTATTGTAGTTTTGAAAGTAGCTAAGAGAGTGGATCTTGTGATCTTTCTCATCACATGAAAAAAATTGTAACTATGTATAGGGATGGATGTTACTGGAATTATTATGGTGATCATTTGCAATATATACAAATACCGCATTACTACATTGTACATATGAAACTAATATAATATTATCTCAACCATACCCCAATATAAAAAAAATTCTTGAGATGGGAGCATATAATGGAGGAAAGACAGGGAGGTCACCATAACTATTGCTGCCACTGGGGATTTGAGGCAGTAATAGAGGCTCCTGGTACAAAATAGGAAGTTACCACAGATATAGGAATGTGTAGTTTAGACTGATGGTATTGGGGGGTGGAGAAACCAAGGTGATATATGATATGGAGTGACTCTTCCTATAAAATAATAACCGCAGAGAGGAGTTGGCCTCATGGAGGAAGAGAATGTTACCTAAAATGAAATTATAGTCCTCCTGCTACAAGAGCCCACAGTAATCGGGGAGCAGGTTGACAAGCATAAAAGGTGGCAACCCAGCAGTGCAAGGGCTGGAGGCTTTGACTTCTGCCACTGGAGAGGCCCCGCTCTCCCATACTGGTTTCTCCCTACTACCTGTGAGTTTCGTGGAAACCACACACACACACACACACACACACACACACACACTGAGAAAGGGGTTTTATAGAAGTGTTAGCATTAACATTTAGTCTTTCATGCTTCATTTTTGACATGGCTGATTCTGTTTTCTCTGATAGTTTAACCTTTCTCAAAAACTTTGCAGGGGGACAGAAAGACAATTTAGGTTGGAAGAATTTAGGTTGGAAGATTATATTCCAAGAAATGCTGAGAGGAGAGGGTATCCTAATAAAAAGCAGTATACTTAATGTAGGAATCTGAAGGACCCTGGGGGAAAACTATACCTGACCCAAGTAAAATATATTAAAACACTGTAAACAAAATCTTGACTTCCAACAAATTCCCTGACAATCTGTTGCCTTCTTGATCACCTGGGTGGCTCAGTCAGTTAAGTTTCTGACTTTGGCTCAGGCCATGATCTCATGGTGTATGAGTTTGAGCCCCTCATCAGGCTCTGTGCTGACAGCTCAGAGCCTGGAGCCTGCTTTGGATTCTGTGTTCCTCTCTCTCTCTGGTCCTCCCCCACTCATGCTCTGTCTCTCAAAAATAAACATTAAAATAAATTTTTTAAATAAAAAAACAATCTGTTGCTTTCTTGAACAATATTCTTCTAGTATGTTCTGATAAATAAACAAAAGATCACATTTAACTTCACATATTAAGCCCAGTATCAACATTTAACTCTTATTAAATAGTTTCAGATAGAACAAAGACCGAATTATTAAATTCCATTACCAAGTGTTAAAGATAAGCTGTCTAAAGTCCATTAAAATATATATGCTTGAATGTTCCTTCATTTCAAAAAGTTGGAAAACAAAACAAAACAAAAATAATGAAACTCTTCGCTTCACTAAAAATATCCATGCCAAATTGCAAATATATATGGGAAAGTCATCACTTAATAATAGCCAGACAAACGCTTTCAAAATACCAGAAACCAATATAACAATAATTATTATTCACTTGAAAGCTCTGTGCTCTGTGCTTGAAAGCTCTGTGCTTAGCATGACTTCTATATTTGTGTCAGCGTTAGGTGATCACATTTGATTCTTTCGCATTTCACAGTAAAGCAATGTCATGTATAATGATGTTATCAACCTCAGAAAAACATAACTATTGTAACAGGATATCTTAATCCTGCTAAATTAGTGGTTTGTCACTAATTTGCTACAGCACTAATTTTATCAAAGTACAAACACCTTTATAGCAATCCACCTGCATTTACTAGGATTAAAATCTAACCCTTTTCTTCAACAACACTGCCACCTTCTGTTTTGTGTGGACTTTATTTTTATTTCTATGCCTTAGAGTCATGAAATTAACTTTGGATTTGTATATACTTAACCATAAAGACACCATAAAAAAAAGACATCTAATTGAGCTCTCACATTCTATACATGAGGAAACCGAGACCCAAAAGTAGCAAGTCTTATAGCCATTTTGCCCAAATTAGAACTCATAAATTATTGATTTTCTCTGGTTCTTTTCACGTGGACATATCTACAATTAAATTAGAGTGGAGATGTTTTATCAAGACCTTAATAACACTTTTCTCCAAGCACGAGATTTGCTTATTTATATTACATAAATTTTTTTCCCATGACCAAACATTATACTTTCAATTTTAAAAGATTTGTGTTTTTTCAGTGTCTGACCTTAAAAAGAAAAATTATTTTAGACCATGAAAGAGGTGACAACTAAAAATTTTTCTTTTACTCTTTTTCTTTCCTTCACTTCTCAGTTGGCACAACACCAATGCTAATGGAAAGGTTCCAGGAAAACAAGGGACAAGAAATATATTGTAAATATTTAGAAGTAACTAAACAAGAATTATGTTACAATATTTTATAAGTATGGTACACCTATAGATATATTTACATTTAACAAACTCTCATTTAGCAGGGTTTTTAAATTTTATGTAATGTTTATTTAGAAAGGGAGAGCACAAGCAAGTGAGGAGGGGCAGGGATAGAGGGAGAGAGATAATCCCATGCAGGCTCCACACTGTCAGCACACAGCCCAACATGGGGCTCAGACTCCCAAACGGTAAGATCACGACTGAGCTGAAATCAAGAGTTGGACACTTAACTGAGCCACCCAGGCGCCCCTAGCAAAGTTGATTTTTTTATTTTAAGTTTTGTACAAACTTAAATGTCTCATTTAGCCAGGTTGGGTGTAAATTGGATTAGCATTTCCAGTTATAAATCCCCCTGAGTGATTCTAGCATATCACATATTTATTAGTATTTTGTAAAGGATTTGCATCTGTGTTCATGAAAGGATATTGATTAGTGGTTTGCTTTTCTTGTAATGTTTCCTGGTTTTGATATCAGAGTAATGTTGGCCTCATAAAAGGAGTTTAGCCTCCTCTTCTGTTTTCTGAAATAGTTTCTGTAAGATTTGGAAATTTTCCTTCATATATTTTATCTGGGTCCAGAGTTTTTGGGGGGTTTTTTTGAAGCAAGGTTTCTATTTATGAATTCAAGTTCTTTGATAGATTTAGATATAGATCTATCCTGATTTTCTATTTCTTTTTTAGTTCATTTTAGTAATTGGTGTCTTTCAAGGATTCATCCATTTAATCTAAGTTGTCACATCTATTGGCATAAAATTGCTCATAAACATCCTCTATTATATTTTGAAAGTCTATAGGATCTATAGTAATATCCCCCCTTTCAGTCTTGATATTGGTGATTTATCTCACTTATTCATTTATTTTTGAACATCTTTTTAATGTTTATTTATTTTTGACACAGAGACAGAGTGTGAGCAGGGGAGGGGCAGAGAGAGGGAGACACAGAATCCAAAGTTCCAGGCTCTGAGCCGTCAGCACAGAACCCAACATGGGGTTCAAACACACAAACTGTATCTCACTCTTTTATGATTAGTCTGGTCAGAGGTTTATCGATTGTATTGGTCTTTTCAAAAAACAAGACTTTGGTTTTATTGATTTTATCTAATATTTGTTTGATTTTTATTTTATTAATTTCTTCTCTTTGTTATTTTCTTCCTTCAACTAACTTTTGGTTGTTCTTTTTCTGCTTCTAATAGTGGAAAGAGAGATCACTGAATTTAAACCTCCTTATATATATGCATTTAAAGATATAAATGTATCTCTAATCCCTGCTTTAGCTGCATTTCACAAATTTTGATATATTATATTTTAATTAACATTTCAGTTCTATTTTCTAGTTCCCCTGCTTTTTCTTCTTGGACCCATGTGATTTTTAGAGTATGTGATTTAATTTCCAAATATTTTAGGATCCTTAAGAGTTTTTTGTTATTAATACTTACTTAATTCAATTGTCATCATAGAACAAATTGCATAATTTTAATCCTTTAAAAGCAGTTGAGAAGTGTCTTATAGTTCAGCATATGGTCTGCTCTGCCATTGTTTAAAGTATTCTGTTAATAATATTTAGATCAAGTTGGTTTACTTAGTTTTTATATCAACCAACCCAATACTCAAAGATACATTTACTTTTTAAATTTTGGGTCATTTCATAATTTTCAAAATTAAATTTCATTAAATTTTGTTTGTTTTCATAATTTTAGATCCCTAGACTCATACCATATCAGAGCTGAATATCTTTTTAAGGCAATAAATCAATTTGAAAGCTAGAGACCACATGATTTCCTAATGTCCCTTATTCTGAAATTTTATGATTAAGTTTAATAATATAAAATGTAGATTATAACTCTTTATTTGAACACTGGAAATCTGTTCTAATATATAATATTAATAAAACTAAAAGGTAAAATGAAGATTTATTTATAATTTTATAATTTTATTATTTATAATTTTATTTATAATTTTACAATTATTTAGGGGTGCCTGGGTGGCTCAGTAGGTTGATTATCCAACTCTTGATTTTGGTTCAGGCCATGATCCCAGGGTCGTGGGATCAAGCCCCACATCAGGCTCTGTGCTGAGTGTGGAGCCTGCTTGGGATTCTCTTTCTCTCCCTCTGCCCCTCTCCCCTGCTCTCACTCCTCTCTCTCTCTCTCTCTCTCTCTCTCTCTCTTTCTCTCTCTCTCAAACAAAACAAAAAAAAGCTTTAAAATTATTTATGATTTTATAAGTATTTATAATTTTAATTATAATTAAAGTAGAATTAAATTAAATTTGTACAGTAGCCAATGCATTTAGCCTTATGGGCTTAATTCTAATTAACCTAAGTTACATGAAAAAAAATTAAAGAGCCTTTGCCCCCAAACCAATGGATTATTATGTTGATTTGCTTCATTTCCCTAAAGCCTACTGATCTTTAACTTCTTTATTTATGCTAGAGTTTCTTGCACAGTGTATGCCATAAATTTAGATTATAAAAAAGAATGCAAAGTTAGTGGGCTTTTTGGAGATAATATAGAAACTGATCTGGATATCCCACAGGAAAAATACCTTCATTCACTGTCACAGCCTTACTCAACCATTCTACTAATTTACTCCCTATTCTACAATCACCAATCATGGCAGGAAGGCCTAAAAATAGCAAGTACTTATCCTCCTTTTCTTGTATTCAAAGGTAAGACCTTTGAGAGTCCTTTAACAGTCCAAAAGTTTATAGCTAAGTTACTTTTCCATCTCATCCTTCCTCACCAGCCTCCAATGCACCTGCTGGAATACTGAAACTATCATTAAGTGGCTAAAGAAATCATCATTAATTGAGAAATACTGAGAAAGGGAAGAATACCAGAAAGGAGTCAAAGTGAAGCAGCATCATGTCATCAAAAGATTATGAACTTTGGACATGAATCAAAGGATTGTGTGACATTAGGCATTATTTAAGCCAACTTCCTTATTGAAAATGAGCATAATAATAAATGTTTCATATGTATAGCACACTACATGGTATACAGTAGGTGATTAATAGTGATTCCCTTCTAACCATCCTACAGCCCACCAGTCCAGTCCTCCAACTGGATATAATTTGTTGGTGTTTAAGGACATCTCTTATAGTTTATCTTCCAAATTATGGAAATAAATATTAGAAATAGTAGCTATATTTTCCAAACAGACTTAAGCAATTCATTTTGACCATCTTATAATACCCAAAGCCCTCAAAAAAATTGTTTTTGTATTATTACCTGAATTCTACAATACACACTCCTAAGCCCTATAGTTTCCGTTGCTTTTTCAGCAACCAGTCACTGCAATTTAGACTTATGGTGATTTTTTTTTTCAACGTTTATTTATTTTTGGGACAGAGAGAGACAGAGCATGAACGGGGGAGGGGCAGAAAGAGAGGGAGACACAGAATCGGAAACAGGCTCCAGGCTCTGAACCATCAGCCCCAGACCCTGACGCGGGGCTCGAACTCGGAGCGCGAGATCGTGACCTGGGTGAAGTCGGACGCTTAACCGACTGCGCCACCCAGGCGCCCCTAGACTTATGGTGATATTACAGATGACAGTAGTTAGTAAATATTAGTTAAGGTAAAAAAAAAAAGTAAGTGTGTTTTACAGTAGTAAGAATTGGAAAGTATTTACTTCTAGACTTTAATTGCATTATACAAATTATTTGCACACTGATGAATCATTACTGAATCTGGGTGTAAGAATATTCAAGATATTCTTCCTATGAAAGCAACCCTACTTGTATGACTTTATTTCTAAAGGAAAGCACCTCATTGCCTAATAGATCAAATATTTTAATGAGAAGCTGTTACCTCCTATAATATAATGATGAGCACATCTTAACAATTGATTGCAGATCAACAGAAATTGTTACTGGCTCTTACCAGCAATTCAAAGGAAAAAAAAAACACAACACATGCAGGGTAAGGATCCATAAGACAATATGCAGCAGATTTTGCCATCCATTACTTCACAGCTGAAGGGGCAGGGGTGGGAGGATTTGTCTCCAAGACGCTAAGATTTCTCAGCACATCAATAATCACTTGTTGGGAATTGGTGTGTCCTAAGAAGTAGTTTGGATTAATTAATATTTAACACATAATGATATAGAGAAATTAGCAACTTTTAAACTATTAGAATACAGCAAAATATACTTACTACCCAAATTCTACTGAACATAATATAATTGTTTTTTGGATGTTGAGAAGCTTCAGATCTTGTGCTTCTAGGTCATTGTTCCAAAAGAAATGATCATTAGATTATACATGAAAAAGGGATTAGATACTCCACAGTAACTCAATTTGTTAATCATGGTACCTGCCATGCCAGTGGCCTCTTCATATGGGAACTGCCTATCCCAACAGCCTCTGCACAGTGGCAGCCTAAGGCAGCTGTTTCAAAGTTAGGGCAGCACCTGCTGGTTGGACCAAAGTGATCATTTAATTCATAAGAAGCCAATCCACAGTCTAGCTGGCAATCTATAATATGTTTTGACATGAAAAAAATCAACCTCTATCTTAGGGAACTTAAACTTGTAAAAAAAATATAGCTGTCAGAGAAGGCCAGTGAAGACTCATGGAAAAAAATAGGGTGTAGGAAACTGGCAGCCCAATTTATGAGTAAACCAAAATCATGTGTAAGCAGAAAGCAGAAGGTAGACAAAGATATACATAGAATGGAGGGTGAAGAATGTAGTCAAGAGAGAGAGCAGAATTGAGCAGACATATGAAAAATAACTCAATCTCATTGACAGTAGAGTCCTTAACTCAAAATCCATAGAGTCCTATTGTCCCAATCCTTGGAACTGCCTGGGATTCTGAGCTGACATCTAGTTCTTGTTTTCTTTTGATTCTTATATCTTGCTTGTGTCTTAACCTCATCCCAAATTACCTGATATAAATTGATTTTCAAATCTTTTCAATCAAATCAGTATGCAAAAATAATAAACTGTCCATCACAGACATTTAGTACAGTAATATCAATAACATTTGTTTTTATTACTGTTTTGGGGATTTTATTTTAACTAGCATGCAGACTCTGTTATGTAACTTTCAGGTGAAAGACAGATTGAACCCAGAAATAACAGAATTTAGACTAAGAATCAAATTTAAACCTCCATTTAGACAAAAACCAGCTCCACAAAGGGAGGAATTCCAGGTTCTATTATTAAAACTATTTTTGAAAAATTCAGGTACCATTGGTCTTAAATTCCCAGAAAAAAATAAAATAAAATTTGCACAGAGTTTGCACACATAGTTGTGCGTTAAGCTTATAAATCCCTAATTCCAATAGAAAAAAATGAAAATGGAGAAATCTAATGAAATTAGATACAGGCACAATATTTGAATTACCAAATTTGAGAAATAAGATAAATGTAACACAAATGTCAAGAGAAGAGAGAGAAGGGAGAGAAAGAGCAACAGAGAGAGGATATTCTAAAGGTTAAAATTATGGTCTGAAATCTGTATACAAATACACTTTAGACTCCACAAGGAAAACTGGGTAGTTAGAGTAGTTAGACCTAGAGAAAACACAATTTGAAGAAAGAAGACTAATACTTCACCTTTTAGCCTCCGAGACTTCTTTGTGAATAAGGCAGTAAAAGTTTGTGTTCTTTAGCCCAATGTTATAATAGATTTGGCTATAAAGAGAAATTGAAGGGGCTTTTATGGTCAATGCTGAAAATAGAAATGTGCCACTCAGGGAACCCTAACTACATTTTCACTAAACTATGTTAAGGCACCTATATATTTGCTTATGGTATATCTAAGAATCCTTGACCTATACCACACTCACTTCTAATTTTCACAACTGGAGGTTCCCATGTGGCTTCGTTTTTTTTTTTTTTTTTCTGAAGATTATCTTATTTCCTCAAGATCTGTGAGGTTTTTTTACTCCATATAAATAACAAGTAAAAATAACCTCGAGATCATATGTAGCTAGTTGTAACTCAGATTCTGACTATAGGTGATCTTCATCACTCTCCCTGAACATTGGAGTCCAAGGTCATTCACTAGAGAGATGTCACTGATAGGCCTTGCCCACCCTACCTCATAACCATCATTGGTACCAGATCTCAAAATGTAGTGCTCATGTAAGCAACATTGTCAATGCTGTTAGACACAGTGATATAACACTGACACTAGCACTGAATAGGCCTTAACCAGCGACTTTATTGTTCTTGTGAGGAAATGCATACTACATCCTAGTCAATGAGCCACCATTTTAACTTCTGGAGGGTGCAGGTTGGGTACTGCATGCATAAGTGCATATGTATGTAATACGTAAGAAAGACTTCAAGATTTTCCTAGGGAATAAGTGCAGAATTTTTGCTTGAAGGGGAAAAACGTTAACTTGTTTAGCTTTACTTCACTCAGAAACATTGCATTAACACATTTGTTTTGAGAAGTCAAAGATTTTGCCACAGAGAAACGCTGTCTTTATACACTGCCTTAAGGTGAGTCCAAAATAAAAAGTCCCAAATGTTCGTGTCATTTTAAACGTTAAAAGTTTTTGTAATCTATTATAAAGTTTAAATGACAGGATAAATAAATTTTTTTAATGGCAGCAGAGAAAAAACTGAATTCATTTTTTGGGAGCCTATTAAATTAAAGTGATTTTAGCACACTCTGCATTCTCCTTGCTTCAAAGAGAAATAATAATTCAGAGACCAGCCCTTTTTTATTCCTCTGAGAGGCATAAAGAACAATGACTGAAATGACTTTGAGAGGAGAAAAAGAACTGACAGCCAGCAGGGAGAATGGATACTGCTGTGAAAAAAGGACTTGGAAGGAGAAAAATATATCTTGAGGAAGGTAGTCAAAGTCTAGTGGAAAATGGAGAAACGAGCACAAAAGAATGGATGGGTCAGGGGAAATCAGAAATACTGCAAAATTTTTGCATTGAAAGCATAAAATATAATGGGCACAATATTGGCCAGAAATAAAGTCTCAAAAAAACCCCAAAACTTCTAGTGCCTATAAAATATGTGCATATTATGAAATTCTGTTTTATTAGTATACCAATTACTTCCAAATCTACAATCATGACTAAATAAATTGTCACATTTTCTGTATTTGTCACTTATCCTTAGTTACTAAAAACTCCATGTTGCATTTCATTAAGGGAAAGTAATTAAATGGGAAAGTCTGGACTTCTTTAAGAAAACACATTTGCTTCCTTTTTCCATTGCACTGCAAGAGCAAATCATCAAACCTTGTGAGTTTCCTTTTTAAACTTCTTTAATATTACAGCTGATGCCCACAGAAAAATTTGGAAGGTAATTAGCAGCCCTCAACCAAAATATATTTCTCCTTTTTTTATGAAGTAAACTGAGAACAGCAAATACAAAGTACACGTTTTGTAAAATACAATCCTAACAAGTCTCATTACATGTACTAACAGGAACCCCCAAACTCCGCCCAATAATGCAGTTCATCTTCTACTTAAAGAAAGAATATCTTCATTGGAATGATTTCTTTCTTTCCTCAGAACCTTGCAATGTAGATACCTGTTTGCAGCATTAAACACCATAATACTACATAAATCCAGAGAAGCACCATCCACTTTGGAGCCCATGTAAATAGTGGCCCCTCGAGTTGTGCAGTGTATAGGCTATTAGACAGTACATGAAAGCTCTAGCAGTATTTATATTTACCATAGTCAACTTTCCTAGAAGCCTTGACTATGATTTCCTAGAAGCATGTATCATGAATTTCAAACAGTAACACCAATAAAATTTACTTATTATCAAAACTGAGTCTCAGTCCTTGTTATCCACTTCCCAGTAAGATGTTGGGAAAAGAACACCAGCTTTCCCTCAGACACATATAGTTTAAATCTCAAATCTGCCACTCACTACTCATGAGATTTTGTGCAATTTATCTAGCCCCTAGGCTTTACTCAAATGTAATGGGCTTAGCCAACTCTCACAGGATTATTATAGGCGTTAAATGTAAAAACATAACTTCCTGACACAGAATAGGTACCAATAAATATTAGCTGTTGTTATGCCCCCAACATACTAAATCTGATATGTTTGGATAATAAAATATTCCAAAAGTTAAGGAGTTCAGGATTTACAAAGGGGCAAAGAATTTAAAATTATGTCCCTGGTTAGATATTATCATAAATAATATGTATGGCATTATATTTTTTATATAAGTTAGAGTTGTGTCATAGGGAGATTGGTATATTTTCATACTCACACAAATAATTCTCTAATACATATAAACACATATAAATTTTAGTGAAAAGACATTAGTAAATATAACAACAGTTATTAAAAGATTATGTTCAAAAAAAATACAACCCTGGACTCAGATGCCTTTACAAGGGAGAGGTAAGTTCCATAAAACATTCACAGAACAGATATTCTAATTTTACACAGATTATTTCACTAATTGAAAAGGGGACTAGTGGTGGTACTTAACTCATTTAACGAAGCCAACAGTAACTTTGATACAAAAACCAAGATACTTTTAAAAACTAAAATTACAGACTAATTTCATTTATAAGCATATAAAATCCTACACAAAATATTGATCCAAATCTAGCAGTATATTTTTAAAAGACCGTAACTGATTTTATTTATAATAGCCATGCAAGGATGATTAACTGTGATAAAAATGTACTTACATAATTGACCACTTTACTAGATTATATGAGAAGTTATATGAGCAGCTGGCTGGCTCAGTGGAATAGAGCATGCGACCCTTGATCTCAGGGTTGTGAGTTCTAACCCCACCTTGGTGTGGAACCTGCTTAAAAAGAATTAAAAAAAAGAGAGAGAGAAGTTACGTGATTATCTCAACAGGTAGAGGGGGAAAAAGCATTAGATAACATTGATCCTACCCATGATAATTAATAAATAAAAAATATTTCAAAACCAACCTCAGCACAATAGTGCTAGAAAAAAACAACAACAACAACAACAAAAAAAAACAAAAACAAAAAAAAGCTTCACTAACCCGAAAAAGGATACATACTAAAAACTTGGACTGACCATTACACTAATGGGAAGCTGAAGCACTCCCTTTAAAGTCAAACATGGGACAGTGGTATTTCTATCACTGGTTCTACTAGCCATGTCCTGGAAGTCCGAACCAGTTAGTAAAAGAAAATAAAACAAAGATTTATGGATTTGGAAAGGAGTAAGCATAGGTGTCATTACTTTACAGATTGTAGGACTTTTAGCCTAAAAAACTCTAAAAGAATCTATAGACAAATTATGAGAAAAGCATTCAACAGAATTGTGAAGTGAAATAAAGAATCATATATGAAATCTATAGCATCCCCACATTCTAGAAACAATTAGAAAATGTAACTTTTAAAAGACCCCAATTACAAAAAAACTGCAAAATACATAGAATTTTTTTAATGAGTAGCATTTATATGGAGAAAATTTCCAAAACATTATCGAAAGGTAGAAAAGGACAGCAAAAAAGAAGAAATATATGATGTTCACGGATAGAAAGAATCAAACTATAAAAATTTCATTTTGCTTCACCTTATACATAAGTTAATGTAATTCCAATAGAAATACCAACAGAGATTTCTGCTGAACTTGAAAAACTGAAAAATAAAAGCTGAGGCAATTTTGGAAACAAAGAACAAGCTGGGATAACTTGACAGAGCCATAGGTAATCAACACTTATTATAAAACTCTAAAAGTTAAGACAATGGATTCTTGGCAAATTAGCCAAATAGAAAATAAATAAATTGGGCTACCATATACAAAGATTGTTTGTAGTTTCAAAGATCAAAACAAGTGGAAAACAAAAATGTAAAAAATCTATAAGGAGGGGCAACAATCTTTATGTCTGCAGGGTAGAAAATGATTTCTGAAACAAGATGCCAAAGTACAAAGAAAATACACTACCAAGTACATTTTAAAAATAAAATTTGCACACAGCAAAAGACAACAAGAAAAGACAAGGTACAGACAAGGAGAAGCTACTTACAACAAAAATAACTATCAATAGATGGTATCCAGAATTTACCCAGTACTCTGAAAAATAAGAAGAAAAGAGCTCAATAGAAAAATAGCCAAGGACATAAAGAGGCAAGTCAAAGAGGAAGAAACACAAACAATTAATGAAGAGATGAAAAGATGTGCATTCTAACCAGTAATCTGGAAAATGCAAATTAAAACCACAATGTGAGACTATTTCATATTTATCAGGTTAGCAATAAGTCTAAAGTACCAGGTGTTGGCAAGAATAAGGAGCAATGAACTCTCATAAACTGCTGATGGAGATAGTTATAAATAGGTATACCTTTTGAGAAAGATTTGGCCATATCTAAACGGATTGAAGATACATACATGTTTTTATCTCTGCATTTCCACTCCTAGGTTTATATCCTAAAGAAACTCTTCCAAGGTAACCAAAGATACTTGCATGCAATATTCTTTGTACTGCTACATACGAGAGCAAAATAGTGAAAATAACTCATATGCCACCCAGTAGAAGAATGGACTTTTAAAAGTGTTATGTGGTTAACTAGAATAATATTTTTGTCATATTAGTCTGTTTTTTCTGTATATTTGCATTATTTCTCTTTTTAAAACAAGCAGAAAGAGGGTAAATAGAGTAGTTATATTAGAAAAAGGAAATACCTCTGAATTTTTCAAATTTATGAACCATGCTAGAAAATTGCTAGAAGAAATCATTACACAATAAATTCACAGACACCTTGAAGGCATCAGAATGTATGATCTGTAAGGAACAGGTCTCATCAGACTCACCTAATTTTGTAACATGGCAGAATAATAGATCTGGCAGGTAGAGAGGAAGCGATAAATGCAATGTCCCAACTTTAGTGAGAATTCTTATCTTGTGCCATATGGAATTCTCATCAAAAAAGGGGAAGGGGAAAGAAAATTTATATATAAAGTGGGGATAGCATAGTCTAGAGCTAGACTCCAGTCAATAGAATAAAATTACACAGCACACAAGAAGATGGATAATTTTTCTTCCTTAAAGACCATTAGCAACCTTTGGGAGCAAAACTAGAGGCAATCCTAAATTCACATGTCTTTTGGCTTCAGTGGAATAAAGACAATGGAGGCCTTAAAGATGCAGTTAACATCTATCTAAGAGGGAATGAGAAGTGTTCTTTCATATGGAGATGTATTCATTAAATCAAGAAAGTGGTCAAGATGAATCTAATATTTTAAGAGAGATTGCCAAAAAAGTACATCTCAGGAAGAGAAATTAATATTCTATATATAAAATATGAAAAATAACTGAAGCTCTAACTAGGAAGCACAATTCATAGTCCTTCACATGAAAAAGAACTTTGGCAAGGAAAGTGGTGATTTTCCATCAAGCAATTAATTTGATGAGAGACACAGGATAGCAAGGGAGGGACCAGCTTCTCCACAGCTGCGCCTCCATGCTGTCTGACAAGGCAAATCCACGCTAGTGACCAATGGTGTGGGTGACCAAGCAGATGGTCTCACATGCTGACTAATCAGTGGAGAGTAGAAATCAATTTAGGGGTCAGCTTGGACATCAGATTGACTTATAAACATCAACATGTCACTGAGATCTAAAAATCAGTTATAATGGGATACAGAAATAGGAGCCCTGCCCTGAGGGTGAGGCCAGTTATTCTCCACTTTTGCTCTGTTGTGTGTCCATTTCTGTCTTCTCCACTCAAAGGAAATGTAAAGGTATAAAATGGGCTAGGAGACTCTTCAAAACCAGCAAGTATGCCAATGAGAAAAATTATTTTAAAATTCATATTATCAGGGAATTTTAGCTGTCCTTTCACATTTATGCTTTCATCCTTACACAGAATGTTGTTCCCGGCTGTTCTTCAACTTAGGAAAAATAAAATACAGGTTTAGATGTACAACATGAGATATTTAGGTCAAGATTAAAAACAACTCTCTGGCAGAGAGCAGCTGATAAACTTTAGAAAGGGTCTGTATGAGAAACCATAGAATTTCCTTTTAGGGCATTCTTCAATAACGTGTATTCTAACCTGCCTTGGAAAATACTCTCAAAATTTCTCTCAGTCCTCAAATAAGAATCTTCCTAGAAATAGTGTCCCCCACCCCGTGAAAAATTACTCAAGGAAATATTTCAAGAGAAAAAAGTTATTATAAAACAAGTACCTGGGAAAGTAAGCTGTGTATTGTGTAATGAAGGTGTTTTACCTTAAATTATACACCCACATTCAAAAGGAAGATCAACATTAATGCTTTTAAAACAACTAATGCTTTACAGGAAAAATATATAATTTCAGAAACCATCTGCCCACAAGTCATATTTTCTTTGTTACTTCCTTGTGTTTTCTTAACTACTTTGTTAATATTTGCATAAAAGCAGGACCTTTCTTTCATGATGGCACAGATATTCAGTTGATGTTTATAATATTACACAGCTGTTGAAATTACACTGAACAAAAACACATATGTAGTTCTGAGGAGTTCACATGCTGGAAGTGTGAGAATTCTCAGAATAAGTAATATGTGTGTACTCAATGCTGAAATTGCTGGTGTTTCTCTATTCTCTAGTGTCTGTCTTTTATCTCTTCCCCTCCTAGGGTGGGGTGGCAAAGAGGAGAAAATGGAAGAGGGATATGTGTGTGCACCGGTTGTGATGGGGCCTCTTTGTGTGTAATCCTACCCTTCCTCTCTTAAAGGAACCAAGGCAGGTCACTGTTGCACATATACGCTCAAATTGCTTTGGAGAGACTGAGATTAGGGTGAGCGAAGAGCATCCTGATACCATAGATTAAGAAGACACGAGAGCAGGAGTGCTTGGGTGGCTCAGTCGGTTAAGCATCAGACTGATTTCAACTCAGGTCGTGATCTCACACGCTCTGTCCTGACAGTGTAGGCTGCTTGGGATTCTCTGTCTCTCCCTTTCTCTCTGACCCTTCCCAGCTCACATTCTCTTTCTCAAAATAAGTAAATAAACTTAAAAAAAATACATGAGAACAGGAAAATGCTCTGAGTATAGATTTCATCTATCTTCTGTAACCTGAGGAGTCAAGAAAACAAGAAAACTAAATTTATCTTTAAACCAAACAGAAAATAATGACAACACCAAGGAAGGCCTGACAGCCTCCTTCCTCTTTCTGCCTTGCCCAAGGCTGATCCTGGGCAGAGGAAGAATTACCCATGGTGGCTGTAGGATTCAGGAAAAAGAGCCCGTATCACTTAGATTTTGTCAGTTGCAAATAATAGAAACTGATTCTAGCTAGCTTAAGGGGAAAGAATGTTTTACCATAATATGAGATTGCTCTTAGATTTGAAGAAAAAGCGGAAGGCAAGAAAGATTTTTTTTAGAAAAAGCCAGAATCCCAGCAGCTCTAGGAATTTAGGAATAAACAGACAATTCCTTCTCAACCACCCCATCCATACCACTATGATGAGGAATGAGTTCTAGTCCCATCCTTGTATCACTCAGAACAAAATTCAAATCAAAGAGAAATGGCCTGATCTTGAGTTTGTGCTCACCCCAGTCAGGAGTTAAAATGGGTACCTTGCCTGACAGTCTCACTGAAACTGCGTTCAGCAGGGGAGGAGCCATTCCCCCATAAGAAAAACTAAGTTGCTATTAGAAGAAGTAAGAACAGATGATAGGCAGACAAAATTGACGGAAGTATAGGCACAAACCAACCAGAGCAGGTGGGTGGCTAACAAGACAAGGAGGGCTAAGGGCATGTGTATAGACCCACTCTAGAGAGTAGCAGACAACACGAAAAAGGCCACAGGCTCCAGGGACAACAGGTTTACTGGACTCCCCCTCTCTGGACTCATAGCAATCTAGAACATTATTTAGCATGCAAGAATTTTGCTTGTCTATCATTCTGCTTTCACCTAATTATATTTCAGCTCTATCTCATCCTCATGCCAAAACCTCATTTCAGTGATGGAGTAATGGGGACTTCATCTCACACTCCCATTCCAGTGAAAACATACAGACCATTTTAAATATTATCTTCTCATTAATTCACCCATTCATTCATTCATTCATTCAACAACAGCTGTCTGTAGCTGGGATGCGCCACTTAGATTGTAGTACGGGGCCTTCAGCATCAGCAACCATGTCTTTGAGACGTAACTCTAGTAGCTGAATAAGCTATTGATACAAATGTGCACACAGAGCTGGTTCTAATGACTCCTCAAAATTAAACATGGTCATGAAGAATGTGTTAGATCTGGAGGCATTTCATCAATTCCAGACCCAATCAAAAAACAAGAGTTCTGAGGCATTCAAAACAAGAAAACACTCTAAATTTTTTAAAATGACAACTCTAGAGATTAATACATGTGTTTATGACATTTTCGAACATACCCTAAATAAATGCACTTATAAAAGGTGCATTATTGAGTCATTGTTTATATGTAAGTATGGATGTCAGCACTGTACATACAGTCATTCGGTTATAAGTGGCACCTACCACCAACAGAACACCCCGGTTCTATTTTTTCTGGCTCCTGTTTCTACATAGAAAGTGAAGAGATGCATGTCTATACACACATATACAGGTACTTACGCAGTCACCTACATAACACCCTGCATGTTTTTACACTTAAGGTGGAGATTCTATAGATGTGGCATATTTATAAATGATTCACTAAGTAATAAAGTCCCCTTTACCCTTTCTGAGCTTAAAGAGCATTAAGCAAAGAAGAAAAAAAAAAAAAAAAGAAAAACACACGGGGAGTTGGCAAAAAGCTAAAAATAACAAGGGCTAAAAATAACAAGGAAATTTTTGAAGAGAAAATTATAAAAGTATGGTTGAAGGGGAATAACATTTTCCCAACAGCAGAGGAAGCACACATTTCTTCCTTTGGTTTCCAAATGTGAATTAAATAGGCAGACAAGCATGAAGAACTGTGCCTCAGCTTATAGCAGCTAAGAATGGAGTGATACCTTTACAGACTGCCAGCCAGAAAGTCTACTCTGGAATATAGAAATAGATATTTTTAATGAAACTTTAGTACTTTTTAAATATCTATAATAATCTGAGAAAACCAACAAATGGCTAATATGGAGAACTTGGATTTAATGAAAAGATAAGCAGAATTTCTTATCTAGCCCTCAAATATTCTTATTGCATAGAAATGCATAGCAAATTCAAAATAGATTTTTTTAAGTATAACCTGCCACACTGTTTTTTTAGCTTAATCATAGGAAATCTATAGCATAAATGCTTTAAATCCACATTCTAATGTATTCAGACATTCAGACTCACAAATGTTGCAAAATTGTGCCAAAAAGATACCAGCTATTTTTAATTTGCAAGAGCTATGAAGCACCATATTTCTCTACTCCCAGCCCCTGTCCACTACCACCATGAATAAAAATTTCCCCAAAACATTAGGGCAGTTGTGGGAGAGATGTCAGGGCTTGGTCAGAGATGCTGCTATTAATTAGCTACACGAAGACCAGGAGGTGGAGTGGTTGCTACAGTCAGGGTATAATTTAGCCCTAATTGAGGAGAGAGCTCTGTGAAACCAAAATGGGCAACGTGTGTGCTTTAATTCATATTAAGTACCTGTTTAATGGTTCGAATAACCTTTTATTTCTGTACAACCTCTTTTACTCCTGAAAATGTTTTCTGGGGAAAGTTGGTCTTCTGCTTTTTAGGTTGAGCTGGTTAAATCCAATTAAGAATGGCTTCCAAATGCAGGAATTGGCTTTAATTGACTAATGCAGAAATAGTATATTTATTTTTCATGCAAGTCCATTTCCTGTTTTACCTTTTTGGGTTTTTTTTTCTGTTATATAACATAAAATTTGTCATTTTAATCATTTTAAGTGTATATAATTCAGTGTCATTAATTCTAATGCGTAATGTTTTACAGTATTTGTAAATACTGTATCTATTTCCAAAACTTTTTCATCACCCCAAACAAAATCGATACCCATTAAGCAATAAATCTCCCATTTCCCCTTTACTGCAGCCCGTGGTAACCTCTGATCTACTTTCTGTCTATGAATTTGCCTACTCTAGATATTTTACATAAGTGGAATCATACAATATTTGTCCTTTTGTGTCTGGCTTATTTCATTTAGTATCATGGTTTTAAAGCTCATCCTTGTTGTATCATGTATTTGAATTTCATAACTTTTTACAGTTGCATAATATTTCATTGTATGAATATACCACATCTTGTTTATCCTTTCATCTGTTGATGAATATTTGAGTTGTTTCGACTTTTGGCTATTGCAAAGAATGCTACAGTAAACAGTGGCCCTTAACTACAACCAAATAATTCTGTTTGAGTACCTGTTTTCAATTCCTTTGGGTTTATACCTAGAAGGGGAATTGCTGGGTCATGTGTTAATTCTGTTTAACTTTCAGAGGAACCACCAAACTCTTTTCTACAGAGGCTGTACCATTTTACATTCCCACAAGCAATTTTTTTCCTTTTTTTTATGCAACTTTTTCTTAAGCCTCAGAATGGAGAAAAAGAAAAGGAAGAAATAAAGCACTAGCCTATATTTCAAGGAGCCAGCCTGCATAACCTTTCATCTTGCCATGCTATCCTGCAGACTTTTATAAATGGACTGTAAAATAGCCCTCATTTTAATACTTGGTTTTATATTTGTTTTTTTCTATTATACAGTAATGTGTAATTAAGTACGTATTTCTCTTTTTGGCTCACTGGCCCATATTATTTGCATCTTCCATGCTAAGGCTATAGGAAAGCATTATTTTGGTTGAATGGAAGGAAGCATGTCCAAGGCTTGTTATTAGGGATATATATATATATATATATATATATATATATATATATATATACACACACACACATATGCTGGGAGTTGTTCTCTGGTCTCCTAAATACCCAGATCCTTCCACCTCACCAGACTGCAGTTACACTTTCCAGTCTTTTTCCTCCCTTAACAAGTTTCCCTATGTTAATTCCCAGAGCAATTGCAGGCTGCTCTTCCTGCTTCTGACAGATTGATTGTCTCATTTAGTGGTGTGGTTTTGCTTTGCAAACAGAAAAAATTTCTTCTGCATTAATCTTTTGTCTTAAAATTTCAGGAAAAACTCCACTAAATATACAATTTAGTGGTTACTAGGAATGTGAATTGCACATGATTGCAGCCAAAAGAGCCACAGATGGCATTTTTGAAAACTGCACTCTATACATCTTTTTGGCCCATTATGTGCCCCAAGCAGAGGGGTTTCAACTGATTGATGTATTAAGTTCTCATAGAGCAAGAACCCCACCAGGCGGTGCATTCTCAATGTACAACCAAAAACAGACCTTCTCATATTACTAGTTAGGCAGCAGATAGGAATCACAAAGTGTTATTGAGTGGCTAGCAGTGAGGTGCTCTCCTTGGGTGCAAAACTTAATGGGTGCCAAAAATCACAGTAATCAAGATAAATAATATTTTAATACAATATTTTCAAAAAATAAAATTTAGTGCAAGAATATCCATGATGAACAATATATTAAAATTTTAAATAAAGATAGGATTAGTGTTACTGATATTTCCTTTTGCCTCTAGCTCCATGTGGTTTGGCGCAACACTGGTGGTTAAAAAGAGTTTTATTATGATTATGATAAAAGAAAGCAGAATCACTATATTACTCCTATGATTGCATTATTCTACTTCCTTGTATTTCTCTCACGTAGAAATCATTCACACAGAGCTCACACAGGGCAAAACTGTGAACCAGGTAAAATTTGTCCTCAGTGGCTTCCATCTCCTTCTTTTTCCTCCACACCCACCCACAGATTCTCTGCAATATCGTGCTGTCCCCTGACTTCTGAGGGCCTCCCACGTGGGCAACTTAGCTACACCTACTGTCCCACAAAATAGGCCAACACTGCACCTCTTGTAGCTTTTGTGTAGCCCCAAAACAAAAAGAGTCTATCCTAAAGGCAAAGGAAGTTTGGTATCGAAAAAGACCAAAGATTCTTGAGAGACAAATTTGTTTTAGATAGAAACATACAGTTTTAGAATAAGATCACAGAGATCCACCAAATGAATTCCTTTTATTTTACTAATAAAGCAACAAGGAATAGCTTGTGCACTGAGTTAGACTAGAGCCATAGCAAATAGTAGAACCCAGCTCTACTCACCTAACTACACAATTGACAGAGCTTAATCTCTACTCTGTGTTTTTGACATTTGTAGCAGAACATGAAATACAATCAGAAATCATTGAGACATGAAACTATTCAGTGTCTTTCTGAGAGCTTATTGTGCAATCGCCATCATTAATGACTCCAAATATTTACCCAGGGATGATTTTTGTGTCTGGAATACTGTACTGAAAACTTGAAGTCTTGGTGTAGGAGGTAAAATTTCAAATGATCATTCAATAACTAAAAGGAAAGAGGCCACAGAGAAAAGTAAATGGGCAAACACGAACAGGGAGATTAAGCAAAATAGGCAGTAGGTATGTTTGCTATAATAAATTTCTTTTAAAAAAAGCCAGTATTCAAGTGGATTACAAAATTTGAGGTTAGAAAACTTTTTCAAATATTTTAATAATCTGATTATCTTCAAGATTTGACCTAGGAATGCAGATGTATTTTCTAACAAGAATATCCCTTGTGCCACAAAGGGTCACAGCTTCAGACTTCTTTCCCTTCTAACCAGTTTCTTATTACTCTCTAATGTGATATATAAAATATGTTTACATATACCAATGTCAAATAAAAAGCAAACACTGAACATTAGCTAGAAAATGTATATCACTACATTTCAGTACAATAAACAATTTGGGGAGCGTGGGGAGGGAGAAACTGAGTAAACCCAATCCCAATTTTGATAGCAAAAGACACATCAAAAGCAATTTATGGATTAGGGGATGGGGAGTTGACATGGTTCTTATCTTTCTGAAGCTCTTTTCTGCAAAATGAATACTCTAAATCCAAGAAGTTAATTGACCTTTCTTTTGTCCTATGATATTGGTGATTTTTTTTTCTGCATTCAAATGGTTGTCTATTTTCTGAAAGCTATCAAATACCTAAAGATTCTACTTTTTTTTTACCAGAAGCTTTTTAAAAAAAAAATGTTTATTCATTTTTGAAAGGGAGAACATGAGTGGGGGAGGAACACAGAGAGAAGGGAACAGAGGATCCAAAGCAGGTTCTGGGCTGAAATCAGAGAATCCGATGTGTGGCTCGAACTCATGAACTGTGAGATCATGACCTGAACCAAAGTCCTGTGCTCAACTGAGTCACCCAGGCATCCCATCTATCACAATCACCATCCCAGGCACCCAGGCACCCCATTCATCAGAAGTGTCTAACCCATTTCTTTAAATCTCTAAAACATTTAAAAGTAAACAACACTTTTTATATTATTACTCAAATTATTCTTCTAGATTTAATATAATGATAATAATTGCTGAAGCTATCTCAAGTGATATATTAATAAACTAATACAGTGACAAGCTATGTGGAGAAATCTAAACCAACAAGTGATGCATACATTGAAATCCACCACCCCACTCCCAATCACCCGCACCCATTCCCACCAAACATTGCCAAGGCTTTCTCTTCCCAATCGATGGTTGCATTACATTTTCAAAATTCCCAGAAAGTCTACATTTCTATCTAGACTTTAGTTAATGAATACAAAGCAGTTATCATGTCTTTGGACACTTTGTTTTACAATTCTATGCAGCACATTTTTCCTAGATGCTTCCCTGGCTCCAATCTAGTAGTTTCCTTGATAGTAATTTTACCTATTCTTCCTCAAGTGCAAATCTAAAATTACAAAAGCCTATATATGGCCAGTTTCCACATTCTTACTAGAAAGATGACCACACAATGCAGATGCTACGCAGCAGGACCATTGGTTGCTAACTTGGCATTTCAGGGAACAGGTAGAGAATATCATACAGTAGCTTTCAAACTGTCACTTTAAGCTCGGAAATATGGTTTACCATCAACTTGACTTTCCAGTGTTTGATTTTGCACTTGGTGGGCAGGCATTTCTAATATTATTGATATACGCTAAGCAAGTGATGAGGTGGAACTAAATGTACTATAGCTACACACAGATTAGCACTTCAAAACAAAGAAGTGCCTGAGTTGTTAATGCAAAATTGCTTCACATTTCATTACTCATTTAAAGCCAAAATTTAAAAGGTGGCTCAGTGATTGTTTCCTCACAGTCAACATTCTCAAAACTGTACTCTAATAAACAGAAGTTCAGAAGTCAGTTCAAGCGTACTTCAAGTGGACTAAAAGCATCATATAAAACTAAAGTAAAAGTAAGTTTTTATGCCATGGCTGACATACTGATTAATTCTTATTCAAATAAAATGTTCCTGAAAGTTTCTTTCCAGATACTATGGAAATTAAATATTGGAGTACTTAAATGGCTTTTTCTGATAACATTGTTGCATGCTAAAATAAAATGAAGGTTAAGTGTATCCAATAAAACATGAAAATGCTTGCACATGAGATCTTAGTTTTTCATTTTTTAATTTTTTATTTGAATTTCTTTAACGTTTATTTATTTTTGAGAGAGAGAGAGAGCGCGCGGGCGTGTGTGCACGCGCGCAAACACACACACACACACACACACACACACACACACACACACACGTGGGGGAGGGGCAGAGAGAGGGAGACACAGAATCCAAAGCAGGCTCCAGGTTCCAAGATGTCAGCGCAGAGCCCACCGTGGGGCTTGAACCCGTGAACCGCGAGATCACTACCCGAGCTGAGGTCAGACGCCTAAGCGACTGAGCCTCCCAGGTGCCCCAGTTTTTCAGTTTTTGAGTGAAGTATATTGTGAAGATTTCTTCACCTGAAGAAATGTTGAATGAAGTGAAGTAACAACAATCTTGGAATTATGACTGTCATGCTTGAGTTTATGAATGCCAAAAGACATTGAAATATTTATCCCAAAAGTTAAATTGTATTAATTGTACTCTTCTATTTACTTCCAAGAAAATAATTTATGTAGGAAATAGCCTACATAAAAAATTACACAAAATCAAGTAAAATGATAGGAAGTATACTGCTGTGCCATATTTAGAGTTAAGTTTACTATAGTGGGGAAATTTGTGGGTGAGAACCCACATCCTGGGTCATATCTAATCCAGTAACTGCCATCTGCAGGCTTGTCGGCAACTTATATGAGGATCAGGCAGAAGACCTCTGGTCACTAGAAATGTTTTGTCCTAGATAGAGACTGACCCACCTAACCAGACCTCTTGCAGAAATCTGAGTAAAGGATGTATATATAAAGCGTTGATAACTGTCAGTGAGGGCAAAACCCAAGAGACAACTTAAACCAAAACTAGAGGTCAGTAAAAAGTAACACACTAGCAATTCAAGTGATTTCATTTAAGGTCACATAAAATGACTCTGCTTAGTTACATCACCCAGCCCACACAATATATAATCTTATCAGTGTTTTCTAGTATATTTGGGAAACTGAGCTTTTTTCATGCCTATGTCTGGATTCAGTCCTCCTCACTGCCACCTGGCTTCTAACAATTGCCCTCTACTCACTGGAGATTTCTACTTACACGCTACCATTCCAGATTCAAACTCTCTTCACGTTTATTTCACCGAACACCCTTAATCTAAGGTCATTATGTATAACATATATTTACTAAAGGCCGAGGATAATGGAGGTAAAGGTATAAACAAGTTTAGACTGTATGTTAATTACCAATTTCTCTAGCAATTCATTGGACGTTCCTTACCACATATAATTTCATTGGCCATTTCCCTAGGTAAGTCCTGTCTTTTTTCTAACCTACTAAGGAAACTTTCTCTCTAGGCTCATGTACAGTTGGTTATACCCTGCTTTATATGCCAGATAAAGTGAGTGACAAAAGGAAAGCAAATACAGGAATAGCTTTTATTTTCACAAAGAAAAAAAAATTTAACCTAAGGCTTTGTCAATCTTTCGTTTCCCAAATTTTTTTCTCATTCTTAAAGCTACAGTTAAGAAAACGTGTGTGTGTGTGTGTGTGTGCGCGTGTGTGTGTGTGTTTGTATTATGAAATGGCAACTGATATTGGCCTCATCTCCCAGTAAGTACAGGATGATGAGTGCAAGAACAAACTAGGGAGTACCTCCCATACTAAAGGAGACAACTGATCTCCAGCTCCAATAGCTGTTGCCAATTCAAATGCCAGCCCACTGCTTCTAGATTTTCAGACTTCCCAAGAGAAACCAGAAATCCAGTCTGTGAAAACTTTCCTAATTTTTAAAATTACTACTTTAATATTTTTGTAAATACTATGTGAGCTAAACAAAATTTATATGCAGTGCCAAATTCAGCCGCAGGAAGATCCTGCCATTCATCTCACATTCTAGGGTTTCTCTCTACCATTTGAGTTGCCAATGGACAACTCTAAAACTACTATTTTAAATGTTGAAGTAATACAGTCTGAACTAGATAAAGAAAGGAGAATTTACTGAATATATCTTTTGGGTCCCTAGCTGAGGAATGCGGCTAGGTCTTGGGAACATTAGGTCCAGGGACTCAAATTCTCTCAGAACTTCTGGTTGTAGAAGCACCTGGGTGGCTCAGTTGGTTAAGTGTCCGACTTTGACTCAGGTTATGATCTCACAGTTCGTGAGTTCAAGCACCACATTAGGCTCGGTGCTGACAGCTCTGAGCCTGAGGCCCGCTTCAGATTCTATGTCCCCCTCTCTCTCTGCTCCTCCCCTGTTCTCACCCTCTCTCTCTCTCAAAAATAAATAAACATAAAAAAATTAAAAAAGAACTTCTGATTGTAGTGACCACTTTTCTTTGTAGAGATGTTCCATCTCTGTCTCTCTGCCCTTCTCTCTGTCTCTGCTTCTCTCTGTCTCTCTGCCAATCTTTGATTTTATTCATATCTTCTGCCTACATGGCCACAGCCATGGAGAACTCCCCAGCTTTCATTTTAACTCTCCTGAAGAGAGTTAGCCACCTCTGTTTCAATTTCCAAAATTTCCAGATAAGGACTCTGGTCCAGCTTCGGTCAGGTGAGCAACGTTGGACCAATAAAATATGACCAAAGTGGGTCTAATTATAGTGATATGTAACGAGAAGAGGCAGAAACAGTAGAAAATATTCCATAGAAAAAAAAGAAAATAGCTGTCACTATGCAAACATACATTGCAAACACACTCCTACACTCATAAACCTTTAGATAACTGTGCACAGGAGCCCATAATTAAATGATCAGATGTGTGATACAAGCAGCTTAGCTATGTAGGACTTAAAAAAGATTTAATGTAGCTTGGAGTCAGTAGAGGAAAACTTTCTGAAGGAGGAGTGATATGAGCTGTCCTCTGAAGTGTACATAAGATTTTGTTTGCAAAGAGCAGTCACAAAGAGATACATACATTCAAATCAGTTCAACTGAACTTTGTCAGGGACCTGTGCTCTATAAGGGATTATACAAAGAACCAAGGACCAATGATGATGATGAAGGGTTAGGGAATAGTGTGATCATTCTGACTGCATTGTACTTGGTTGAACAACATGCTTAGAGAATATTAATAGATTTTTGTCAATATTGAGGGAAATACTGCATTTTATAGAATATTACACTCAACTCTGACTCCTTAAACACTTTACCAACTTGAATGAAGGCATTTTAAGATGCTTACAAAATCTGCCAAGAATATAAATTTGAGAAAATTTAATAAATCAAGAATACTTCAAAACATTAAAATAATAGATCACATGAGTATAAAATTTAATAGGAATCGATATGAAATACTGCACCAAGGATCAAAATGAAAACTTGTTTGAGGCTCAGAATGCGGCAGACCTGGCAAAATAGCAATTGGATAGGGCAAAAAAACGTATGATCTTTTGTTATTTGCAACATTGCTGTAAACCAACCTTCTGACAAGACACTAACATATCATATTCAAGCTTTAGCAGAATTAATAGAATTATCGTGCCTAGAACAAGAGTCAGTAACGCGGCTACTGGATCTAATTACATCTAGATCATTCTGTTCAACTCTGGATCCTGCATTTAAGGGACACATTGACAACCACTTCTAAGGAAGGGGACCAGGAAGTGGAATGGTCTAGAAACCATATCATAAAGAATAAACAGGGGGTCCTGGGCGGCTCAGTTGGCTGAACAAAGAACTTCGGCCCAGGTCATGATCTTGCAGTTTGCGATTTCGAGCCCCATGTCAGGCTCTGTGCTGACAGCTCAGAGCCTGGAGCCTGCTTCAGATTCTGTGTCTCCCTCACTCTCTGCACCTCCCCTGCTCATGTTCTGTCTCTCTATCTCTCAAAAATAAATAAAAACAGTTAAAATTTAAAAAAAAAAAGAGGTCGAGGGGGTGGGGAACAAACCAGAAAATAGTTTCATGAGAATTGGAATTTAGACTAATTCTGAGGGTCTCTAGCAGATGGAATTAGTACCAGTGAAAAGAAGTTATCAAGAGGCAATGCTGCATTCACTTTGAGAAAGAAAATAACAATTACTGCTTTCTCACATAAGATGGGTTGTTTTTTAAAATAGTGAACTGGACAAATATTTGCCAAGCCTTGTGGACCATATTCCTGTAGAGGGGAAGAGTTTGGGCTCAATGAGCTAACAATCTCTTCTAACATTCTATATTCCATTAGTTTATTTTTCTTTACATATTTATGTATAAAGTTGGTGGGGGGGAGCATCTTTGCCCATGCTGAATAAAGGAACCAGCCTGTATCCTTCACCTTCAACACATTTAGAATTTAAAAACTAACATCAGCTTGGACAAGATGTTTGGTAAGTTTATTTCATTCAAAAAACCTCAAAGTAAACTTATCTGGTAAATAGTTGTAATAAATGTAATATCAATTCATGGACTACTTGTGGAGGAGTGAACTTAAAGAGTCAAATGTAACATTTTCTGCCTGAAGATCAAAATTATACCAGTGTCAGGGGCATCTGGGTGGCTTAGTGGGTTAAGTGTCCAACTTTGACTCAGGTCATGATCTCACAGTTTGTGAGGTTTGAGCCCCGTGTCAGACTCTGTGCCAACAGCTCGGAACCTGGAGCCTACTTCAGATTTTGTGTCTCCCCCTCTCTCTGCCCCTCCCCTACTCGTGCTCTGACTCTCTCTCTCTCTCAAAAATAGAGATTAAAAAAATACCAGTGTCTCCAACTCATTTCAGAACAAAGCACTGTACGTGCACTTCTATGAAGCTTCCATATGCTGCTGGCGAGAGGCTCTTCCAGTAGAAACCAGATTTGAGTACCAGCTATGCTGCTTCCTGGTTGTATTAACCTGGACAAGTCATTGGCCTATCTAAAGCCCAACTTTTCATCTCTAAAGTAAAGCTATTAATGCAGTAATACCTCCCACATACTGTTTGGAGATTGCATGCAAATCAAACTAGACAATGTATGTGAATACTTTTATAAATTGTAAATATTAGTCATTATACAGAGAGGAAAAACAGCATATATTCAATTAAAATTTTCTGCAGCTAGGATTTCTTGCACTGAAACATTTTCAATGTTCCATAAAATCCCTGCTTCTACTCACAAGGTTGCCTGGTTTTACTACACTGAGTTACATTTTAAAGATCTAACCATTTCCTAATTACGGTTGTTTCCTATATCATAAGATTAACTGTTGTTACACTTGAGCACTGAGTTTAGCAGCTGGTTCAACTTTAATGCATGTTACTCTGACCACACACTGTGGTATAATATCCTTCATTTTATTCCATTGTCTCGCATGAATTTTATACTTTTTAATTGTCCTTTACAGTATTTTTGTCTTAAAAAATTACTGAGTCAAATGAAACATATCCTGGGACCACACAGTCAGAATTTCAACTTTTCCTATTGAGTCACTCAACAATTTTACAAAGGCTAGAACTTCATAAAAGATAATAAAATTTCTCAACACCAAAGCTGGGATTTTAACCTAAATTATTTATAAAGCAGAAACAAAGGATTAGATACTGCTGAAACAAAAGGATTTTGCACTTGCAGTTATTTTAAATGATTTTACATGCACAGTATGTTTTTAAAAGTTTACTGATCCCACATTTAGTAATAAACTCCATGGGATGTCTGGCAGAGATTCCCTGCCAGAACAGTTTACATCAACCATCTGTGTCTGCAAGAAGCTTCCAGATATTCTGCCACCTGATTCACTGTCCCAACTCTTCTCACTTCTATTCACAGGCTTCTTTTCATTTTCCTCGTATACTATATCTGCCCTGAGAGGAAGAAAATATTACCAAAACAATACAGTGTTACATATTCTGAAACCAAAATAAGATTGAAGAGCTTTTAACAACCAATTCAATTTATAATGGATTGATGATTCTCTTGCTCTTCAGAATGAGGATACATCAGCACCAGAGAATGTTTACAGGAGAGGTCTTTAAAGGTTGTTTAGTCCACTGCCTTCCTTTGACAGATGAGGAAACTGAGGCCCAGAAAGTGAGAGGCCTGCTAGAGGCCCCACAAACTGATGTTGGTGAGCAGGGAAGAGAACTGTAGTGCAGCCAACTCCCACCGGTGCCCTTGTCAGCACATCACCCCAATTCAGGGATCCTCTGTGACTAGTGCCTTACCTTATCCCAATCCAAAGAGCAGCCTCCCAGCTACCACGTGGCTTGGAAGAATAGACCCACCTACTAAGAAAGAGAACATTTCCAAGTAAGGCAAGGCTGGCTGCTCTCAAAGGCCTCTTTTCACTGACCCCATAGCCCTGTCTCCCCTCACGCAGTACCCTAAAGTCTTTTTATTGAGGTATAATTGACACATTAATTTCAGGTATATAATGTAATGATTCAGTATTTGATATATTGTGAAATGATCACCACAATAAGTTTAATTAGCGTTCATCACCTCACACACTTAAATTTTTTTTATGATAAGAACTTTTAAGATTTACTCTCTTAGCAGCCTCCAAATATACAATCCAGTATTAACGTTCACCATGCTGTATATTACATCCCTAGGACTTACTTTATCATTGGAACTTTGTACCTTCTGGTTCCCTTCACACTTTTCTCCCATCCCCCTGCTCCAAGCTCTTGACAGAGCAGTGGAAAGAACACTTTGGAGTCAAGACACCAGGGAGTCAAGCCTCAGTTCTGCTCCCCTTGGGCATTTGTTAACCCCTCTGTGCCTCCATTTCCTGCTCACTAGAACAGGCTTAATATACCTACCTTTTAGGGTTTTGTGAGATTTTAATGATATAATTTTGGATATCTTCTTTGGGTTTTTTTCATCTTTATTAAGATATAATTGACATATACCATTGTGTAGGTATACAACATGACTTGACAAATGCATATATTGCAAAATGATAACCACAATAAATTTAGTTAACATCCATCACTTCACACAGTTATGATTTTTTTCTTATAATGATAATTTTTAAGATCTACTCTCTTAGCAACTCTCTAATACAATATTGTTAACTTAAGTCACAGTGCTGTACATTTTAACCCCAGAATTTTAATTTAATTTTAATGTTTTGGATGCCTTATATGTAGGTACTTAAATTTCTTACTGTAGCCTTAATGGAACCACAGGATTGAAATGGACATTGAGAAAGTGTTGATTCAACACTGCAAAGAGCGTTCTAAAAGTCCACCACGTCTCTCAATCCTCACATGCAGAGACTATTCTGCAATTTCCCATGGTCTTCTCATTACTACCCTCTAATCCATCATTCATTTACCTAAAAGAATACAGGCCTACTATATCAGTTTGGAAAAATTTTGGAATAATGACCCATTGCAACACTGCTTTTGTTGCTTATGATTTCCAAGTAAGAGAGAAGAATAAGTCAAAACATTCATTAACATATCTCATCTGTTCACTATCTAAATATTTGCCAGGGTACTCAATTATTTTAGGCTCTATTAGGGAGCCTCAATTACTGCAGATTGTTCAAGTCTATCCTAGGACCATGCATATGAGAAGGCAAGTCTATAACTTCTCTACGTAATACAGACTGAAGTCTGAAAATTCTTCACTATAAGTATCTGAGTAGCCATGAGAAGGGGAAAAACAGTCATTGCTAAGGAAAGTAACTCTAATCTCAACCTGCCTGGACTCCAAATAAACCTCACCCTATCACCACTCATTTTAAACCTATAGTATTCCAGGGGTGCCTGAGTGGCTCAGTCGGTTAAGCGGCCGACTTCGGCTCGGGTCATGATTTCGCGGTCTGCGAGTTCGAGCCCCGCATCGGGCTCTGTGCTGACAGCTCAGAGCCTGGAGCCTGTTTCGGATTCTGTGTCTCCCTCTCTCTCTGCCCCTCCCCTGTTCATGCTCTGTCTCTCCCTGTCTCAAAAATAAATAAACGTTAAAAAAATTAAAAAAAAATAAACCTCTAGTATTCCATCTTAATGTAGGTGGGTGCTTACAGGTTTAAGAAGAGTTGGGTGACAAGAGAAAGCTGGGTTTGGAAGTCACCAGTTAGTGTCAGCTTCACACAGAAGGTATATTAAGCATAGTTTAACACACTTCTAACATTCTGCTGTCTTGAATTTTATAGGTCCCTGGATTTACTGATTAAGATTTAGCCACTCTGAAAAATGTGGCAACGGTTGTAACAATTCCAAATTAAATTAATGCAAACACAGTAAAAAGAATTGGAGAAAGAGCTAGTTAGCTAATGAATAATTTTATAAAGTGTCAAAAGCAACTAACAAGAAAATAGTAATATTAATTAATACCAACTGGCTTCTCAACAAATATCTAGCAGCCCCTCTCAGAAAATGTGATTACTGGGTTACAGTCCACAGATTCATGTGGCATTTGGAGTAAGTCCTGCAGCTCTCAACATTCTGGACTGTGAAGATCCCTCAGATGGAGCAGTGATCTCACTGCGCATAAATCCTGCCAGGCCTTGGGTAACTCCCCATCTCATACTCCCTGGAGAGATACTGCCTCCAAAAAACTGCAAGGTATATAATACATTAATGTCTCAGGAGGTAGGGGTGGGGCAGACTTGGGTTTTCTGTGTTAAGATGTTAACATATATGAGTTTAAATGTTAAAAGAAACATAATCAAGACTTTTCAGAGCAAGTTAGAAAAGACGGTTTTTAAATAACTTCTTTATGAGCACCTAGGTGGCTCAGTCGGTTAAGGGTTTCACTCTTGATTTTGGCTCAGGTCATGATCTGTTTGTGGGATCAAGCCCTGCATTTGGCTTCGCAATGAGAGCACACAGCTTGCATGGGATTCTCCCTCTCCCTCTCTTTCTGCCCCTCCCCCACTGGCACACACACTCTCTCTCTCCTCTCTCTCTCAAAACAAACAAACAAATAAATAACTTCTTCAATTGTAAAAGTAAAGATCATTTATTGCATATAACTACATGATAGGAAGGCACAAAGAAAAGAAATTAAATCCACCAATAATCCCCTCCATCCTGAAATGACCACTGTAACAATTATGAATTTTGCAATGTGGATATTAAACCAGGACTATGATGAGAAAGAGGTAACTTCAGCTGAGGTAGATGTACAATGATGCTCAGGGCAAGAAAAAAAAGGGGTTCAAAAAATCTTTTTTGAAGAAAGCAAAACTTAAAGGTTATTTTGACAAAAATTAGCCAGAACACTGTAAGAAATTTTCACACCCTGTCACACTCAACCATGAAGTAGAGACTGAGATGGTTTGGGGGTCGTTTTTTGTTTGTTGTGTTTGTTTGTTTGTTTGTTTGTTTTAGGGAGAGAGAGAGAGAGAGAGAGTGTGTGTGTGTGTGTGTGTGTGTGTGTGAGAGAGCAGGGGAGAGGGGTGGAGGAAGAAAGAGAATCACAAGCAGGATCCATGTTCAGCACAGATCTGATGCTGGGCTCAATCCCAGGACGCTGGAATCATTACCTGAGTCAGATGGTCAACTGACTGAACCACTCAGGAGCCCCTAAGATGTTCACCTTTGTATCCTTAACACCTAGCACACCTGAAAATAAAAAAGAGAGGAAATCCTTGCCGTTCCTCACCTGGAGGACTTGCCTGAAACAGAATTCTTGTCTTTGGAATTTTTCCAGTTAAGATTTATATTGTATACCATTTTTGCTTTCTCAGTCCACAGCATCTTAATGCACAGCATGTCTGTCCTGACAGCAGTCTCACTTCTGTCCTGCCTTCGTTTTCAGGTCACAACTCTCTCTTTAAGGTATTCCCAGAGCCCTCCCTACAGTTGAATATTATGTACGTCACATACTCCTTACTTGAAGTCAGAAAATTACAAACATATTCCAAACTTGGTAGATATTTGTTCAGCCATTTTCTCACAATATCGTAGAAAATGGAGAGAAATAGATAATGGTCGTAGAAAACGGAGAGAAATAGATAATGGTGGTTGAGTTCAGTTCAGTGCAACAAATACTGATCACATATTATATGCCAGCAACTGTTCAAGTAGGAAAAAATAAAAATAAATACATTCTCCCTGCCCTTGAAAATCTGAGTCTGAAAATGGGAGAGAGGCACATAAATTATTTTTGTATAATTGTGTATTAAGTACCAGTGTCTCTGGTACATGAAGGACAGAAGAAGGGCATTGTATTAATTTCTTTCAGCTACCTTCCCTTCTTTTATAAAACTTATTTCTCAGTTTCTTTGGTTTTAGACTTTTGAGCTTAGTATTATTTTTAATTCATTAAGTGATTATTATATATGGCAGGCATTATATTAAGTATTTTATCAACATTCCCTCAATTCTTAACAACCCTGTGTGATAAATATTACTTCCACATTTTAAAGATGAAGAAACAGAAACTCAGAGATTATGCTTTGTCCCAAAGCATAGAATTAGTTAAATGACAAAGTTAATATTTAAATAGTAGTCTGCCTCCAATACTATTTAAATAGTAGTCATTTTCTTTCTCTGGAAATATGATGCTCTCGTATAAATGTAGTCGATCCTGATTAGAATGGCAATCACCTCTGTTTGAAAAAGTTGTAAATTTGAATCCAGATGCAGTATCATAATCCTCAATCTTGTTTTTTTTCAGGATTATGTTTATCTGAGCCTACTGAAGTGTTCTATATGAACTCAGTCTCATGCATTCCGTTTCTTAATATATAACCATGTTACAAAGGTAGTTCACTTTTGGGGCATCAAAATCAAATAATTACAGATGAAAAGTATGCTTAGTGTGCTTTGATTGTGTAAGCTCCTTTAATTAAGAATTTCCAGTGATTCATTATTGCCTTTAAGAAAGATTTCCATATAGTGGTGCCTGGTGGCTCAGTTGGTTGAGTGTCCACCTCTTGATTTTGGCTCAGGTCATGATCCCAGGGTTGTAGGACTGAGCCTCACGTCAGGCTCCTGGCTGAGCATGGAACCTGCTTAAGATTCTCTCTCTGCCCCTCTCCCCTGCTCACATCCTCTCTGTCTCTCTGTTATCTCTCTAAAAAAAATTCCATCTTAAACAAACCCTAGCATTCAAAACTGTGTCATAATCTCTCATACCTCTACTGTGGAGTTTGTCTTTACAAAGTCCATTTTGAGCCCTCTTCCTCCTTAGGTAAAATTATTTACCAGGAACTTCTCATTGCCCAATAAAGACAAAGTTCCAATATGCAAATGTTTGAATTATTGATGTCAATATAAGAAAATAATTTTATTTGATAATGTTACAAAATGACAAAAATACTTACCATTTTCAATTTGGTCATCTATATTTAACTAATTTAATAGAAAAAATTAGACTATTAAAAATTCAATTTTGTTATATTCTGCCTCCAGACTAAAGAATTTTTAGATTTTTCTCTCTTAGGATTAAGTCCAAAATAAATATATTTTTTTATTTGACCAGAACAATAATGTTACAACTACCATAATTTTGACTTAATCCACAGTGTTCTTTTTGTTATGAAAAAAATTTACAAAAGCCACATGTGTACAGTAGGACATTAGAAAATACAGACAAGCAAAATTAAAATTAAAATATCATGTTCCTACCACCAAGAGACTACTACTCTTAACCTTTCATGCATATTCATGTTTTGTGTGAGAATATGTGTTTCAAAATATATGTTTTAAATACTCAGATTTAAAAAATTACGCTTCTAAAAATTGTGAAATCTATTAACCATATTTTGTGTCTGTGTTAATGAGGAAGTAAACTCTAGTAAAGAGAATGTCAGAGAAAGAGCTGATGAGCATAAGAGAAAGAGACTTGAACTTCTAAAGATATATAAAATCAAAAAAGAAAGAAAGAAAGAAAGAAAGAAAGAAAGAAAGAAAGAGTCATTTGAGAGTGAATTGCTCTCTTTTATAGATAACTTCATGACCATCCACAGATTCTGCTTAGCAACACAGCTAGAGGTTGCCAGTCTAGATAGGTTAGAGAAGAATGTCCACATTGCTTCTCAACCAAAATGGGAGTGTTTTCCAAACACTGCAGAACATGAAAAGCCTCGAGAAGTCTAAACTAGAAAAGGACACTATTGATTCTATAGTTTTTAAATGGCAATAAAGTTGTCCCCTTCCTTTATGCCTAGTCTTCTAAGCACTTTACATGTATTAATGTACATAAACCCTATGAGATCAATACTATTATGCTTTCTTTCACAATAAGAAAAATGAGACATGGTAAAGCTAAGTGACTTGCTCAAGGTCACAGTACTAACTAATAAAGGGGTCAGGAATCAAGTTCTGGCAGTCTGGCTCTGGAGCCTAATCTGTAATAACTACTCTATTTTACTTCTTTTAACTATCTGATCATCTGAAGGTCAAACAGAGGAATACTAAGAAGAAAATGCCTGTAGGAAAATATCTCAGACCAAGGTAAGGGACACAGTTCTCCAAACCAAGTGGGAAACTTTGAAAAGCAAAGCCTACAATAATTTTTTAGAGAACTTCCCTGACAGAGAACAAACAAAGGAGGTGGTTTTGAGTAAATAATCTCACAGATACCTCATCTTTGCAAGACTGCAACTCCAGAACATAGCCCTGACCCCTCCATAGTACAAATTTCCCACAAATAGCTTGTCCAAGAAGAACCTTCCTCATTCAAACATTTTCAGTAATTAAAATGTGTCACCAATGGATCTATACCTAGGAACTGAATTTTTTAAAAAAAAATTTTTAACGTTTATTTATTTTTGAGACAGAGAGAGACAGAGCATGAACAGGGGAGGGTCAGAGAGAAAGGGAGACACAGAATCTGAAACAGGCTCCAGGCTCTGAGCGGTCAGCACAGAGCCTGACGCGGGGCTCGAACTCACGGACCGTGAGATCATGACCTGAGCTGAAGTCGGATGCTCAACCGACTGAGCCACCAAGGCGCCCCTGAATTTTTTTTATAAATGGGAAAACAAACCACACACAAACCTCAACCACCATGTGGCCATGGAGCCAATGAAAATCATAACCAAACTCTCTATGCCATCAAAAAAGAAAAGGCTTAAATAAGTAATAAAGACTTTCATAAAATCCGAATCCAAAGCAAAGATACAAGGGTTTATAAAGTTGTTAAGGTACCAGAAAAAAAAATGGAAATGACCTAGTAAATCTTAAGAAAGAAATAAAAGAAGAAAATAAACCACCACAGAATGAAGACTTGTTTTGACACAAGACACTACTGGAAACACAGTAAGGGACACAGAAGACAGGAATGAAAACAAACAAAACTGCCAAAGGAAAAAAAAAATAAGAATAGAGAGAATATGACTGATATTAAAGACAAAGGAGATCCACCATCCAGATTGAAGTGACAGCTTCACAGCTCGGATTGAAGAGACAGAGGAGAGAATAGGTGAATTAGAAGATAAAATTATGGAAAACTAGGAAGCTGAGAAAAAGAGAGATAAAAAAATCCAGGAGTATGAGGGGAGAATTAGAGAACTAAGTGATACAGTCAAACGGAACAATATCCCTATCATAGGAATTCCAGAAGAGGAAGAGAGAGCAAGGGACTGAAGGTGTACTTGAACAAATCATAGCTGAGAACTTCCCTGACCTGGAGAAGGAAAAGGCATTGAAATACAAGAGGCACAGAGAACTCCCTTCAGACGTAACTTGCATTGATCTTTTGCAGGACATATCATAGTGAAACTGGCAAAATACAAGGATAAAGAGAAAATTCTGAAAGCAGCTAGGGGTAAACATGCTCTAACATATAAAGGGAGACCCATAAGACTAGTGGCAGACCTATCTACTGAAACTTGGCAGGCCAGAAAGGAATGGCAGGAAATCTTCAATGTGATGAAAGGAAAAAATATGCAGCCAAGAATTCTTTATCCAGCAAGTCTGTGATTCAGAATATAAGGACAGATAAAGGTCTTCCCAAACAAACAAAAACTGAAGGAATTCATCACCACTAAACCAGTCCTACAGGAGATCCTAAGGGGGATGCTGTGAGTGAAATGTTGCAAGGACCACAAAGTACTAGAGACATCACTCCAAGCATGAAACCTACAGACATCACAATGACTCTAAACCCATATCTTTCAATAATAACACTTAATGTAAATGGACTAAATGCGCCAATCAAAAGACATAGGGTATCAGAATGGATAAAAAAACAAGACCCATCTATCTGCTGTCTACAAAAGACTCATTTTAGACCTGAGGACACCTTCAGATTGAAAGTGAGGGGATGGAGAACTATCTATCATGCTACTGGAAGTCAAAGAAAGCTGGAGTAGCCATAGTTATACCAGACAAACTAGACTTTAAATTAAAGGCTGTAACAAGAGATGAAGAAGGGAATTATATAATAATTACAGGGTCTATCCATCAGGAAGAACTAACAATTATAAACGTCTGTGTGCCGAATATAGGAGCCCTCAAATACATAAAACAATTAATCCCAAACATAAGCAACCTTATTGATAAGAATGTGGTAATTGCAAGGGACTTTAATACTCCACTGACAACAGTGGATAGATCATCTAGACACACGGTCAATAAAGAAACAAGGGCCCTGAATGATACATTGGATCAGATGGACTTGACAGATATATTTAGAACTCTTCATCCCAAAGCATCAGAATACTTTCTTCTCGAGTGCACATGGAACCTTCTCCAAGGTATCACATACTGGGTCACAAAACAGCCCTTCATAATTATAAAATAATTGAGATCATACCATGCACACTTTCAGACCACAATGCTATGAAACTTGAAATCAACCACAGGAAAAAGTCTGGAAAACCTCCAAAAGCATGGAGGTTAAAGAACACCCTACTAAAGAATGAATAGGTCAACCAGGCAATTAGAGAAGAAATTTAAAAATATATGGAAACAAATGAAAATGAAAATACAACAATCCAAACCCTTTGGGATGCAGCGAAGGCCATCCTGAGAGGAAAATACATTGCAATCCAGCCTATATCAAGAAACAAGAAAAATCCCAAATACAAAATCTAACAGCACACCTAAAGGAAATAGAAGCAGAACAGCAAAAACACCCCAAACCCAGCAGAAGAAGAGAAATAATAAAGATCAGAGCAGAAATAAACAACATAGATTCTAAAAAAACATAGAGCATCAATGAAACCAAGAATTGGCTTTTTGAAAAAATAAACAAAAGTGATAAACCTCTAGCCAGGCTTCTCAAAAAGAAAAGGGAGATGACCCAAATAGATAAAATCATGAATGAAAACGGAATTATTACAACCAATCCCTCAGAAATACAAGCAATTATCAGGGAATACTATGAAAAATTACATGCCAACAAACTGGACAACCTGGAAGAAATGGACAAATTCCGAAGCACCCACACTCTTCCAAAACTCAAACAGGAAGAAATAGAAAACTTTAACAGACCCATAACCAGCGAAGAAATCGAATCAGTTATCAAAAATCTCCCAACAAATAAGAGTCCAGGACCAGATGGCTTCCCTGGGGAATTCTACCAGACATTTAAAGCAGAAATAATACCTATCCTTCTCAAGCTGTTCCAAAAAATAGAAAGGGAAAGAAAACTTCCAGACTCATTCTATGAAGCCAGTATTACTTTGATTCCTAAACCAGACAGACACCCAGCAAAAAAAGAGAACTACAGGCCAATATCCCTGATGAATATGGATGCAAAAATTCTCAACAAGATACTAGCAAATCGAATTCACCAGTATATAAAAAGAATTATTCACCATGATCAAGTGGGATTCATTCCTGGGCTGCAGGGCTGGTTCAACATTCACAAATCAATCAATGTGATACATCACATTAATAAAAGAAAATATAAGAATCATATGATCCTGTCAATCGATGCAGAAAAAGCATTTGACAAAATTCAGCATCCTTTCTTAATAAAAACCTTGAGAAAGTCAGGAGAGAAGGAACATACTTAAAGATCATAAAAGCCATTTATGAAAAGCCCACAGCTGATATCATCCTCAATGGGGAAAAACTGAGAGCTTTCCCCCTGAGATCAGGAACACGACAGGGATGTCCACTCTCACTGCTGTTGTTTCACATAATATTGGAATTTCTAGCATCAGCACTCAGACAACAAAAGGAAATCAAAGGCATCAAAATTGGCAAAGATGAAGTCAAGCTTTCACTTTTTGCAGATGACATGATATTATACATGGAAGGCCTGGTAGCCTCCACCAAAAGTCTGCTAGAACTGATACATGAATTCAGCAAAGTCACAGGATACAAAATCAATGTACAGAAATCAGTTGCATTCTCTCTCAACAATAGCCAAATTATGGAAAGAGCCTAAATGTCCATCAACTGATGAATTGATAAAGAAATTGTGGTTTATATACACAATGGAGTACTACATGGCCATGAGAAAGAACGAAATATGGCCCTTTGTAGCAACGTGGATGGAACTGGAGAGTGTGATGCTAAGTGAAATAAGCCATACAGAGAAAGACAGATACCATATGTTTTCACTCTTATGTGGATCCTGAGAAACTTAACAGAAAGCCATGGAGGAGGGGAAGGAAAAAAAAAAAGAGGTTAGAGTGGGAGAGAGCCAAAGCATAAGAGACTCTTAAAAACTGAGAACAAACTGAGGGTTGATGGGGGGTGGGAGGGTGGGGAGGGTGGGTGATGGGTATTGAGGAGGGCACCTTTTGGGATGAGCACTGGGTGTTGTATGGAAACCAATTTGACAATAAAATTCATATATTGAAAAAATAAAATAAAATAAAATACTAAAAAAAAAAAAGAAATCAGTTGCATTCTTACATACTAATAATGAAGCAACAGAAAGAAAATAAAGAAACTGTTCCCATTCACAATTGCACCAAGAAGCATAAAATACCTAGGAATAAACCTAACCAAAGATGTAAAAGATCTGTATGCTGAAAACGATAGAAAGCTTATGAAGGAAATTGAATAAGATATGAAGAAATGGAAAAACATTCCGTGCTCATGGATTGGAAGAATAAATATTGCCAAAATGCCAATACTACCCAAAGCTATCTACATATTCAATGCAATCCCAATCAAAATTGCACCAGCATTCTTCTCGAAGCTAGAACAAGCAATCCTAAAATTTGTATGGAACCACAAAAGGCCCCAAATAGCCAAAGTAATTTTGAAGAAGACCAAAGCTGGAAGCATCACAATCCCAGACTTTAGCCTCTGCTACAAAGCTGTAATCATCAAGACAGCATGGTATTGGCACAAAAACAGACACATAGACCAATGGAATAAAATAGAAACCCCAGAACTAGACCCACAAACGTATGGCCAACTAATCTTTGACAAAGCAGGAAAGAATATCCAATGGAAAAAAGACAGTCTCTTTAACAAATGGTGCTGGGAGAACTGGACAGCAACGTGCAGAAGGATGAAATTAGACCACTTTCTATACACCATTCACAAAAATGACCTCAAAATGGATAAAGGACCTGAATGTGAGACAGGAAACCATCAAAACCCTAGAGGAGAAAGCAGGAAAAACCCATTCTGACCTCAGCCATAGCAATTTCTTACTTGACACATCCCCAAAGGCAAGGGAATTAAAAGCAAAACTGAACTATTGGGACCTCATGAAGATAAAAACCTTCTGCACTGCAAAGGAAACTATCAACAAAACTAAAAGGCAACCAACGGAATGGGAATTACATATCAAACAAAGAGCTAGTATCCAAAATCTATAAAGAACTCACCAAAGTCCACACCCGAAAAACAAATAACCCAGTGAAGAAATGGGCAGAAAACATGAATAGACACTTCTCTAAAGAAGACATCCGGATGGCCAACAGGCACATGAAAAGATGCTCAATGTCGCTCCTCATCAGGGAAATACAAATCAAAACCACACTCAGATATCTCCTCACGCCAGTCAGAGTGGCCAAAATGAACAAGTCCGGAGACTATAGATGTTGGAGAGGATGTGGAGAAATGGGAACCCTCTTGCACTATTGGTGGGAATGCAAACTGATGCAGCCACTCTGGAAAACAGCGTGGAGGTTCCTCAGAAAATTAAAAATAGACCTACCCTATGACCCAGCAATAGCACTGCTAGGAATTTACCCAAGGGATACAGGAGTACTGATGCATAGGGGCACTTGTACCCCAATGTTTATAGCAGCACTCTCAACAATAGCCAAATTATGGAAAGAGCCTAAATGTCCATCAACTGATGAATGGATAAAGAAAATGTGGTTTATATACACAATGGAATACTACATGGCAATGAGAAAGAATGAAATATGGCCTTTTGTAGCAACATGGATGGAACTGGAGAGTGTGATGCTAAGTGAAATAAGCCATACAGAGAAAGACAGATACCATATGTTTTCACTCTTATGTGGATCCTGAGAAACTTAACAGAAGACCATGAAGGGGGGGGGGGAGGAAAAAAAAAGAGGTTAGAGACGGAGGGAGCCAAAACATAAGAGACTCTTAAAAAACTGAGAACAAACTGAGGGTTGATGGGGGGTGGGAGGGAGCGGAGGGTGGGTGACGGGTATTGAGCAGGGCACCTATTGGGATGAGCACTGGGTGTTGTATGGAAACCAATTTGACAATACATTTCATATTAAAAAAAAATTATAAGTCAAGGGGTACCTGGGTGACTCAGTCAGTTAAGCATCCAACTTCAGCTCAGGTCATGATCTCGAGGTCCGTGGGTTCAAGCCCCGCACTGGGCTCTGTGCTGACAGCTCAGAACCTGTAGCCTGCTTCAGATTCTGTGTCTCCCTCTCTCTCTGCCCCTCCCCCACTCTGCTCTGTCTCTCAAAAATAAATATAAGAAAGTTTATACGTTATAAGTCAAAAAGCAAAGAATTAATCCAAGAAGATTTAAATCTAAAAACTGAAAGCAAGATACACTCTGTCTAGGAAAGATTAACATACAAATCTTAACACTCAAAATATCCAAGTAAAATGAAAGGACTTCAAATAAAGAATGCTTTAGGCATTGAGACAGGAAAGAAAACACCATCTATAAGGCTTTCAACATTCAACACATCCAACACAAATATGTGATTCAGAAATACCTGCAAAATCCTCAAGAAAGAAAATGTGACCCAAGGATTTTATCCCAGCGAAAAAGAGCCACAAATAGAAAGATAACAGAAAACTCAAAGAATACATTTCTCCCTGAGAAAGTTCCTGAGCCCTTCTGAAAGATGCTATTAGACAACAAACTGAAACCAAATGAGAAATGAAGAACTTACAAAAAAAAAAAACAGTTAAAAAAAAAAAAAGAACTAACAGTTGAGCATTGAATATAGCCACAGGACTAAGACTAAAGTAAGTCTTGGTATTATGATGCTGACAGCCAAAAGCCAAAAGAGGTTATTTCCAGTGAATTAGTCAAGTAATATATAGTACACTTAAAGGTAAGCACAAAAAGAATGTAAACAACTAAAACTAAATGGTTGGGTAAAGGTAGTCAGAGGAAGTGGAAATATATTCATTTTTTTTCATTGCTTATAGTACAGAGATAAGCAATATCTTATAGTACAGAGATAAGGAATATCAAGAGATATTTCCTAAAGAAACAGATTATTCAGAGTATTTAATAAAGTTTTAATTAAAAAAGTAACCAGCTGAACAAAATGCAAACCTTTCAAATTATGAAAACAAACACTTAGAAATCAAAGGCAGACCATTTCTGAGTATTTTAAGCTAAAGCAACAGATAGTAAAGCATAAAGAACAAACTAACAAATACATCAGATAAGGAAACTCATGTATTAAAAAAAAACAGGGAAGAAAAAGTTGATTGGAATCAACAATATGGTGAGAGATAAGGGAAACAATTAAAAGTGATTCAGAAAAGTTGGGAGTGAAATAATGGACAGAAATATTCCAGGCAATATAAACATAAAAAAGTGTTCATGATCTTAATAGTCAGGCCCAGTTGGATTCAAGGTCAAAAATATTTAACCAATACAAGGAAGCCATTTCATCGTAATAAAGGATGCAATCACAATGAATATCCTCAAGTAATGATTACCTATGCACCTCGTAACCAATCATCAACTTGTATTAAGCAAAAGTACAAGGCGCTACAAGAAGAAACATGTTAACAGTAGTACCTTTAATTCATCTCCCCAGGGCACCTGGGTGGCTTAGTCAGTTGAGCATCTGATTCTTAATTTCAGCACAGATCATGATCCCAGGGTCATGGAACCAAGCCCCATGTCAGGCTCCACACTAAGCCTGGAGCCTACTTGAGATTCTCTCTCTTCCTCTCCCTTTGTCCTCCCTCCCCCCACCTCTCTAAAATAAAAAAATAAATAAATAAAATAATTCATCTCTCCCAAATTATGAAAGCTCAGGTGAACAGAAAGAAGAATTTAGAAAAACAAAGCATACTTGATAAGATAGGTGTACTTGTTACATTATTAAAAAAAGAAACCTTCTATGCCCTGAAAAGAGGTAATGAACTCATTTGTCAAGTATCTTTGGAACAATCACATTAAAAACAAAATAAAACACAAAGTTCCTATAATACTCCATAAAATAAAAGTGAATAAATTCCAAAAGGAGAAAATAGTATTCTCTGATCATATGCTATAAAATTAGAAATGAGAACACAGCAGTGTAGCCCTGGTATATGAAGAGAAGGACAGAAAAGGGTGAAAATGAATTACTTAGTAAATACTGTTGGAACAAATGGGTAGCCAGCTAGAAAATAAATAAAATAGGAGCCTTTAGCATAGACTACCAGTTATCCCCCATATCGATTCTTCTTTCTGATTATGAATAGACACTTTATACAAAAGGAAATAGTTGATAATTTAAACATACAAATAGCTATTCAGTCTTATAATAAGGGAAATATAAATGAAAGCTGCTAAGAGGTGTCATTTTCCACCTATTAGATTAACAAACAACAAAAACTTTGATAATACATTCTTTGTGCAAGATTTTGAGGAACAGGTAGTTACATATTGCTAAGTATAAATTAATACAACTTATACTGAGGGCAGTTTGACAATATATATCAAATGTATAAATGTACACACCTTTGACCAGAAATTCCCCTTCCAGAAATTTTTTGTATGTGTGAACATTTGCCAAGTGATGCACGCACCAGGATATTCATTGATGCATTATTTGGAGAGATTGGAAAGGACCTAAATGTTCATCACTTAGAACTGGTTAAATAAATACAATATATTTATACACTGGAATCATATACAGCTATTAAATAGAGCTCTCTGTATACTGATAGGGAATGAAAAGAGATACATTGTTGGGTGAAAGAGAGCAGAAAAATATGCATATTATAGTTCTTTTTGTGTTTAAAAGCAAAGACTATATATGTATATGTAAATGTATATATTTGTGTAATGAATATTTTTTGAAGTATGCACAAAAAACTCAACATAGTTTGCTTCCAGGGAGAAGAATCTGGCTAGAAGAGAAGTAGGGGAGAATTACTTTTATAATTCACACCTCTGTGCATGTTGTTAATATTTCAACTTTTCATATATTACCTAGTCAAATTAATTTTTAATTAGATTTGAATGAAATAGAAGAAAAATAAAATTCTCACACAATGAAAAAGATTAAAAAATATAGTTTATAATCTCTATTTACAAGTATCATCCTGGGCTAAAATAAATGTTTGAAAGGATATTTAGACTTTCAGTCTTGGGCAACATCCCAAATAAAGAGCTGAAAGATTTAAATTAAATATCTCTATAAAATGCATTGTTGCAACAGACCAAACGTTAAAATAATTTATTAATAATTGAAAAAATAAAGGAATGATGTTCATTTCATTACATAAAAGCAATAGTTACAGCAGTTCCAAAATAGTCTCAATGTTCTTTCATTTAAAGAAAATCAGGGGTGCCTGGGTGGCTCGGTTGGTTAAGTGTCTGACTCTTGATTTTGCCTCAGGTTGTACTCTCACGGTTTGTGAATTCAAGCCCTGCATTGGGCTCCACACTGACAGTGCAGAGCCTGCTTGGGATTCTGTCTCTCTGCCCCTGCCTCCATCTCTCTCTCTCTCAAAATAAATAAATAAACTTTAAAAAAATAAATTTTAAAAAATAAAGAAAATCAGTAAATTCCATTAAAGCATGTTCTATGTCTTGTTTCTGGCCATCCCCCAGAGCTTGTGACAGGATCTGACATAGCATAGGGACACAACAAATATTCACAGAATAAGTTAAAGATCTAAGTGGAATTATAACAAAAAACAAACAAACACAAAAATGTAATATTATAATTTATCATTGAAATTCATTGTAAATCACTTTAGGCCTTAGTATTAATCCAAGTTTCTGCTGTTCTGATATTCGTGATGTCTAGGATGTCATTGACTTTTTACCTGGCACTTTGACTGTACTGTCTATGGAGAACAGACTGCAAGGTTTACAATTTCTTGGGCAAATTTTCATGTTGTGGCACTTGCTCTCTTTTCACACACACACACACACACACACACACACACACTTCTCAATTTTACTGTTGTCAGGCTGCTCACTTCTCATACCAGCTGCTCCTCCCACCTGCTCCCCCAAAACATAATGTAAAGCCTCCATCTGATGCACAGAAGGGACATCAACTAAGATAAGAGTAAATTTCTGAATATGGTTCTATTCTCGATTGAGGCAGAGGGTGTTGAAAGACCTCAGAAGTTAGGTAGCAGGCAGATAATATGATTTTGGTTCAGACACAAAAATAGAAATGATCTGGCATCAATCAGAAAGTAGAGGAAGCAAAAATCTTTGGGGAGGATTTTTCCGTTTTGGCTAAAGTTCAAAATCCCAAAACCCTTCCTTAGAATGAAGGCATTTAATGATGAAGACTTTAGTCTTTTCTGAGAAAGCCATAGGACTCCTAATAAGAATTCCTCCCTTAATTTCAGTGTTTCCAACCAGTGAGGAGGTTTGACAAGAACATTTGAGGTAATGCCTTGTCACGTAAATTGACTCAAAGAATTTGGGCACTCTGAGGTCCTTAGAGAACATGATGTAAATGTAGATATTTTTTTCTAGAGAAACTTTCAAAAGTTGCCAACAGTAAATGACAAAGGAGACTTGTCAAGCTTCAAAATGGAGTATGGGACTGAAAAAGTAATTTGTGTATTTTAAAATTGTGTTTAATTTAAGGTTAAGTTACTGATATAAAATTATGCGAAGATCTGCTTCTTATTTTCTTTTGTAGGAGTATAGATTATTTTTGTTCAATTGAATTATTTTTATCTTAATTGGAACTCATCTGCTATGAGAATTTAAAGCAGAAGATAAGAAGGAAGACCCAGTCAAGTCCGTGACAATGACAGGAGTCATTGCTAAGAATTAAAGAAGCAAAATGTGGGAAAAACCAAGTTAAGCAGCTAAAACCAGAGGCAAAAGCTGTGGTGGAGAATCAGGTTGACACAGAGCCAATAAAATAATAATCTTCTATGGAACTGAAGCCTAGGGCCCAATCAAATAAAGATAATAATATGAAAAGAATCCTATTAAATCACAGTGCATATAAGCACAGAGGTGGCTTTTTCAAGTGCCGCATAACCACGTGGAGGAAAAAGGTAATGCAATTATCCACATCTGGCTCCTGGAAGTTTCATTCATACATTACCCAACAGATATTAATTAATGGCATTCTCTGTGCAAAACACGATGCTGAGTGGGGCGCCTGGCTGGCTGAGTTGGTGGAGCATGTGACTCTTGATCTTGGGGTCGTGAGTTCAAATCCCGTGTTAGGTATAGAGATTACTTAATTTTAAAAAAAAGTAAAAAATAAATTAAAAACACTATGCTGAGTGCTGGAATGAAAAAAACAAACATGGTTTCTAACCTCATGGAGTTTACATTATGTCAGGGAGGCAGGAGGAGAGAAAATCAAATAAATAAGTAACCTGATAAAAAAGTAAGCAAATAAAATATTGACGATTGTAATACTACAATGGAGGAATCAAGTAGGATGCTGAGAGGCAGCACAGGGAGGGAGAAGACCTGTTTTAGAACAAGTAGCCAGGAAAGGCTGCCTATAGTGACCCTGAACTGAGGCATGAAGGATGAGAGGGAGCCAGATAGGAGGAAAATGGAAGAAGAGATTTCTAGACAAAAGGCCGAGTGAGTACAAAGATCCAGAGCTAAGAAAAGCTCAGCCTATTCAAAGAACTGCAAGCAAATCCATGTGGCTACAAACTGACGCTCCTCCTGTAGCTACTACCTCTCCATCACGGTTTATTCCACAGCTCATGGCCATCTTGAAATCATTGCCTGGAGTATCTTCGTTACTCCTCCTCTCTCATTTCTCCTCCAGAAAGCCTGTCTAAATCATGACCTCAAGCTGCTGATAATTAGGAAGGAAATTTTCTTCAAAAGTTTTTTTTTTCTTTTTGTTTTAGTATAATGATATACCTCAAATACTGAGAAACACCAGGAAGTTTTCTAATCAATGTACAAGCATTTGTATGTGTCTCTACAAAGGCCCACCCACCTAACTCAGAATCACTGGCCTTCCTTCAGGAGGTTACCATGACATCCATCTTCATAGAATACACAGCTCACTTACCATCTAGCTGTGTTTCCCCTGTAGGTGTCAGTGGGGAACAGTCTCTTCAGAGAGCCACAGAGCTAGGGGAATCAGCAGGCACTCTAGACCTGATGAGAGAATACAATATGCAAGGTTAAATTACTCATGTGGTCTCGGGTTCACTCCTCCCTTGTATTGGGTGGCAGTAATGCTAATTCTTAGGAAATAAATTATTTTAGATATGAAAAATGCTTGAATCTTTGTCTACAAACCAGGAATACAAGAAATGGCACATTTCTTTATTTCCTTCCTATGAACCTAAATAAAACTCAATCTGTGCCCCACCAGGTGGTGGAAAATTTAATTTTAGTCATTATAGGGTTTCTTTTTCTCCTACTCACTGCTACCTCCAACTCAAGGTCATGCAAAGGTCATTCAGAGAAGTCAGATATGGACATTCTTTGAAGGCTCTGAAACCATACTACCTAGATTTATATCGGTTCTGTCACTTACTAGTGTGTAACATTTGGTAACTTACGTAACCTCTTGATGATTAATGGAGAGTAATTAATAGCAGTAACTACCTCATAGGGTTATTAAACAGTTAGACAGGTTAATGCATCCAGGGTTCTTAGGATAATGTCTTGCACTTAAGTGTGCAGTAAATATTTATCATCATCGCTATTTTCACATGATGCAAAAGTATCTGAGTCTCCTCCAGTAACTGGCTACTCCAGTTATCAGAGATGCCCAGTTTCCCAACCCAAAGGATTTCCTCATATCCTGAGACCCTACTGCTTCTAACTGGAAGCACCTAAGCCTCAAAATGTTGTCTTCTCCCCAGGATAATACCCTGGAATGAGCCACAAGCCTCCACCAACAATTCTAACTATGCCCCAGGAACCTCTCTGCTACTATCTCCCCATCTTCCCTCCTAGGGCCCTCAAAAGCCTCTCCTCTCTCTCTCAGAACACTCAGCAAAATGTCTTCAATGGGTTTAGTCCCAACAAAAACAACAAAACTGTCAGAAACTTCAAGCAATTTTTGCTGCCTGGAAAAAGGCTGGCTACCAGCTTGCAGAGGGGTCAGGAGGGAAATGGGATAATACAGAGAGAATAAATACAAATCTTTATTTTCCCACCACACTGATTCTGTCATGCTTGCTTAGATGACATACACCCCAAAAGATTGCAAATACTGTGCAGCTGACAGCAGTTTCACAAGTTAAAATGTATCTGTTCACAGTAATAGCTAATTGGTCAGGGCTGATTCTCACTTGGTGGAGGTCAGGAGAATAGGTCCTGGTGGTAGACTGTGAAGAAAGGGTAGTCAGTACAGGAGCTTAGGAAGCCACACATGACTGGGCAGTGTGGTTTGTAACCTTCACTTGAATTTGGGTGCCATCAGAGTTTGAAGACTCACCTACTTTCCAAATAAATCCCAAAACAACTGTGGTATAGATAATAATGAGATGTGCAAATTGGGAGGGGCAGGAGTAGTAGGTCTGGTAGATTCAGACGAGCTGTGATGACAATGAGCTGAGGTTGGGGATTGGCTAGGGGACAAGAGAAGAAAGTACTGGAGATCCGGCAGGGAGTCAGAGAGGTCAGTCATCCATAAAGCATCTGGGGAGAAGATCCAGGAGGGAGGCCACTCCAGGAGGGAGGCCACTCCAGGTGGGGAGCAGAATGAGCCTTATAGCACTGAGGGAGGAAGGAGGAGACATCCAAAATAATGCCTAGAAACTATTTCAATCCACCCCAGAACCTTGACACTTTAGCTCTAGTATTACGTTGTCTTTTTTTGGCATTCAAATCCCGAAACAGTCTGTAATTTTTCCATATGATTATCTCTAACATTTTTCCTAGTAGTGCTATCTATCAATGTTGCTTTCTAGGCCCACACCTCCCCCATATTTTGGAAGATGGGGAAGAGAGAACAGAGAGAAAAAAAATAAAAATACAGTTATGAAGAAACAGGATCACTGGGCTTTTTCATAGTTTTCAGTAACTTTGGGACCATTGTTCTGAGTACTTCTCTGAGGCTGGCAGTATTCCATGCAGCTAGAGAAGGGGCTGAAGGAAGGGGATCACCTGTTGTCTCTCCCTTCTCATATCTCCCCTGCCCCCCGCCCCAGGTACCTTTATTACTGATACTGACTACTCATATAAGATACGAGGGGTGGTGGTGAAGGGGTGGTAGTCTTCTTCTCCAAGAGCCTGTGCATTTGTTGGGAAGAAGGGACAGGTCTTTTGTTCTAAATGGAGCCTGTAGGATGTGACTATATGTGAGATATGTCTCACAGATATGGTGTGCAGATTTAATGAAATCATGTGTATATAGCTTGCAGCAAAGTGCCTAGCACAGAGTAATCATTCAACAAATACTAGTTTCCTCCCTTCATTTTTCCTTTTCTATAGAGACCCTCACCTTTCTTTCTGACTTGAAAGGGTCATTAGAAAAACCACTCCTCTGAGTTCAGGCAAAAGTGTGATCTGGAGAAAACAATAATTAAATGTAATTGAGTTACTAAGGAAGGAAAAAGGGTTGGGGTTTTACCCTTTTCCCAAGAACACATTAGCCTGGATTGGGTTTTATTAAACAGAGTATTTGTCTACTATTAGTTTTATTAGTCAGTTCTGAGGAGGTAGCAAGAATTGCCTAGGAAGAATGGGGCTTCAAACTAAAACATTGGTATCTATAGAGGGAAGTGAGGGAAAGGGGAAAATTCAGTGGCCTCTACCCATGGGAAAAGTATCAGATCACAAGGGAGAGAAAATGAAAGCATGGTTTTCTGAATTCAGAATTCTGCCTAAAATCAGCCCAGGTAACCCGCATGGGAAAACTTAATAAAATAACACAGATTATTAATTCTGTAGGCAAGGTGGTATTTTTAATCCACTCTGCTCAAATATGTCAATAAGTACTTAAAAGCAATGCTTCTTGTCTTACGAGAATTAACTATATTCGCTTTCATTGACAGGATTTCTCTAAGACTAGAGAATTCAATTCAATTCAGCTAGTATCTATCATGCCCCTATTAAGTGCCCTCACTCCACAAGCCCTTGCAGTGACAGGGAATCAATCTTTTGTCTACTAAAAGTCAACTCTGAAAGACCCACTCAAAAAGACCAAACAAGTTTCAGGAGTAATGTGCTATAATAAGTATATTTACACAGAATTCATTGTTTCTGTTCCACTTACAGTTGGCTTCAGGCTGTCATATTGATGAAAGGGAAAATAAGCTCTAACAATTAACACAGTGAGGGTTTTGTTTTATTTTGTTTGTTTTTTTTGTTTTGCATATTCTTTATTCTCTTACACTGTCCAAGGCCAAGAGCATTCTCCAGGTAACTGATAACTTTAACAGAAAATGGCTGATGAGGTCATGATGCTCTAAAGCCTATAATGCTCATTATAATAAAAATCAACACTGTGAGAACCTTAGCCCAGCAGATTGAGGGCTGTGGAAGATACGAAAGTTGTAAATGCATGGAGAACTAAAGACAGGCGTGAACTGCATAAGGACTTCAAGAACACATTACCGGTGACCTGTGTGATTGACACATGCAGATGGAAAGCTAAGGTCTTATTGACCATGAGGGTCTTAGTCACAGAGCAGAAGAATGGCATTCAAGACGTGGGGAGCAGCATAAATAAACACCAATAAGTGGAAACGAGCATACGCTTTTGGAGACACAGTTCCAAGAAAAAGTGCCTAGACATGAATTCACTCCTTAAGTCTGCTTCAAAATCTTGATATTTTGGTCTATAGTATGATATGTTACTACCATTTAATGCTAGTCTTATTCTTTTTTTATATATGGTAGAGTCTAGCCTATATTAATTTAATGGTGTGTAAGGGTTTGTGTATACTTCTCCCAGTATAGTGGCTTCTCGATAATAGGCACTAAGTAAATAGTCAGATTGACGGTTGATTGATGCCCAGTCATTGGGAGATGGATCATCAACTGCTTACCCTCATGCCTTTGTTAGCTTCACCCCATTTGTTCTACATTCCCACCTGACTGTTGATCTGAAAGCATAGTACTAAACTTTAAATCATTGGTTCACGGACTTGGTTGTATTGGAATCACCTAAGATCCTGGAGCCTGATTCTTACCATGAGAGATTCTGATAATCAATTAGGGCATGACCTGGGCATTAGGATTTCTGAAAGCTCCCACAGTAATTCAATGTGTATCTGAGGTTGAAAACTACTATTTTAGAAGGAAATAAAGGACAATGAAGAACAGGAAGGCTAATCGGGAAAAGAGAGTCTGGAAAGGTGCCTTACCTACATCATTTATCATAATGTTGTCATTTGTATTAAACTGACAACACTTATTAAGCAACCGTATCAATAGAGATGTCTTTGGAAAAATAGGAAAAAAAATATGATGTGTTTTTAGGTCATTATTACCTGCTATTAAAGACAACCAATTTTTAACTTTGGATTAAATGAAATATATCTATTATTATAAGAAAAAATATTTGAATATATAGTATGTTGTGTTAACAGCTAGGCCAGTTTTATCAAGTATATATGGAAACTTTAAAGCATGAACTCTATCTCAACTATTTCAAGAAATATGTATATTATCATATCAATTAGGGCAAAATATCTATATATTATGCTTCAGCCTGAACAATTGTGCTAGGTCCCTAATAATAATAGATATCATTTATGGAGGCATGGTAATAAGTACTTTGTGACCATCATCTGATGTAAGCTTAACAACAACACCAGATATCGGGATTATTACCCTCATATTATAAGGGGGTAAATATGATGAAGCTAAGGAGATCAGAGATGTGAAGTGATATATTCAAGGTTCTACAGCTTATAGGTGTTGAATTTGAACGCACGTTGATGGGACTCTAAAATGTGAAGTTATTGATCACCACAGTATGTTTAATTCTGACACAATAAGAATGGATTCAAAGCTTTGTATGTTTAGAATTATATAATAAAACTACCTCAAACCTTAAAGTGTAGTTCCAATGACATTTTAAGAAAGCTTCAGCTGGTCTCATTGCTCTTAATGTCAGGTACAAAATTCTTTGCTTGGTATGCAAGGTCCTCTATAACATGGACTAGAATCTAACTTTTCATATGCTTGCTCATTACCCCCATACAATTTTCCTGTGCTGTATTCAAGTTCTATCCAACTTTATTCCCTGAATACTCCAGTGATATTTTTCTCTCCCCATTGCCTTTGCTCATGCAGTTGTTTTGCTTAAAATGCCCTCCCCGTGCTGTGCAATTTATAATTTTCCACATCCCTACATATACACATCTCATATGCCACACCTTCCATGAGGTCTCACTTGATCCCTTAGTTTTAACCTTTTACTCCTTAGAAACATCCTGGAACTACCTCTTTTTCAGCATCCATATCATATCTGTTTGTCATATTTGTTATATGTCTTATTCTCACTAAATTATGAACATATTGATCATGGAAGCTCTTACTTTTTGTCTTCGTATTTCCCATAGTGTGCCGAGTGGTTCTCAGCACATGGTCTCTAGACCAGCAACAGCAGCAGCAGCATCACCTTAGAACATACTAGAAATTCAGGGGCACTTGGGAGGTTCAGTTGGTTAAGAGTCTGACTTCGGCTCAGGTCATGATCTCATGGTTTGTAAGTTCAAGCCCTGAGTCGGGCTCTGTGCTGACAGCTCAGAGCCTGGAGCCTGCTTCGGTTTCTGTGTCTCCTTCTCTCTCTGCCCCTCCCCTGCTCTCTCTCTCAAAAATGAATAAACATTTTTTTTAAAATGCAAGTGTTCAGGTCTTATCCCATACCTACTGAATCAAAAACTTTGGGAGCAGAGCTCAGAATCAGGGTGTTTTTTTTAACTTTTTACTTTGAAATAATTACAGATTCGCAGGAGGTACAAAGAAATGTACAAGGAGGTCCCATGCACACTTTACCCAGACTACCCCCATGTTAACATCTTACATAACTAGAACAAGTTCAAAACCAGGAAACTGACATTGGTATAATCCATAGAGATTATGCAGATTCCACTAGTTATACACGTACCCATATGTGAGTGTGTATGTGTGTGTATTTTAGCTCTATGCAGTTTTATCACATGTTTAGTTTCATGTAACCACCACCATAATCATAATATGTAACTGTACCATCAGCACAAGACCCCTTTGTACTACCCCTTTATAGCCATACCCACCCCTTCCCACATCCTGACTCCTGGCAACCACTAAATCTGTTCTCCATTTCTGTAATTATTATCTCACGAATATTATTCAAACGGAATCATGCAGTATGGATCCTTTTGGAAATTTTTTTACTCAGCATAATTTCCTTGCAGTTCATCCAAGTTCTTATGTGTATCAATAGTCCATTCCTTTCTATCGCTCAGTGATACTTCATGGTGTGGATGTACTGCAGGTTGTTTAACAATTCATCTATTGAAGGATAATTTAGGTATTTTCTAATTTGAGGCTCATGCACATTCCCGCAGGCAGATAAGTTTTCATTTCTCTAAGTATGTGCCTAAGAGTACAATTGCTGGATCAAATATGTCCATTTTTAGTTTTAAACAAAATTGCCAACTGTCTTCCAGAATGGCTGTATTCCCACCAGCAATATCTGAATGGTCTACTTTCTCCATGTTATCACCAGGATTTGGTGTTAATATGCTTTTCTTTTAACTTTTAGTCACTCTGACAGGGATGTAGTAATATGTCATCGTGGCTTCCATTTGGATTGCTCTAATGGCTAATGATGTTGAGAATCTTTTCATGTGTATATTGGCCATCTTTATATCTTCTTTAGTGAAATGTCTATACATTTAACAGATATTTCCTCTATTAAAATAGAGCAAAAGTTTTAATTTTGCAGAGGTTCAACTTACCAATTGTTCTTTCATGGGTCATCATTTTGTTGCCAATTCTTTGGCTAGTCCTAGGGTCCAAAGATTTTTTCCTGTTTTTGTTTTGTTTTGTTTTGTTTTTGTAGAAGTTTTATAGTTTTATGTTTTACATTAAAGTCCATGATTTATTTTGAGTTAATTTTTGTATAAAGTGTGAGATTTAGATGGATTTTTAGAGGGTTTGTGTTGTTACTGTTGTTTGTGTTTTTGCCTATGGATGTCCACTTGCTCCAGCACTATTTATTGAAAAGATTATCACTCTTCCTTTAGATTGCTTTGACTCCTTTGTCAAAAAGTAATTGGTCATATTTGTGTGCATCTGTTTCTGGATTCTCTCTTCTGTTTCATTGGCTTATATGCATCTATCCCTCTGCTAGTACCACGCTGTCTTGATTACTATAGCTATATTGCAAGATTTAACATCTAGAAGAGTATTGCCCCCCACTCAATTCTTCTTTCACAAAATTGTTTTGGCTGTCCCCCTTTCACATATATTTAGAATAAGCTTGTTTGTATCTACAAAAAAAAAACTTGCCTGGGTTTTGATAAGAATTAATTGTTAAATTCTAACAATCAATTTGGGGAGAATTGCCATTTTTTACTATGTTGACTTTCCTAATCCATGAACACAGTGTGTCTATCCAAGTATTTAGGTCTTTTTTGATTTATTTCATCAGAATTTTATCATGCTCATCATACCAATCCTGTACAGGTTGTTAGATATATATCTAAGTATTTCAGTTTCTTCAAAACAACTGTAAATGGTATTATGTTTTCTAACTTTAGTTTCTGTTTGTTGTTAGTATATAGAAAAGTAACTGATTTTTTTGTGTGCTGATCTAATATTCTGTGACCTTGCTGAATTTGCTATTAGTCCTAGCAGTTTTTAGTGCGCATGTGTATGTAAGTATGTGTGTTTAAAATTCCCTGGGATTTCTACATAGACAATTATCTCACATGCAAATAAAAAGGTTTTTTTCTTCTTTTCCAATATGAATGCATTTTATTTCTTTTTCTTGCCTTATTTCACCAACTTGGACTTTAGTCACTGTATTAATAAGAAAAGTGAGAGCAGACATCCTTAACTTGTTCCTAATCTTAGAGGGAAAACATTTAGTCTTTCACTATTAAGTACAATGTTAGCATAGGGTTTTAGTTGATGCTCTGAGTGTGAGGAAGTTCTGTTTCCTAGGTGTACTGAGAGGTTTTTATGTTAATGTTTATCTCTCTTTTTTTTTTTTTTTTTTTTTTTTTGAGAAAAAGAGAGACAGAGAGTGAGCAGGGGAGGAACAGAGTGAGAGAGGGAGACACAGAATCCGAAGCAGGCTCCAGGCTCCAAGCCATCAGCACAGAGCCCAACTCGGGGCTCGAACTCACAAACCATGAGATTGTGACCTGAGCTGAAGTAGGACGCCCAACCAACTGAGCCACCAGGCGCTGCACTGAGAGTTTTATCATGAATGAATGTTAAATTTTACCGAATGCTTTTTCTTTACATTGGTATGGTCATGTGAATTTTTCTTTTTTAGCCTGTTGATATGGGGCATTACACTGATATTGCTTTTCAAATGTTGAACCAACTTCATATATGTGGAATAAATCCCACATGGATTATAATTCCTTTTATGCATTGTTATATTTGATTTGCTAAAATTTTGTTGAGGATTTTTACACCTAAGTTTATGGGAGTTAATGGTTTGTAGTTTTCTTTTGGAGGCATTTGTCCAGTTTATTATGTCAAGGTAATAATGACCCCATAAAATTTGTGATTTGGGACACGTTCCCTCACCTTCTGTTTTCTAGGAAATATTGTGTAAAATTTGTGTTACTTCTTTGAATATTTGATAAAATTATCCAATAAAGCCACCTGGACCTGGATGTTTATATTTCTTACAGTTTTTAAATAATAAGTTCAATTTTTTTAATTATTATGGATATATTCAAGTTATCTTTTTCATCTTGGTAGATAGTGGGTTTTGATGAATTGGCTTATTTCTTCAAAGTTATTGAATTTGAGTGTAACCTTATTCATAGTTCTTCCTTATTATCCTTTGAATGGCTGCAGCATCCATAATTACATTCCTTGTCATTAAAGATATTGGGGATTTGTTTCTTCTCTATTTTTATCTTTGTCAGTCTTACTAGAGGTTTATCAATTTTAATGACTTTTTTCCAAAGAACCAGCTCTTTGCTTCATTAATTTTCTCTGATATTGAATCCACTGACTTCTACTACCTTGATATCTGCTATCCATCCCTCTGCTCTGGGTTTATTTTTATCTCATCTTTCTAATTCCTTGAAGTAGGAACTTAGATTATTGATCTGAAATATTTCCTCTTCTCTAATGTAAGTATTGAGTTCTCTCAATACTGCTTTAGTTGCATCCCAAAATTCTGATATACTGTGCTTTCACTTTCATTCAGTTTTATGTATTTTTAAAATTCCTTTGAGATTTGCTCTTTGACACGTGGATTATTTAGAACTGTGTTGTTTCATTTTTGAGTATTTGGAGATTTTCCTTTTGTCTTTCTATTAGTGATTTCTGGCTACATTCCGTTATGGTCAGGGAGCATACTCTGTGTGATTTCAGTTCTTTAAATTGCTTAATGTTTGTTTTATATCCCAGGGTATGGTCTAGCTTGGTGAATGTTCCATAGTGCTTGAAATGAATGTGTATTCTGTTTTTGTTGGATGGAGTGTTCTATAAATGCCAATTATAATCTATTATTCGATGGTGTTTTCAGTTCTGTACTCTTGATAATGTCCTGTCTAGGAGTTTTGTCAGTCGTTAAGAGTGTCATGTTGTCTTGTGATGTTGTAAGCAATCTGGGTTTTACAAGCCCTCCAGGTGATTCTGATATACACTAAAATTTGAAAAACACTGGCCCATAGCAGAGTAACTCAATAAAATTTGTTGAATAAAAGTCATTATTTTATACACTGTAAATTAGAATTTTTTGTATGAACTTAAATTACTAAGTTCTAATAACTTAGAACTAATACTAAGTAAGTAATAACTAATAACAATACTAAGTGAGTATTGTACTTACTCTTTTCAATAAGCACAAAAAATTATTTAGTTAGGAAGGTGGGAATATAATGGAAGCCCTCACCTTAGTTGTTTTCTTATATACGATTAAAATAGATAATCAGGGGCTCCTGAGGGGCTTACTTGGGTAAGCATCCAACTTTGGCTCAGGTCATGATCTCACGGTTCGTGGATCTGAGCCCTGCATCAGGTTTTGCACTGACAGTTCAGAGCCTGCTTGGGATCTTCTGTCTCCCTCTCTCTCTGCCCTTCCCCCACCTACACACATTCTCTCTACCTTAGAAATAAACATTAAAAATAAATAAACAAACAAACAAATAAATAAATAAATAAATAAATAAAATAGGCAATCAGTTGCACAACTACCCCCATGGGGACAGATTTACCACAAACAGCACTGCACATGGAAGAGTATGCAGAAAGCTTTGGATTAAAAAGAAGGGCAGAGTACTAAGAAGGTATATAAAGCAGGCCTAAGCTGGTTCAAAGAGAGCAGGGAAGTTTTCCTGATTACTTGACAGGAAATATGAGATTTAAAGGAGGAGTTAGACTTGGCCTAATGAAGAAGAAGGAAATGAGGTTAAAAATCAAGGAAACTCCATTATCAAGAGCTAAAAGAAATATCTTGGCCTTATACTGGGAATGGAAGTAAAGATGTACTAGCAAGAAAATCAAGAGTGGTAATGCAGACTAGAACAAGTGCCCATCTACTTGAAGTGGTCTATATGGAGATCACAGCTTCCAGCCATCTCACCAAGTGAGATGCACATCTCACCAAGTGAGACTGAGAACCTGTGAAATCACAGTGGTTCCATGTGCCAAACCCTACTATATTATGGGAACAGTAGCAGAAAGCTTCTGAACATTCACTCCTGTGATTTCTTGGGTCTGCATCAACACATTTTGGGGTCTACTAGAATGAAGGGTTTGGAGGGGCCCTATTTTAAAACTGAATAGGAAAACCAATAAATTGTACATTTAGACACCTTCCTCCATTAACCTTTGGGCATTGGGGAGGATAAGAAAGTAAGCCAGAGATAGGAAAAAAATTAACATTTGTCAAGGACTTACTGTGTGCCAGGTACTAGGCTGAGAGTTTTACATGAGTTTTCTGTGTTTATCTCTTCTAATCTTCACAATAACCCTAGGAAAATGGGCCTTATTTTGTCCAATTTTAAGACATGGAAAGCAAAGGGGAGCCTGGATGGCTCAGCTGGTTAAGCCAATTCTTGATTTCAGCTTAGGTCACAATCTCACAGTTCATGGGATTGAACCCCACATCTGTCTCTGTGCTATGTAGCCTGCTTGGGATTCTCTCCCCACCCCACCCCCGCCCCTCCCCCACTCACACGCATGCATGCTTTCTCTCAAAATAAATAAACTAAAAAAAAAAAAAAACATGGAAAGCAAAACTTGGAAAATTGAAGTAACTTTCTCATGGTGAAAGCTCATAAATAGCCAAGGCAAAAACTGAATCCAGAGTCTTGTGTGAAAACAAGCGGGGCCAATTTATAGTTGGGGCTGCTTCCTTGGGAACTAAGTTCCAGCCCAGGGACACTTGTTCACTTTTTTCTGTCCCCTCTCATTGTTTTTCTTTTTCTTCAGTCCCTGGCTTAACTCCAACCCTCCTCTGGTACTGGCCCCTCTCTAGCTCTCCCTCTTACAGCCACCAAAACTTTTTCTGGAACACTCAATAACCAAAGCTAGACTTTTTCTTTCAATGTCTGAAAGTCTGCATTATAAGTGTCATTTTAAAATTCATAATGCCAGCCACATCACTGTAAGAAAGTCCAGATCTATTACTTTACCCTCTTTCTTTTATCAACAATGATGTAGATAGAAACTTAGGTCTAAAAGAAACATTTTTAGCTCTTCCACTGATATATTACTCTGTTTCAAGATGTTATTGCTATTGTATTGGTAGGATTTTATTTGGATTCTAATATGACTTTGGGGGAAAGTGAGATCTGTAAAATATATTTATGCAGCTGCAATAAAAGAATTGAGATGGCTGTGAAGGGAACAAAAAGAGAACAAAACACCAAAAAGGAGCTGAGAATTACTGTGGATTTTCTATTTCTGCTATCTGGTATGAAACTCATACATGAACGATTTCTGAAAGTATACAGATGAAAACTGAAAAGTGAAAATATAATTTCAGTTGGGAATAAAATTGTGGGTAGTGGGTTTTTTTCTATTTTAGGCAAATAAAAAATATATATGTATGTATGCTCCAGAAAACTTTAAATTCTAATCAATTGTTAAAAAAAAAAAAACACCATAATTTATCTAGGTTGTCGTAGAACTATCAAGTAGAGTGAGTGTAAACACATATGAATACTGTTTTAAAGATGAGTGGTTTAGGGGCACCTGGGTGGCTCAGTCAGTTAAGTGTCTGACTTCAGCTCAGGTCATGATCTCACACTCTGAGTTTGAGCCCTGCGTCAGGCTCTGTGCTGACAGCTCAGAGCCTGAAGCCTGCTTCAGATTCTGTGTCTCCTCTCTCTGCCCCTCCCCTGCTCATGCTCTGTCTCTCTCTGTTTCAAAAATAAATAAAAACATTAAAAAAATTAAAAAAAAAAGATGAGTGGTTAAGTTTGATGGAAATAAAAACTGAAAAATCTATGAAGCCCATAGATTTTGTCCTTCACCTCTAGAACATTAAGCATTAAGGGTAAAGTGACCTGATTTTGAATGTTGTTTTGAACAAGGTTTCTTTTTTTTTATTCTTCAGATGAACAAATATTATGCAAACAGCACTAAGTTGGTTGGTCCACGCACACAGAGAGTCTGACTGAAAGCAATAGAGAGCCAGCCCCACTTAACCCCAGTAGCTACCTGGCAATACTGGCATAGCCTGATATTGTTGAGAAATAGAGTGAAGTGTTTGGTTTCCTATGTGGCATTTAGTTTTGAATCTCTATCTTATACTTAGAACATATATTTGCATCCTGTCTGTATTGATTCTTAAGTAGGGGAGGAATCTTGTCACCCTTCATCAAAGAGCAGACAGGCTTCAAGGCACCTGGGTGGCTCAGTCTATTAAGCATCTGACTCTTGATTTCGGCTTGGGTCATGATCTCAGGGCTCGTGAAATAGAGCCCCAATTCAGGCTCCACACTGAGAGTGGAGCCTGTTTGGAATTCCCTCTCTCCCTCTCTCTCTGCCCCTTCCCTACTAGCACTCTTTCTGTCTCAGAATAAAATAAAACTAAAAACTTTATTAAAAAGAGCATAATTGCTCAAAGTCAAATCCTAATATCTATAGATGATGTCTGTATCCATCTCCCCTCACCAACACCTCTCAGCTCTATTTATCTTATAAGAATCACTTTGATAACCACACACATACTTGGTTACCATGAAAACAAATACATGAAGCCAGTGTGATTCAGAGATATGTATTGATCACTTATACGCTATGAGCCTGCATGTCCTAAACATCAGCACTGAAGATGTGAAGTTCAATAGAACACAAGCTATAACTTCAGGAATTCACAGTGAATCTAGGCCTTAAAATATTTCACCGGCTAAGGAATAGTAGAAGAAATGAGGAGGACTCTTCAGGTGGAACACACGACATGAGTTATGGAAGAAAGAGTGGCAGATGAGAAGAGTAAAGCACAGAGTAGTCAGGTTGGTCTGAATTTAATTATTATGAACAGTTAGGAGCCATTGAAAGATTTTTATGGGTTTTGTTTAGGCAGAGAAATGAGAGCACCCAATCCGTGTTTTAAAGACACAGCAGTGTGGGAATAGGATTGGGGTAGAGAGGTAAATAGAAGTCAGAGGGAGAAGTTGGGAAGCTATTTTCATAGGAAATAAGATAGAAGAAATAGAAAACATTCACTCACTACCACCTCCATATCACCCCCCCACACACACACACACACCCCACCTATAAAAGTACCTTACCTAGATTGTTTTATAGGAGAAAGTCCACTAAGTTTTTAAAGAGAAATAATTCCAGTGCTACTTACACTAGTCTAGGAAATAGAGAGAAGGCATATATGCATATAACATTGCAATAATTCCTAAATCTGACAGAGATAGCACACACAAGAAATATAAAACTACAGATGAACATTTCAAGAATGTCCAATGCAAATTGCATAATTAAAATATCAGCAAAGAGAATAAATTAATCAGTGTGATTTATTCTGGAAATAAAGTAAATATAATTAATTTTATATATTTAGTTTATATATACTTAGTGTTAGGAAATTGTCAAGGATCATCTCTAAATATGCTGCAGAGGTACTGCTAAAATTCAAGATCCTTCTGTTTATGTCTTTTGCCTATTTTTCTATTAGGTTATAAGTCTTTTTTATTGATTTGTGGAGTTCATATGGGGAAAATATTAATCTGGAGGAGTGCTCTATATATTCTACAGGCAGTTCTTCTACTGCAAAAGTTTTCTTTCAGTTTGTGGTTTGTATTTTCATTCTTCTTATGATTTCTTTAGAAGAATAGAGTTTTTTTAATTTACCCTAATTAAATATATTTTCCATTTTCTTATTATTTAATCTAAATATCATTCTATAAAGATTATGAAAAAGTTTTTATGCTTCAACATCTGCTCTTAATAAAATTAAGCTTTTAATAAAATAGGAATGTATAGATACTTCCTTGACGTAATAAAATATATGCACCTAGTTCCAAAGCTAGCGTCACACCTAATGAGGAAACACAAGAAGTACTTCATTAAAGTCAAAAACAAGACAGGAATGTCCATCATCACTACCACTATTCAACATTTTTGTGCTTATTAGCCAAAACAATTTGAGAAGAGAGAGATATATAAAGTATATAAATTGGAAAGGAAGAGGTGAAATTATTTGTATATGGTTTGAACATATACCTAGAGAACCTAGGAGAATTCACTTAAAAGCTATTATAAACAACAAGAAAATTTAGTAAAATGACTAAATGCAATGTTAATATAAAGAAATCAATAGCTCATTTATTTTTTTCTGTTTTAAGTAATGTCTATGCCCAACGTGGGGTTCAAACTCACAACACTGAGATCACGAGTCACATATTCTACCGACTGAGCCACCTAGGCACCCCATCAATAGCTTATTTATAAGACCAACAACCAATCAGAAAGTCCAGCCATTTTATAATAGAAATACACTTTTTTAAACATGCAAGATCTATGTGATTAAAGGTTTCAAAGGCTATAAAGGCCTGAAAGAGAACTTGATCAATTGGAAAATTATAGCATATTCTTTGACAGCAGGATTCAATATCATGAAGATTATATGCCTATAAATTTAACATAATCCCATTAAAAATATCAAAATGATTTATTTTAACTAGATAAGATGATTCTAAATTTCAGATGGGAATTATACGTTAAAATATAATAATTCTGAAAAAGAAGAAGAAGGGAAGGCTAGACATAAAGATAGTAAAATGTACCCATATAATAATGTAATAATAATTAAAAGTGAGATATCAAATAACCAAACATAGCAATTGTACAGAAAAGAAAAGCAAAAAAGAGGTCTAAACACATGTAAGAATCCGCTATATAAGAAAGGCATTATTTCAAATTGGCAGGGAAAAATGGAACTGAAAAAACTGGGGGAAATGGCCAGCAGTAGAGGATGTCACCAAAATGACAGTATAGAAGACCCCAACCTCCACCCTCCAATGAGAATCAACAGTTAGACAGCTGTCCAGAATAAAAACAGCTCCAGGGGAGCTCTGGAGTCCACTTAAGAAACATCAGCAACACAGTGGAACAAAAAACCTGAGAGAAGCTACACGTAAAGGAAGAAAGACAACTTCATTTTGCCTGTATCATCCCCATCACCCAAGCCGGCATTGCTCAGCACCAAGAAGGAGCAACCTAGCTAGAAAGACTTTTCATCACTAAGATGAAGAACAGGATGAGTAAGCAGATTTCCCAGCCTTTCAGGACACTGTACAAAGATCCCACTTTGGTTTCATTCTACTCAGACCAGCAAAGCTGAGATGTATACAGACATTTAGGAACAAGGAGAAAAAGCAGGGGATACCAATAGCAGCAACACAGCTGAAGCAATTATGGTTCCTGGTGATGTGCTCTGCAGGCAAATTCAGCAGCTTTCACTACTGAAGCTATGCACTTATATGCCACCAGCCTAATACTTGTCACCAGCCTCCACTGCTGTGCACATACCTAGGGGAGACTATGCAGCTATAGGAGAACACAACATCCGGGACCCTTGCAGCTGCTTGTTGGCCTAGATCAGGCTCCATCTTCTGTCACTGGCCCGAACCATTGCACTCATCTGCAGCTAGTCCTACCCCTGCGTACCTACTTGCCCTGGCCCAACCTGTCACCAGCTTCCACTGCCACATGTTCACGGTGAGACCCACCAGCCACATCACTGCTTGCCAACAACCAGGGACCCCACAGCTGTCAGTGTGTCCACAGTTGACCCTAGCCCTTGTTGCCTGCCCTGGCCCTACCACTATGTATATGTCTGCCACCGGCTCCTGCCACTACACAGGCAGCTACAGCTGGCCTCCACAACTAAATGTGTGCACACCAGTGGATCCAGCCACCATTGCTGCCTGGTCCCCAAGTGCTAAGGAGCCCAATAGCACTTGCAGCCACTTCACAGTCTCCACAGCGCTGGCCAAGGACCACACAGTTGTTGATGCTGTGGACCCCAGCAGCCTGAGCTGAAGAAATATGATGCCTCCTCAGATATGGTACCACCACACAACCCTGCACTTGGCATCCTATACCACAAGACTCAGAACACCGCTAGTCACAGAGTGTTCTGGTGTGTGCCCACTTACAGGTGAAATTCTTCCATTACCAAAGTCAGTCTATAAAGTCAAAAAGAGGTGACTGCTTCTTCAAATGACAGTCACCTATACAATCATAAAGAATCATAAAGAATCAGGGAAACATAAAGAACCCTCATGCAGTGTTGGTAGAAATGTAAATTAGAACATACTGTGGAAAACCGTATAGAGGTTTCTCAAAAAATTAAAAATAGAAATACCATATGATCCAGTAATTTCACTACTGGGTATTTACCCAAAGAAAACAAAAGCACTGATTCAAAAAGATATGCATCCCTATGTTCATTGTGACATTATTTATAGTAACCATGATATGGAAGCAACCCAAGTGTCCATCAACAGATGAATATATAAAGAAGATGTGATATATATCCACACAATGGAGTATTACTTAGCCTTAAAAAAGGATGAGATCTTGCTATTTGTGACAACATGGATTAACCTAGAGGGTATTATGCTAAGTGGGAAAAGTCAGAGAGAAAAGACAAATACCTTATGATTCACTTATATGGAACAAAACAAAACAGGTGAATACATAAACAAAAAGCAGAAACAGACCCACAAATACAAAGAACAAATTGCTGGTTGCCAGAGAAGAGGGTTGAGGGGGATGGGCAAAATGTGTTTAGGGGAGTGGCAGATACAGACAGTTATGTAATAAATAATTCACAGGGATAAAATGTACAGCACAGTGAATATAGTCAATGGTATTGTAATAGTGTTGTATGGGACAGATGGCAGCTACATTTATGGTGAACACAGCATAACGTATACAGTTGTCAAATCACTAAGTTGTACACCTGAAACTAATGTGACATTGTATGTTAACTATATTTCAATTTTTAAAAATAAAGAATTGGTATATATTTTTAAAAAGGAGCTTGGAAAGATGGCTGAGTAGGAGGACACTGAACTCACCCAACCCACATTTGCATCTGTATATCACTCACATCCAAGTAAATAAACCATAAAATGACCCAAACACTGGCAGAACAAATTCCACAACTAAATATAGAAAAGAAGCCATATAGAAGAGGTTAGGAAGGGCAGAAACAGTGGTAAGGAGCTGCCCACAGGAGGAAGGGAGCTGTAGGCAGAGTGGGGAAAGCACCAGGGAACCCTCATGGAGAAAACAAATCCCCATAATGTCTGGCCTTAAAAACCAGAGGGGCCGAATTCCATGAGTTTGTATAACCAGTGGAACTTAGAAGTTGGAGCTTTAAAAGTCAGTGACTCAGGGGCACCTAGGTGACCAGGCTTAAGCATCTGACTCTTGATTTCTGCTCAGGTCATGATCTCATGTTTTGTGAGATCGAGCCTTGCGTCAGGCTTTGCACTGACAGCATGGAGCCTGCTTGGGATTTTCTGTCTCTCTCCCTCTCTCTCTGCCTCTCCCCCCTCTAAAAATAAATAAAAAACTTAAAAAAAATAGTCATGGACTCAGCACTGGGCAAGCTGGAAGGACATGTGATAGCTGGTCCCCTACCCCTAAAGAGATAACAGCCCACAGAGAGTCAACGTAGAAGAAGGGATACAGGAGTGCTGATGCATAGGGGCACTTGTACCCCAATGTTTATAGCAGCACTCTCAACAATAGCCTAATTATGGAAAGAGCCTAAAGGTCCATCAACTGATGAATGGATAAAGAAATTGTGGTTTATATACACAATGGAACACTACATGGCAATGAGAAAGAATGAAATATGGCCTTTTGTAGCAACGTGGATGGACCTGGAGAGTATAACTCCAGTTCACTATAGCATAACGCTAAGTGAAATAAGTCATGCAGAGAAAGACAGATACCATATGTTTTCACTCTTATGGGGATCCTGAGAAACTTAACAGAAGTCTATGGGGGGGGGGGGAAGAAAAAAAAAGAGGTTAAAGAGGGAGAGAGCCAAAGCATAAGAGACTCTTAGAAACTGAGAACAAACTGAGGGTTGATGGGGGGTGGGAGGGCGGGGAGGGTGGGTGATGGGTATTGAGGAGGGCACCTTTTGGGATGAGCACTGGGTGTTGTATGGAAACCAATTTGACAATAAATTTCATAATAAAAAAAAAGTACAGTGTACACAATACATGGGGTAAAGGGGAGAGAGATTTGTTTACAGATTTCAGAGACTGTTGAGATACAGAGAAGTTGAGATACTTCTTCAGGAACAAAGGAGCTGGCAGGTGCCATTTTCCACCCCCATCTCCCACCCCAGCATAAACACAGAGCCACCTGCAGGAGGGGGTGCTGCACAGACACTGTCTAACCCATTAGCAGAACCTGCCCATAGGTTCTCCTGAGGACTCGCAAGGCAACTGCAAACTAACTGGCCTTGGCCCCGGGCTCGGCCCTAATTTTGTCAACACCCCACCCAGCTGCTGCCTCTGCATGCCATGCCCCCAGGAGCTACCACACTGTGGGGGATCCAGGCTAGGACTAGTGGCTCAGTGCAAATTTTGCTTAAACCACTACCTCTCCCCTGAGCCCTCCCAGGGTCATGCCCTCTCACAACCTGCCTGTCTGGGTCTTACTAACATCACAAACAGCAAGCACAGATTACAACAAGGAGTCAGTGCAGATGTCTGGACTGAAAGGAAAAGGTTCTCAGACAAAATATCAGGATGCAAGCAACACACATAGGAGGCTTCCCTGAAGTGCCAGGTTCTGGTGAACAGGGGACACCACACTGCAGGGCCCTACAGGACCTCTTCTTCATAAAGCCACGACTCTCAACAGCAGAAGACACAGCTGACTTCCCTAACACAGAGAAACAGACACAGAGAGTTAGAAGAAAGAGGAATAAGTTTCGAATGAAAGAACAGGACAAAATTACAGCAGGAGATCTAGGCAAAACAAATAATCCACCTGATAGAGAATTTAAAATAATAATCATAAAGATACTCACTGAACTTTAGAAAAGGGTGGAGGACATCAGTGAGACCCTTGACAAAGAGATAGAAAGAACATATCAGAAATTAAGAGTTCATTAAATGAAATTAAAAAATACACTAGATGGAATAAAATAGTAGACTACAAGAAGCAAAGAAATGTTATCAGTACCCTGGAGGATAGAGTAATGGCAAACAATCAAGCTGAACATGTGAGAGACAAATACTGAATAATGAGAACAGACTTAGAGAACTCAGTGACTCCATCAAGTGTAGTACTATTCACATTATAGGGATCGCAGAAGGAGAAGGTAGAGACAAGGGGAGCAGAAAATGTATTTGAAAAAATAATAGCTGAAAATTTCCTCAACCTGGGGAGGGAAAAAAAAATACAGATTCAGGAGGCACAGAGATCCCCCAAAAATTCAACCCAAGGAGGGCCACACCAAGACACATAGTAATTAAAATGGCAAAAAAAAAAAAGATTAAAAAAAGAATTTTAAAGGTTGCAAGAGAAAAGAAGACAGTTATATACAAAGGAAACCCCATAAGGCTATTAGCTGATTTTTCAGCAGAAACTTTGCAGGCTACAAGCGAGTGACATGATGTATTCAAAGTGATAAAAGGGAAAAATCTGCAGCCAAGAATACTCTGTCCATCAAGACTATCATTGAGAATAGAAGGAGAGATAAAGAGTTTCCCAAACAAAAGTTAAAAGAATTAATTAACAATAAATCAGCCCTACAAGAAATGTTAAGGGGGACTCTGAGTGGAAAACAAAAACCATAAGAGTAAGAGTAAGAAAGAAAGAGAGAAAGAGAAGAAAGGATCCAAGAAAAACTACAAAACCACAGAACAAGTAACAAAATGTCAATCAATACATATCTACTGATAATTACCTTGAATGTAAATGAAATAAAAGCTTAAAAGAGTTCTTCAAGCCGAAATGAAAGGACATTAATTAGTAACACACAAAAAAACAGGAAAATATGTAACACAGTGGTAAAGGTATATAGCCAGATTCAGAATACTCTTAATACTGTAACATTATGATGTGGTAACTACTTAACTCTTGTGTAAAGGTTAAAGTACCAACATATTAAAAATAGCTATAAGTATAGTAATTTGTTAATGCATACACAACATAAAAATATATGTAAATTGTGATATAAACATAAAGGGATGAGTGAAAATGCAGTTTTGTAACCAATTTAAGTTAAATTGTTATCAACATAAAATAGACATTTATATCTATAAGATGTGTATATAAGCTATATGGTAATCACAAAGCAAAATCTGTGGCAGATTCATAAAATATAAAGGGAAGGAGTTAAAGGAATCAAAACATTCCACTATGGAAAATTATCAAGTCACAAAGGAAGGCAGCAAGAAAGGAAGAAAGGAACAAGGGAACTATAAAACAGCCAGAAAATAATACAATGGTATTAGTTAGCTCTTACCTATCAATAATTTCTCTAAATGTAGAAGGATTGAATTATCCAATCAAAAGACATAAGAATGGCTGAATGAATTTAAAGAAAAAAAAAACCTTTATGCTGCCTACAAGAGACTCATTTCGGCTTTAAGGACACAGATAGGCTCAAAGTGAAGGGATAGAAAGATATTACATAAAAGTGAAAACCAAAAGACAAATATATGCAAATAAAATATTGACAAAATCTCAGAGAAAATACATATGCACCTAATAGATATGCACAAATACATATGCACCTAACATCAACACACTTAAATATATTAAGCAAATACTAACAGGTCTGGAAAAAAAGACAAAAAAAATCATACTAGGGGACTGGAATACCCCACTTTCAAATATGGATAAACAATCTAGACAGAAAATAAATAAGCAAACATTGGACTTAAATCATACTTTAGACCAAATGGACCTAAAAACATATACAGAACTTTCAATCCACAAGCAACAGAATACACATTCCTCTTAATTACACACAGAACATTCTCCAGGATAGATCATATGATAGATAAGTCTCAAAATAAGGATTAGCAAATTTAAGAAGACTGAAACTATATTAACTATCTTTTACAACCACAATGGCATCAAACTAGAAATCAATAAGAGGTAACTGGAAAATTCACAAATAATTTGGAAATTAACACAGTCCTGAACAATCAATATTTCAAAGAAAAAAGTCAAAAGGGAAATCAAAAAATATCTTGAAACAAATGAAAATTGAAAACAAAAACAAAATAAAACCAATAGGAAACAAAAGCAGTTCTAAAAAGGGAGTTTGTAGTGATAAGTGCCCACATTAAGGGAAAAAAAGAACAATCTCAATCAAACAACCTAACTTTTTTTTTCCTTCCCCTCCCACATGGTCTTCTGTTAAGTTTCTCAGGATCCACATAAGAGTGAAAACATAAGGTATCTGTCTTTCTCTGTATGACTTATTTCACTTAGCATAACACTTTCCAGTTCCATCCACGTTGCTACAAAAGGCCATATTTCATTCTTTCTCATTGCCAAGTAGTATTCCATTGTGTATATAAACCACATCTTCTTTATCCATTTGTCAGTTGATGGACATTTTTGCTTTTTCCATAATTTGGCTATTGTTGAAAGTGCTGCTATAAACATTGGGGTACATGTGCCCCTATGCATCAGCACTCCTGTATCCCTTGGGTAAATTCCTAGCAGTGCTATTGCTGGGTCATAGGGAAAAATAAATAAACATTTAAAAAATTAAAGGAAAAATTGACAAATTCAGGACGAATTCTAGGACACTAGAAAAAGAAGAACATATTAATCCCAAAGTAGGTAGAAGGAAGGAAATAAAAGTAGAAATCAGATCTAGAAAAAAGAAAAACAATGGGGAATAGTCAATAAAACTAAATTTTAGTTCTTCAGGAAAAAAAATCAATAAAAGTTAATAAACTTCTAGCTAAACTGTTCAATAAAAAGAAAGAGAGAAAGCACAAATTACCAATATCAGAAATTAAATGTTCTACAGGCATTAAACAAATAATATTTGTTTACAAGGGAATATTTGTAACAACTTACACCAATAAATTCAACAACTTAGGTGAGAAGGACAAATCCCTTGAAAGATACAAACTACCAAAGTTCATTGATGTAGCAAAGCTCAGTAGCACAGATTGCTTCACCAATTAAGTCTATCAAACAGTTAAGGAAGAAATCATATCAATCCTATATAAACTCTTCCAGAAAATAGAGGAATGCAGAGTCAGCACCAGATGTCCCGAAACAGAGTCTGCCTCCAGCTTCCCAATGTTTCAGAAAGTGGCTCTCTCAAACTCTTACGAAAGCACAGATCTGCTGAAAGTAAACATAGATTAAGGGAACAGAAAAAATAGAAAATATTTGCAAATAACATCTGCCCACTTTAACTTATCCAGTTTGAAACCAACACTTCCATACAGCTTCTTTGGTGTGTGCTTTAGTAAACGGTAACTTATTTGAGATTCTGACCTTGGGTGAACAGCCATCCGTCCCAGTTCACCCAGGACTTTCCCCATTGTGGCACTGAAACCCCAGGAAAACCAGAATGATGGTCACCCTGTCTAACCCTGAATTTCATTGTCCTCTAAACCAAAACCTTATTCTAAACTCTCTAGGAGGAGTGCCTGGGTGGCTCAGTCAGTTAAGCATCCAACTCTTGATTTCAGCTCAGGTCATGATCTCAAAGTTCATGGAGTCAAGCCCCAAGTCCGGCCCCATGCCTGATTCCAAAGCATGGAGCCTGCTTTGTGAAGCCTGCTTGGGATTCTCTCTCTCCCTCTCTCCTCTGCCCTTCTCGCACTCACACTGGCAGTCTCTCTCTCCCCCTCTCTCTCTCTCTCAAAATAAAACAAAATAAAATAAACTTTCAAGGAAATTTCTGTTTATTTAATTTTTCTGCTTCCATTACACATATGTATTCCAATCAAAAGAGAATTTAATCATAAAGAAGAAAATAATAGCATAAGGGATCATTCCCACCCTCATTTTATAAACTCCAGCCCCTCCTATTTTCAAGTAGTAAATATGATTTTTTTAATCCCAACTGCAAAGAAAAGCCCTATTAGGGAAATTCTTATATTATAAAACTTATAATTCAAAGAAATGTTTTTGCATGGATTTAGGAATTTTAACAAAAGTCATCAGAAAGACAGTATTTACAAGGTGACAAAGTAATTGCATTCAGCCCTAAGGTATGGCTGTATTTACCTTTTATTTACACCAGATGGCAGACATGAGCTCAACTTCATCTTTCTGCCTTCATAAGATCCTGAATTGAGTTAGATTTTTTCAGTTCAAAGTCATAAATCAGAAATGTCCTTAGAGTGACCTATGGATGTAAATTACCAGAATTTATCATCTGCTGTTACATATGTGGGATCTTTCCTGATGTCCTGCCTCAGAGAGTCATTTATTAAGTGTGTTCAAAAGGAAATTTTTCCTTTGAGGCCCCACAATGCGGTCACTGCAGTGGAAAGCCTGTTTCCCATACTTAATGACATACCACTCTCTGAGTAAAGGACAAAGATGAAGAACACTTGGAGAGATATGAGAAGGAGCAAAAGGAAGGGTCTGGATAATACATTCCATGTCTTAACATCTGTTACAATCTCTAAAATGAATACATAAATTGAAAGATACAAAAATACCGCATCTTAAGAAGTTCCAATCTCTCTTGACTCTCTAAGTCATCAACTTTGAGTAATATTGATCTTTATCTGTTCTTGGAACAAATGCATAAGTTTGCTTCTCTCCATTTGTTATAGCATGGAGCTATAGTGGCACACAATTTATTCACACTACACCGAGATATGCAAAGCAAATACAGCTTCTTTATTTTCCTATTGTCTTGCTAATCTAGCTTACCAACCTCCCACCCACCCACCCACCCCCGTTATGGGTAAAAGAAAAATTTAAACTTGCTGAGAAGTAATACCCAGTCACTTCATGTTAAGCAGTCTGCTTTCAGTTTGTTATACTTGGTTTTGTTTTTTTTTTTTCAGGTAAAAAGCTCAGGCTTTTAGAAATCCCCACTATCACCACTTCCCCTCTCCAAAGCTGGCATCTAATGGTAGGGTAAATAAAACTTTATTCTTCCTGGAGACGTTGCGGTATTCCCCAAGCCCTTGGTGGCCTGGGCAGTAAGGGGAATTTTATGCACCAGATGGTCCCACACCCTGATATTCACAGCTGACATCCTATTCTCTTTCTGGGCTTTGCAGCCCTCACTGCTGACGTAGTAATACCAGCCTCAGCTCTTTTCTCAGCTGAACATCCCTCCTGAGATGGGGCTTTGACTCTGAGGCCACACGATCCACTCTGCCACCTTTGCTTTCATCCCCATTGCACCTACATTCTTGATAAGATTACCAGCCTTCCTTAACCTCCCCAGGACAAGCGAGAACTTCTAGATGCCTTGCATCCCACATTGGAGGTAAGGGAGACTCCCCCAAGGCAGTCAGGCTCTTCCTCTGCCTAACCCAGTTACACTCTGAAGTTTACCAGGGTATGGCTGCTCTTGGGGTACCAAATGGGAAAGAAGGCAAGAATCCCTCAGTATTTGGCTTAAACCTCTGTAGTATTTGCACACACACACACACACACACACACACACACACACACACACATTCTGGGATTTTAGCCCAAGGCAGAGAAGCCCATTACACATTCTGGATGTCTGATCACCTCCCTTCCTCCTGGTCTCTCCTCATTGTCCAGCCACCACGTGTAAAGGGATGGGCTCACACTTCCTCTTTTCCCCTACCTTGGACTTCCCAATGTCATTCAATTCTGGGGCCAGTAAGCCTCAATGCTTAGTCATTAGGTCTAATTATGACTTTAGGGGGGCCCCTGGGTGGCTCATTCAGTTAAGCGTTTGACTTTGGCTCAGGTCATGATCTCACGGTCCATGAGTTCGAGCCCCATGCAGGGCTCTGTGCTGACAGCTCAGAGCCTGGAGCCTGCTTCAGATTCTGTGTCTCCCTCTCTCTGCCCCTCCCCCGTTCATGCTCTGTCTCTCTCTGTCTCAAAAGTAAATAAACATTAAAAAAATTAATTTTGATTTTAGGAACTACTACTAAACTTGAATCTTGATATATAAAAGTCCTTGGAATTTAGAAATCTCATATCTCTGTCCAAAAACCTTTTAAAACTTTTTAATGTTTAATTTTGAAAGAGAGAGAGAGTGTGTGCAAGCAGGGGGGAGGGACAGAGAGAGAGGGAGACACAGAATCTGAAGCAGGCTCCAGGCTCTGAGTAGTCAGCATAGAGCCCAACACAGGGCTCAAACTCACAAACCATGAGATCATGACCTGAGCCAAAGTGGGACGCTTAACCAGCTGAGCCACCGAGGCGCCCCTCCCTCTCTGTCCAAAAATCTTATTTTCAAGACCCTTTCTCCCAACCTAAAAAAGTCAGGAAATTTACTGTCACCTTTTTGTTCTGTCTGATATCACCTTTTCCTTCCCTGGGGCAAGAAACTTCACAGTTTAGCCCACCCTTTGGGTTGAAGTTAAAAGGGAATAAGATTTAAGGACAAATGAAAATAAATCATTTTCAAATATTATAAATATTATCACTATTATAGGAGCTCCGTGTGTAAAGTGTTTAAGTAAGACTTGGCACAGAGGCAGAGTGATTACCATTATCAATATTATTACTGAATGGAAAGTGAGAGCAGGCTTGATACCAGAGATAAGAAAGCAAATTGTCATGTTGGGACTATTATAAAAACTAATAACTGTGACACAAAATACCTTTTGAATTTCAATTTTTAAAAATGTTAAAAGATAGGAGATGCCTGGGTGGCTCAGTCAGTGAAGTGTCCACCTCTTGATTTCAGTTCAGGTCACGATCTCACAGTTTGTGTGTTCCAGCCCCGCATCTGGCTCCGTGCTGACAGCTCGGAGCCTGCTTGGGATCCTCTCTCTCTCCCTTTCTCTCTGCCTCTCTCTGTCTCAAAATAAATAAGTAATCATTTTTTAAAAAATGTTAAAGATAGAGGAAGTGAGGAAAATGTTAAGCGTTAAATCAGAATATAATTTGCACTGTGTTTGTGAAGAAAGTTGATTGCCTGATTCAACATCTGAAAACAGTAACCTCCTATTTTGATTTTGATTAGATGGTGAATGAATGTTGTACTTAATCATACCAACGTATGTCCTAACTTTTCCCAAATCAGAATAAACAAAGTAGTTGGTTGCCTCATCACCTCAGAAAATGAGGGCCAATATGGTCATATAAAGGATGTGAAAGTAACTACAACAACAAGAAAGTAACTACAACTACAACTACAATTGTTGTAAAAGAAAATTATTGAAAGGAAATAACTGACTCCTAGAGGTAGCCCATTCTGGTGGGACAGACGCTGTTAATGACAATTAGTACAAAGTTGCTTCACTTATAAGTTTTATGGTCAAAACATTCAAGTTGAAACGTACATGTTGTTTCTGTTTTCTCTCAATGTGACAGTTGTGAGCCCTGGTCCATTAAGCAGACAGGCCTGTGTGTGAATCTGCTGGGTGAAGCTGTATTAACCTCTTTGACATTGGTTTTCTCACCCAGGGGCTCTTGTTTTTTCAGTTAATGTGCATTTGGTGTTAATATTTCCAGCCTTCTAAGGGACATGCTTATAGGTGCCACCTAACCTTTGAGAATAATTACATTCTTTGGAAGAAAGCACCTAGTATCCTAGAAAATCAATAAGACCATCCAAATGTATAAGATTGAAGTAAAAAACAAAATCACTAATATTAGGAGGGAAAAAAGCATAGTATCCAGCCATTTAAATATTTCAAAGGTTTTATCATTTTTAAATGACATAACCATTTTAGGGCCTGCTTTTTCAAGGTTTGGATTTCATAAAAGCCCTCATGGTTTAATTGTTATGACATCATTAGTCATCACTTAACACACCTGAAACTCCTCTCAAGGCTTCTGGCAACCACAAAGTATAAAACAGGATGCAGGAGAATGGCAATGGGTGGTAATTCATCATCTGCGAGACTCTCCCCTTGAATCAGGCGAAATATATAAGGGGTGCTATTCCCCATAGTCACGTCTCTTCACAAAACGAGATTCTGGTGGGGTCTATGTCTCTGACTGTTCAAGGTGGTTTCCAAGGCACGCTCCACAAGGCCCAGAGGTTCTCCAGTGCCTCAGCAGCTGTGATGAAGATTCAGAAGAGCTAGGCTTATGTAGTGGGCTTCCATTTATTCTGAGGAAAGGGCTTTTCTGTTTCCAGAAACAGTTCTAGGGGCTCCTGGGTGACTCAATCAGTTAAGCATCTGGCTTCAGGGAAGGTCACGCTCTCTTGCTTCGTGAGTTTGAGCCCTATGATGGACTCTGTGCTGACGGCTCAGAGCCTGGAGCCTGCTTTGGATTCTGTGTCTCCCTCTCTGCCCTTCCCCTACTTGCACTCTGTCTCTCTCTCTCTCTCTCTCTTAAAAATAAATAAGCATCAAAAACAGATCTAGGGGTGCTTGGGTGGCTCAGTCAGTTTAGTGTCCAACTTTGGCTCAGTTCATGATCTCACGGTCCATGAGTTGGAGCCCCACCCAGGGCTCTGTGCTGACAGCTCAGAGCCTGGAGCCTGTGTCAGATCCTGTGTCTTCCTCTCTCTCTGCCCCTCCCCCGCTTGTGCTCTGTCTCTCAAAAATAAAATAAACATTTAAAAATTGTAAACAGAAAACAGTTCTAAACCCACTACTTAAAGCCTCAGTGTATGATCACAATACAGAGAAGAAAACACAAGCACCTATTCTCATGGTTCTACTCCTTCCCCAAACCAGTGCGAACTAGGATCATCTGTTTGAACCCCCGGAAGATAACAGGGGTATAAAAACAACTAGAACAGATTGTATGTAAAATATCCTGGTAAAGTTTATTTTGAAAACAAGAGTTATACCTAGAATACAAGAGGTACGCACAAGGTGTTTGGTGCAGTAACCCTTTACCCCGGTCACACATATGAATCACTGGAGAACTTTAAAAAAAAAAAAAAAGGTGGGGAGGACCCACCTAAATATGTTCTGATTTAATTGGTCAAGAATAGAATCCAGGAATTATTATTTTTTAAGTTCCCCAGGTGATTCTGATGTGCAGTGGGGGTTGATAACCACAGTATTACTAATATGCAGAGAAAGAGATTATATCCACCCAGATAGCAGAAGAGCAAAGATACCCCTTCAGGATCTTGTCGCTTCCAGACACTCCAAGGCGTCCGAGGCTCACGCTTCACTTGAAGACTACTGATGTGGCAGCTGTTAATCCTGAGAGTTGACAAGAACAGTTTTCATCCCCACGTCTCTGTCTGATTACATTACCATTTACTTTAGGACAGTAGTTCCAAAACGTACAATCTTAAGAATCACCAGACAGACTTGTTAAAACTAGCAATTCCAGGCTCTCCCCCCACTAGGCTGCAATTCAGTGGGTCTGTACTGCAGCCTACGAATCTGTACGTTCAGAAGCACCCCAGGTGATTCTTAGGATTTGGCAGGTTGGGACACCCTCCTCTAGAATCTAAGATGGCCTCTTATTGTCAGTCTTAGAATTTCACCCATTTCCAGTCCATCACAATACTATTTCTAGAACAATCTTCCCACTTCCTATATCCATCAGACCATTTTGTGCTGCCTACCATAGACTGACTAACATGTTATTAAGTTGTTTGATTGACGTGTTCTTGTTTATCTTCTCCTCCCCTGTGGGACTGGGCACAGAGGGGGGTCAGTCTGGTCTTCAGACCACAGAACATGGAGGGGAGGTTATGAAAATCTAAAAATAATAACAAAACAATGATAATAAAGGGATGAAACCATATCTGGAGGTCAAGCAGACGGCATAACTGGAAAACCTGTCCAGACTGTGCTCGCTCATGAGGCCAGCACTTGTGTATGTGTTAGGGAAAAGGCAATAACACAATAAAGAACTGGTATTTTTCATACTTGCCGCTCAGTGCTTTATGTATTTTACCTCGTGTGGTCCACATAGCATATGATGCATATACTACTGTTGTCTCCGTTTACATAGGAGAAGACCTAGTTAAGTAACTTGCCCAAAGACACTGCAGGGGAGTGATATAGAGCCAGGAAGCAGGCCCAGACCAGGCAGGTTTCAAACCACCAAGCAATACTGTCTCCCACTTTCAGAGAACAGACTAAGCAGGCAGTTTTGGGAAGGTGCTTCAGTTCCTTATCATCTCATCCCCTGCTTCCCGGGGAAGGAACAAGTGACCTACAAAAGCTTCAAAGCTTAGACTTAGACCAGTCTCCGCAGGTGTCCTTTCCTGCTCCTTCCTGAGCCTGCTTGTCCGGAATTTTGGTTTACTATTGTTGTATTTGTTTTTAAAAATCAGTGAATAATGGGGCACCTGGGTGACTCAATCGGTTAAGCCTCCGACTCTTGGTTTCAGCCCAGGTCATGATCTCACAGTTCATGAGTTGGAGCCCCACATCAGGCTCCACACTGGCTGACAGTGCAGAGCCTGCTTGGGATTCTCTGTCTCCCTCTCTCTCTGCCCCTCCCCAACTTGCACTGTCTCTGTCTCTCTCAAAATAAATAAACATTAAAAAAAAATCAGTGAATAAAAGTATGCATGAATCGAATGTGATTTACTTGAAACTTACTTTATTCCCAGGTATGAGAGGTTTATTAGAGTCATCTTCTTTACTTGACAACTCAAAACCAGAACTCTGGTAACTAACCTGGGTTCTATGTCTGTTTCACATTAGTTTTTCATCACAATTCTGAGAAATGGGGCCATTCCCTTGGATGTGTTTCTTGTCGTCAGAAGTTCCAGGAAAATGAGAATTTAAAAAAACAAACTGGTGTCTCTACTTTTCTGAGGAATGTGAAAGGAAACCTTTTAGGAAATAGACTATAACAAAAGGTATAGTGAAAAACAAATGCACTGGGAGCCAAACATGCCAAGTTTTGCCTCATTGTGAGCTGCATAACCTAGATTAATCACTTCCCGTCTCTGAGACATGTGCTAATCTTTAATGTAAGGATAGGATTACCTAAAATAGGGATGGATGAGCCATGACCGCAGGCCAAATCCAGCCCCTTAGACTGTTTCTAAGGTCTTCCTTCCAGATAATAATTTTTACATTTTTTTAGAGGTTGGAAAGAGAGAAGAAGAAGAAAATTCAGTAGCGATCCTATGTAGGCTGCAAAACCTGAAATATTTACTATCTGGCCCTTCACAGAAAAAATTTACTAATCTCTGACCTAAAACCAAGATGATACCATCTGTCTAGCTTATCATACACAACAAAGGCAAGATGAGCTGCAGAATCCATATTTTTTTTAATGTTTATTTATTTGAGAGAGAAAGAAAAAGTACATAAGTGGGAGGAGGGGCAGAGAGAGAGAGAGGCGAGAGGGAATCCTAAGCAGGCTCCATGCTGTTAGCACAGAGCCCAATGGGGGGCTCAATCTTCCAAACCATGAGATCATGACCCGAACTGAAATCAAGAGTTGGCCTCTTATGGTGCCTGGGTGGCTCAGTCAGTTAAGCATCTGCCTCTTGATATCAGCTCAGGTCATGATCTCACAGTTTCCTGAGTTCAGACCCCATATCTAGCTGTGTGCTGGCAGTGCACAGCCTGCTTGGGGTTCTCCCTCTCTCCCTCTCTCTCTGCCCCTCTCCTGCTCGTGCTGTCTCTGTCTCTCTCTAAATAAATAAATAAACTAAAAACAAACAAACAAACAAACAAAAAGAGTTGGGTGCTTAACCGACTCAGCTACCCAGGTGCCCCCAAAATCCATATTTTAAAGCAGTCTCTCTAAAGGAGCACCTAGGTGGCTCAGTCGGCTAAGCGTCAGACTTAGCTCAGGTCATGATCTCATGGTTCATGAGTTCAAGCCCCGCATTGGGCTCTAGGCTGACAGCTCAGAGCCCGAAGCCTGCTCCAGATTCTGTGTCTCCCTCTCTCTCTGCCCCTCCCCCACTTGCTCTCTCTCTCTCTCTCTCTCTCATTCAAAATTAAATAAACATTAAAAAAATAAAATAAAATAAAGTAGGCTCTCTCACTAGCTAATTGACTGCTCCCAAGCAGCCTCTCAGCACTTAAAATTCAAATCTGTGCTTCAGCAAAACTTCAGATGACCACAAATGGTCACTCACAAATGAGACAGACATCTAAGACTCATTCTGTGAAAGGCAAAGATCTATTCCAGATTGAAACAACTAAATTATTGCCAAGCATGGTATAGCATAAAGGTCTTGCAACAGGGAAGGAAAGAGAACTTGAAGTCTAAGACCCTCAAATGTCACACAGAATCATAAACAAATAAAACAAGTAAATCCTAGTGTGCTTCTGGAGGGGAAGGAGCAAGATGGGTTGAGCTGAAACCCCTCCCTTATTTGACCTCCTCCAAGCAGAGCAGCCCCAAGAGGTCCATGGGGACCATTTAAAAACCACTGGTGGACAGGGGGCTCCTGGCTGGCTCAGTTGGTAGAGTGTGTGACTCTTGATCTCAGGGTTATAAATTCAATCTCCATGTTGGGTATAGAGATTACTTAAAAATAAAATCTTTTAGAAGAGGGGAAAAACCCCACTGGTGGAGAGAAAAGAAATGGACTTGGATCTTGAGGGGCTCCATAGAATCCTTTATGAGCTTAAGTAAGTCCCACTCCCTCTTTAAACCACAATTTCCTGAGCTTTAAAAAAGACGGTCTACCTATCTTTTAGAACTGTGTTTAAGACCTGTGTTGATGCATATAAAGTAATGTGTATATGGCCATAAAGAATGTTCTTCATTTGTATATACCTATCAATTATATATATATATATATATATAATTTCATTTTATTCAATTGTTGACATACTATATTTCAAAATTTGAACAAAATGAAGTTAGCATATAGTAACATGATAAAAAGTATGATAGGAATGCTGTAGAAGGAAGTAACTATGTTATAAAAGTCTGCAGTTTCCCTCATCACTATGGCTAGAGAAAATTAAGTGTCTCAGCCAGAACTTGGAGAGTGTTACATTCTCCACCACTGCCCCCACCTACCCCTCACTGTTTCTGTTTAAGGAATTCATACCAGCCACAGGGAGATTTGGCTTCCATCCAAGAGGAGAGGGAAGAAAACAAAAACAACTCCACTGTAAAATAGAAAGGAAAATGAGTCTGACAGATTTATTCCTTTCTGCATTTCCTGTTGCTGCTTCCCAAGACTGGCTTTCAAAAGCAAGACTTTGTCCCATGAGAATAACCTCTACAGTGAGGCAGCCCTTTCTGAGAAAGATCTGTCTCTCCCATTTCATTTCTTAATTTTTTTTTTTAATTCTGGAGCCAAAACAAGCCCCAGGTGCCCTTTGTGTCCAATACTAACATGTAATATTCTCTTTCCTCTGTTTTTACAAGACTTCAGAAACGAAAGGGTAGAAAGTTGTCAAAGTCCCAAGGACAGGGAGGGAGAACCCAGAAATAGTCCCAGAGGGAAGAAGAAAGCCATGTGATATTTGCAGAACAAACAGAAATAATGACAAACTAACACTTTTGAGAAACTAGAACCTTTCTCATTTATGTGTCTGTTTAAAAATGTATGTTTTGTAAGTATATGCAAGCGATACCCCTAAGAAGGACTGAGGAGATCAGAGATAGGTATGAATGTAAGTGCAGACTCAAGCAAAGGATAAAATGATTCAATGGGGGTTGAATGGCAAACTAATGTATATTACATGTCAAAGTGTCTGCCAATTGGGTATGCTCTTATAAAGAATTAATGTTTCACTCACATTCAATACAGTTGACTTGCTATAGCTGAAATGGGCCTAGATAGCTATTTATTATCTGAGCAGCTTTAACACAGTCTTCTCCACCCTGCAGCTGAAGTTATTGAGTCTAACATGTGGTATTCATTACTTGAAATCCTGCAGTATAATTGTCTAGATTTGAAGCATAAAGCTTTGCAATAAAATTTTGCATTAAAAAAAAGATTTATTTGAAATTTCCTGAGTTCTGCCACCAACATAGTAGAAATAATACCAATTTTCTTCTGGCCTAAAATAGACATTTCATTGGCTTTTTGATAGGCAGTTACATTCAGAAAAACTAGAGTTCCTTTTGCAAACAAATTTTAAATAATATTTAGGATATCATTTCTGGAAAATCATTTAAGGAAAAGAACTTCATCCTTCTTGGAAGTACAGGGAATAGTGGTTTCTATATCCAAAGCATTTAATTCCCTCCAACTTTCTTCCTCCTCCTCTTTCTCAATTCCCCATTCCACTGACTTACTAGAGAATTATAATTATACAGGGGGGAGTAATATTAATAATTTATAAAACAAAACAAAACAAAACTTGTTCAATTTTTTTCATTAGCAAAATAGTATTTGATCTCTTTTTGCTGTAACAAGTTTTATAATCCATTTTCATTCATTTATTTTCACAGTGATGAAATTATGTCAAGGGCCTAAGGAAAATCTATAAACACTTTTTGAGAGTGAGGTATAGGGAACAGTTTTGGTGTAGTTTTTGTTTCTTAAGTGTCTTTATTTCTAAAACAGAAAAGTTTTGAATTGTTAATTTTTTTAATGACAAAATATTTAAGATAAAATCATCAAATATGAAATACCTCGCTTAAAACTTGACTACCACCAGTTCCACAATAATCTAAGGACCATACAAGATAAAGTAATTGCAAATAACCCAGAGTTTCAAATCATGACATATTTCTATATGCTGATTAAAAACAAGACATTGCTCTTTTTTATATAATTTATGATTTTTGTATCTATTAAAGTAATACATATCCATGCTTTAAAAAGTGAAATAACAGATGCAAAATAATGAAGTTGGGCCCTTACCTTATACCATATACAAAAATTAACTCAAAAAAGTATCCAAGATATAAATGTAAGAACCTAAAACTATTAAACCATTAGAAGAAAACATAAGGGGAAATTTTCATGACATTGGATTTGGCAATGATTTCTTTGATATGACACCAAAAGCATAGACAACAAAAGGAAAAATAGATAAAATGAACTACATCAAAATTAAAAGCTTCTGTGCATCAAAGGTCACATCAAAGTGAAAAGGCAACCCATGAGAATGGGAGAAAATACTTACCAGTGATATCTCAGAGGTGTTACTATCCAGAATATATAAAGAACTTCTACATATCAACAATAACAAAAATAATTAAACATGGGCAAAGAACTTGAATGGACATTTCTCCAAAGAAGAAATACAAATTGCCAACAAGCATATGAAAAAGTATTAAACATTACTATTCATTAGGAAAATGCAGATCAAAACCACAATGAGGTACCACCTCATATCCCTTAGGATGGCTAAACAATTAAAAACAAAAATAAAAATAAACAAAATAAGAAATGTTGGCAAGGATATAAAGCAACTGAAACTCTTGTACACCATTGGTGGGAATATAAAATGGTATAGCCACTGTGGAAAACAATATAGCAATTCCTCAAAAAATTAAAAATAGAATTACCATATGACCCAGCAATATCACTTCTGGGTATATACCCAAAGAACTGAAAGCAAGGACTCAAAGAGATATTTGTACATTTACATTCACAGCAGCATTATTCACAATAACCAGGAGGTGAAATCAACCCAAATGTCTTAAATGGCCAAACAATGAATAAATGGATAAACAAAGTGTGGTAGTATTGAATATTACTCTGCTTTAAAAAGGAAGGAAATTCTTGGGGCACCTGGGTGGCTGAGCCAGTTAAGCATCTGACTCTTGATTTTTGGCTAAGGTCATGGTCTTTTATTTGTGAGATCAAACCTACATCAGCCTCTGCACTGACAGCACGGAGCCTGCTTAGGATTCTCTCTCTCTGCTCCTCCCCTGGCTCTCTCTTTCTCTGTCTCTCTCTGTCTCTCTCAAAATAAATAAAAACTTTAAAAAGAAAAGGAAGGAAATTCTGACACATGCTATAACATGGATGAAACTTGAAGAAATTATGCTAAGTATAAGCCAGACACAAAAGGAGAAATATAAGTATGATTCCACTTATGTGAGGTATCTAGAGTAATAGAATGATGGTTGTCAGAGCAGAGGGTAGGGAAGAATGGGGAATTATTGTTTAACACATACAGAATTTCAGTTCAGGAAGATGAAAAAGTTCTGGAAATGGATGGTAGTGATACTTGCACAATGTGAATGTACTTAATGCCCCTGAATTGTACATTCAAACATGGTCAAAATACTAGATTTTGTTATATTTACACAACTGTGCACATATACACACACATAAACATACACATACGTATATACACTCCACTTATCCCCTACCACATTCCACAGACAGGTGGCAAAATTTTTACTAAATCAGTATTTTATCATGAGTATCTGAATGTTGTTCAGACATAAGCCTTCTACTGTACAATGATTATACTCCCATTTATGTACAACCTTTTGTATTTCCTAGAGTTAATAATCACTTCACAGTTTTGGGTTTGGGAAGGGTGGATTATTTTTCTATGTAATTCTTTTATCTATGTAATTCTTTTTATTCCTCTCTCAAAATCTCCAAAAGAAGTTTAAATTTTTTTCAATATAATAAAAATATTAAGCAATAAGTGAGTTTTTTTTTTCTTAGAGATATTTGTCCTAGAACCCACTGTCTTCCCACTCCAATCTGGACTTTTAGGCTCAGTCTACTGCACAGCTGTCATATTAGGACATCTATTCACTGTCATCCTAGGACGTACTTTTATCTCCAGGATTCTATGTTTTTTTTTTGCTTTTTCTCAGATCTCACATATTTTTTTAATTTTTTTCCCTTAATTTACTTCTTTCTTTTGGTTAAACACATTTCTGGAAGCTTCCTGGGGGGGGGGGGGAAGGATTTTTTTTCTTTAGAATTTAATTTTCTTAAAATATCCTTGTAAAATAATGACCTTATTATAACCCTTATTGGAAAAACATAAGTAGCTGACTCTTGAATTCAATATTGGAAATAACTTTTACTCAGAATGTTGAAGCCACTTTGCATTGTTCCCTAGATTTAGGGATTAGGGTTCAGAAATTAAATATCATTTTGAAGACTGATCCTTTATATATGACTCAAGGTTTTTTCTAGGCATTTTGAAGATTGTCTATTTACCCTCAGTTTCAAAAAGATATGCTTTGTTTTAAGTTTCTTTCCCAATAATATGTTGGGTATTCAGTATATAATTTCATCCTGGAACTTTACATCCCTCTATTCTGGGAAGCTTTATTTCTTGCTTTTTTAAAAAATTTCTTCATCTCATATTTTTCACTTCCTTATTTTTGAGACTATTAATCAGATATTAGATCACCAGATTTGATCCTTTCATGTTCTTATCCTAGTATTTTTTGTTCTAATTTGATGATATATTACTCCTTTGATTAGGCCCCATTACCTGGCAAAGTTGATGGGATGTCACTTACATGACCCATTATGTTATATAAGACGGCCTTAGCAAACTAATGAGAGATTATCCTTGCTGGCTTGATGAAGTGAGCAAGCATGTTGAAAACATCATGTGACAAGGAACAGCAAGTGATCTCTAGGTGACCTGTAGGACTTGAAGGCAGTCAATATCCAGGAAAAGAGGAAAAAATGGTGAATCCTGGACTCATACAGCAGCAAGAAAATGAATTCTGCCAAGAACTTAACTGTGCTTCAATTTCTCCAGTTGAGCCTCTGATGAGACTGCAGCCCCTTTGAAATCTGGATTGTAGCCCTGGGTGACTCCAAAGGAGAGAAGCTTACTAACCCATGCCTGAACTTTTAACACACACACACACACACACACACACACAAACAACTATACTATGAAGGTGTTTATTGTGTAGGCCACTAGACTTGTGATAATTTGTTACACAACAATCGAAAACAAATACACTAGGATAATTTTCTCAACTTTATTTTCCAACTTTTTAATTAAAATTTTAAAATTTCTATCACGTTTCATTTCCAATAGTTCCTTTTTTTTCTTTCAATGCTTTAAAAATGTCAGTAGTGTCCAGTTCATTATAGAAGGCAAGAGAAATATTCTGAGGACTTCTTTATAATAGATAACAAAAACTAGCCACAATACTTCTCTCTTCTCTGTATCCATACCCTTTGAAATATGATTTTGCAACCACTTTCATGAAGATGTAAAGTTATTTACCCCACTCTTGAATCTGAGCTGGTCTTCTGACTTGCTTTGGCCACTGGAACGTGGAAGAAATGATGATGTACTAGGTAGAGCCTAGACATCAGGGAGTTTCACATGCTTCTACTCATTTTCTTGAGGCCATGCCTCTGCCTAATGAAAAAGCCTGTTGGAAGATGAGAGACCCCACAGACGACAGCTGAGTCAGCCTAACTACACCAGCCAAAGCCCCAGAGATGTGAGAAAACCCAGCCACAATTAGCAAAACTACTTACCCAACCTGTCAGATGACTACAGGTACATGAGCAAGACTGTCCTATGTGCAGCCCCCTGGTGACCAGAATACCTATGAGCTTAATGCTTGTTATTTTAAGACACCATGTTTTAGTGGTTTGTTATACAGCAATACCCAAATAATACACAGTTCTTTATGTAGACTTTTAACCAATCTTTTTTTTTTTTTCATTTCCACCCTCATCTTCTTCAGAGACATCTCTTGTGTACAGTTCCTGGGAATCTGTGGTTTTAGTTATTTTATTCTTATTGATTGCTCCCTTTGTATGCCATTAGATTTCAGCTTCCTAGGCTCTGCCAAGTCAGCTACAGAGCTCTATCTTCCATATTTTCAGTGCCAGTTCCCATTTGGTATGATATTCTCTCCCATTCTTATTGGCCTTATTATTTCTTAACTGCCATTTTAGTGGGTTTCAGGAAAGAGGTAAGATAAGCATGTATATTCCAATGTCTTATTATGAGTTCAGTACAAACGTCAGCTGTGAAACCAAGGTCTACTTTTGCTTGCAAATCGAAGGCCATTTTTATAGAAACAAGATGTACTCATTCTCCTTTGCTTGTCACTGTTTCTCTGATTTATATTTGATCTAGATATCAATCAAAACTTCCACTATTCCCCAGCATTCTCTATCCCCTTTATCCTGCTGTATTTTTCAGCACTTATCAGGGATTCTTCACTGAGGTTCCACAGAATCCTAGAATATCTGTGATATGTTATTAAGGATTCTATAGGAGAAGTGATGAAAAATATAAACATTAATTTTTGAATTTTGCATGCCATGTAATTCTAGCACTCATAGTAATGGATAATGACCAAGCAGCCCTCTTAGAAATTTCTTTAGTGGCACCAGAGTGGCTCAGCTATTAAGTGTCCAACTCTTGATTTCGGCTCAGGTCATGATCTCACAGTTCATGAGTTTGAGACCCGCATCTGGCTCTGTGCTGTTAGCTTGGGATTCTCTCTCTCTCCCTCTCTCTCTGCCCCTCCCCTGCTCATGCATTCTCTCTCTCTCTCAAAATAAAGACATAAACTTAAAAAAAAATAATTTCTTTAGAAGTCTTTCTGCCCATGGGGTGCCTGGATGTCTCAGTTGGTTAAGCATCCAACTTCAGCTCAGGTCATGATCTCATGGCTTATGTATTCAAGCCCTGTATCAGGTTCTGTGCTGACAGCTCAGAGTCTGGATCCTGCTTCAGATGCTGTGTCTCCCTCTCTCTCTGCCCTCCCCAGCTTGCTCTCTCTCTCTCAAAAATAAATAGACATTTAAAATTAAAAAAAAAAAGAAGTCTTTCTGCCCCTTATGACAGTGCAGTAGGACCATTTCATTCAATTAGGTTCTTTGTCAATTTTTGGTATGAAATATAGAAGGTTATTGATAATTTTTGAGCACAGAATTGCCAAGAATGGAGGATAGTAGACTAATGATGTCTACCTTTCTCTTCCAAATTACATCCCCAAACACTCCTTGCACATACCACATTGACTTATGGAAAAACAAAAAACAAACAAAAACTCTTCCAGTACAGCAGAAAATCTAAAGGAAATTTTATTCTGAAGAAGAAACTTTTATGCACCATGACTCAGCTTCTCCTCTGTCAATTTCCTGTTGTTGTAGATACTGCATAGATTGTGCATATTAGAAAAGAATTGTGTTGGATGTTTTCATAGTCTTTGTTCCTTTCTAGTTTGTTTGTTGTGATCTCTTGTTTTCTATTTTATATCATTTGCTTTAAAAAATGACTGATCTCCAACATAGTGATATTTGAAAGTGGATGAGAGATGAGAGAAGAGAATTCTTGTCCCAGGCTTAGGAACAATTTTCATAAGGTTAGTAATGAGGAAGTATAATCTCTTGAGATATTGCACTGTCTGGTTGCAACAAGTGACAGAATAAGAGAAAGAGATGGGGCTAGAGAGAGAAGAAAGGAGGGAGAGAGGAAGAAAGAAACACAGATAAACAGACAGACATATAAGCATCAGAAGCAAAAACGGAAATTGTTTTATTTCAGTTGAAGATAAAATTTGTAGCTCATCTCACTTGACCCAAAACTGATTGTTTATGCAGCAAAAAAAAAAAAAAAAAGGGAGGGGGCACAAATATCATATTAAAAGGTACATATCATCTTTACTTTGGATTTCAAAAATAATGTTTTGTACATATACTTGCCTACAAAAGAAACTGGGAAACTAACAAGTGTAATTTTATAAGTTTATATGTGCCTAATAATTAATAACTATACTGAAGCCTGAATTTGTCAAGAAATAACAAATTGTTTCTTCTAAATCTTGAATAAAACTGTGTCTTAGTCTATATTTTTATTCATATTGCTTTGGGTTATGGTATTGGTAGTGTTACCATCCAACATTGTAAATAAATTTTCATGTTGAAAATAGCATTAATTAAAATCAATTTACAACTTCTATTTAAATCTATAAAGCCTGCCTTTAGGAAATTAATTCCATTTTAGCTTAAGACAGTTATTTAACAAATTTATTATGTTGGTCACATAAGTTTTTAAATTTTATGAATGGTAAGAAAATAAATTTTAAGTAGAGTAAGCTTAACTGCCTACATTTTTCAAGAAAATTTGGCTTAAAAGCCTTCTTTATTGTTGTTCTAAATAGGAAAAATCTACTTTTTCACATGCTCTATTTGTATTTCATATCGTAGAAATTTGTAATAACACTTCTAGGCTGTGGTAAACCGAATATTGGCCCCTAAAGATGTCCACATTCTAATCTCTGAAATCTGTTAATGTGTTACCTTACACGGCAAAAGAGATTTAACAGATCAGTCAAGCTTAGGGTCTTAAAATAGGGAGATTATACTAGATTATCCAGGTAGGCCCAGTGTATTGAAAAGGGTTTTTATAAGAGGAAAGCATGAAAGTCAGAGAGAGAGAAAGAGTTAAAGATGTTAAGCTGCTAGCTTTGAATAAGGAGAAAAGGGCCATCAGTGAAGGAACACAGCCAGCCTCTAGAAGCTCAAAAAGGCAAGGAAATGGATTCACTCCTAGAACCTCCAGAAGGAAAACAGCTCTACTAAACCATTGTGGACTTCTGATCTCCAGAACAATAAGCTAATAAATTTGTATTGTTTCAAGCCACTAAATTTGTGGTAATTTGTTATACATATAGCTGCAGTAGGAAACTAATACATAGGCTAACGGGATAAGGTTTTAAACACACATACACAATGAACAGGTAATTTTTTTAAACAGAAAAAAACCCTGAGTTTCCTCTTCCTACAACTACTGATTTGTTTTGTGTGGTTTATATGCTTGGTGGGGAGGGGGAACTAAACAAAAACAATAGTATACTAGCCAAAATAGATCTATAGGAAAACAACATACTCTATCAAAAGATCATTGAAAATGCTTCTTCCGCACAAGCACAAGGGGTGGGGCTGTGCAGAGCTGCCTGGAAGTCAGGGAGGGCGCCAGGCCTGGGTCCCCGATCCGCAGGGCCCCAGCCTCCCCTGTCTTCCTGGGCCAGGGCTTCTGCTCTTGCTGACCTCGGGGCACGTGGGGAGGTCTCTAAAGGCCCCGGTTCCAAGCTCAGGGCTTCGAGGGGGATCGGAGAAGAAACTATTTGCAAGGCTCAACTAAAACCATTCACGGCTTTCCTACACATAGACTAGTCGTTTTTGTCTCCAAAACCTTCGGCTTTTGTATTTTTTTAATTACACTGTTATCCTTGATTATTGTCTTTTTTATTGAGTTGTTGGAGAAGCAGGAGATAGTCGTGCCTCATTCTGTTATTGCAAAAATATAACAATAAACTTTCTCAAAATTAAAAAAAAAAATAAAAAAATAAAAGAAAATGCTTCTTGGATTATCATATCTACAAGTTACCGAACCTGCTAACATACCATGAGCTGCAGATATAATCATTTTTAGGCAGAGGTTCTCTGAGATTTGAAAATTATTTCAAGGGTTCATTCAGATAAAAAGATTGAGAATGGTGGGGCGCCTGGCTGGCTCAGTTGGTGAAGCCTCTGACTCTTGATTTCAGCTCAGGTCATGATGTCCGGGTTTGTAAGTTCGAGCCCAGTGACAGGTTCTACACTGACAGTGAGGAATCTGCTTGGGATTCTCTCTCTCCTTCTCTCTCTGTCCCTCTCCTGCTCGTGCTCTCTCTCAAAATAAATAAATAGACTTAAAAAAAAAACAGTTAAAAAAAGATTTAGAATAGCTATACTATATATTTGCTTGCTTATTTGCTTATTGCCTACACATGCACTCCAGATAAGACAAGTGTTTACTTCCTGCCATGTCATCAGTGCCCAGAACTGCCTGACATTGCCAACGTAGTTGACCAAGGTATGTGCTAAATGAATGTGTTTTCTGAACCAATCAGAATCCGATTCCGGCAGAAAGTCTTAAATGAGGCCTGATAGTGGCGTGTCTCCAGGAACATGAGACTGACCCTAGAGACTAACAACAGGGAAGCCCCCTTGTCCCTGCTGCTACAGAGGTTTGTGGGCTTCGTTTAACAGTAGTCCTGTTAGCACTTTGTTGCTGACTCTTTGGCTAGGGGATTCCATATTTGTTTTTCTGTGTCTTTTACAGTTTTGAATCCAGTGGTATCTTAGTCTTTGCTTAACTACTCCATCACAGTGCAATCTGTAGCTGCTGACTCAGAAAAACCCTGCTTCCCTCCACTCTGACACGCCAGAATCTGCAGTTCTGCATCTCTTCCTAAGCAAGCTCTACAGTTCTGCCCAGGAGATGCCTAGGACAACAGAGCTGTCTATTCTGAAGCTGCATCATCAAAGCTCTGTGCCAGAAGTTGGCAACTACTAACTGCAAGCCAAATCTAGCCCACTGTTTCTTTTTGTAAATAAAGTTTTATTGGAACACAGACATGTTCATTTGTTTATACAATGTCTATGGCTGCTTTCAAGTTACAACTTCAGAGCTGAATGTTTTAAAAAAAGATTTTTTAATAAAATATTTACTGATAACTTTTTAATTTTTTTATTAAAAACTTTTTATTATGTTTATATATTTATTTTTTGAGAGAGAGAGAGCAAGCCAGGGAGGGGCAGAGAGAGAGGGAGAGAGAAATCCCAAGCAGGCTCTGTGATGTCAGTGCAGAGCCTGACGCAGGGCTTGAACTCACGAAATATGAGATCATGACCTGAGCTGAAACCAAGAGTCTGACGCTAAGCCAACTGAACCACCCTGGCACCCCCTAACTGATATTTAAAACAAAAAAAAATTTTTAACGTTTATTTATTATTGAGAGACAGAGAGAGACAGACCATGAGCAGGGGAGGGGCAGAGAAAGAGGGAGACACAGAATCCAAAGCAGTCTCCAAGCTCTGAGCTGTCAGCACAGAGCCCAACGTGGGGCTCAAACCCACAAACCAGGAGATCGTGACCTGAGCCGAAGTTGGATGCTTAGCCGACTGAGCCACCCAGGCACCCTGGCCTGCAACTGATTTTTTAAAGAAAAAATTGCTTACCTTTGCTCTATGCTTCTATATAAGAAGGGTTGTTGTTGTTGTTGTTTTCAGTTTATTTATTTATTTTGAGAGAAACAGAGTGCACGCGGAGGAGGGACACAGAGAAAGGGGGGGAGAGAGAGAATTCCAGTCAGACTCTGTGCTATCTCAGCACAGAGCCTGACACGGCCTGAACCCATGAACTGCGAGATCATGACCTAAGCTGAAACCAAGAGTCAAGCTCAACCGACTGAGCCACCTGGGAGCCCTAAGAAGGTTTTGATCCTCCTTCCGTTGAAATAGGCTCTTCCTTACGGTTTGAAGTGAAAATTGAAAAAAATTTTCCTATTTGTGCAGCACAAAGCCACCTGCTCCATAACAGTGTCACATCTATTACCTAACCCCATCAGAGTCTGGGGATATTATTGTTTATTCATGTAATGGGCAATAGCATACTGATTACAAAAAGTGCCATACAAAGAGAAAATACTACCTTACCAGAGAAAACGGCCATTTCAAGTTGCCTGGTTACCCATGAATATAAAAAAAAAAATGGATTTTATTTTTATGATAAACAAAAGACTTCATTAATTTGCAGCCCTTGTGATCAAATATTTTCAGAGATACTAGTGTTCAAACTGTTTTCTCCATAATATCTAGAGAACTTCAGTGAGAATTCTATTCATAAAGCTGTTTTCCTGAAGCAAGTGCCTATGTATATGCTTTCATAATAATTGGGGCATTTTGTAATAATTTTTAAACCTATGCCATTGACATTGAATCAGTAAGACCAAAGTCATAAATCTTCTCTTTTCCCTAAGAAAACTCTGTATCTCAACCACTGAAATAGGAGTTTTGTTCATTCCAGTCAGCATTATTTATAGATTGCCCAAAATTTGCATTTTTAAATGGGAGCTTATAGGCTTCCATTATTTTAACATTTAAAAAAATCTAATTCTACAGCATGAAGAGCTGAGCATCAAATCCAGATTCTCAGAATGCAAATGATCTCAGCGTATTTCTCTCCTGGCAGAAGGTGGCACTAGAGTTATGCTTGCAAAACCACTGCTAAATATTGACAGTATTTAATTAGCAGCCTTCGAACAGCTCACTAGAATGGGAATCATAATATATACAAATCAGTGTGTGCACTTGAAATATATTTACCAGCATTAAGGCCATTAACTTCTCAGAATCCTCCTCCAAAACCTTCAAACAAGTGACACAAAATTTGTAAAATTTATTTATAAAAATATATATATTAGTAATACTCCAAACACAATAAAAATATTGAAACTTACCTTCTAAGGGGAGACACGCATATTAAATAAGCCATAGGCAACTACATACTTAATGACAATTGTTGTATTATTAAGCTGACGCACAGGATGCTATGATAGGATATTAAAAGAGAGCCTGATCCAGTTGTGGGGGCAGGGCAAGAGCTCTTCCTTGAATCCTTCCTGAAAGTGCTTATTCTTCATTCCTAAAATGTAATTCTTTCTAGACCCTGTTTCTATTTCTACTTTTAAAAACCACTTAATAATTAATTACATGATTAAAGTTCTGTCCCATATTCCATTAGCTTGTCTGGCATTATGTAATTTCCCTTGGTTTTGCAGTGCTAGTTTTTTTGAGCATTCAATAGAGCAGTAGTTTTTACCTGGGCCAGGACCACCATAGTGGGCCAGTTAGAAACTTGTGGAGGTTTTTTGTGGATTTCGCAATGATTTGGAGGGTGCTTCTGGAATTAATGAATGAGGGCCAGGAATTGTAGGCATCCCGCCAGGAGTAAAAACCATCCTGCACAAGGAAAATTTACTCTTTATCCCTCATTACTTTCCAACATCCCACTGGTAATTTATGTACATAAACAGCCTGCTTATAATTATCTCATGACTTACATGTAAACACAAAATCTTTTGCATGGTTTTCATGTAAACTGAATTTTCCAGGAATGCAACATGACTGTAAATAGAAGGAAGGCCGTACTATGTTTAGTTTGAAACTTTACCAAAAATTCTTAATCATTTTGGGAAAAACCTTTCACTAATGGCAGTGCCACAGCCGGTATTTGAGTTGCCTATTTGACACACTAGTACCATTCTGCTTTTTATAGGCGATACATTCATAACGATTCTACAGATGGGTGTAAGCATCTGACCATGTCATAATTTCTCTAGTATAGTCAAGTCACACTATTTGCACATTAAAATACACGTCATTTCATTAAAAAATTACTTTCCTTGAATTTCCCCTGTATATCAAAGCCAGAGAACTTTATTTTCTTTTTATTATGTGTGTAGGGAAATTACATTATCTATGAATTTCATTCCAGGGTGGTAAGAAGACATTGGTTCTCGTGAGGAGAGCCACTGCAACAGAGCGTAAATAGTTAAGAAACCAGGAGATGACCAGACCGGAGTAAAAAACCTGCCTGTCACTTATTGCCTGTGTCTCCTTGTGCAAATTCTTAAAACACTTATTATTTCAGTGTCATAATCTATGTAATGGGACACCAAAAACCTATCTCATGAAAGTACTGTTGCTTCTTTGAGGATTAACTGAGATAATGTTCAGAGAGCCTGTAGTGCAATACCAAGCACATTATAAAAATTCACTAAATGGTATTTTATTATTTTAACAAAGTGAAACTGATAATGCTTTCGAGATTATTTTCCTAGTCAGGCAAAGCATACTTGTATCTATCCTCTGAATATTAAACTTTCATATTATGATTAAGAGTATGTGCAGTATGTACACTTTAAAAAGAAAGTTTTTAATTATTGTTTTAGGTTTTAATCCTTTAGGATTAAAGCCATCTGGCTTCCACCCTGAATCCAGCTATACATGACCCCATCATCTTAATTTACATTCCTGCTGCATGACCCTATAATCAGGGATAATATGAAAATGTATTTGGTGACCAAAACTTATAAATAGAAGTCAAGATCTTGTATTTGATGAGGAAATATTCTTGGCCCCACTTCCTATATAACCCTCAGGCCCCCCTTTATCAGAACCAAGTAGATCATTGTCCAGTTGAAAATTGTCTCTTAAATTGAGGTTGAGAAAAAGATTGATATTATCCCTGAATAAGCTTTTTATGACTGGATAATTCGTTTACTCAACAAATATTTATTTGGCTCTTACTTTGAACCAGGAGAAGTGCTGGGAGCCAGAATGAATAATGAACTGTAGAATTGTAGGTTGGTACTCACCGATTTATTCTTTCAACAAATATGCATTGGCATGACAGGCTCTGGGCCTCGTGCTAGGGATACAAAGACGCATAAGATACGATCTGTGCTTCAAAAATCTGAACCCATATAAAATAAACCAACTGAATCTGAAAGGCAAACAATCTCATCTTGTCTCAGAGAAAGTTTGTCAGATGGAAAATAAACTATTGAGTAGCCTCCATGACCAGAGTACTAAAAAGTACTATATTGTCACATACACTAATGTTCATTTTCATTTAATCCTTATACCTACCCTATGAGACAGGTATTATATTAATTTTTAGTGTTGGTCATGAGGAAATCAACTTAGTGAGAATATGTAACATTTCCAAATTAATAATAATAACCAGAGCGAGTCTTTATTGATACAAGTACTGTACATTAAATTTCATTTAATCTTCATACAAATCCTAGATGGTAGGTATGTACTATAGTGTTCCTATTCTATTATGTGGAAACAGGGAGTGAGAGAGTTCAAATAAATGTTGCAATTTTCACATAGCTAGCTGTGGAACCAGTATACAGCCCAGGCAATCTGCTTCGTGAGCAGGTACCTCTGACCTCTAACTGACAGTTATCTGTAGTCCCAGTGATGGGTAGGAGACCCAGATGAGGACTTCAGTTTGTCTGACTTGAGATTCCCTACTTTTTCTACCAGATTCTCCTTCCCCTATCTCTGCTGTATGCCTGATGACCATGGAGAAGCTGTACTCCATGATTTTTTTGAACCCTTCATGAGATGAGATTGAAAAGGAACTGCATGGATGGAATAGAATGAATAGTTTGAGCTAGGCCAATGCTTCTACCAAGAATAACTAGAAAATTGACATAAAATACAAAACTCATTTATTTTTTTTTAAAGTGTCCAAGATCTTTAGAAGTAAGAGGAATTCAAGGACTGAAATTCTGGAGAGAGGAAAGCCTCTTAGAAGTGAGCTGAGGATCCAAGCATCTTTTTTTTTTCTCTTGGGGGCATTTACCCAATTTTGGATGGGGCTAGACACTGACATTTGGGGTTTGGCCCAGCAGAATCTATATGTGGGCAGAGAAAATGGCAAACTATTGGCAGTTGCTCCAGGGTTTGAATGACAAAAATTGGAGACTTCAGGAGCCTCAAACACACAGTTTACCATCTAAGACTTCATTAATTCCAAAATTTCCTCCAAAACGAGGAAAGAACTTAAAAATCTAAATCTAAAGTCTCTGATAAGCGAGCTGACTTTTTCATGATCTCTCTTGGGGCTGAGGAGACAAAAACTTGGCAAGCTCTGAATTAAAGCCCTGGAAGGGCCATGCTCTAGAAAAAGGGACAATCAGAAGTAGACTGAACCTTACTGTCTTAATCAGCTTGGGCTGCCATAACAAAATACCAGAGACTGGGCAGCCTAAGTAACAGATATTTCTTTATCCTCAAAGTTCAAGATGCTGGGAGGTCCAAGATCAAAGCTGCAGGCTGAATTGGTTTCTGGTGAGAGCTCTTTTCCTGGCCTACAGATGGCAGCCTTCTCACTACAACCTCTTATAAAGTCACAGTCCTATAGAATTAGGGCCCTACTTTTAGGCTCTTATTTAACCATAATCACACCCTGAAGACCCTATCTTCCAAAGATAGTCACATTGGGGGTTAAGACTTCAACATATGAATTTTGGGGTGACACAATTCAGTCTATAGCACTTATCAAAATGTAGCCTGGCCTCAACATACTGAAATGTGGTAAAGTAAAATAAAAAGTATTTCTTAACAATGTTAACTAAGAGTTATAGCCTGTTTTTGAACGAATTTAGACTTTAAGTGTGAACTACCTGCAAAAAAAAAAAAATTAGTTGAATATTTTTTTCTCTCTCTGAGCCCACTACCTCAAGCTGTAGATCTCTGACAGTAAAACATAAACAGTAAGAAATAAGCCACAATGTCAACATCTTTCAAATGTCAACCCTTAGTGCAGGGTGGTTCTTTCTGCAGAACTAGTTGTTTGCTCAATTTGAGGCTTCTGGGGCTGTTATTTGTGACATCACTTAATGATTTACTGAAGATTCTTACTCAGTGTATGAACCCCTTTCATCAGACAACTCTTTGGGTTCTTATTCCTTCATTTGTTCTTAGAAAATTTGTCAATGCCTTAATATTATAAGTGAACACTTAAATGTTATAGCTGATAGAGACTCTTAACTGATTCTAAAGTTGTGTTGAAGTCAAGGGTGTTTCTTCCTAATTTGGAGTCAGCCAAGTTCAGACTCCAGACACAGGGAAAATGCAGAACAGGACTATCAGTCTTCTTTGTTCAAAACAGATGACTCTGTAAGTATTTGCCTAGTTAAAAATAACAGCATTCCTTCCCCAAGTCATCAGCTGGACAGTCTAGCCTGCTTATGTTTTTTTTAACCCAGTCAGGGGAATTGAGGTCAAAAGGCTATGTACTCTGAATTAAATTTTTTTTCACAGTGGATTATGCTGAAAAATCTATCTACCTTTGATATTTTTCTTTAGTGATTACCCTACTTCTCATTGTGAAAAATGTAACAGATTTACCTTAAATTGCCATGGAACTGCTTCTCTTTCACTGATTTTTCATGTTGTTAACAGAAAACCTAATTAGTTTTCACTAAATTGTGATTCAATTTCCTTTATGAAAGTTTCTAGTAATTCCGATAACAACTCTTGCTTGAATAATTCCATCTCTTGATGGTTATTTTCAGTGATCTATATCAAGTAAACAGCGTTGGTATTCTCATTCTGTTGTTTCATTTGTATAATTTCCATCCCCAAGTGAATATATCCTTGTCTTTGATTCACATAGAAACTTGTCATGCTCATTTGTCTCTCTCACTTTTTTTTGTTACATGCCTACTCTTTATTCCATCTCAAGAATTTCATGCAAGAGTAAATACATATATTTGGCATTTTAGGATAACATACCAGCAAAAAAATCCCACACTCTTTATTCTCTTCACCATTAATTTATGTTCTGCCCTATCCCTAGCACCAACGAAGAGAGAAAATATCTAGAACAACAACAACAACAACAACAACAACAACAACAAAAAGTTATATGAACTTGTAAAGTAAATGTCAAAGCGCTCTCTTTTAAATCTCAAGTATAACTTACTGCTATTGGAAAAGAGTTACAGTGAACAAGTAGTTGATAGCATGATTCTGACTGTTAAAGCATTGTGAGTACTGAGGAGATATTTATATTCCAGCTGAGATTTTAGAACCTTCAAGAAAGCTGCATGTGGTGTTTTTTTTATTTTAATAATTCATTACATATTCTGATTTAATCAAATGTTGAGCTTATACTGCTTTTCAGATGTGGGGAAGAAAATACGTGGTTATACAATCCATGTCCTCTGTGGAGTTCCTATCACTTCCCATCTTAATGCCCAGGAGATGTAGTACCAAAGCAGCACCAGATGATCTATGTCAGTGTGGTTCCTGATCCCACCGATAAAGATCACACACTTGGTACTGCATGTAAATAATCAGTACTGGTGATTGTGATCTCAAGAATTTTGCAGTTTGGGTCCTGGCTACCTGAGATCATCTTTCTCCCCTGGGTGCTTCACGATAACCACAAAGGGCAATGGAAGGCTGTAAACTTGGTCAAAGACACATGGAGCCACAGGGTACATTGAGGGTCACTGAAGGGCAAGTATGCTTTGTGCACCATTTATACCACCCTCCTCTGTGATCACTGGTGATGAACTGGGGCACACTTCCTCTAATGATTCCCCAAAGGAGGGTTTTCTTCATCAAGTTCATGCCCTTGACCTTCAGATCAGGCAATGAAATTAGAATGTTCAACAGCAGCAAGGCTAGGAAAGTTTATGCTTCTCTAAATAGCCACAATGGAGCATCCATTATATGATTTCTGAGCTAATTTTGCTAATATAGAATTTTTAAATTAACTTATTCACTCAAAGAATTTTTAATTAGGACATAGAGGTGGGATGACCCTCTATCCAGGCAAGAACACAAGTCAGCCTTTTCAACTTTCAGTAGAATGTTAAGCTTGCCTTGTGCATTCTGATATCTAAATCATGTGTGTCTTCTTTCAAGTAATAATGTCTGATATTTTTACTTTGGATTTTTGCCAGAATTTAACTTGAACAGACTGCTCCACAGCTTCTGTCAAAAGGCAGCAGAGAGAAGTGATGTTTGAACAAGACAGTTTATACATTCATCTCTTTAGGTATTCTAAACTGTCTTCTTTACCAAAATAGATCTCCAGAAAGCTATTTACTTGGGTTGCATAGATTTAGACCTTTGAAAAACTATCTCCACTGAATTTACATTTTGTTATGCACTTGGCAGTTATTAAAGGTCAGTTTAAGGAGTGCCTACCTAAAAACATTTCTAGTAATCTGATATGGTGGAAAGAAGAATTAGAAGGTGTTAGAAATTAGGACTTAGGGACCTTCATTAAATGCTCAATGGTGCTCCCATACCAACTGGGTCATATCACTAAAGTTCAATTTTCTCATATTAATAAGAGAAAAAAATACCTAGATTTAGTAATACTTAAAGTAAATGAGATAACATAGAGATCTGACACAGAGCAGATGCTAAATACGAACTGAATCTACATCTTGTATGAAATTTGCTGCTATTATGTTGTTCACAGTCTCTCAAATAAGAAACCATGACCAAGAAAGTAATCATTCTTATTGAGAATCATTATACTTCTTTTTAAAAGATAAAAAAGATGGTCACCTGGATGGTTCAGCCAGTTAAGCATCTGACATCAGCTCAGGTCATGATCTCATGATTCATGAGTTTGAGTCCCTCATCGGGTGAACAAGAGCCCCGCTTTGAGGGAGACCCGCTTCTCTCTCTCTCTCTCTTTCTCTCTCTGCCCCTTGCTCACTTGCACCATTTTCCTCTAAATAAATAAATAAATAAATAAATAAATAAATAAATAAATAAAAATAAAAGATAAAAAAAAAGTATCCAACTTGTACCTTTTTAGACTTGGCTGATAAGAAAAGTGTAGCTAAATTTAAGGCTTAAAACATTCTATATGCCTAAGTATTTTTCATTTTTCCACATGGTCTTTTTTATTTTCTATTATTTAATCACCCTATCTTGGCTTTGAGGGTTCAGGAAACATTCAGCTAGCTTTTTGCTTTATTTTAATCAGCTCCCTTTGTCTTTCCCCACAGTGACTTTTCTACACCTTCATCTCTGTCCTGAAGCCAACACTATCCTCCACCACTCAAAAACAATGATCATAAATCTGTACCATATTCCTAGAGCTGTAACAAAGTACCAAAAACTGGGTGGCCTAAAAGGACAGAAATCTATTTTCTCACAGTTCTGGAGGCCAAACATCCAAGACCAAGGTGCCACCAGGGCCCTCCTTCTTCCTCTGGGACTCTGGATAGAATAGGATAGAATTTTTCCTTGCTTTTTCCTAGCTTCTTGTGGTAGCCACCAATTCTTATGGAACCCACCATCTCTGCATTCCTACCACATGTGTTCATTCTACAAGGAATCACTGAGTGAAGAGGCACTGTCTGTCCCTGGCATGGGAGTCACAGCAGTAAAGCCAGACAGATGTTGCTCCTGATTTCAAGAAGAGAAAACAAACACCAAACAATACCTACATGTCTCCATAGAGAAACTCCAGAGCTTGAATGGTAAGCAAGAAATCAGGGGAATTAGCTGCATAAGGCAGGGTGGGATTCCAGGTGAGGGGATTAATGGGTGGGAAGACCCTGGGGTAGAAAGAAATGTGGTGTTTTTAAGAAACTGGAAGAGGACTGATGTGGTATTTGTAATAGAGAATTCGGTGTTTGTGGGACCCTCAATGGACAAGTCATGAGGGTCTTATGGAACATATTGAGGATTTGAACTTGAGTTTAAGGGCAACGGGAAAAGAGCTTTAAACAGGGATGTGACTTGATCAGGCTCCATGCTGTCAGCATGGAGCCAGACTCTTAGCTCAATCTCACAAACCATACTGTGAGATCATGATCTGAGCCAAAATCAAGAGTTGGATGCTTAACTGACTGAGCAACCCAGGCACCCCTGATCAAACTTGATTTTAAAAGGATCACTCTGGCTGTAGGTGGAGAATACATTGGAGAAGAAAGGACAGATGGGAAAGAACAAGTAAAGTGCTGTTATAGGAGTCTAGCGGAGAGACTCTATCACTGCATTATAGTCATGAAAGAGGAAATAAGAATCCTGGACATGCCAGGGAAATATTAACTAGATAGAATCAACATGACTTGGTGATTAATTGGCTATCTGGGGTGAGAAATAGGGCATGTCCAGACTGATCCCAGGTTTTTGGCTAGACAGCTGGATAGATGATGTTGTCATCACTGAAAGAGGAAATACTGATTCAGTGGTGGGATGTCAGAATCAGGAAAATGATTAGTTCCAATTAGAACACATTGACTTTGAGGTGCACATAAGACTTCCAAGTGGAAATACTAAGTAGGCAATCTTTAACATTAGTAAAACTGCTTAATACTGCCAATAATAAGCCAACTGCTGAATGTAATAAGCTCATTTCGGTATTCAGCTAGCTTGAGCTCTCTGCAGCAGTCAGAACCTTAAAATGTTCGAGATTTTCAGAGGAATTGCCACAGTCCTTATCTCTTCTTATTTACATTCTTTCTGTCTTCACCAACTCACTCTTCAGTTCTGCCTTTGCAAACGGGGTCTTAAGTTTATAAATCCCAAATCTATATCTCTAGCTCCAGCTTCCCTCAGGACATACATATGAGATTCCTCTACCTAGATTTTCCACAGGTAGCTCAGACTCAATTAACCTAACCCAACTTATTATCTACTCTTCTGTCTCACCACATTATTTCTTTGCCTGAATACTCTTCCTCATTTAATAGCACCACAAGATGAGGGAGAAGGGAAACCTTTTCCTCATCACCAAAATTTAATCTCTAAGTCCTTATAATTCATCGCAGAAAGCACCTCTCCCTACTCCTTCACCACCATACCTATTATATCTCACATGGACTATGGCAATCATTACATAACAGCAAACATTCTGTAAAGGGCCAGAGAGCAAATACTTTAGTCTTCATGAGCTATAATAGTTCCTATGACAAATGTTCAACTTCACTATTATAGTGCAAAAGCAGCAATGGACGATATGTAGATAAGTGAACATTACTGTGATCCAACAAAACTTTATTTATAGACACTAGAATTTGAATTTCGTATAATATCATGAAATACTCCCCCCCCCCCCGCCCCCAATTAAAAATGTAAAAGCCATTCTTAGCTCTCAGCTGTGCCAAAACAGGTGACCGGCAGAGTTTGGTCCATGGGTATAGTTTGGAACCCCTAGTCTAACTGGTCTCTCTCTCTACATGGCAGCCAGAGATGACTCTCTAAATACAAGTCTGTACGTATGGAACGTGCCTTCTTAAAAATCTCTGATGTCTCCTTTACAAACACACTGATAAGACTGACATACAAGGCTCTTCCACCAGGTGGCCCCAAAACTTACTTTCTAAACTCCTTTCTTTCTCTCATGCCTCTATGCCCTTATATCAGGTCCAAACTGACCTAAGCTAGTTTGGTCAGGCTCAACTCTCAGGTGCTTTTTGGTAGATACGTAAAGTCCCAGACAACATGTGAAGGAAGTGAGCCAGCCACTCTCATTTCCTACTTAGTTATAATGAAAGTAATTCTCAGACCAAATTCTTTCTCACATTTATTAGCAAACTGGCACAAAACAATGTATTTAACTCAAACTTCGGTAAAGTTTGAGCAATTTGTCTGCATTGCCTCACTTCAGTAGTCCCCTGAGGCAAATGAGGCAGTATTCTCGTCGCAGGATTCAGCTAACTACACACTCAGATAAAAGTCGCATACTCCATCAACAGAGCCAGCCAGGTGAGGGGGTGCCATTCTTAAAAGTAAAAGAGACCTTGCTAAATTTCTATATCCCATTCATGCAAGATGAGAATGTCTCCCAAATATTTTCACCAATCCACAATTCTTTTTTTCTTTTTTAATTTTTTTTTTAATTTTATTTTTGAGAGATAGAGAGAGTGGGGGAGAAGGGCGGGGGTCAGGGAGGGGGGAGAGAGAGAGAGAGAGAGAGAGAGAGAGAGAGAGAATCCTAAGCAGGCTCTATGCTCAGCATGGAGCCTGACACGAGGCTCAATGCCATGCCCCTGGGATCATGACCTGAGCTGAAATCAAGAGTCGGGTGCTCAACTGATTGAGCCACACAGGTGCCCCATCCCATATCTTGAATACCACTAATCTGACAACTAAAAGCCCATTTCTAATATCATTTATGCTAATAAACCGGCCACTAATTTCACCAATGGAAGTCACATTGCTAACACTTATTATGATTATTTAAACCCCTTTAGTGGTGATCAGAGATAAAACTAGCTGAAGCTCTTGCCGTAGCCGCCTCTAGAGTGGTTAAATGCCAGTATACACAGCCCTTGGATGTGCACCAAATTAGATAAACTGATAACACCTTATAATTGTAACAAATATTACACAGTCTATGTACATAACAATGTGACATTTCCTCTACTTCAGTGTTCTTTCTTCTTTGTCTAGAGAGGCTAATCTTCCTTTAAAACCCAGTTTAAATTTTGCCTCTTATTTAACTAATTCTTACCGACTTATGGGCATTACCCGTGGCAGTATTAATTTAATCATTTTGTGAATGAGGAAACTGAGTCTCAGGGGGGTTAAGTGGTCAGCCCAGATTAGGTGACAGAGCCAGAATTCAAATCCAGGACAATTCTGCTGAATCCTGTGGAAAAAACTCATGAGGGCATGCTGAACAAAAAAATACCTAATGAGTTTAATTCAAACAAACTTTAAGAATCTGTGGAAAAGGGGTGCCTGGGTGGCTCAGTCAGTTAAGTGTCTGGCTCTTGACTTTGGTTCAGGTCCATGATCTCACAGTTCATGAATTCGAGCCCCACACTGGGCTCTGCGCTGACAGTGCAGAGCCTCTTGGGATTCTGTCCCCCCTCCCTCTCTCGTATGCTCCTCCCCAACTTGTATGCTCTGTTTCACTCTCTCAAAATAAATAAACTTGAAAATAAAGAATCTGTGGACTATTTGCTTGAAAACAATTGAACTAGGATAAAATATACAGAATTATGAGAAACAGAAGTATCTGACATACGTGGCTCAGGACGTGATTTTGTTCGATAGATCTGAAGTGTAACTTAGCAGTACTTTATGTCTTTTTTATCAGATATAACCAAAGCCCAATAAAGTCTTTCCCCTACAGTAATCAAAAGGCTGGTCTTCTACCGCCTAAACGAAAGGCATTGATGACCTATGTCAAGCAGCCTGACACATAATGGTAGTTTGATAAACATTGAATAAGTGAATTGCATTAGCTTACCATTCATTTCACAGTCTGATTCTATGCTAGGCTACTAGACATTGGTTTGAACCACTGCTTTCATAGAAATAATTTCTTTGACATGCATCTTATCATATGGTTAAAGTAATATGAAGGTCCCCTTCTAGAATCCATTTAGTCAACTATTATTGCATCTTCATACATGCTGAAAAACAATGTAATTTTCCCACACAAGGCATGTTCCAAGAACAGAGAACTCATTGCTTATGGTTGTTTAAATTCCTTAAACTCCTTTGGCATGCCACTTATGCCCAATATAAGACAAGAGATAGTGTGAAAAACTCACAATCATCTATTTAGTCATCTAGAAAAGATGAGTCAGAGTAGTTATAAAACATCAAAATTCTAGCCAGGATAGAAAAGCCCAATGCAACTTCCCCTATGGTGAAAGGACCAAGGAGTTAATATTTGAAGTAAATCTTCCCAGCCCACAGACAAACCCAAGGACATATGAACTCAACAAAAAACTCCAGAGCTCCTTACATGGTGACCTAATTAAGAGTATGGAAGGGTCACCATAGAGGCATTTGATCAATACAAACTAAAAGGCATGACTATAGCTGTGGTTGTACAACTTCTTGATCCTGCTGATAACAGCAAGAATTTCTTTGTTGACTTTATGTTCTACGGATGAAACAGGTTTTGATTAGTAAGCAACTGAGAATTTAATGCCCTTGCACATGTCATGCTTTAGCACTGTTCTAACTCTGTTGGGAGAGCAGCAGTAATAAGAAACAGGGTTATGCTCATCAAATAACGTACTAGAGTACTATCTTTGATTCAAAAACCACTAATAACGGGGTGCCTGGGTGGCTCAGTCGGTTAAGCGTCTGACTTCAGCTCAGGTCATGATCTCGTGGTTCCTGAGTTCTAGCCCCACATCAGGCTCTGTGCTGACAGCTCAGAACCTGGAGCCTGCTTCAGGTCCTGTGTCTCCCTCTCTCTCTGCCCCTCCCCGCACTCTCTCTCTGTCTCTCTCAAAAATAAAATAAACGTTAAAAAATTTTAACACACACACTAATAACTTGAAATTATGGATGATGTCCTTCTGCTGGAAGTCCAAGACCATAGAGAGTCTTTGTAGAGTGTATGATAAGATAGCACCTTTTAGAAGGGAAGAGAAAAAAAATGTTAGAAACCAATTTTTCCTAAAAATTTGGAAGCTTTCCTTTTTTGAGATAGAGCATGCTAGGTTTTACATGGTTTTTCTTGAGTAGGGCACTGAAGTCATTTCCACAGTCGCCAAGAAGCATATTTCCTTTCATCACTTTATTGAAATTAAAACTTCCCAAGAGTTCATCTTCTGCTGATACCTATCCATGTTCAATACTGCAAACAAAAGTAGAAATAATTCTTGGGATTCTAGAATCTACAATCGGATTTAAAAAAAAAAAAACAATATAATATTCCAGATACCACAGAGGTTTCTGGTATCTGACTCCAGTGGCTCCTTGTTGAACAATGTGTTAGCTTTGGTGGAATTGTCGAGGAGCCACTGTTGATAACTATGAAGGTTACATTTTGCAAAGGCCTCCACCTCAGGGAGGAAAAGAATCTATTGAGAGCAACCGCAAGTATGGGTGCTACTTAGGGGCTTATTCAAACGCAGTCTTTGCTTATGTGACTTTGGTACTAGCATAACCGATTATAGGGCCCTGGTCTTGTGAAACTGTATGGGAAACACGGGCCTGTATGTTGAGGATCTTACATTGTATACAATACTGCACTTTCCTACACTTCAGTTTCTTCATCTATAAAACTGGGGATAATAATAATAGCTCTACCATCCCTGCAAAATGCTTAGAACAGTTCCTGGTACACAGCAAATGCTCAGCAAATGGTGACTGTTGTATTTTTTTCTGAGTTTCAAGTGAAGTGAGGGAATAGTTTACAAAAAGCAATCTTCCTGGGTCTCTCTAGTTCTTCTGAGAAACTGTTTCTAAGTTTCTCATTCTTGAGAAATCTGCTGACAACTTCATGTCATTTAAGAAACTCTCAAAACTGTGGGGCACCTAGGGGGCTCAGTTGGTTAAGCGTCGCACTTTGGTACAAGTCATGATCTCCTGAGTTTGTGAGTTTGAGCCCCGCATCGGGCTCTGTGCTGACAGCTCGGAGCCTGGAAACTGCTTCGGATTCTGTGTGTGTGTGTGTGTGTGTGTGTGTGTGTGTGTGTGTGTGTCTCTGCCCTTCTCCCTCTCATTCTCTCTCTCTCTCTCTCTCTCAAAAATAAACATTAAAAAGTTAAAAAAAAAAGAATTTCTCAAAACTGGAATGCACAAGATAATGCAGTTTTATGAAGTAAAACAGATATCCTCACCAGTTTGGTTATTTAATGTATGAAATTGAAATCTTTGAAGAATGACTGGTGGTGCTGTAAGAGCTACGCCTCCAATTATCTTGCAAGACTTTTCCGACAGTTCTATTTTACATATTTTAGGTGAAGTGGGAGTAGAGATGGATCTTATTATGCTTTGAAATTTGCACACAGAGGTTGCCAAGGGCACAGCATATTTCTGTCCTTAGTCTTTTATTTGATTTACTTACAGAAAAAGTGAAAGGCTTTCAGCCACAGAAAATAAGCTGATCAACATAAAAATCTTTTTTTTTTAACTTTTGTGTTCAATGTTTATTTAATTTTGAGAGAGAGAGAGAGAGAGAGACAGAGCATGAGCAGGGGAGGAGCAGAGAGAGAGACGGAGACACAGAATCCGAAGCAGGCTCCAGGCTCTGAACTGTCAGCACAGAGCTTAATATGGGGCCTAAAACCATGAACCGTGAGATCAGGAGCTGAAGTCAGATGACCTAAAGTTGGATGCTTAACCAACTGAGCCACCAGGCTCCCCAACATTAAAATCTTCAATATGCTTCAAAGACAGTCTTTTGCACATAAGTAATGCATATCCAGTATGGATATTTAGAAAAATATTTTCCATATCAAAAATAAAATAAAATTAATGCAACGGCATGGAAATATTCACTGTTAATATTTTGATGTGTATAATTCTGGTCTTCATGCACGCCATGTACACACACACACATACAAATAAATATGCGTACACATATCAAATTCTATTTGATAATATACTGTTTTCACTTAAGATATCATGAATCTACAGACAAATCTTCAAGGAAAGAAATAGGTGGAGATCCTGGAAAACAGACTATGGGTTGGGGGGATCTTCTCAAAGGACTGAGAGGAATGGTCAGGGGAAGGCAGGACTCTGTGCAAGATGAGCAGAAATATGGGCCAGGATTGCAAGACGGAGAGGGAATCAGACATCATGAAACAAGATGGGAGCAAGGTAGAGACTTGGTAAACTGGAACAAAGAGCAAACACAATAAATGAAAAAGGGTACAGTAATAGACTTGAGACTAGTGACAAATTGTCCTGAGGTGTCGGACTGGTCAGGCAGGTCAGACTGACAAACAGACCCCAGACTGCAGTGTTGCTTAGCTTGGGGCTGGCTGGAGGCAGAGTTATGGTGGGGTCAGCAGCATCTTCCTGACCATTAGACTTCAATTATGGTGGTGAGAACTTGAAACTAAAAGGTCAATGCCAGCCCCCAACTTACACTCTTTCATCCTTCCCTAGATCCCATAAACATCTAATTGCTTGTATTAAGTCTCTTTACGGGAGACTTGTGATTTCCAGCTAGGCATGGAAAGAACTTGGAAGTTGTCACCGTGTCTTCACAAAAGGAGAAATGCTAAACAAACTGAAAATCAACATCTCTTCTTAGATCCAAAAACTGGAGAACAGGTGGATACAGAAAGCCACAGTTTGCTAGGTAGGAACAGAAGCCCACCCTGGAGCCAGTATTGGTAGGAACACTTCAAACTGTAATGGAGGAATTGCTGAAGGCTCAGTGTAGACTAACTTGAGAGTTAAGAATTCTAAGGGGCCCCAGGCTTGTGGGGGCGCTCCCACACATTCACAAGTTTTATCTCTAGGAGCTCTACAAGGTTTCTCACTGTGATGATTAGAGAAAAATCCTATCATGCTTCCCACAGGAGGAAAAGAAAAGTAACCATTTTGAAATATGCCTGGAGACCTCTGTTACCCTTGATAAGGCTTGCCCTCAAAGGAAACTCTTTCACAAAACCTAACAAAACTGATCTGAGGGAAGGCAAATACCCATCTCCAGCCCCTTTCCCTTTGTTGTCTCACTTAAGGCAGAGGAGGGGGAACTGAGAAGCATGCGTGAAGGTCACAGCCCAGGGATAAAGGCTCATTAAAAGCCAAACCTAATCACAGGACTATAGAATGATTCTTTCCCCCCAAACGTCACCAACATCAATAGACCTTCTGTATAAAAACGGGATTACAGCTGACACAATTGCAAGCCTCAGACCCTATTTAAGAGGTCTCTGGGAAAACACGAAGACAAATAGGACAAAAAACAAAGACTAGAGGAAATTTCAGCCTCTGATGCTACAGCTACAGCAAATGGTAAATCTCATTTAACTCCTAGCCAAATTAACATAAAACTCACACCCACAGCCTGTTTATGCATACATATATCAAATCATCACTATGTACACTTTAAATATCCTACAACTTTGTCAATTATACCTCAATAAAGCTGATTTTTTTCAAAAACTGTTTACCTCAGTTCTTTTGACTTGATACATCACGTCTGTCTTTCAAAAAACTTTTTCAAAACGTATGTTAAAAGGCAAAAAAAAAAACACAGTCAAAGGAGTCAAAACATGCATTAGAACCAGACTCAAATATAGTGGAGATTTTGGAATTATCAGACCAGGAATCTAAAATAACTATGATTAATATCCTAAAGATTCTAATGGAAGAAGTAGACAACATACAAGAACAGATGGGTAATATAAGCAAAAAGGTGGAAATTCTAAGAATCTGAAAGAAATGCTAGGAATCAAAAACCCCAAACTGGGGCGGGGGGCGGGTGGGGGGGGTTCCTGGGGTGGCTCAGGCAGTTAAGTGTCCGACACTTATTTCGGCTCAGGTCATGATCTCCCAGTTCGTGAAATGGAGCCCCTTGTCATCTTTCATGATGACAGCAAGGAGCCTGCTTGGGATTCTTTCTCTCTCTCTCTCCCTCTCTTTCTGCCTCTCTCTCTCTCTAAATATAAATAAATAAATATCCCACCATAACTGAAATAAAGAATACCTTAATGGGCTCATCAATACAATTGATGAGCTGAGGAAAGAATCAGTAAGCTTTTAAGAAATGTCAATAGAAACTTCTAAAACTGAATCCAAAAAGAGAAAACAATAAAAAAGATAAAACAGAATATCCAGGAACTGAGAGACAATCACAAAAGATATACATAATGGAATACCAGAAGGAAAAGAAAGAAAGGTGAATGGAAGAAATATTTGATGAAATAATGGCTGAGAATTCTCATTTTTTCATTTTTTAAGGCTGAAAATTTTCTAAAATTAATACCAGCCACAGGTCTAGGAACCTCAGAAAACATGAAGCAGAATAAATACCTGAAAAAAAGGAGTCTTTATAATGAAAGTATAGAAAACTGGATCCTTTCTATTTGAAACCATCAAAGTCATTTCTATTTCCTATTCTGAACACCAGCTTATGTGATTTCTTACTTAAGTTCCCAAACTTCAGCCTCTTCTCATATAAAATTAGGGCAGTAATATCTGACTAAGTGATATATTATGGGAATTAGACACTGTATCAAAAGTGTGTAGCATAGTGATATATAAATAAATAAGTGTACCTACATTTCTAGATACAGTATAGATATATTTGCTCAATATGTGTTAGTTATAATCATTATTATAAATGATGAAGTACCAGTTCAGAATTCTTTAGGTTTTCTGATGGCAATTTACTGGTCCATGCCAAACCTCGGGAGGAACTACACACCCCCAGGTGTGAAGGCGAACAGTTGTTGGGGCAGAAGGCCAGACCGAGCATTCTATTAACCTCCGTAATTCTCAGGGACATGCTCCCTGCTTACCTCTCCAGGGTACTTGCACTTACTTCATTGCCAACTTGCTTCACCACATGGCATCTGTTCTTCCTAATTTGTAATGTCAACAGTTCCTTCAACTCTATTCCAAGGGCCTTTCCAAAATGGTCCTTATACTCCTGCACTTTTTACAGTCTTATAACTCCAGTGTTTCAACATTTTTGCTAGACTTATCAGTAAATAAGTAGTAAATAAGCAGTAAAAGGTCACCTTCATCTCCAGCCCTTAAAGCCAGGGTCCTTCCAGCTCTTGTCTCCCCTTGCATTCCCCGGGAGCCAGCCTTGACCCTTTCTGGCTTTAAAAAAATAAATGCACCTTCTGAACAGGAAAATGAGGCCCCTAAATGTGCCTTTTCAGTGTCCTTAAAAATGAAAAGAAGTGTTTATAATTCTTTATCTTTTCTTGGGGAGGGGAAAAAGAGGATATCATCTTTCTCCAAATCTTACTTATCTCTCCTTCTAGAGCTATTGATGAATCAGCCAAGCCCCATTTCCTAAAGAGACTGGAAGATCTTCTACCTCCCCAACATATATATTATTTTGTACAGAACTCATTTGCCAATACAGCATTGGCTCTGTGAGTCCATGGAAGGTGGCAGGAGGCAAATGGAAGAAAGAAACTTAAAAAAAAAATTAATTGCAGTATAGTTAACATTCAGTGTTATATTAGTTTCAGGTGTGCAATATAGTGGTTCAACAATTCTATACATTAATGCTCATCATAAGTGTACTCTTAATCCCCTTCACTTATTTCACCCGTCCTCCCACCAATCTCCCCTCTGCTAACCGCCAGTTTATTTTCTCTAGTTAACAGTCTGGTTTCTTTATTGGCTCTTTCTTTCTTTCTTTGTTCATTTGTTTTGTTTCTTAAATCCCACATATGAATGAAATTATATAGTATTTGTCTTTCTCTGACTGACTTATTTCTTTAGCATTATACTCTCTAGATCCATCCATATTGTTACAAATGGCAAGATTTCTTTCTTTTTTATGGCCGAGTAATATTCCATTGTATGTATATACCCCATCTTCTTTATCCACTCATCTATTAATAGACACTTGGGTTCTTACATAATTTGGCTATTACAAAAAAATGTTGCTATAAACCTGGGAGTGCACATACCTTTTCAAATTAGTGTTTTTGTATTCTTTGAATAAATACCCAAGTAGTGGAATTACTAGATCATATGGTAGTTCTATTTCAAATTTTTGAGAACTTCCATACTGTTTTCCACAGTGGCTACACTGGTTTGTATTCCCACCAACAGTGCATAAGGATTCCTTTTTCTCCACATCCTCACTAACACTTGTTGTTCCTTGTGTTTTTTATTTTAGTCATTCTGACAGGCGTGAAGTGATATCTAATTGTGGTTTTGATTTGCATGGGGGACGAGTGATGTGGAGCATCATTTCACGTGTCTGTTGGTCATCTGCATGCTTCTTTGGATAAATGTCTGTTCATGTCTTCTGCTCATTTTTTAATTATATTATTTGTTTTTAAGGTGTTGTATATGTTCTTTGTACGTTATGGATACTAACCCTTTATCAGATATGTCATTTGCAAATATCTTCTCCCATTCAGTAGCTTGTCTTTTAATTTTGTTATTTCCTGTGCTGTGCAGATTTTATTTTAATAAAGTCCCAGTATTATTTTTGTTTTTGTTTCCCTTACCTCAGGAGACATATTTAGAAAGATGTTGTTACTGTCAATATCGGAGAAATTACTGCCTGTGCTCTCTTCTAGGGTTTTTATGGTTTCAGGTTTTAGATTTAGGTCCTAATGCATTTTGAGTTTATTTTTGTATGGTGTACAAAAATGGTCAAGCTTCATTCTTTTGCATGTAGCTGTCTAGTTTTCCCAACACTGTTTGTTGAAGAGACTTTTTCCCATTGCATATTCTTGCCTCCTTTGTTGAAGATTAATACACATATAATTGTGGGTTTATTTCTGGGTTCTCTATTTTATTGATCTATGTGCCTATTTTTGTGTAAGTACCACACTGTTTTAATTACTATAGGTTTGTAATATAATTTGAAGCCCAGAATTGTGATGCTTTCAACTTTAGTTTTCTTTTCATGATTGCTTTGGCTATTCAGGGTCTTTTGTAGCTCCATACAAATCTAGGATTATTTGTTCTAGTTCTGTGAACAATGCTGCTGGTATTTTGGTAGGGATTGCATTAAATCTCTAGATTGCTTTGGGTAGTATGGGCATTTTGAAAGGAACTTTTACTTTTTTTATCAAAAAAATTTTTTTAAACATTTATTCATTTTTTTTTGAGAGACAGAGAAAGACAGTGCGAGCAGGGGAGGGGCAGAGAGAGAGGGAGACACAGAATCTGAAGCAGGCTCCAGGCTCTGAGCTGTTAGCACAGAGCCCAGTGCAGGGCTTGAACTCACAAACTGTGAGATCATGACACGAGCCGAAGTCGGACACTTAACTGACTGAGCCACCAGGTGCCCCGAAAGGAACTTTTAAGTTTAATTAATTATTTCAAGCATAAAAAGATCTAAAGTATAATATAAAGAACAACCTTACATCAGTTACCTAGGTTTCGCAAATCTTAACATTTTGCTCCATTTGCTTCAGAGCTCTTTCTATTTTTACCCTTATAGTGAAGCCCTCCTTATAGTTTCACTCCCCTTATTACTTCTCAAGAGGTAACCATGATCCTGAGCTATCATGAGGATACTTTATCTGTTTCCTACATTAGACTATAAACTCTCCAAGGGCAAAGTCTATACCATTTGTCTGAAGTTCAAACAACTCCCTGTTGGCTTTGTAACTACAGAAAAGCAGGAGCTCAGCCACAAGTCAGAATCCCACCTCTTCCCAATGATTCTGGACACATCCAAAGGGGGTGCTTCACAGACATCCACAAAGCAATTTGTCTGCTACAAATAGCACTTAGGATAACAAGAATAAAAATAGCTAACATTCATTAAATGCTGTTGAGTGTTTACTCTGTGCTGATCGTTTTGATAACCAGTTCACATGTAAGCATTTAATCTTAACAATTACCTATGAAATGAGTTGTTCTCACTTTAGAGACCGAGAAATGGATCCTTCAAGAAGAAACACATCACAGATTATGTGAGAATATGTGAACCTAAACATTTGATTCCACGACATGAAATGCCTTCTCATACCCCTTCCTTTAGCCCCATTCTTCCACCCAGCTCCAATGCCCAACCTATTTGTCCAAGTTTACTACGTGCAAAGCCATGTGGAGATCCCACAGCAGTGCCCAGCCTTTCATGACAATATCAACGCCTGTGCCACCGGTGTTTGTCAGATGTTCCCAAACATAATAGCAGGATGTTAGGGTGGGACTCTTCCTGCACCAGTATGATAGCTCTCAGGACCCAAAGAGAAAAGAGACAGACCTCTCCAATGCAGATTTTAAATCAAATGACCCTGAGAAACCGTCCCATGATTTTTTGGATCCTTCAGTGAGAACAACAGTATTAAAAAGGAGGGGTTGGAGGCATGAAGATTTCTCATTTTGTCCAATGTAGAGTGTGTCTCTGTAGAGAGCTTATGTCTCCCACAACTAAACTTAAAACTCTGGACAAGATACAAAAGCAAACAAACAAAAACAAAAACAAAACAAAAACCCTGCCTAAAGACCTTGAAAAGTAAACAATAGCAGGAAGATTCGGGAGGAAAGTCAAAACTTAAAAAACAAAGTGAATAGCAGTGAATTTCATGATTTTTCCCCCTCTCATTTTTCCTTATTATCGCCTGACTTTGACCAGAGAACAGGTTAAATCAGGGAACTATTTAGTGGATGCAGGTGGCAAAAACCCCAAGAGAAGCCAAGTGTCTGACTAGAAGACCAAAAAAGGGGTCCCTGAGATCCAGAGAAACACACATCTCCCCTAAGCATTGATCACCTCTTGCAAAATTGACCACATCTTCCAGCTGACATCTGCCAGTGGGGAACATCAGGGCAAATTCCTCTGATTATCCTGCCTCTTTTCTCATGCTACTGTTGCCACAATCCCTAAACATAGGCCCCAATCTCATCTAACCTCCATGGCCAATTTCAGACCTATGGGTTCCATCCTCCATACCTCTCAGCAGCTAAGAACTGGGGATGGGAGGACAGATGGCAATCCTCTGGTGAGCCATCCTAAATGCCCTCCCTCCCAGTTTCTCTCTTCCCCAGTTCCAGTACCACAGTAACAGGTCATCAAGTCTGCTTCTAAGAAATTGATCAATAATGGAAGAGGATACTAGTCCCCCCTTTTTTGCACACACCCTAAATCTTTATAAGTGGTTCTCTGGAACTTTTCCTTTGTCTCAGATAAGGGGAAGAAACATCTCGTCCTATCCTCCATGGGGATGGGAGTGGCATTTAGTGCACATTGTGCTCCCCCTCATAAAAATTACTTCCTCTCTTCTATTGATTCAGGGTGTGGGAACTCAAGTGGTAAAAGGGCCAGTCCTGGAGCATGTTGGGAAAACTTGTGGTGAAAAGGCTGTTTCTAATTATTGAATATAGAATATGGGATACTGGATACCTTTTGTCCTCAGCTTTTGATCTGAGACACAATTTGAGGACAATAGGAAAATCATATCAGACATCTTCATGCAAAATCAATTATGGAATTGGAAAAGATCTAGTCCCAGTGTACAATAACGAATAAGGACAACATTTTCAAATGACCCCACATCCATCTCAAGTTGACCCTCTCTAATCAAGTGTTAGATTCTAAACCAGTGTTTTCGAAATGGGCTTGACCCATAGGTGAGAGATAAAATCAGTTTCGTCAATCACTCAAGTAGATGTTGACCAGCATCGTGTAAAATGAAATAGAATAGAATAGATGAGCATATTTTGCGAAATTTTGGTTTGGAAAGCTCTGCCGTAACTGGTAGGGCAGAGAAGGAGATGGTAAACTGCGCACACATGGTAGAAAATCTGTCACACTGAGAGTTCCACAGAAGAATCCCACAGGAAGAAGGCAGGTTTTTCTCTCACCTAATGAATGCTGGCTTCAGGGAGCTGGGGAAAATTTATAAAATAAAAATAAAATACAAAATATTTTTAAAAAGTCAGATTGTGGCATTTGAAATTTTCTTGAAGATGGAAAATACTGTTTCCTCAAAGCCATTTATGTCCTGCCCAAGTCTGAGTTACTGAGCTAACCAATGTAAAGCTTTTAGCACAGTGCTTAACATACTTTAAGTGCTAATGATATATATCTCGTGTTGTTGTTGTTGTTGTTGTTGTTGTTGTTGTCATTCATTTCCTGAAAGTTCTTACCAGTTAATACTATCCAATTTCCTAGGGTAATGCCACACTGTTAAAATATCCAAATATACAGTGTTGGGGAGGGAGAAACGCCTACATTTTAAAAGTATTTTTTAATGTAGGTTTTGCCATTTCTTTTGCTTAAACCCAGTGTTCAGGATGACCTAATTTTAGAAGCAAGTGAACTTAACATTTATTTTCATCACAATTAGAATGATTTGTTCTGCCCTTTCTGTAGGCAGAAACTTAAATCCAAATGAGATTCTGAAGTGAAAAATAACATTCACAAGTAAGTACTGTCAAGGCTTATGCCAGATGCTACTCTGTTAGTTTTAAGTGCATTAATTTCAGCATCATTATATCCTAATATTAGCTGACACTACAAAGGCTCAGGTGTATTGAGACTCTTGTTTCTTTTCACTCCTGGTCCCTTCCCTCACCCTTTCTTCAGTTCCAGGACCCATTATCTGTTATGATTGGGTTTACAAATTCATCTGCCTGGGGGCACCTGGGTGGCTCAGTTGGTTAAGCATCCAACTCTTGATGTCAGCTCAGGTCTTGATCTTAGGGTATGAGTTCAGGTCCCACATTGGGCTCCACATTGGAAGTGAAGCCTACCTAAAAAAAAAAAAAAATCTGCCTCCCTATCTGCATCCAAGATGAATTCTTTTCTGAGACAGAAAGCAGTTAGGTAGCCCTTTACTCAGTAGCAAAACTCTGTTTCTTCACCTATAAAGTGGACATACTAAAAGTATCTTGTTAGCACAGAGCCAACACGTAAGAAAGAGCTTAGTAATAATTATTATTAGCTATCATGACTTTATCGTTAGTTTTAAGAAGGTCCATCCTGATATTTATGCTTTTTCTGAAACACCATTAAGTAGATTCTGGCTTCTTATTTTCCCTTCTGGGGTTTCCAAAATCACCCGACTAGGCAGCTGTCCACTAAGCGTATGCCTACAGCTTGACTCAAATTATTTTTTAAAGGACTAGGACAAAGTCTCCTTTTTTATCCATTACAGAAGCTAGCACAAATGTTGACAAAGATTTTGAAATAATTTTCTTTTATTTAAATTCATCCAAAGTCACAGAATAATTTTTCAGAAATTGCTTTTTCCTTTTTTTGTGTATATTTTTAAAATTGCAATAGAATGAGGCATACTGAAAAGAGAAAGAGTGAAGGAGCAAGACCAAGAGGGAGAGAGAGTAAAAGAGAGAGAACATGAGAATCGGAGTCAGTTAAAGAAGAAATAAAAAAATTCTTGGCCTTAGATTAAGAACATCTATAGAGAGAAAAAAATCCTTAAACTAGAAGAGTTCCCAAGATAATGGTTTCCTTTGCTCTATGATTCTGAAAACACTATAATTGTTATTTGGAAGTGATTCAGGACTTTAAAGTTTGTTTTGAAAGTATATGGCAAATTGGGGCGCCTGGGTGACTCAGTTAGTTAAACGGCTGACTCTTGATCTCAGCTCAGGTCTTGATCTCAGGGTCGTGAGTTCAACCCCATGTTGGGCTCTGTGCTGGGCATGAAGCCTACTTAAAAAAAAAAAAAAAAAAAAAAAGTAAAGTGTATGGTAAACAAAAATCAACAACTGATGTTTCCAAGTTCAAGTGAAATAAATTTGAATCCATAACAATATTTATTCAAAATCTATGACACTGAGAAAATATTTTCTTTAATGATACAGCTGTCCATTTATAATGAGTGAGGGGGCCAAATATTTTTTAAAGATGTGGGGTCCTTCTGTCAAAACCATTTAGAACCACAGATCCAGACTTATAGATTTTGAGGCAAGATTCTGCTATTATATGGCCACAAACACCTGGAACCCTTGTCACCACAAAGGAAAAATAGAACTGCCACAGTAAAGGTCAGCTCCTGACATTTCCTGCCATGGCTTCCCACTGGCAGATCCTATACTATTCTTCCTCTACAGGGAACTCCAGAAGGTCTGCAGAGTCAAACCAACCAATCATTTTTTTGCCAAGAATGGAGGTTAAAACATTAGGCCTTAATGTGTATCCTGGCTCTGTAATCTACTAGACCTGTGGCTTTAGGTAAGTAACCTCTCAGCACATTTCACATATTCGTTTATTCATTCAGACAGTCAGCAAATGTTTTTGAGCACCTACAATGTGCCAGGCACTATGCTAGTCATTGCTAATCAGTGATGTGTAAAAATGAACACAGTGTTTGAGGTGGACACTAGGGGTTGGCTAGCCAATACCCACTGTTAACCCTGTTCGCTGCTACTATTCCACAAATAGCTACATGCCATGACTTAACTTCCCTGAGTCATTTTTCTCATCTATAAAATGGCTGTGTTGGTCTGTATGTACTCTATAATCTCACCTAGTTCTGTGATTATATCTGTCTGAATTCTGGGTATTATTTGTTAAGTTTCTACCTTGTGCAAGCACCAAATAAAACTGAGCTAGAGAGGGAAGATAAAACATTGATGGCAGCCTAGGGCCTCCCAAAGATTTGGGAGCAGTAAGCCATTTTCTCCATAGCATGTGTATGGCAGAACTATAAGCTGTCTCGACTCAAAATATCTCCCCTACCAAAGCATCCATCAATGGAGGGCACAAAGAACCTGAGAAATCACAGCATGTTCTTCCCAACCCCCAATAATCTTACACCAGTAAATCTAAGTTAAAATGATCAAGGGCAGAAAGAGATCACAAAAGAGTAAGGATATCATTTGTCCTGAGGAAGAAGGGCTGACTCATATAATTTACCTTGATAATGGATTGCGTTCTTATAGCATATTTGTGGCAAAGAAAATTTGCTGCTGGAGGTATGGGTTTTGCTATTTGACTGCGGTAGGTTTGCATGGCTTCAGTTATCCTATTGTATTCTCTAAACCTAGGTCACAACTGGGTGGTAGACCATTTCCCTCTTGAAAGATACTGGAACTCCTGATGTCAAGCAGGAAAGAAGGCAGATCCTCAGGAGGACTTAGGGACAGAGGAGCAGGCTGTAAGCAGATTGGAAGGGGGATTCAAGCTTGCTTTTCTTGTCCTATATTTTGATGAATAAATGTAGCTAATAACAGTCCTCCCAGTAGAAGGGAATAGAGTCTTTGAAATGCGATTTAGGAAGGAGGTTGTGCAGGGAAAATCAGAACTAGAGATAAAGGATCATAGTTTCCCAAGTTAATCAGATTCATATTGCTGTAGTTTTAGTCTCCTTTTATTATTCCCCAGCATTGGGGCAAAATTTTTCTTAACTGTTTAGCCGTTTCTCAGTTATAGGGTATGGAGAGAAGCTTCGTGTATCAGGGTTTGATCAGAGGAACAAACAACTAGGAGTTAAATAAGCATTAAGGGATTTATTATAGGGATTGGACCACAAACAATTATGGGATCTGGTTAAACAGTTTATGTGAAGCTGTTGGCTTTGCATCTGGTGCTGGATCCTGAAGTAAGTAGGGCAGGAAATGAGGTAGGGAAGATGGACAGGAATTGAGGGAGAACAGAAACAAACCAGAACCCACAGAGGCTGACCAGAACCCACGTTTGTTTCACTGTCTCAAGACTCACCGTTTTGATGAGACAGGGCCCGGCAGAGAAGCTGGTGCTCAGAACCCTTATATTAGTCTACAGTTGGGCAAAGTCATCTAACACAAAACCTCCTTTATAATCAAGTATTGAATATGTCATGTAATTTATTGAATACTGTACTGAAAGTGAAAAACAGAATTGTTGTATGGGTACAGAATGGTTATAAGAGAATCACGTGTGTACATTTCTGACCACATGGCAGCCTGGGAGCCACAGAGACTGCTGCCCAGCATCACACGAGAGTGTCGCACCACACATCGCTAGCCTGGGGAAAGAGCAAAACTCAGAAGTCAAAATCTGAAGTACAGTTTCAACTGAATTCATATAGATCGCACCATTATAAAGTTGAAAAATTGTTACATCGAACCATCGCAAGCCAGGGGCCATACTGTTGCTGAAACCAAATGGGACAGTTGGGATCGTTACCATTTTAACCTGCATGTACAATAGTAGGCAAACATTCAGCTCCGAGCTTCCTGGGAACCAAGGTCAAGGGAAGATCTATATTTTACATAAGAGAAAAGGTATTTGACATATAAAGGCTTGTTACCTCATGAGCAAGGATAAATACATCAGATTTGCTAGCTATCACCTTCACACTAGCTCAGGCTCTTACCTGTACCACCAATCTCTAGCTTCACTGATTGCAGTGACCTCCAAAATGTGTATTCTGCCTCTATTCTTGTCTCCCTCCAATCTATTCCTCAACTTACAGAAAGATTTGGGGGGGGGGGGAAGAAAGCAAATATGGCAATGACTTGCTGTTGACTACAAATAAAATATACCCTGTTGTAGTATGGCAAAAAAGATACTTTTTAATCTCATCCTTATATACCTCTCTGACCTTATCTCCTACCTTTTCTTTCTTCATATCTTTTTCTTTTTTAAAATTTTTAATGCTTATTAATGTTTTGGCAGAGAGAGAGAGAGCGTGCATGAGCCGGGGAGGGGCAGAGAGAGAGGGAGACACAGAATCTGAAGCAGGTTCCAGGCTCCGAGCTGTCAGCACAGAGCCCAATGTGGGGCTCGAACCCACGAAATTCGAACCCACAAACCGCGAGATCATGACCTGACCTGAAGTCGGACATTTAACCAACTGAGCCACCCAGGTGCCCCTCCTTGTTTCATACCGTAAAGTCTTATAAAACCCGTTGTTAAAATGTCCTCACACTGTGTTATTTAAAGCCCCCATACCTTGCTCATAGTTTTCCCTTTGCCAAGAGTGCCTTTGCAGCCTATCGTATCCTGAAAAACTTACTCATCCTTTTCAGACTTAGCTAGCTCAGCTGTGATCTTTTTAGGATACGTTCCTTGAACCATCCTAGCCCATGGTACCTAGTGTATGCCTCTAGCTAAGCACTTAGAGTGTTTCTATTTCATGAACAAATACTTACTGAGAGCACTGTGTCAACTCTTAGAATACATCAGTTACCTAAATAAACGATCTTAAAAAAAAATAAAAAAATAAACCATCTTCACTTTATGTAATCAAATTTATTTGTCCTGTCCAGCTAAATCACACATTCCACGAAGCTAAGCCATGGTTTTGTCAATGTGTACCTGGAGCACCAAGCACAGTGCCTGGCACATAATAGTTGATCAGCATAAATCTTTGTGAAAAGAAAGGAACCAAAGGATGGGACAGGACAGAAGATGGCTAGATGTTGATCAGTAGGGAATTGGGATGAGAAAGGCTGATTCAGAACTGCCTGGGAAGCACAAACAGCAGAGGAGGACCCTCAGGTGCAGGGAACAGCAGCACAGGTCTGGAAGCTACGGGAGAAGTGCAGGAACCAGACTTCACCGACTGCACGATTTTGCCTACAGCTGCCCCTACAGGAAACAGCCAGAAATAATTTCAAGACCACATAAGTGCTGAGTTTTTAGTGGTGGCAGATCCCCCGCTGACATCCCACTGGAGGATGTTTGATTACCCCCCTATATTCCAAACCAGATGTCTTTGGATGGCAATCTACTTTCTCTCACCTCGGGGTGGCCAGAGGGGAAGTTGGATTAGAGGTAGGTGGGCAATAAGGTGAGGGTTTTAAAAATTATATTCCATGACTGATTGCTTAAGATTATGTATGAGGTGTGACCACAAAGTAATGAGAGCCATTTTCATGTGCGACTTGTCTTATGTTTTAATCACACCTCATATATGGAATGTGTGTCATTTTATACAATGTTTGAAAATTACCACAACCTAGGGTTTTTGGCAGGAAATGTTAAATTGTTATTGAGTGCTCTTTTGCAAGGTAGCTATACTCTGGTTTCTCTTCAGAGCATATATGAAAGTATAATGTAGAAGTAATTCCAGGCATGTTAACTAAGAAAAGAAGAGAGAAACACTGTTTAAAAAGTTGTGGTCATCGAAACGCTCCACAGCCTTATGACACTTGTTATAAACTACTTGGCAACAATGATAAAAATGAATTTTTTTTATGAATATGTAATGGACATACATTTGGAATTAAAGACAGAAGTGAATTAAAATTACAAAAGTGGGGATAGTGAAGGATTTCTGTACTGAATAATGGTCATAGCTCTTGCTGGCATTTATCACTATTGTCCAAAGGTCTTCTAATGGAATCTGGATGGTGATTGAACAGATATTAAAACACTAACATTAAAACATAAGGACTTTTTTTAAAGAGTTCTTGCTGTTTCTAGAAGAATACTTACAGCTGACTAAGCAAGAGAATAACCATATTTTAAGAACCTAAGATTTGAAGTTAAAGATGTCAAATGCAAAAGAAATAACAAAAGAAAAACAGCCAGTTAGGAGGTTAATAATAATTGGATTCTGTCTTTGGCCACCTAGAATGAAATCCCTATCAATACTAGATCTTGAGGGACAAATATGGCCAACCCAATATGAGAATTTAAAATGCCAGCAGAAGCTGGAGTTGCACTCAGCAGACTATGAAAAGGGATTTTCAAAGAACCCTTTTATCTGGAGTATGCAGTTTTCAAAATGACTTAGAACTGAAGTTCTCAAACTTCATGGTTCATAGAAATCACACAAAGTCCAAATTCCTCATTAGGGATGGAGCAAGAATCTGCATTTTATTCTGATGTAAGTTGTCTTCTGATTACATTTTTAAAGTAGCATATGGGAAGTAGGAATTCTTACATAATTGTGATTTTTCATTACAGCTCTACTACCTAATCTAATAGTGATAGCACTGAGATAAAGATTCAGGGAAACTTTTACTTGGGAAATAAGTCCCTTTAAAAGTATTTCCCCTGGGGCACCCAGGTGGCTCAGGTCATGATCTCACGGTTTTGTGGGTTCAAGCCCAGCCCTGGGTAGGGCTCTGCACTGACAGCGTGGAGCCTGCTTGGGATTCTCTTTCTCTTGCTCTCTTCCCCTACCCCACTCACACTGTCTCCGTCTCTCTCGAAATAAGTAAATGAACTTAAAAAAAAAAGTATTTCCCCTAAGTTTAATTATTTGAGGGGTCTATATCCTTTAGAGTATATAAGAGAATTCAGTGGGAACTTAATTTTCTCATGACTATGATTAATGACTTGAAAATCATAAAGAAAGAGGAAATAACTAAAGTTAAGCTTAAACTTTCAAAGGTGTAGGTTATAATAAATAATCAAGATAGATCAGTATTGTCAGAGGGTGATGATTTGACAAGAGAACCAAGTAGGAAGCATTCATATTTGTACTGATCCAACTTGAGTATGCAAATAGGGACTCCTTGCTGAGAAGCCATTTTGCAAATTTTGCCCCGCATTGCAAATGCGAGGAATGTACTACTCCCACAGTTTCCAAAGGGTCCAAAGCTGAGCTGGTCCCATCTGCCGGAGGATTCCACCACTTGTAAAACCAGCAACTGCCACTTCTCTGATTTATGTTGATATGAAACTCCGGAGCAAAATAAAAGGTTGGCATCTGGGGTTACTGCTACTTTGGTAGAAACTTTAATGCTATGTTTGTAATGATTCCAACGTTTTTTTGTTTGTTTGTTTTTGTTTTTTGAAGGACCCATTTTTTCAAAATTCCCTGTTGAATTCTCATACATGTTTTATTACAAATATGTCTGTCAGAAAAACAGGACCTTATTACTTATACTACTATAAAATGGGATTGATAAATAAGGTACTATACAAGCAAATATAGATAAAAGCCAGATTTTACTCCAGTTTAAGTCATATTTCTACATAGCAGTAGCTGTGCATGCAAGGTTTTAAAATCATTAAAAATATATTTACATAAGTGACATGAGGGAGATGCCTTCCTTTACAATGTCATTGTTAGTGACAGGTAGGGAGGAACACATGTAAATTATGCACGCTGCTGTGATACAAGAATACAGATCAAAGAAGGGACAAAAAGAAGAGAGAATGGACAATTTTACCTGGAGAAGACTGAAAATGCTTCCCAGGAAAGGTGAGCTGAAAGTTAAAAAATGAATGGATAAGGAGGAAAAGTACCTTGCATGTAGGGTGTCATGCAACCATCATGGGAATTTGAGGAACCACCAACACTTGGATAGAGTATAAGGTGGGGCATGATCCATGTGAAAACTACAGAGGTAGGAAGGCACAGGGATGGCAGTTAAAGAGCTCTGTCTGGTTGGCAATGATCAGAATTGTGGGGGCAAGGCTCCTGTATCAGGACCTTTTAATAGCTCTGTAAGTGATTATAATGTGTTGCCAAGATTGGTAGCTACTTCTCTGGTGCATCCTCAGTTTTAACGTACATATTGTATATGAACATTCAACATCTTAATGTGGGGCTTATATCATGTAGATAATACTAAAACTCAACACTTCTTTAACATTACTGCTGCAAACAATCTATTAGTGTCATTGTGGTTAGGATAGTCTGTGTGGAAGGCTCCTGCATCCGCAGGAGAAGGGATGGAACTTCAGGTAGGAGACTATTCCAGTAGTGCTAGTAATAAGCCAGGCAAGATCAAGGAGGATGAATAGGAAGGGGTGGATGTAAGAAATAGGAAGGAGGCATAAATGATAAGACTTGATCACAGAAACATGGGTAAGAAGAAGTCAAAATCTCTGTTTTGGGTAAGTCTATGGATGACCTTAGCATGAATTTTCCCAACTAAAAATATTCAGATCTTACCCATCCTTCCAAAATCAACAAAAATAACACTTCTTCCGTATGTCCCCTAACAGATAGTGGTCTCTCTTTCTTCTGACCATCCTTAGAACTTGACCTATATTTCTCTGAGGTACTTGTCATTTCTAATCATTTGCTGACAGAATGCCTATGTGACCTATATAGTAGGCCTTCTATTCAAAGTCTTTTCCATATCTAAAGCCTTATAATTCTGTACAGCAAATAAATGGAAGGTTGTCTACTGTGCCTCCTAGAGGTTTCTACTTTGAGATGTAATTCCAAAGCCAGTTTCTTAATCTTTTGCATGTGTGTCATGGACCCTGCTGGCAATGTAGTGACAGTCCGATAAAGCTATGGATTCCTTTCATCATAATGCTTTTAAATATGAAGAATAAAATACACAGAATTACAAGAGAAACCAAGTGTATAGTTATCAAAATAGTTTTGAAACACAAATGCGTAATATAATACTATGCGTTTTTATTAATGCATATTAATAAGAACCTAAGAAAATACATTAAAATATAGACAAGAAAATACATTAAATAAGAATAAGAAATACATTAAATAAGGACAAGAAAATACATTAAAATATAGACAAATTGAAAATAAATTTATTTTTAAAATTTTAGCAGGGGACACCTGGCTGGCACCGTTGGTAGAGCATGTGACTCTTGATTTCATGAGTTCAAGCCCCATGTTTTTAACTTTCTTAAAAAATTTTCTAATAAAAAAATAAAAATTTAGTAAAAAGGCTGTTGTTGGTAGACTGAATAAGAACATTAAGATGGAGAAGTCTTGGGGCACCTGGGTGGTTCAGTTGGGTGAGTGTCCAACTTCAGCTCAGATCATGATTTCACAGTTCCTGAGATGGAGCCCCACATGGGGCTGTGTGCTGACAGCCGGAGGCCGGGAGCCTGGAGCCTGCTTTGGATTCTGTGTCCCCCTCTCTCTGCCCTTCCCCCGCTCACACTCTCTCTCTCAAAAATAAATAAACATTAAAAAAAAGAGAAATCTTTGAAAAAGCTATAGGCATGTCTCGGATAAACAACTGATTTCACTTTGTTGTTATTATTTCTTACAGGTGTTGAAAATGCTGATTTGTAAAGATAAGTTCTTACAAACAGATTAAAGCTTTTATAGCTACTTTACAAGACAAAGATAGTGTCTTTCAAAAACCACCTGAATTTTCCAAGGGTTTTAAAATTAAACTACAATCGTAGCGTGTGTGTGTGTGTGTGTGTGTGTGTGTGTGTGTGTGTGTGTTTTAACCTAAAACTAATGAATTTCTCCTTGGCTAGATGCTCATCTTAACATACTTTATATCAGAAAGAAAAAGGAATGATGGTCCACAGTTGAACTTTGATGCCATCAAGATAAAATAACTTGTGAAACTTTCCAAAATGTTTCCAGATGTTTCTCTTTTCACAGAGATTGGCAAAGAACTTTGTATCTCATCTTCATGGGGTAAAGCATTCCCTCTAGCATTGACAGTTGGCAAAGATGTTCCACATTAGCAGCTCAGGCAGGAAATGTTGTAGATTTCCAAGAGTATCCATTAGGGTGACATTAAGACTCATGTGCTGTGTTCAAAAGGCCCTGCTGCTTTACAGAGCATTAAGAATTCTTATTTAAACTGTCTAGTTTTGCAAAATTTTAAGAAGTAATTCTTTGTATTGAATAGCAAACAATTGTAGATGGGCAATCCTATAAAGTAGCATAAATGTCTGCCAGTATATTATAGGGGGATGCCGCTATAAGAATATGTGACTTCATGTTTGGTGACGGTACAGAGTTGACCAATAACTGACTTACAACATTGCACAATATCTGTAGACGCAAAGATTATGACCTCATGTGATCTAATTTAAAAGTAATAATCAGTGGGGCACCTGGCTGGCTTAGTCAGTGGAATATGCAACTTTTGATCTAGAGATTGTAAATTCCAGGCTCACATTGGCTATAGAGATTACTTAAATATAAAATCTTAAAAAAAAATAATAAAAGTAATAGTGAGGAGTGATCTTTTGCAATATCTGCAATAACTGTAATGTGATATGAAAGGGTCTGTGGTTTTTCTTGGTAACAAAGTCACAGGAGTACTAATACCCCTTGATTTGTTACCTGTATCCATAATTGAAAGGCAATGAGAGTGACATACAACAAAGGCATACATTTTTTTCTCTTCTATTCCCCCAAATTATGACTTCCATCCACACAACTCTTGTTCTAAAGAGAAAACTGAGACTACAAGTTTTTCTTCTGAAATTCCAGAGGAAAAGTATATCAAATGCCCTAAGATCAGTGTACTCATAAAATTTCATTGTCCAATCCACTTTAGGTGGGGAAAGGATTCTGTTACTGATGATACCAGAAACACAGTCTCCAAACAAGATCATCCCTGGCAAACTGAGATGTTTGGCTGTACTATCCAAGACAGAAAAAAGATTAAAACAGAAAACAAAATATTGCAGATATTAAAGGAGGCTTTATTTTCTCCCCCCTGTACAAAGAATCATAGAATCTGAGAGAATTATTAACTATAGCCCAAATTAAAGTTAGAACTTTTTGCTTGTATCTCAGCAGATATAGTAAGCCATAGTCATCAATAAAGTAATTTTCCTATATTTTGAAAATGAGCTAAATGAAGTTTTTTAGCACAATGCAAAGTTTTCATTGGTCTAATACCCACACTCTCTATTAAAATTTTATCCTGGTTCGGGCAAATTAACGTGCAAGTCTAAATTATTATTAAAGTATCTAAACTATAATCTTTTTACCCGTTGACTATACCATCACCTGTTGTAACCGATGATCTTATGGTAGCTTATGAACTCCTGATACAATAAAAGTAGAATAGGTATCAAAATTGTTGACTGTTTATACCTTAGTATTCAAGGGCTTGAGTAAAAAAAGTGGTTAAGAGGTTTCTGAGATTTCCCTACAAGCTCATTAGGCTTTGGAGTCCCAGTGCTCTGGAGACACAGGTACACAGAAGAGGTAAGCCTCTGTAGTTTCTGCAGTTCTTTCCAAGAGGCAAAGGAAAGTATTTTTCCAGAGGAAAATCTCAGAACGTTTAGGGAAATTCTCAAGCTTTCCTTCATGGGGAGATAAAATTGAGTGAAGAAAAGACACTAGGGAGGAAAAGGAGGAAGCACTCTTCTTGGGGGTCTACAATGTGCCAGGTATTTAACATATTACTGCATTCAATAATAAATCTGTACAGGGGCCCTTTTTCCTATTTTACAGTAGAGTAAATTTAGGATCAGAAGAGGTAATTAACTTGCAAAGGTCACAAAGTGAGGAAGTACCAGAGATAAATTTTGAAAGCAATCCAGAGCGTTCTTTGCTCCAAACTGACAACTTCACCCAGTGTGATATATCAAGAAGAAAACTATGCCTATTGTAACCCCTTCTTGCCTCTGGAATATTGTGTCTGCCTCCTTCTGAATATAACATCTAAGGATGGTTGAGGAGAGAAGCAGGAAGCCCTGAGTCCCTGAGGGAAGAAGTTCAGGTCCTTTGGGAGTACAGGTTAGGAAGATGTTTCTTAGAATAAAGTACATATTAAAGTTAAGTAGCTTTTGCTACAAATGTTGGGCTATAAGAGCAGGAAGTTAAGGTTTTTCAAACCCTAAGGAAGGTTTGTTTTTTTTTTTTCCACAGTCCAAAGCAATTATCACTATGACATAACACACTCATTGGGCTTTCAACCAAGTCAATTATGATTTATATTCATCATAATACAAATAGAGATTCATTGCAACATATGTAGAAAACATGGCTTGAAATATTGTTTCATCAATCTTTCCCCATATCTATAGTCCAGCCCATATTTTCAGGCCTGAGCTATGTAACTAGAGCTGTTTCTGATTAGCAAAATTAGCTTCCACTCCCTTTTGTGTTAACATGTAACACAAAAGCCTTAAATTGAAGATAAGACTGATTGCCCTCTTTGAGTAAAGAGCTTTCAACAGAAATCACAGTTAATTGGAAAAGTTTCCCTTGAGATATAAACCACAGGGGAGAAAAAACAGGAATAATAATGAAAAATTAACAAATTTAGTATTTTATTTTGTAAGGCAGCATAAGTTTAACAGCAATGATAATTATACAATTTATATTTATTACATTTTTTTCTGTCAAGATACTCCACAAATTTAAATAAGATTATAATATTTTTTTAATTTATTTAAGTAATGTCTACACCCAACATGGGGCTCAAACTCATGACCCTGAGATCAAGAGTTGAATATTACTCTGACTGAGCCAGCCAGGCGCCCCGAGATTATAATATATGATTGAAGATGAAGGCTTCATTCAGCCTTTGATTCATTCATTCACTTCTTTAGCATCAACAATTTTTCACACAACAACAATGTGCTGGACGTACCTGCCCTACTAGAACTCACAGACTGGTATCGAAATGTTTAGGAAGTACCCAGTCTTTAATCCTCAATTCTCTGACAATAGAAGTCTATGCAGACACAGCCAGGTAAGTAAAAAGAACAACAGATGTTAAATCAAAAGGCCAGAGTTTTCCCCTCGATTCTGCCACTCTCTCCATGAACATATTACTTAGAACTCTGTTTTAGAAATAATAGAAACTGGTTCGTATCAGTTTAGGCAAAAACACACACACACACACACAAAAGAAAAAAATTTTTTTTAATTTTTTTTAACGTTTATTTTTGACACAGAGAGAGACAGAGCATGAACGGGGGAGGGTCAGAGAGAGGGAGACACAGAATCGGAAACAGGCTCCAGGCTCTGAGCTGTCAGCACAGAGCCCGACGCGGGGCTCGAACTCACGGACGTGAGATCATGACCTGGGCCGAAGTCGGATGCTTAACCAACTAAGCCACCCAGGCTCCCCAAAAGGAAAATTATTATAAGCATATGTGTCAAGAGTGATATTTCTTAGTATTTAAATATTATCAATTTTTTCAAAATTTCTCCTATTCCCTCCTAACCCCCTCCCAAATTTCCAGGGAGGGCATTATTTGTTATTTTTATTTATTGTGATGAGCACTAAAGATAACAAAAAGAAAGAACAAGAGAGGAAAAATGGGAGGGGGGGCAGTGAGAACAATGAGGTATAAATCCATACATGTTGAAATGTAAGGGAGAGTATTTTAATTTGTCATGTGAGTAGTTTCAAAACAGGCATGGGAAACCAGGAGTCAGATGAAAATGGCTTAAAATTTTTTTTTTAACATTAATTTCTTTTTGAGAGAGAGAGAGAGAGAGAGAGTGAGAACAAGCAGGGGAGGGGCAAAGAGAGAAGGAGACACAGAATCTGAAGCAGTCTCCAGGCTCTGAGCTGTCAGCACAGAGCCTGATGTGGGGCTCAAACCCACAAACCGCGAGATCATGACCTGAAGTCAGACGTTTAACTGACTGAGCCACCCAGGCACCCCGAAAATGGCTTTTTAAAAAAATGTTCTTGTTGGTTGTAAACCAATCCTCAAGATACCCAAGATGAGATTGGAATGTCCTGTTTATTAAAATGTTTATTTATTTATTTTTGACGGAGAGAGGGAGACAGAGAATCCCAAGCAGGGTCAATGCTGTCAGCGCAGAGCCCAACATGGGGCTTGTACCCACGAACTGTGAGATCATGACCTGAGCCAAAATTAAGAATCAGATGCTCCACCGGTGGAGCCACCCATCGCCCCGGGAATTCCCTTTAAATTATCTTTTGTGTGTTATCTTATGATTCTTGCAAGCACTGGACCAAGTAGGATTCCTATTTCTATCTGTCATGTTTGATAAGTTCTTTGCTTCACTTTCAAATACTATATTCCAATAAAAATTAAATGTATCTTTCTCTAGTCTATCCAATTTCTGCTGCAAGTGCTGTCACAGATGCAAGGCTGTCTCAGGGACCCTGTGGCAGACAGACAGCCTGAAGTCAACACTTCAAAAAAGTTCTCCTCTATATCCCCACTCTTTTCTCCCCCCCTCCCTCCTTCCCCTCTCATCTTCTCCCCTCTCATCCCTCCCCCTGCTTGCTATTGATGATAGGCAGAAGACAAACACCCCAGAACCCAATTAGGCAAACACTTTGATCTTTGGCCACACTTCCAAATTTTCATGGAGGACCTCTGATTCACCCACTAAGGCCAATTTCTTATGGGAAGGGAATTCATCCCTGTGAGTCTTTCAACCATCCAGAACAAGCTGTTGCTTTAGTCCCCTCTGAGGTTTTATTTGCTTAGCTGTAAAAAGAAGATAATCATTATCCAGGCTTAGCACAGGATTACTGTGATTTTTAAATGAGCAAATATAGATAAAAGTGACATGGAAATTGTAAAATTCTCTTTAAATGGATTATTTATATTAAAGCACTTGAAAGCAGTATGTTTGTTATTTATAATAAGAAATAATGCCATGTGGACACCAGCTCTACACCCACTCCCAAACACCCCTTTGACTTAGAGCCAAAATGTCAGCTTTGGTGCTCGGGTAACAGGACCACCACTGAGGAGCAGAGTTGGTTACACTTTGAGGGGCATGACGCCCTCTGAGCCAACGATGAAAACTACGAAATTTCTTCCTACAAACACACTCTCAAATTCCTAAGTGCAACATTTTGTACATGATTTTGGGGGCTCCACAGTCCCAAAGAAACCCCCATAGGTGCCAGGTAAAGAACCTCTTCTCTAGCTCAGGACACAGCATGCTCAGAGACTTAGTAATGTGTAACTCTTCTCTCCATTTAGGCAAGAAAAAGTCACTTTCAATAGATGTCACTGTCACAAATCGAATAAGAGCAGAAAATCAGAGGCAGAGGCAGAGGAAAAAAGGAACTAAATCCTCTAAAAAGGTTACAAATTCCATTTTCATCTCTCCAAAGACCATTTCCTTTTCAATTTATCAAACAGCAAGCATTTCCCCTTGTGTCATTATGGAATGGGAATTAATGCACTTCTTGTCTTTATTTCCTTTAGTAGAAAATGTTTTGTTTTTTTTTTAATTCATGAGGGTTAACACTATCCAATATGATGATGATTCATCCTACCAGGTTCTGCTACGAGGCACCAAAATCTGAACATGAAGATTATATCATATTTATAATCAGAAGTCTGCAGGCAAAACAAGATGTCAACATGTCCTCTCAATTTGTGCTTGATATGACTCATTTCTAGTCAGTTCTGGTCATAGTATGTTGGGACAGTATTCTAATTAAACTAGACTCTTGATTATTTATTCTACTAATTGTTTGACCCACTAATAAGCCAAGTGGGTAAATTTGATGGCCATAAACATGAAATCTAGATAATTTGGGCCAAACCCACTTTTCACAAGTAGATCTTCAGCTTAAGGTATATGGAAACTGTCACATCTATCAACGTAGAGCTGGAGATATTTCAGTAACTAAGGACAAACTGTCAAGTCATATTTTTTGTTGATCATCATATTTCATCTAGCAGGCTAATCATATGGACATTAACCCAAGTCGTGGAGAAATCTTGCTATAGCATCTAGATTTTCCCAACTTAGCATATAAATTGGGATCATTCTTTTTTTTTTAATTTTTTATTTTTTATTATTTTTGAGAGAGAGTAATCAGGGAAGGGGCAGAGAGGGAGGGAGACACAGAATCGAAAGCAAGCTCCAGGCTCTGAGGGGTCAGCACAGAGCCCAACACAGGACTCGAACTCACAGACCGTGAGATCATGACCTGAGCTGTGGTCGGCCGCCCAACCAACTGAGCCACACAGGCGCCCCTAAATTGGGATCATTCTTGAAGTGAATTGACCTGGATAAGGTTTTGGAGCTCCTTCAGTGCCTTTTAGCACTCATTGCTAAATTGTACCCAAATTTGCCTCCGTTAAAATTTTAGTCATGGCATGTACTGGCGGCATGAACTTTACCAAGTTACCTGGCTTCTCTGAGCCTCAATTTTCTTGCCTGTAGAGTGGGGACAACTTGAAAATTTGTTGTGAGGTCTAGATAAGAAAATGTATATTCCCCATACAATGCCAAGCACATAGTAAATAATAAATGGTAAATTGTTAATACCAAAAGGGTTTACAAAAATAATAGATGAATTTGCCAATTGTTCCTCTTGGCTATGAACATTACCCTGCACTCAAAAGACGTACAAATACACTCTAGTCTTATCAAACTGAAAAGTTAATATTCAAACTAAAAAAAGGTAAGAGTGGTACTGAAAAAAGTTATTTGTATTTGACACTTACATTTCCCTGGTTTATCTTGGCAATAGCTTTTATGATCTAGAAGCTGATCTTACTATTCAAATGTATCTTCTATTGTTTCTACATATATTAGTAAGTCTGAAGTTTTAAATATTTTATATTTTTGTACATAATCCAAATATACTCAAAAATCCACATTGGGGAACACCTGGGTGGCTCAGTAGGTTGAGTGTCCAACTCTTGACTTCTGCTCAGTTCATGGTCTCACGGTTTGTGAGTTAGAGCCCCGCATCTAGCTCCACACTGATGATGTGGAGACTGCTTGGGATTCTCTCTCCCTTCTCTCTGCACCGCGCTCCCCCCTCCCAAGGTAGATAAATAAACTTAAAAACAAAGTTGTTGTTTTTTTTTTAAATCCACATTGGAATTACCACAGTACAGGTCACTTACCTATCAACTTTTTTAAATGGTTATTTATTTATTTTGAGAGAGAGAGAGAGAAAGAGGGGGAGAGGGACAGAGAGAGGGAGACAGAGAATCTCAAGCAGGCTATGCACTGTCAGCACAGAGCTCAGCGTGGGGCTTCAGCCTATGAACTCTGAGATCATGACCTGAGCTGAAACCAAGAGTCAGATGCTCAACTGACTGAGCCACATGGGCACCTCGCCTATTAATTTTTTAAATGAATATTAGAAGTTATATTTGAGAGCACCTCTCTGGGTCAGTCAGTGGAGCCTGCAACTCATGGTCTTGGAGTTGTGAGTTCGATACCACCCCATGGTGGGTGTCAAAATTACTTAAAAATAAAATCTTAAGGGGTGCCTGGGTGGCTCAGTTGGTTGACTGTCCAACCTCGGCTCAGGTCACAATCTCACGGTTTGTGGGTTTGAGCCCTGTGCCGGGCTCTGTGCTGACAGCTTGCTGAAAGCCTAAAGCCTGCTTTGGATTCTGTGTCTCCTTCTCTCTCTGCCCCTCCCCTGCTTGCACTCTGTCTCACTCTGTTTCTCAAAAATAAATAAATGTAAAAAAATTTTTAATAAAACCTGAAATAAAAAGGTATATTTGAGAAACTAATCATTGTAGATATTTACTAGCATTTTTAATTATTGCTTTTGTCCACCTAGCATCTGAACACCCATATGACTTCTTGTGGGAGGCGCTTCTCACTCTAGAAGTCTAAAAAGACCTGATTGTGGCTTCCCAGCCTCCCATGCAGCTAGGAGGTGGGCAAATGGGTAGGTCAACCAATCAGTTACCCCATCAGAGATTTTGAATGAGGCTCTTAGGACACAAAGAAGGAGGGAAGTGTGGTGGAGAATCTATTTGGCAAAAGCATTGATCTTCCAGAAGTAGCATGGATAGAAGAGGCATTCAGAGCTCATCAGTAATGGCAACGGTATCCCTGACAGACTGATTCTGTGGCATGAATGTGTGTGTGGTCCCATGTACACCCTCATTGTGCCTATTGTCCAAACCTGGCTCTTCAGCCATACACAATTTGGTTAGGCACTGATTGCCTTCAGTCATTTCCTTTTCCTCTTAAATCAGCCAGAGTCAGTGTCTATTGCTTGCAAACAAAATTCCTGACTGATACACTAAATCTAAATATGGAAACAAAAATTTGAATGGCATTTTATACCAAGTATATTGAATAACTGTAGAACTTTTTCCAAAAAAATGATCAGAGTATCTAATTCCTACCCAGTAAATCATTCCACTTAGAAACAAAGAAAACATCTATTGACCTCATGTCTATCTCCAACCTACCATTTATTTATCTGCTTAGATTCCACATCAATTAGGAAAAGATTTGGTTACTATAACAAGGGGGGGGGGATAACGATTTTACCATGCAGGTGGGTTTTTTTTCTCTCCCTCATTAAAGAAGTACTAAAGTAGGCAATTCATTGAATCATCAGAGACCATTCTCCTTCTCTTTTGTCACTGCACTGGATTTTGATGTCATGCTCTGAGTTACCTCATGGTCCAGGATGGCTCTTGAGGTGTCAATCATTACATCCCACATCCCAAGCAGCAGAAAAAAGGGAGGAGGAAAGGGCAAAGTGGTGCTCCTTCCAGCTTCCTTTTAAGAAACTTTCTTTTAAGAAGGCTGCTCTGAAATATTATGTCAAGAGCCTTGTCATATGGCCACGCCTCCATCCCCAGCTGCGGGGAGACTAGCAAATTCCTTATCCCAGGGAGCAAAGTCTAGGTAAAATGTGAGGCTCTGCTTCTAAAATCAAAGAGGAAAATGCATTCCAGGAAGGCAGCTAGTGTTTCTCCCACATGTTCACAGCAAAATTTGTCCAAAAAACCCAAAAGAGTGGTTTATATTCACATTCCTCACACCGTCCTCCACCCAGTATTCTACCACCTCCAACTCCCCTGAAGCTGTTCTTGTCAAAACCACCAACTTCCAAATCGCCACAGCTAGTGAAATGTTTTGAGCTTGGTATTTTTGGCTTTGCAACCAGTATGTGGCACCATTTACCAACCCTTCCCTCTTGAGTCACTGCTCTTGGCCTCCATTACCCATGCCCCCCGAGTCTCCCTGCCACGTCTTCCTCCCTCTTCTCGGACAACACACTCCCTCTAAGGGAATGCATACAGTCCAGTTTTAAATACCACCTATATTCTAATGACTCCTGAAATTATATCCCCAGTCCTGACTTCTCTAAGTTCCATAATTATGTTGATAAATGTCTACTTCACATATGCACTTTGTACCTCAAATGCAGCATATACAACATGACACCCTTGATTTCTAAATTTGAAAGAATAAACAACCGTGACTCTGATTTCCTAACTCCATGAATGAATAACCATCCACATGGAGCTGTTCAAACTCAGATACCAGTAGTCCTTGGTTCTGGTCCTCCTTTTGTCCCCAAACATTCAATTCACAAATATAGTGCTGTTAACTCCAGTTCTAAAACATATACCAATCCTGCCCACTTTCTCCTGCCTCACTGTTGCCACCACAGTGTAAAATTCCAAACCAACCTCATTTCTTACCTGGACTATAGATCTAGACTCCTGATTTACCTGCTTCCATATTCCCCCACTCCCCTGTTAAAAAGATAAGCCAGCAGGGGGTGCCTGGGTGGTTCACTCAGTTGAGTGAGGGACTCTTGATTTCAGCTCAAGTCATGAGCTCACGGTTTGTGAGTTTGAGCCCTGCATTGGGATTCTCTCTCTCTCCCTCTGTCTACCTGCATGCGCTCTCTCTCTCTCTAAAAATAAATAAACTTAAAAAAAAAAGATAAGCCAGCATAAAACCCTTACAATTTTACTAAGAAGTAAATCAAATGACCCATAGGCTCTTTGTGACATAGACCCTCCCTACCTCTCTGCCCAAAGCTCATACTTCTCTCTCCTTCCCTAGCTACACTTAGCCCCACTGGTTTACTTTCTGTGCCTTCGATACATCAGGCTCCTTTTTGTTTCATATCCCTTGCATTTGCTGTTCCCGCCATCTGTAGTATTATCCCCTCCAGGCATCACCTGGTTGGCCCCTTCCACCACTCATGTATGTCCTTGTCACCACCTCAGAGCCTCTCGCTTTATCACCTCTTCTAGTATTGTACTCACTTACCCACCTGGGCCTCTCTTTCCCTACATGCTTCCTCTTTTATTTTTTATTTTTTTAATAGACCTTACCCCGTCTGAAAGTCTTAAGTATTTACATATTTGCTTGTTAATTGTTTCTTGTTTTTCTCCAAATGAGATGTAAGCTCCACTGCAACATCAAGTTTCTCTGTATTTTTTTCACTCTATCCCAGCTGTGTCTAGGATACATATTTGTTAGTTGAACACATGCATGTTTGCATGAAGAACTGGGTGGGAGTATGGCATGTAAGAGCAAGAGGAGGACGAGGAGAGACTCTAGTCACATCAGAAGTGGCTTCCATGCAAGCCACTCCAACACAGTGTAAGTTAAGGAGAAACAAAATTGGGTCCAGTGGGCCCCACGGTCTGAACCAATAAGGCAGTTTCAGACATTAGGAAAGGCTGGAAATAGGAAAATGACCAATTTGGTCAGAAGCCCAGCAGATGTAGAATGGGATGGAGTGAATTCAAAGGGAAAAGTTGTGGTAAGTGGTTCAAAACCAAGCCATGAACAGCTCAGGTGTGTTAAAGTTCTCCTATTATGTGAATTCTGGGGTATGGGACAAGAGTGGGGCAATTTCTTATAGGAATTAGAGAGGAGTCAGGATCCAGAAGAAAGAATCTCTGGGAAGAAGAGACATTTATGCATTGGACAGATGGTGCCAATTAGCCAATTTAGGTCACGTGACAATGGATACACTGAAACTGGTTAAGTGACCCCATTGCTGCCAAGTATGTAAAAGGCCTCCTCCATGCCTCCTGAAAATACTAATGCACTCTTTCCCTGGAACAAATAAAACCATCCTGAAACTTTTTCACCAGTGTAACTAACCTTTATTTCTTAGGGTAAGTTTGATATCAGAGATGGATAGAGTCCTACAATGCTACTGGCTTATAAATAAATACTGGGGCACTTGAAAACATTTCTGCATGTGGGAATGTAAACTAAACAATGTAAACTTAGATCTTTCTAAGTCATTAAAAGAGCAAGAGTCATAAAAATATCTTTATCCAGGGGTGTCTGGGTGGCCTTAAGTGTCGAAGATTGAGCCCTGTGTTGGGCTCTGTCCTGACAGGGAGGAGTCTCTTTGGGATTTTCTCTGTCCTTCTCTCTCTGCCTCTCTCTCTCTCTCTCTCTCAAAATAAATAAATAAACTTTAAAAATATTTTTATCCACAATCCCATTCCCAGAAGTGTATTCTTGGTAAGTATTTCTACAGAGGAAAAAATTTAAATGTATGAATCTATTTAATACAGATTTTATAATAATTTAAAATTGGAAATCAATTAAATTTCTAATAAAAGAGATCTGTTTAAATATATTTCTGGTATATCAAAGAATGACTATTAAATATAATAATGGGAAAATGAAATATAACCAAATAGAAAACAAATTGTGGAACACAAGTTGTGTCTACACTAAAACTGTGCATATGTACAAACTGTGTCTGTACACGTGTGGATGGACGTACAGCGATGTGCTGGAACGGGCCTGTATCACAGGTTTGTGAGAGCCAACTGTCACATTTTCAGGAATTTTGCAAGTGAGCTGTGAAACCCAGCCATTATTAAAAACTAAATTAAACAGTGGAGCCTTGGTGGCTCAGTCGGTTAAGCATCCGACTTTGGCTCAGGTCATGATCTCGCAGTTTGTGAGTTTGAGCCTCATATCGGGCTCTGTGCTGGATCCTGCTTCGGGGTCTGTGTCTCCCTCTCTCTCTGTCCCTCCTCTGCTCACACTCTGTCTCTCTCTCTCTCTCTCTCTCTCTTTCTCAAAAATAAATAAACATTTGATAAATAAATAGTAAATTAAACAAATACTTGTATAGTAGGAATACTACCTCATGACGCACTACTGCACATGTCTTCCTAACTCCATCTTGTTTGGTGTCTCATTGATTTAAATTTGCCATGATGGGAGTGTTTACACCAAGGAATCTGACAAATGCTACAAATCAGGGTTGATTTCTTTACTTCGTTGATTGTCTAGACTTAAGAAAGCAGTAGAGAATATGTTAATAATGCAGATTAAACTTCAAAATGTGTCCTATCTGTTGCTATTACATTGTGAGTGGCATTAAAAATTTAAGGAGTGTTTCTCCAGTATTCGAAGACTATTGTCCAACTTAGCAAAAAATTTGCTCCTCTTACTGACAAATTTAAGTGAAGGTCTTGCAATACATTTTCATTTTCTTTCTTTTATTTTAAATATTAATGCAAATGAAAATATCAACCAGTGTCATGTCAGACCCATACTTAAAGTGCCAATTTTTAAACATTTAACAGTACAATACTTTGTGTGCATGTAAAACTACAGTTCATGATTATAAAAAAGCAACAAGTAACCTAAAATTATGGATGAATACTAATTTTAAATATTTCCATGTATACTTATTTAAATATAAAATAATTTTCAAAGAAAAAAATGAAGAATAGTTTTAGAAATTTTAACATTTTTCAAAAAAAGTAATATAGGACACAGCACTAATGAATTATTTATCTCTTGACTTTTATTCCTTTCCTTCTTTCCTTCCACAAATATATATTGAGTCCCTATTTTATGTAAGGCATTGTTTTACCATCCCTGACCTTATGGAGCTTATATAATTTTGTGTGGAGTCAGAAACAAAACAAATAATTATGCAACCAAATATTTAAATGTCAATTTTGTTAAATACTATAAAGGAAAAGACCCAGGAACCTAGACTAGGTTAGAGAGGGGAGAGGGCAAGTAATTTTAGGAAGTAATTTTAAGCTGATATTAAAAGAGTAGGAGTTAATTTGACAAAGAGGATAGAAAGGAGCATCTCAAGCAGAGGAACAGTATATGCAAAGGCCCTGAGGTAGGACAAAGCTTGGCCTGTAGGTGCACTCAATGACAGGTCAGTGCAGGGTGGCATGGCCAGAGCACAGAGGAGTGGATATGCATACCAGGGCTGGACCCAAACTGTACAAGGCTTCACAGACTATGGGTGTGGACTTTTATTCTCATTCTAGGAGTAATGAAAAGTTATCACTAAATCTTAAAATTGCTCAGGGAGTAGATGCAATGAAAATTAAGGGTCAAGTTAGCCCCACTGACTTCCAAGTTAGAATTATCTACAGCATAAGAAGGGATATGAATAAATCCTTTTTTCTTTTGCTTTACATTACATTTCATGATAATAAGTATAAAACAGAGGAAAATCAAAAGGTCTTGGTCCCATCAGATCTACAATTTAAGGAAAATAATTTCATCAGAATGCTTTGGTTTGACTCCTTATATTTAGTCTAGATTCAAATGTGGTCCTTTGAAATTCAGCTACAATTATTTCTAGACACCCAACCCACATAGTCCAATCTTCCAAGATTTCTGCAGATTGTCAAGTACTTCAGTGTGCCTGGTCACTCTGAAACATAAAATATTCCAGGCACATTTTGTACTTTTCCTACCCTAACCCTTGAATTGGCCTTAGCTTCTTTCCTTCCTCCCTTTTCCCTCCATTCCTCCTTCCCTCTTTCTCCCCCACCCCTTTTCTTTCCTCTTCTCCTCCCTCTTCCTTTCCTCCTCCTCCTCTTTTTCCTTTTCCTTCTCCTCCTCCTCCTCTTCTCCTTTACTCTTTCTTTCTTTTTCTCTTTCTTTCTTTCTTCTCCCTCCTCCCTTTTTCTTCCCCCCGCCCCTCGCTCCTTCCCTCACCTAAAAGCTATGAGTTCATTCTGATACCCCCATTCCAATCCAACATTGCAGGGATCATTCTTGTTTGTCCTTTTCCATTTTGGTAGTTCCCTCTTCTTTTGATATATTGACCTCTTTGCTCATGCCTAGAATACCAAGACAGTTGTTTCAGAACGCTAAACTATATCACTGAGAAAGTGATCATCTGCATTTTTTAAAATAAAGAAACTGCAGTTCAGAATGCTTAGATGATTTGCTTGAGAGACTAATAAATGGCAGAGCCAGGGTTATGCTTTTCTTCTTCTGATTCCTTTTTCCACATCCTTCCTACGATTTATGTTTGACAAGACATGAAACAAAATAATGACTCTAAATTTATTATCTCTACTTCTAATCAATCATTCCCATACTTTTGAACAGTACTTGAGGTATCAAAAATGTTAGGGAGTGTGGATGTTGCCAGTTTTGACTAGAGGTTGTTGTGTTTTTTTTTTAATAAATTCTACACTTTTCATGAGGCAAACATTAAAATATGGAAGCAATTTTCAAAACAATGATTTTTGTTGCATATTTTTTGAAAACTTAGCCAATGAGATTACTCAATTCTAATTAGATGGAAACAACTTATTGTGGAGAGTATTTGACTCCCGTGGGACTTTTTTCTCCACCCTCCGCCCACTCACACTCCAGAGAAATAGGCTAAGCAGCAAAGGTAAAAATTAGCCCAGATGGGTGGGGTGTTTCTTTGCTCAAGAATTACAGGGCTAAGACTCTAACATTTGAAGTCTTGCATGAAAAATCTTACCTAATTTCAGGTTGCAATTATACTGTGCTGTCCATTTGCTTACTGAAGTCACCTGTGGGTAGCTGCTAGAAAGACTATCAATGGCAGAGCCCAGGTAGCACTAGGCAGGTTTGGGCCTAAGAGTGTAAGAGACTGACTGAAAATAGAAGCACAGTTGGGTTTTTTGTTTTGTTTTGGTTGTTATTGCTGTTGTTGTTGTTGTTTTCCTTGAGCAAGAATATCTAGGTAAGAAGCACATTGTAATTAGAATGTACAAATAATTATAGATGTACTAAGAGAGCATGGGTGTTAGTTATACCCCTCAAAATCTATTATTGCTTGGTCTTCGAAGCAACCATTATGATACCCTGATAGTGAAGTTGTAAGTAGAAGATGTGTCATATCAACACATTTTTGCAAAACAAAATGAAAAACCTTACCCTTCTTTTCCTCTGGGGGAAAGAGTAAGAGGACTTTACCCACGATGTCAAAAATTAAGAGGTGTGAAAAAAAATTAAGACATTTTGGGGCACCTGGGTGGCTTAGATGGTTAAGCATCCAACTTTGGCTCAGGTCATGATCACACAGTTTGTGAGTTCAAGCCCTGCATCAGGCTCTCCACTGTCAGCACAGAGCCCACTTCAGATCCTCTGCCTCCCTCCCCCACTTCTCTCACTGTTCCTCCCCTGCTTGTTCTCTCTCTCTCAAAATAAATAAATAAATATATAAACTTAAAAAAAAATGTCTTAGCTATAAGAAATTTAAAAAAATAATAAGAGATGTTAGGAATAAACAAGAAAAGCAAATGTCTTTCTCACTTTGTGGGTCCCTGGAGTGCAGTTCTAGTGACTTTCCCTTCCTGAGACTGACTGCCTGATGGCACCAGGAAAAACAGACAACAAGGAATGAGGTAAGCAGGAGGAGTTAATGAACTGCCATTTATTACTAATTTGAAAGAAAGCCATTGTCTTGGAGGCCTAATTTGTAAAAGGGATTTTTAGGCGGACTCACAGGAAATAAAGCTTGTGCCCCCTGCCAAAAAAAAAAAAAAAAAAAAAAGAAAAAGAAAAACTATAAAAAAAAAAAAAAGAATTCTGTGGTCTGCTGTGGAGGGTGGGATGTGATGAGGTTGGTGGAATATTGCCTCCAAAGTCAGTCTTTCTCCCTGCCCCACCACGGACATGGAGACATAGGTTAGGGCCCAGAGTCTCAGGCCCTCCCTGGCTGGCCATATCCCTGACTGGGACAAGGCATACCTGCTGATCTCTCCTGCAGTTTCTCAGGGCACCTGGTAGTTGGGGTGTTTCTATCTCATCCTCCCAGCCAGGGCTGGTGAAGAGTTCTCTGAAGCTAGCTTAGTTTATGCTGCCCAAATTGGCTTCAACATAGCTCCTGACAAAAAGAGGAAACAATCCAAATGGCCATTGATAGAGCAATGAGTAAGTAAGGTATGGTATATACATACAATGGAATGTTATTCAGCCTTAGAAAGGAAAGACATTCTGACATATGCTACAACATGGATGAACTTTAAAGCCATACTAAATATAATAAGTAGACAGAAAATGACAAGTGTTTTATGATTCCACTTACACGAGGTACCTAGAGTAGTCAAATTCATCGAGACAGAAGTAGAATGGTGGTTGCCAAGGATTGGGGAGAAAGGAGAAAGAGGAGTTATTGTTTAATTGGTACAGTGTTTTGGTTTGAAATGATGGAAAAAGTTCTGGAGAATTGGTGGTGATAGTTGCATAACAAAGTAAATACATTGAATGCCCCTGAAATGTACACTTAAAAAATGACTAAAATGGTAAACTTTTAAAAGTTTATTTATTTTTGAGAAATAAAGACAGAGCATGAGTGGGGTAGGGGCAGAGAGAGAGAGGGAGACACAGAATGTGAAGCAGGCTCTAGGTTCTGAGCTGTCAGCACAGAGCCCAATGTGGGCTCAAACTTGGGAACAATGACATCATGACCTGAGCTGAAGTAGGACACTTAACCAACTGAGCCACCCAAACACCCCTAAAATAGTAAATTTTTAAATGTATATTTTACCACAAAATTTTAAAAGTAGCTATGTAATTTACAAGCCTTAATTGTTAAGGTTAAAGTGAGTGTCTTCACCCTATCTTCTCATTAGTATATTAATTTTTTAATGTTTACTTATTTTTGAGAGGGAGAGAGAGGGAGACAGACAGTGAGAGAAGGGGGGGGGGCAGAGAGAGTGAGACACAGAATCCAAAGCAAGGTCCAGGCTCTGAGCTGTCAGCACAGAGCCCGACATAGGGCTCAAACCCACAAGCCTTGAGATCATGACCTGAGCTGAAGTGATGCTTAACCGACTGAGCCACCCAGGTGCCCTTAGTATATTAAACTTTTATTCAAAGTAAGCTGTAAATGAATAAGAGACTTAAGTATTCTTTGGGGGCCTCACTGTTCTCACCACAGACAAGCATGTGTCACTCTTCCTTGTAGGAAAATTGGTTCTGTCTCCTTAACCCCACTGACATTTCAATGGCTCTTCTAAAATAAACCCACTGAGTTCATTTTTGGCAGCTGCTCTTCTGAATCAATGAACAGTGGATTTGGTCACTGGGCCATAACACTGGATGATGCCTCCTACTGGCTTATACTTTATGAGACTGACATGTCCCTTTCTTGGTAATTTTAGGCCCTGGTGAATGCCACCTATTCCACAAATTTTTCTCACAACTGTGGGGAAATAGGTTCTACTTACATAAATGGGTTGGAAAAAAGCTTAGAGTGGAAAGCCGCCACCATGGGGCAAAAGCCTGAGGCTAGTTAATGGGATATTGTAATGGATCACGAGTAACTTGTTATATCACCTGCAGGAAATTACTTTCCATCTGGCACCAATGTACCTTGATCACAAACTCCATTTGCCCCCTAGAGCCTTTGCTTACACACACAAGTTAATGATTACTGTCTGATTGTTTTCTTCACATTCACCACGTGTGTAAGATCTTGTTTTCTTCATGTTCACCAAGGAGAGACTATCTTGTGTGCTCAACAAATACAGAAACGAAACCCCTGTTCAGGGCTCTTGCCTCCTCCCAGACATTAGCCTCTCTCATATTCAATTCTGTATCCACTCTCTTGCTGGACAAGCGAGAACTCCAGACTCATAGTCTGCGACAGTAACTTCCCCATGAGTACTTCTTGTCTCTTTTATCCACATAACACTTTGTGTGTACTTCTGTTGTAGCCCTTCCTAAGGGACTTATCTGTGTATCAGTGGATTGTGAGCACTTCAGGGAAGATAAGATCAGCCATGTGATGTTGGAACAATTTGACCATTTTTGACTTACAAAAAAATTCATAAAATGCAACTAAATACTATTATATTTATTATTGTATTATGAATAAATAATTATGTATTGTTCATCTTTGGGTGCCCCATAGCCTCTACTGTGATATTTTGCAATACTCGGTGCTCAATTGAATAATGCACAGAAATTTCACATGAATGGCATACTGCACAAAGCAGTGCCATGAGGTTCAGGAGTGATTAAAAATGTCCAGAGAGGAGGTGGAGGAGAGCACAAATTACTGGGTTCATTTATAAGGTGGAAAAGTCAGGGTAGAACCTATGTTTTGCATACACAAATTTAATCCTCACAACTACCTGGTGACGATTACTTTCTGCCTTTGACACATAGTCTGCCTTTGACTCTAAACCAAAGTTTAGAGAAGGGTGACAACTTGCTGAGGTCACATGGCTAATAGGAGACCCATTTACTTGCCATATGCTAAATCTTTATTCCACATCATGCTGGGAAGCTATTTTAGCTGATTAAAAAGTACTTTGTAATACATTAAAAAAAACCTCTTTGGAATAATGTTGGTGGTGGGCCAATGGCAATCAGGTGATCATCAGTAGATATGTAATCACCACTCTCACCAAAGAATGAGACCACTGTGTTTTTCTTGAACTGTATACCTGACTGTTCATGCCCCACATGTGAATACAAATGGGTGTGCCAGGTGCTATTCTAGAACCTGAGGAATCCATGGTGAACCAAAGTCCCAGCTTTCAAGAAGCTCATATTCTCTTGGAGAACTTCAGATTATCTGACTTGAGGCCTGTGCTCTTAACCTTGAGAGTGTATCTCCTAATTTTCATTGAAATAGTTGATAAGAAAAGAGAAACTAAATATACAGGAATCGGTTATAACATACATAACTCCAAATGCTGCATCTCTAATAGTTCTAATATTATCCCTAAACAACATTGAACGGTGTGATGGGCATGATTCAGGGCAAGAAACAGAAACAACTCTTCATATGTTAAACAGACAAGGATTTAATGCATGGAATTAGGTGCTAATAAAAATGCTTAGCTGATCTTAGTCTAGAGATCTAGAGATCTAGAGATCTAGAAATGAATGCTAGAGCCACTCCTTAGAACTGACTCAATGGGATGCTATTCCTCTGAGGCTATCATGTTAAAGATAGAATTCAAGAACACATGGTCATGGCTGTAGTGGAGAAATTAGGAAGTGGGAATGAACAAGGTAAACATGGTTGCCTCTCCCCAGCAACTCCTCTCAATACACAGAATGCTAGATAATGGCCTTGGAAACATTACTACCAGAAACTTCACATTTCATGGTCTAGTTTGCCAATGGGATAAAGCGAAAGTCGGGAAAATGGCTTTCACTTCACTTCTGCCTCTCAAATCTCATGCAGGTGCACCAAACTGGAGGAACCTATCATGAAAAATGAAATTTTCAGCATTCCAAACTCTACAGTAGAAAAACACGTACTACAAGGATGATCAAATAAAAAATTGAATTAGCCAATCCACAATGCCAAACACAGAAGGAAAGACTGAATTCACCAAGTCAACTGATCATTTCTAGTTACTAGTTAAGTCACATCTCCAGTTTAGTGCCTACTAGGATGTCTGACACAGATGCTCAACAAATATTTAATAAAGAAAAGAATGAATGCATGCATTGTGGATGTCATAAAAATGAACCATAATGGCTTTTGTCCTTTTTTTTTAAGATTTTATATTTCTAAGTGATCTCTATACTGAACGTGGGGATCAAATTCACTGCCCCAAGATCAAGAGTCCCCAGCTCTACCTACTAAACCAGCCAGGCGTCCTAATAGCTTTTTGCTTTTACTCTTTAAAAACAAACAAAAAAATTCTCAGATGACTCAGTGTTGGTTAGTTGTTCTTTTATTTAAAATATAAACTGAAATACTCTTGACTGTTTCATTTCCCTTTTGTTTCTACCTAAGTAACTTCTGAAAAACTCGGCAAGTAAAATGTATTTTTAAAAATTAGAAGAAAGCTAGATTTTTGTCCTTCCTTTTATTGGACAATGAGTTTCCTTCTCAAACTTTTGTGGTTGTTTTTGCTAAAAGTTTCCTTCAAGGAGAAGTCTTCCTATTTTGTTTATTTTTAGAAACTGAAGCTTTCATACAGTGAAAGCTTTTGAAAACTGGAATCTCAAAAGGGAACTTCTAGGCAATGGCTCTTTATTTAGCCCAAGAGCAGCAGCTTTGAGAATAAATCTAAAGGTCTCACTTGACCATGCTGGCTGCCTGATCTCAGACTTCCAGCCTCCAAAACTGTGAACAATAAATGTCTGTTGTTCATAAGCCACCCAATCTGTGGTATTTTGTTATAGCAGCCTGAATGGACTAAGATAGTTACTCAATCAAGACTTTCTCAAACCCTGCAATCACAATTCATTACTACCTTTTAAGAATTTCCATGGGATTTTCTTTACTTCTCTATTATGCATGTATCAGGCTGCCTTCTGAAGGGGTAGATAGTATGTAGTTGGATACGTATCAATTTTTGTTGTTGTTCTAGCAATTTGGTGAACTAGATAACATAGAAGCCTTCTAGCTATAAGCCCTTAGGAACACTGGATAGAAAAATAACAAAAAGGGCTGCCTGGGTGGCTCAGTTAAGTGTCTGACTGTAGATTTCAGCTCAGGTCATGAACTCATGGTTCATGAGTTCAAGCCCTGCATTGGTCTCCATGCTGGCAGTGTGGAACTTCCTTAGGATTCTCTCTCTCCCTCCCTCTCTCAGCCTCTCCTCACCTTGTTCTCTCTCTCTAAGTAAATAAATAAACTTGAAGAAAAAAAAAGAAAAAGAACCAAAAACTGCTTATTTTAGCTGACAGAAATGGAATCTTCAAGTGCCAGACATACAGAGGAAATTAAAAGCCAGAGTAATGGGAGCGCCTGGATGGCTCAGTTGGTTAAGTGTCTGACTTCCGCTCAGGTCATGATCTCATGGTTCATGGGTTCGGGCCCTGTGTCAGGCTCTATGCTGACAGTTCAGAGCCTGGAACCTACTTCGGATGTTGTGTATCCCTCTCTCTCTCTGCCCCTTCCCTGATCATGCTCTGTCTCTCCAAATGTTAAAAACAATTTTGTTTAATTAAAAAAATAATCAGATAGAATACAATATTTTCATCTCAAAATTCAATTGTTTTCAATAGAAAAATGATCTAAAAGAAACCATAATATAAATATATTTTACATTTTGAAAATCGAAAAGGCATTGAAAAAAAATTAAGAAATGGCAATTCACTGTGGGGAAAAAACACAAATTTTAAAAGAACATGTTAAAACTCTTAGAAATGAATAGTCATTTAGATTTACTACTAAACAAACGGGTTAAGCAGCAGATTAGAACCAACTGAAGAAGGAATTAGTAAACTGGAAAGTAGATTTGAGCAAATTTTCCTGAATATAGGACATAAATAAAGAAATAGAAAATATGAAAAGGCTTGGAGAATAAACTTAAAGGTCTAATTTCCATCTAACAGGAATTCCAGAAGGAGAGAATAGACAGGACATGGAAGATAAAACATTTGAAGAGATAATGGTTGGCTAATAAAGTCAACTGACAAAAGATATATTTTCTTCTTTTACTAGAAGATTACTATTTTACTAGATAATTAGTGGCTTTGGGACATAAACTAATTATTCATATTTATATTCTTAGATAATTGTTAGAACTCATTAAATATTGGTTTAATTAATATAATGTGAAGTGTACATATATCAGTAAAAGACAAATATTAGTAACAAGGAAGATGTGATGGGTGTCATTAGAGAAGCACACAGCGCTCACTGCTGAAGAATTTATAGCGAGAAATTGCTTCCAGCTGGGATTATTAGAGAAGAATTCATGGGAGGCAAGTACAATTTGACAAGTAGAAAGAAGAGCCTGCATATTCCAAACAAACAACATGATCTAACAAAGGCACAGAATTTGAAAATGCAAAAAGCATTCCAGAAAAGGGAAAGAGTCAGTCCATTTTGGTCAAAGTGTCTATCTACCAAGAAACAGACACTTTTACCGTGGAGAACAAACCCATGGTCACCAGAGGGGAGGTGGGCGGGGGATGGGTTAAATAGATGATGGAGATTAAGGCGTGCCCTTGTTGTGATAAGGGCTGTGTGTTATATGAAAGCGTGAATCACTATATTATACACCTGAAACTAATATTACACTGTATGTTAACTAACTAGAATTTAAATAAAAACTTAAAGAAAAAGATGTTACTTGAAAAAAATAATAAAGTGTACATCTAAAGATCAATTGTGGGAGATCAAGAAAATTAGAGCCAGATGATGTAGACCTTGACTGTCAGACTAAATATTTCAGATGAGCAGATAAAGAAAAGGCACCTCAAGTAACTTACTGATGGAGGAATGGAATTTTCAGCAATGGAATGACAAGATCAGAACTGTTGTTTAGGAAGATTGATCCACCCGGCAATTACTTGCGATACAAACTAGAGGGAAGACATAGGAGTGAGGAAAACCAATTGATTTGTGTGTCACTAAGAACTCTTAATAGTGACAGAAAATGCAACTCAATCTGGCTTGAACAAATAAGAGTTTTATTAGATCATGTAACCAAAACGTCCAGGGTCGATTGGACCGGGTATGTCTTTACCCAGTGTTGTATAATAGAGAATTTGGCTGGCCTTTGTCCCCAGGCTCCTAGAAGGTAACCTCTAAATCCTTGGGATTTCCTGAGTAATAAGAGTATTTCTGTTATTTACAGTGGAGCCTGATAGTTTATGCTAATGAAGCGACTCCTAATGGGTGTCTAGATAGTTTATACTAAGGAGATGACTTAGGATGGAGGCTGGCCATGCCAAAAAGATCAACTGTATGATTAGAGGATTATGGATATAAGCCATATGATATAAAGCCTGACCACCACAGAGGGGAGGAGCTCAATCTGGAAATTGAGTTCAATCATATGGCTAATGATTCAATCAACGAATCAATGAAATCCCAGTGAAAACCCCAGAGGAGAAAGTTTGAGTGACCATCCTAGATTAGCAACATTTTGTGGGTATTGTTACATGCAGTGTGCTGGACAGTCAATGCATCTGGAATCTGTAGGGAGAGGACATAGAAGCTTTGCATTTGAGACCCTCTCAGACCCTACCCTGCCTTCTTTCCACTGGACCCAATTTGTTTGGTTATTTTTTGCTATAGTAAAGTTGGAATCATAGGTATATGATTGCCTGAGTTCTGTGAGTTGTTCTAATGAATTATCAAACCTGAAGGGGTAGTGTGAGCACTGAATTTGTAGCCGTTGGTCAGCAGTGTAGATACCCTGGGAACTTCTGAGCTTGAAGCGAGGGTGGTCTTATGGAGGACTATGCCCTTAACCTATGAAGTTTGGCTTAACTCTGGGCAGCTAGTGTCAGAAGTCATTGCATCCAGCAATGCAAAGATCCTGAGGTGAGATCCTGCTTGGAATGCTCAAGGAACAGCAGAGAGGCCCAGATGGCTGGAGTGAGTGTTGGTAACAGTGTGATACATATGAGATCTGACAGGTGGCCTGCAACAGATCATGTAGGCAGTGGTTCTCAGCTCTGGCTGCATGTTAGAATCACTGGGGAGCTTTTAGAAGAAACCAATATTCAGGCCCCACCGCTGGATGAAATCGGAATCTCTTGGGGTGGGCACAGGCATCCATAGTTTTATCAGTTCCTCAGGTGGAATATATCTTGATGGAAACCCTGGTTGGCAATACTGTGAGAATATTAGATATCGTTCTGAGTGTAAGGACAAGCTTATGATGCCTGTTGAGCTGAGAAGTGACATAATCTTTCTCAAGTTTTCAAAGACCATTTTGGCTACTGTGTGAAGATTACTCTATGGTAGAGGTGGAGGTGGGATATCAGGTGAGAGATGAAAATGGTTTGGGGTAGGGTACCTCTGTACATGGCAGTGGTTATACCTGGTATATGTTTTGAAAGAAGACAATTATTAATTGTAGGTGGAATTTCTTTCCACCTACAGAAAAAGAAAAAGAAAAAGAAAGAAAAAGAAGTTGTGGATGAATACGTGATTTTTGTTTGTTTTTGTTTTGTTTGGTTGGTTGGTTGGTTTAAGCAAAATGGACTGCTAGCCACTAGGACGAAGACCATGGTGTCAAGTGACCAGGACTGACTCACATGCCCATCTCATCGCTGAAGCAAAGGGGTGAAGTCAATCTTGCCTAAAACACATGTACTGAGAGTGGAAGAGGGTATTTCACCGGAGAAAAAAATCAGGACATGCCACCAAAAGCAAGGGTAAGAGATGCTGGGTGACTAAGGATACTGGCTCATTCGAGGTCTGTTGGTTATATTCTAGAGGACACCTATGGAGTAAAACAAACTTCAAGAAAAAAAAAAAAAAGAGCTCTTCCTCTTCTTTTCTACCTTCCCAAACAAATCAGAACTAAAGCCATGAGGTGGTGCCAAAGGCGTAGCCATGGTGGACCAAAGCAGGGCGTGACACCCTGAGAAGGGCGAGAAAGACATTCTGGTAAGAAGACAGCAGTGGTAGCCAAGTGCTGTATGTTGGCGCTTGAGTGGAGTGAGAAGGGTAACACATACGAGGACTGGCCTGTGAGGAGTGTCAGAGCCTAAGAGGAGCATCTGTATAGGAAGGCCATCCAGTGTGGGGCATCCAGGTCCAAGTGGGAGGAGGAGAACACACATGCAGGAGGTGGCCCATCAAGGGGCACTAAGGTCTGAGTGGGGTGAGGAGGACATCGGTGCGCCATGTGAACTGATGGCCATCAAGGTACATGTATGTATGTATACATACACATTTTATATTCCCTAGATCTGTCCACTGAGAGGCCCGGGAGCAGCTAAAACCCATAGCAATGAAAACCCCTATTACCCAGATCTCGTCCCCTAAATATCATTCTCCACTGAAAGGAAGAAAAATGACTGATTCCAGGGCTAGGGCAGAGAAAGTACCACATAAGTCCAGAATATATAACTGAAAGAAAGGAAGTCCTCAAAAAGGATGGGGACAGCAAAAGGACATAGAAATCAGCTTGAATGCATTGGCCAAAGTGGGAGTCACTTGAGAATTAAAGAAAATGATGATAGTAATTGGGGCACCTGGGTGGTGCAGTCGGTTAAGCATCTGACTCTAGATCTTGGGTCAGGTCATGGTCTTGTGGTTTGTGAGTTCAAGCCCTGCATCAGGCATCTGCACTAATGGCTCAGAGCCTGCTTGGGATTCTCTCTCTTTCCCTGTCTCTCTGCCCCTCCTCCTCTTGTGCGCTCACGCTCTCTCTCTCTCAAAATAAATAGATAAACTTTAAAAAAATGATAGTAATTGAATCCTATCACTGTGAGTCCAAATTGATAAAATAAATGAATAAATGGAAAGTTCAGGGAAGAATAAGATATTTATGTGAGCTTCAAAGTACCTTCTCACAAAATATTTATTAATTACAAAGGGGGAAAAACGTTTCTAGTGAAGAAGATTGGCAGGTACCGCTTCAATCAGGTGATCAAAGGGAGTATCATGGGTGATGAGACAAACTGAAACTGAGCCCCATCTGATATGATATAAGAAGAGCATAGCACCACTTCTCTGCCTGCCCAAAATGCATAGTCTAACTCTAGTCCTGAGGAAAAATCAAACCCCAAACTGGGGAACTGTACAAAATAACTAGTCTGTAATCTTCAAAGTATGAAGGTCAGGAAAGGCTAGAGAAGACTGTGGAAATGTTCTAGGCCAAAGGAGACTAAAGAGACATGACAGCAAAGCACATGGTGTGGTTCTGAACTGGATCCTTTTACTTAAAAGGGTATCATCAGGAGATCTGGCAAAATGTGAATCGGTTCTGAAAATTAGAAGCAGCAACTTATCAGCTAATATCCTAACTTTGATACTTGAGTTGTGCTGTGTAGGAAAATGTTTTTGTTTATAAAAAATATATGATGAATATTTGAGGATAATAAGACATTATATTATCAATAAATTAACATTTATTTTCAAGTGATTCAGAAAAAAAAATGCTTTGTACTGAATTTGTACCTTTTCTGTGAGGTTGTTAAAAATTTTTTTAATGACACAAACTTAAAGATTATTTTGTATCTACCAGAGAGAATTATAACTAAAATATGAAAAAATAATTTCGAGCTAGCTGATACCATTTAGTCTGTGATATAATTCAGAGGTTTTTTTTTTTTTTTTTTAGTCACTCATTTGTTCCAAATAAAGCAGTGTTTTATTTTTCTTTTCTTTTTATTTTTTTAAAAGAAGGATTTAAAAAAAATGTTTGTTTGTTTGTTTGTTTAGAGAATCCCAAGCAGGCTCTGCACTAAAAGTGCTGAGCCCAGTACAGGGCTTGATTTCACAAACCATGAGATCATGGCCTGAGCCGAAATCAAGAGTCAGACGCCTAACTGACTGAGCCAACCGGTGCCCCTAAAGCAGTGTTTTAAAAAATTATATATCAGCAGCAACCTTATTAGTAACTCTTTAAGACTTTCTTCAATTTTTATAAAAGATTTTTCTGATACAGAATGTGGATATATTTATCATTTCTGCCTGAAAATCTTGACATTGGCACCTAGACTGTAATGCATCTGGGAATTTACAGTTTCTTGGTGATGGCCTTCAAAGTAACTGTAGCAAAGACATTTATTTATATATTTTTTGTCTTTTTAAAAATTTCATTTCCGAGTAATCTCTACACTCAGTGTGGGGCTTGAACTCACAACCCTGAGATCAAGAGTCACATGCTCCATGGACTGAGCCAGCCAGGTGTCCCCAGCAAACAAGTTTATACCACCTCTTACAAAACTTACATTGGGGTAAAACTTTTGCCCCAGGGAAAGTCTTTGACCAAACTAGTAATAAAAGAAAAGGTGATCAATGTTATCCACCTATTCAAACAACAGGTCAAAAATCTAAAGCTTACACATTGTTTGAATTAAGATTCATTAAAATATAAAGTGATTGTTGGGGTGTCTGGGTGGCTCTGTCGGTTGAGTGTCTGACTCAGGTCATGATCCCAGGGTCATGGGAAGCTCCCGACATGGAGCCTGCTTGGGATTCTCTCTCTCTCTCTCTCTCTCTCTCTCTCTCTCTCTCTCTCTCTCTCCCTCTCTCTCTCTCTCTCTCTCTCCTTCTGCTCCCTCCCCTCCTCTCAGTCTCTCTCTCTCAAAGAAAAAAAAATAACATTATTATTTTTATATGATATTATATATTATATTAAACAATTGTACATTGTAATGTTATATGTCAATTTTACCTCAATAAAAATGAACAAACGAAGCAGTCGTGTGCAGAGACATACCAGGACCGCCATACTGCACTTCTCTGCTGCCTTTCTCTTAACATTCTAAGTTACTTTAAGAATTTCTGACCAAATTATGTGACAAACTGGTAAACTACATGATACGTGGTAGGTGGCTTCAGAATCATTTCAAGAGAAACAATTGGGCAATTTATAGTGGTTTGCAGAATTTCCATCATGTTACAAGGCCTGTCATGTACATATTCAGGCCTTGCCAGGCCTATTAAAGGAATCTGAGAAAGCTGAAGAGATTAAGACAGTCCTTGTTAAAAAATAAGAATTTAAAGGTAAATTACTTGTAATTACTTGGGCAAACCCCATTTTCTACATATTTGTAACTATATACCCAGATTTAGTCAAGCATTCTATGTCTTAATGAAAAGAATACGTCACCTTGGAACAGATGTTTCTTCCAAGTTAGCACCAAGACTTTGTTTCAAGAGAACACATTTTTCTTTCTTTATTTATTCTTCTCTATGCTTTTGGAATCTGTTGCTAGGCCCAGAGTTGTAGCTCATACGTGGGCCATTAGAAGGTAGGAAACAGTGCTAGGCACTGACACACCAATGACAGCTGGAACAGAGGGCCCTGGAGGGCTGAGTCATTTCATAGATGTCTCTTCATGAAGACATGGGACTAAGCTTTTGAACCAGGTAAGACCTCAGGAATTCAGGGCTTACCACTAGAGGGAGGAATTATAGGGGAAAAAAATACTATTATTATTATAGTAATAATAATAAATAGTAACTAATTTTAATTAATTTAAGTACTGAAATAAATGTAATTTTATAATGTTAGCAAACAACTAAAAATGAACATATGGGTTACATTAGGATGTATAATATTGGGGCACCACACCTAGCTCTGTGCTGACAGCACAGAGCCTGGTTGGGATTCTCTCTCTCCCTTTCTCTGCCCTTCCCCTGCTCACAGTCTCTCTCTTTCTCTCTCTCTCTCAAAGTAAATAAATAAACTATGGGGTGCCTGGGTGGCTCAGTTGGTTTAAGCGTCCGACTTCAGCTCAGGTCATGATCTTGGGCTTTGTGAGTTCGAGCCCTGCATCGGGCTCTGTGCTGACAGCTCAGAGCCTGGAGCCTGATTCAGATTCTGTTTCTCCCTCTCTCTCTCTCTCTCTCTGTCTCTCTCTCTCTGCCCCTCCCCTGCTCACGCTCTGTCTCCCTCTCTTAAGAAAACAAATAAACATTAAAAAATTTTTTTTAATTAAAATAAATAAATAAATAAATAAAAATATGTGTAATCTTATTGCACACACATATATCTGATCTTTTGTATAAACAATAAATCATGGTCAATATCAGGTGTCTCAGATAGGACTCTGGGAAATACCAAGGAAAAGCCCTTGACCCTAAATCTGTAGCCAAATAAATATAGATTTACTAAAGGTAAAGTGTGGGTAGTATTATTATTAACATATATGTGATAAACATATTTTTACTCTTGAATATTTCAAATATGTGTACAGGATACACACCTGTCTTAAAATAACCAGCTAATTTGCATTGTAAACCTACTGTAGGTATAAAAATCATTAATTTTTAATTATAACTTCCTAAAGAGACAGACTTCTTTATGATTAATGAATTTTGAAAGCTTGAGATGAACATTTTCTAGAGTTAGCATACCCTGGAGTCAATTTCTATCTCTGCTGCTTAATCTTTCTTATTTCCTCATCTATAATCTGTTTCTTTAACTAGGTCATAACTACTGATTAATCATCACAAAAGCTTTATTACCCTTTAAGTACTCATGAACATCATTATTTTACTCTCAAGTGCATGAACACAGTTTGTCACATTCAGTATTAATATAAACATGGAATGTGCTACTGAGAAGAGGAAACCACTAGAAACATGATCGATTTTAAGATAATTCTTTTTGAATTTTAAATGAAGCAAAAAGCTTAGATTTGAAGAGTAAATTTTATACTGGGTTTAGGAAATTTGATTCTATAGAAACAAAATGAGACTACTGTGGTACTTTTCCATGGTCTTTCACTTTTGATATTATTAAAATAATTGTTGAAAATCACTGTCTGTGCCTCCATTCCCTTATCTGGAAAGTAGGAACACTACTACCTGCCCAGATTTGCTTCTTAGGAAGCTTTCAGAGAAAAAGTTCAAATTTCTAAGAAGAGAGTTGCTGTATAATTTTAACGTTTTTATTTCATCTGAACGATTATTGTAGCTGAACTAGTAAATCACGAAATAACTGAGCATAATTTTGAATATGTAGATGGAATTTACATAAAAAGTGAGAATCTTTGTCCCAGACACTTTGTGGAAGTGAAATGTACCAATAGGAGGAAATAATAACCACAGTTTCTCTTAGAAAAAAAGAAAGAATTTGTGTGCTATATACATTTAAAGCATGCATATTTGAATTTTCTTCATGATATTTTTATAAAAAAATTAACCTTAGAATTTAAAAATAATTATTTTGAGGGGTGCCTGGGTGTTTCAGTCGGTTAAGCTTCCAACTTCAGCTCAGGTCATGATCTTGCAGTTTGTGAGTTCGAACCCCGTGTCAGGTTCTGTGCTGACATCTCAGAGCCTGGAGCCTGCTTCAGATTCTGTGTCTCCCTCTCTCTCTGCCCCTCCCCTGCTCATGCTCTTTCTCTCAAAAATAAATACACGTTTTAAAAAAATTACTTTATTTGAGAGAGAGAGCACAAGCAGGAGAGAGACGGAGAGAGAGAGAGAGAGAGAGAGAGAATCCGAAGCAGGCTCCACACTCAGGGAGGACTCAAGTCTCAATACCACAGCTGGGAGATCATGACGTGAGCTGAAGCCAAGAGTCAGATGCTCAACAAACCCACTGAGCCATCCTGGCATCTGAAACTTGGAATTTTTTAAAGACTTAACCAATAAGCTGAGTTTGAATTTTCTGAACCTGAAAAAGTAGTTTTAATAATTCCCTCGTGTACATTTGCAAAGAAGCCATTAATATATTTGTAAAAAGCTGTAAGAATCATGGCAGAAAGGGCAGCAAGGCTCCCAAGGTGAAACAACAAATAAGAGAACAGTTTATATGAATCTTTTTTCTAGTCTAGGTTCAGGTTATGGAGTAAATGGAGACAGTCTCTCCCTGAACCATTTTGCTTTTTGTCCTTTGTTGTTAGAACTAGACAAAAACACCAAAATGTATAGTCATTAAAGATTATGAAATTAAAAATAATGCTCAGTTTCAAAAATTCAAGTCCGTAGTCACCGGGCCCTTTCACTGAAAATAGTCATTTCATCATTTTTGCTTCTGGGAGCAATGTTTGGCACGTAGTGAATAGGAATGAAAACATGAGACAGCAGAAAGTCTTAGCACAGTGCGGTCTAAAAGGCTTGTAAGCATCTTTAGGTAATAAATAATGGAGCTGGAAAACTGCCTGTAAGAGCTAAAGTTTCTGGCCAGAATTGAAGACTAGCCAACGCATTTGAAAAGTAAAGTAGCATGAAGCAAAATCAGCAGATGTTCAAGGCAACTTTTCTTATGTAAAACTCCATAAAGAAGTACGGCACGAAAACTCATTTAAACAAATAATGCTAAAGAAAAATTTGCATTGTATTTGTTAGTCAAGGTAGAGGTAGGCAGGTGAGGTGGTTGGGGGAAGGGAGTTACCACTTGGCAAAAAGGCAGCTCCAAAATTCTAAAATCATGTTGCTAATCTGTGTGATCTAAGGACAAGTGTTGAGAACAAAAAACAATTACCTTCCCTTCAGGCCTAGTTGAGCTTTTCTGCCCCAAACGGTTTTTAAAAGACCCCTCCTGGATATCATCAAGAAAATGTTCACATCCAGATACTTCGTGATTTAAAATTATTGTTTATCAAGAGCAGAAAAGGGCCATTTGTAATCATGCAAAAAATGGAGAAGAGCTTTTGGATTAAAATTCTTAGATTCTCTGTAGCATAGAAATGAAGTCTTTTTTAAAAGCAGTCTGGGGGCGCCTGGGTGGCTCAGTCGGTTGGGCGATCGACTTCGGCTCAGGTCACGATCTCGTGGTCCGTGAGTTCGAGCCCCGCGTCGGGCTCTGTGCTGACAGCTCAGAGCCTGGAGCCTGTTTCAGATTCTGTGTCTTCCTCTCTCTCTGACCTTCCCCCATTCATGCTCTGTCTCTCTCTGTCTCTAAAAATGAATACACGTTAAAAAAAATAAAAAAAAAATAAAAGCAGTCTGCACAAAAGTTTTTATTCAGACAAATGTTAGATTAAGAGGTGTGAGAAAAGGTACAGAGAATCCACCACCAACAGAGAGCTAAGGTCAAGGCTGGCTTCCACACGAAGGGCCAGTCCCTCCTAATGAAGCCCTCTTCAATCAGGACCTGGCAGACAGAATTGGTAGAATCTGCAACCACCAAGGAGAATTAGACCCATCTCTGTAATGACGAATGATTAGCAAAGATAGTGTATCTTGGTTAGAAAAAAAGGAGTTATCTCAACAAAGTAAATAACAGTTGAAACATCCTACTCTTCAAATTCTGCAGTGGCTTAAAAGGAGAGAATTTGCTTTGCTTCTACTATGAATTAACCCTAATTAATTAATAGTTGCTTACCTAGGACCCCCAAATTTTGTTTGCATTAAGATTGTAATGCTGAAACTAATTTTTTGCCATCGCAATAAAAATTCAAATTTTGGCAAACTGGGTTTTGATACATACCACATATTAAGTAAATATCTTATGAAAAGTGATTACATCTTAATTCTTATATGAGGGTTAGGAATAAAATTCTTTACACAAATTAATGCAAAGAGCATAAGCAAAATAATTTTAACTAACAGCTGTGGAAATTCTTTCTCTTCTCTCTTCACTCTTGTTGAGAAACAGTAATCTTTTTTCAATTTAGGGATATAATGTTAGGGAATAATGTTAAAATAATGGCATATTACATAATTGTATTTACTATGAAAGAAGGCCAAATCTTTTGTCAGGGATCTTTGAGTGAGAAAATGTGTGTAGTCGGTGTTCTAAAGCTCGAGTGATTGAAGCCTGCACTACCAGCCTGCAAGATGACCCCAATGATCCCTGACCCCTGGTAGTCATACCTTTCTGTCCCACATTAACAGGGCTGACCCATGTAACTCACAGGATGCTATGGGAATGACATAATAGTTTTCACCTTGTTCTCTCATGAATGCTTGTTCTAGAGGAAGCCAGCCGAGATGTTACAACATTCAGGCGACCCTACAGAGAGGTGCTCATGGCAAGGAACTGAGAGCTCCTACCAACCATGTGAGTGAGCCAGGTTGGAAGTGGGTCTTCCAGTGCCAGTCAAACCTTCACAGGACTGCAGCCCCAATCAACATCTTGACTGCAATCAAATGAGAACTCAAGGGAAACTGCCTCTAGATTTCCGAATCACAGAAACTGCTGAGTTAATAAAGAAATTTACAGCAATACTTATTGCTGTAAATCACAAGATTTGGGATAATTTGTTACTACAGCAATAGATTAGAAAGTGTGTGTGTGTTTCCCCCCTCCAAGAAATAGTAATAGCAAAACAAATGAACACACCCATTTTAAGTCATTTACAAAGCTGATTGGTTCTGCAATTACTTGGACTTATGAGGCCTTATCTCAAGGAATTTGCCATTTAGTTCCTTTTTTTTGAAAGTGCTGTGCTGAGACCAGCAGCATTGGCATTACCTGGGAGCTTGTTAGGAATGTAGAATTTCAAATTCTATCCCAGACCTACTGAATCAGAAGCTACATTTTATGAGATTCCCCCACTGCATGTAAGTACATCGAAGTTTGAGAACACTTATGTGTTTGATTGTTAATGTTACAGCCTGTAGTTGGAAACCCTGGCTACGTACATTAAGAGCACTTTCAAAAACTACTGTTGGAGAAGCCCAACAGTAAATTGTGATTTAATTGGCTGGGATTGAGGTCTATTTTAGAAATTTTCCCCTTGAAAACTACACTGAAACCTCAGATCAGCTGACTTCCTGGCCTGCTCCAGGCCTGATTCTAGAAGTCAGCTATGTCCGGGTCTGTCCCTGAGATTGCTCTGGGGCTACAATGCTGCACTGAACAGGATTCTTCTGGGGCATTGCCAGGCCAAGGCAACTTCACACCTGCTCAAGAACTACTGCGGATTTTTCTGCCTTCTCATATTCATGTTCTTCCAGGACTCAGTTCATTCCAAGAAAAGTATCCGTGCTTTCCTACCTTACAGGTCGATTTGGATTTGTTTTCTAGGGCCAGAGAACCAGGTGCTGAATAAATAAGGTTTCAGGGTAGGTTGGGTAACCTGCTGGATTAGGACCAAACATCTCTTAGTTTTATATTTCCCTAATGGCAAAATGGAAGTAACTAATGTTTCTCACAAGCCTTTAGGAGATATGTTTTTACTGTTGACCAAACGCTAGTAAACTAAGATTTCCAATGTGATGGGTGCTTACAAATGTTAGACATATTGCTTAATAAGAAGCTTAAATTTACAACATTTAATACCACTTGAGTGCAAGTGGGGGAGGGGAGGTGTTTGTTTCCCTTATGCATCCCCAGTGATGGAAACAATGCCTAGTACATGGCATGCTCTTAAGAAATATTTGTTGACATAAATCCCTCAAAACCCAGTAACTTGTGATGATTCATTCAAAGTTACTCAGCATCCTATGTTAGCAAATCTGCAATGGAAACTGTTTTATTAAAGGTTTTTTAAATAAAGCTTCAAATTTCCTCTTAAAAAGTAAATTTTGTGCCCAAATCCAATGGCATGTTTCGAATTTCTGCCCTAGTTTGGCCTCGGTTCCTCCTTTGGAGATTAGTTAGGGATGTGATCTCTGCCCTTGAATCTCCTTCCTTTGTAATTTTTTTGGCCTGCGCGTTTACGTTTCCCAGGCGGAGGAGCGCGCGCCGCGGGGGCGCCCATTAGCGCGCTGCGCGCGTTTGTAGCTGTCAGGCGGGCGGGGCTGCCTAGGACCCGGGAGGAGCCGCTCCTCTCGCGCCGCAGAGCCTCCGCGCCGACTCGTGCGTCCCCCTTCTCCTGGCGCACCCACTTCCCTCCCGGGTTTTGGCAGCCCTTTGGGGGCAGGAACCCCCCCACCCCCAACCTCGCGGAGTCGGGGTGCGGATGCTCGCGGGTGCACTGGGCCGGCCGGCAGAGAGGGAGGCGGGCTGCATTATTTCCCGCTAGGGCCAGGCTCTGGGGGAGGAAGGGGCCCCGCACTGCCTTCCCAGCCTGAGTCCGCGCGCGCCGCCCCAGGGCAGGGCCTGCGGAGGAGCGAAGCGGCGGCGCCGCATCCCCGGCCTCTGGCTGGGCGCGTGGGCGGGCCGAGGCCGGGCGCGACGCCCCTGCGGGCCCGCGGCGCCTCTCCCACGCTCCCAGCCCCTCCCCCTCCTCTTCCTTCCCCTCAGCCTCCCGGGAGCCGCCGGCGGACGCGAGCCGAGGCGGGCGCCCGAGCTTTGTGTGAGCCCGCGGGCCCGGGGCGAGCCTGGGGAGGTCCAACTTTGCGGCTCCTGGCCGGCTCCCAGGCGGGAGTTGTGAGGCGTGGCTTGGTGGAGAAGGCAACCGGGGTTGGGGGGGCCGTGAGGCTCCCCGGTAGGCGGGAGGGATCGAGCGAGCCGCTCTGGACAATGAGCTGGGCAGCTCGACGCTGTGGCCACTTTTAGTGGGGGCGCGGGCCGGTCGGCGCCTCGGCTGCTCAGAGGCCCCCACCTGCGAGGAGAGGGCGGGATGCCAGAGCCAGGTGTCCCGGCGCTGTGAGGCCCCTCACGGTCAGACGTCCCTGTACTTGATTCTCGCATTGACGTTGGGCTACCGAGAGGTTGTGACTGGGACGTTTTTTGTGGGGAGCCCTTGGAGCAGCCGCGATGGCCAGCACCAGGAGTATTGAGCTGGAGCACTTTGAGGAACGGGACAAAAGGCCGCGACCAGGGTCGCGGAGAGGGGCGCCCAGCTCCTCGGGAGGCAGCAGCAGTTCGGGCCCCAAGGGGAACGGGCTCATTCCCAGCCCGGCGCATAGTGCCCACTGCAGCTTCTACCGCACGCGGACCCTGCAGGCTCTGAGCTCGGAGAAGAAGGCCAAGAAGGCACGCTTCTACCGGAATGGGGACCGCTACTTCAAGGGCCTGGTGTTTGCCATCTCCAGCGACCGCTTCCGGTCCTTCGATGCCCTGCTCATCGAGCTCACCCGCTCCCTGTCGGACAACGTGAACCTGCCCCAGGGCGTCCGCACCATCTATACCATCGATGGCAGTCGGAAGATCTCCAGCCTGGACGAGCTGCTGGAAGGTAGGAGGAGAGGGCCCCGCGCGGCAGGTGCGGCCCAGCGCGACAGCAGGTGCAGTGGCCATGGGCCGGCGCGCGCCCGCTTGCGCTGCGCAGAGGGGAGTTTATGGGGTGTTTTCTAGGCCGCCATGGGAACTGTACGTTTCTGTCAGCTTTTTTATAGATTTTGTGTGTGGGGCGCGCTCCCATATACAGTGTCCTTTCCCGGAGATTTGTCTTTAAAAAAGAAAAAGAAAAGAAAGAAATCCCAGTGGCCTTTCGTGCCATCTCTTAAGATTGGTGAACTTGGAGTTTTTGTTTGTTTTTACTGCAAATTGTTTGAAAAGGTGGCTCTCAGCTGAGGATCTGATGATGATAAGCTTTGATGATAAGCTTTCTGTTTGGCCCTCTGTGTGGACCTCGGTGCAGGCACCTGTGATGTTCCAGCGTTTGGGACCCTGTTGTACCTGCTCTACTCAGAAGTTGGGGCTGTGAAACGCTCTAGGCTGACTTTCCTAGTTTGGCTTTCAGTGTGTAATTTAAGGTCAGAAGGCATGATTCTAGACAGTGGCTCTCAACCTTGGGAGCATCTTGGATCACTAGGGACTTTAAAAAATTATGGATGGCTGTACCCTGCCCCCAGATATTCGGATGTTTGGGGTGTGATCTGGGCAGTTGGAGTTTTAAAAGCTCCCCAGGTGGTTGCAATGTACAGAGAAGATTGAAAACCACTGTGCTACAGGGTTTTCTACATTTTGCTGGTAATGAGGTGAATCAAGGTCAGTCTCTCCTGCCTCCTCCCCTACTGAAAGTAGCTAGTTAAGATGATAGAGTCTGTTGGAGTCAGCAGTTGGGGCCTATTATGAATTAGTAATCCTAGAACGTTAACCATACTTCACTCAGGGAGTGCTTGGCTGTATGTTGTGTCATCCTTGAATTCTTGCAATAATGTATTTCCTTTCAAGGGGAAAAGACATCACTAGTAGTTAAGAACTTCTTTCCAGATCTAAACAGTACCTATAAAGATGACAGAACTCAAGTGTATGCAGACTGCATGTTTGCATACTGTCTGCTCTTATGCATCTTAACAAAAAACAAAAAACAAAAAACTTATTCTTGGATGGGGGAGGGGCAGAGATCGTGAGAGAGAGAATCCCAAGCAGGCTCTGCACTGTCAGCTTGGAGTCCGACTCGGGACTTGATCCCACAACCTGTGAGATCATGACCTGAGCTGAAATCAAGAGTCAGATGCTTAACCCACTGAGCCACCCAGGCGCCCCTCTCATGCATCTTTCTTAATGCAGATGGTACATTCCATGTCGTGATAACAATATTGGCTTAGCACAGAAAGGAAACTGAACTTTGAGCCAACTATTTTTCTTATATTATCTCATCATGTTCTTATGGTTTGAAGACAGTTTGACAATCTTACACATTAGGAAACTTGAGCAACATGCCTGTTACACAGTGCCTGCATATAATGCCCTTTCATCTCCAGTTCACCGCTAATAAATTGATGTAGCCATACTGAGAAGTACTGAAAGTGGTTGAGTTTCTCTACTTCGTCATTGTTACCAGAGGTTTTCCCTGTCTTGGCTAGATGAGGACCCTGCCCAAATTAAGTTGTCTCTTCAGCCTGTGTGTGTGTGTGTGTGTGTGTATTCTTGACTTTACACATTCACTTGGTCATTTGTGTGTTTTGGTTTTAAAGTCCTCCTGAGGAGGTGATGACAGCCAGAGGAGTTTAAATAAAGTGATGCATTGTTAAAAGGGCCTTATTGATTTATCATGTGAAATACTTAAAGGCAGAATTTGCCTAGATATTTCAAAACTGAGTAACATTTTCTGACTGACCCAAGCCAGATTAGCAGCCCTGTGGAAAAATGAAGGCAATGCCTATTGCTTAAGTACCCATTTCTCACCTTCCCTTGGGATACCGTGCATAGTGTCTGAGGAAGGACAAAAATTTTAATATACTCTCAAGTAATTTTAACAGTGTATTTGCTACATGAAATTAGTGTACTCCAAAGATAAATATCATCATGGTGGGAGGTGGTCAAGATGACCATTATGCATATGAGTTAATGAAAGCACATATTTTACCGAGTTTGTCATTGCCCAGGTGTTGCATGGTCCACTGAAACTGTATAGTTTCAACTGTAAGTTGAAAGTTGACAAGTTTACTTCTGATTATGTACTCACTGATATTTGGAGGATGGGGAACCATAAGAATGTGTAGAGTCCAAATTTTACTACCGTATGATAAATGGTGATTAACATAAATAATTTGCACAACAGAAGCGTTTCCCTGGTCTAGCCAATTGCCTACTTGTTTCAAGCAGTATTTAATATAATAAAATTACTGCAAAAGAAGAAAATTTGTGCCCTTCTTTTGTCATAGTGACATTCTCTCTGACAATGGATCTTTGTCTAGGTCTTGAATTTCCAACAAAATGAGTGGAATACCCTGTTTCAAGGCTGTTTGCAAGAGAAAAATAAATGCTTAATATCAGTCATTTGTGAATTTAAATAGTTTAAATTTTTAGTTAAAATTGTGTGCTCAGATGTTCAGATTTATCATGAGGAAGAACTAACCAGCTATCTGCAAAATTACTATTTGCATCAGTAAAAATGAGCGCACAGACTGTATAGTGTTGCCCGTATAGTCAAAATTGACTATTTTAGATCATTTTTAAAAAACTATTTTATTTTTAAATTGTATTATTATTTTAGTAATCTCTACACCCAACATGGGGCTTGAACTTATTCTGAGATTGAGGGTCCTATGCTTTTCCAGCTGAATCATCCAGGCACCCTTGGCCATTTTATTTTATTTTTTTTAAGTAGGCTTCAGGCCTAGTGAGGAGCCCAAAATGGGGCTTGAACTCATGACCCCAAAATCAAGACCTGAGCTAAAATCAAGAGTTGGACTGAGTGAGCCACCCAAATACCCCTCCCTCTCCCTGTTTTGAGTGCAGGTAGGGGAGAGTGGCAGGGGGAGAGAGAGAGAGAGAGAGAGAGAGAGGGAGAGGAAGGGAGGGAGGGAAGGAGGGAGGGGGAGAATCCCAAGCAGGCTCCATGCTCAATGCACAGCCCTACTTGGGACTTGATCCCATGACTCTGGGATCATCACCTGAGCTGAAATCAAGAGTCAGACACTCAACTGACTGATCCACACAGGTGCCCCTGGTTCATTTGTTTTCTTTTTTAACGTTTATTTATTTTGAGAAGGTGGGGGGGGAGTGTGATGGGGGAAGGGTGGAGAGTGGGAATCCCAAGCAGTCTCCATGCTATCAGTGCAGAACCCCATGCAGGGCTTAATCCCGGAAACCATGAGATCATGACCTGAGCCAGTTTCAAGGAGATACTGCTTTTCTAGAATGTTTTTCTAAAACGCTTTTAGTGGAGAATAGAAAGTGATGATTCAAGACAGCTGGGCATGAACACTCATTTAGAGCCCCAATCCTGTTGAACTCAGATGACAAAAGAAATTTGCATGGCCCAGATTTTTTCTTCTGCCTTTGACCTTGAATGTCTCTGGAGACTGAAAACAGTGTTCAGGTGTTGGCTGGCACTCCTCCTGTACTATGCTGAACCAGCAGGCATCTTCAGCCTTTTGGTTTACTTCCCCTTGCTGGATTAATTTCACTGAGTTGGTGCTGTGCATCCCTGTACTACGTTTAGTCTTTGAAACTGGATGGGCACATTCTCTCAGAGGAGGACTGTGAGTCATAACAGTCAGCACTGGGAAAATCTGTTTCAGTTGTCTGAAGCCATGATCCAGCCAAACTTACAGCATCTCTGGTAGACAACTGAGGATGTTCAGATGACTTGTTCTTAAGTTCTCATGTCTGTGGCTAAAAGTCAGAATTCCTAATCTTAGGTGTTTATTTACGTAATGGCTACAGCCAACCTGGGGCTCGAACTCATGACCTATAGATCAAGAGTCATATGTTCCTCTGACCGAGCCAGCCAAGCACTCCTCTAGTCTTAGTTTTTGTTTCATGACTGTTCTCCCCTTCTGAACATTTTGGCTATATTTGTGACATTTTGATGTCCTAAAGAGAGATGGATAGTAGAAACAATGCCTGATTGAGTCAGGATCCCTGGGTTCTAGTGACTGGATTTAAGGAAAAATCACCTCTGTTCTCTGCCCAGAGAACAGGGTCCTTTCCTATTGAATGAAAGGTTGGCAGATTATCTAAAGAATATCCTGTCTAGACTGAAAGTATATACCCTTCCCCTTTCTAAGTGATTACTGAGTGTATGATGCCCTGGGCTGCCTTTCCCTACCCAGAACCTGTCTTCTAGGAAATTACTAAGGCTGCAGATGTCCTACTACCAAGCAAGTAGTGGGTGTAAGGGTCTGATGAAGTATTTGCCAGGAGTCAAAAATATTAATAGCCACCTGTCTCTGCCTCTCTCATTCCAAAGTAAAATGTTGTTTTATGTTGTTTTGATCTTTTACTCCTCAGTAACAACAACAAACATTGAATTTTTTTTGCGAGAGAATTTTGATTGTTTCGGTAAGTGATACTTCCATTCTTCCATTAAATGAACTTGAAAATTAGCTTGAATTCTTTTGATTTTAAGAAAAATAAGGTTCGAAAGTGATCAAGCACTTGATGTTCCTGAGGTTCTCCTAGTAAGCCTAGTTTATTGAATCTGTTTGGTTAGGTCAACCTCTTTGAAGGTGTTAAACCAAAATACAGTTACTGAGAGAGTTTTTAAGTAAAAATGAGTCTCAATAAGAACCTAGATTATAGGGTAAGGGTTCCCCTCGACCAAAGATAGATTTTTTATAGTAATAATAGAAATCGAGTTCTTCACAACTTGTTATGGTGAGGAAAGAAACATAAACTCTGTGAGTTATAAGATATTTGCACATAGAAGTCAAAAGTAGTACACTAAGGCATTTATGATGATCAGATGTGGCAGTTTAACATTGAATTTTAGGTGTGCAAGCCTTCTCTGGCAGACTCCTAGGTTCTTCAAGACCCACTTCAAATATTGCTTCTCTATGAAGTCTCTTTCTAAACCTTAGGTATATTGGTCTCAGATAGTTGTTGATCGAGAGTATATTTGTTGTTGTTCCAGGTGCTGTTCCAGGGTACAGTCTCTTTCCTCAAGATGCTCATAGAGGAAGAGAGATAATGAACATACACACACACACACACACACACACACACACAGAGCTGGTCCCAGCTCATATGCTGTAAATGAAGTAGAAATGAGGTAGGGGCAGGATGATGAAAACATCTTTTCTGAGAAACAGATGTTGGAGTTAAAGTCTGAGGTGAAGCTTAGAACTCTTCCCTTTTCTTACCTCACAGCATTTTTCCTTAGCACTATTATTATAACACTGATCTTTGTAATTAGTGGTGTATCAGGTTGGGAGCATGGTGAGGTCAGATCTCTTGCACACACAATAAATTCATTGAATAAGTAGGCCAGAAAGTGATTGTACCTCTAAGTCCCTTGGTTGTCAAGGGAAGTTTTGTATGAATTGAGTTGTTCCTCTATATTTGTGAAAAAATACATACTTTGAAAAATTGGATTATGTTTAGATACATTAAAGATTCTGTGCTCACTCATCATTGTGGAGAAAGTGACTTTTCCAGAATACCTGCTTCTACAAATCTGATTATTTTCTTCCTCTCATTTCCTAAAATAGGGAAATTTGGATATGCTATAATACAGCCACCTAATAAGCTCTTTCCAGAAGTAATGGGAAGAGAAGTTTTCATTTGAAGAATAAAGAATTATTAAGGTTGAGGGGAAGAAATGGAATATTCAGGAGATCACATATGAATTCAAGTATGACAGTGATACTTGGGTAGTTGAAAGAAAATATCAATATTTCATAAGGTTTTCAGCTATGGAAATAGATAGTTTATGATCTTGTGATATAAAATAAACTAGATTCCCTTGGGCGGTGGTTGTCAGACTGCTTTCTTCACTGCTGGGAAGGCTAGAGGAGTTGCTGTGGGTCTCTACTGCCTGTCTGGATCTCTTCCCCCTCATTTCCACCTGCCTATACTCCCACCACTTCTGTTTTTTATTTCTTCTATTGATAAACCACTACTAGTAGTAAAAACTAGTAGTAGTAAAACTAGTAGTAGTAGTTTTACTAGTAGTAAAAACCACTACTCTGAGGATTCAGGATTCTTACATTAACACCATCTCACCATAAACACGTGAGATATTTTAATTCATTCATTCCTTTTTCAAGTTTTTATTTAAATTCCAGTTAGTTGGGGCACCGGGGTGGCTCAGTCGGTTCAGTGTCTGACTTTGGCTCAGGTCATGATCTTATAGTTTGTGGATTCGAGCCCCCTGTCAGGCTCTGTGCTGAGCCTACTTGGGATTCTCTCTCCCTCTCTCTTTCTCTGCCCTCCCCCACTCACATTTTCTCTCTCTCTTTCTATCTCTCAAAATAAATAAATTTTTAAAAATTCCAGTTAACATACAGTATAATATTTGCTTCAGGGGTAGAACTTAGTGATTTTATCACTTACATGTAAAACCCAGGGCTCATCACAAGTGCCCTCCTTAATACCCATCACCCATTTAACCTATCCCACTGCCCACCTCCCCTCTAGCAAAGCTCAGTTTTTTCTTTATAGCTAAGAGTCTGTTTTCTGGTTTGCTGCTTCCCCCCTCTGCTATGTTCATCTGTTTTGTTTTTTAAATTCCATATATGAGTGAAATCATATGGTGTTTGTCTTTCTCTGACTTATTTCATTTACCATAACACTCTCTAGCTCCATCCACGTCATTGCAAATGGCAAGATTTCATTCCTTTTTTTTTTGAACTTTTTTATTTAATGTTTTTTATTTATTTTTGAGAGAAAGAGATAGAACCCTCAAGCATGAGCGGGGGAGGAGCAGAGAGAGAGGGAGACACAGAATCCGAAGCAGGCTCCAGGCTCTGAGCTGTCAGCACAGAGCCCAACACGGGACTCGAACTCACAAACCATGAGATCATGACCGGAGCCTGAGATCATGACCTGAGCCGAAGTCAGAAGACGCTCAACCGGCTGAGCCACCTAGGCCCCCCAGAGTTCATTCTTTTTTATGACTGAATAATATTCAGGAACAATATTCCATTGTGTGTATATATCTATGTGTATATATCTATATATAAATATGTATGTATCTTTATCCATTTATCATTTGATGTACATGTGAGATGTTTTATTTACAGTCATTGTGTGAAGTCCTTTACATGTTTCGTCTCATTTAACTTTACGCTATCTTGTGAGATATGCTGCACTGTCTTTCCATTTTACAGATGGGGAGGCTCAGAGAGGATAAAGAAATTGCCCTCTCACGCCATGAGTAAAAGGTGGGGCTGAAGCTCGATGTCTTTGTCCTTTGCTTTTGAACTGTATTCTGAACTGCCTGTTTTGTACCACCTGTGAGGAAATGGGGTCTATTCCAACCCCCCAGGTTTACATAGATCGCAGCGTATGAGCAGTCTAGAACTCCAAACATGTTAATCACTTATGTTTAGAAAATGAAGATCACAGTAGTTCATTAGTCACTGTAGGTGTAAAGACAATTTAGGATGTTTCATGTATGGGTCCTGAATAAAATGCATTATCCTACATACCTGCAAAGTAAGATCTGTGCATAGTTCTGCATAGTTGCCTTGCTTGACCCCAGTAAAATGAAAGACATGTTAGGTAATTGCTAAGGCCCTTTCCCCTTTAAAGTTCAGTGATCTTGGGAAATCCTTTAGGGAGTGGGAAAGAGACATGATCTTGGCTCTATCTGGCTCTATGTCACTTTTTAAAAGGTGGCCAGCTTTAGGGGCACTTGGCTGGTTCAGTTGGTAGAGTGTTGTCTTGAGGTGGTGAGTTTGAGTTCCATGTTGGGTGTAGAGATTACTTAAAAAATAAAATCTTAAAAAACAAAACAAAAATGTTGGTCATGTTCAGAAGGAGTTCTTAGAACCCTAATAACCTGCAGGAGGCTCTTCTCCACAAAACATTCTCAGGAAAGGGAAAATTACAAACCTATTGAGGACTGGGACCACAGTTATTTTATTCATTTCTTTATCCCATGCAACAAATACCTTTGGGCACAAGATATTTGATGATTTATTTAACTCTTGTGCTATATATAAGAGCTTTTAGTAGGTGGGAATAGGTGGATATAGGTGTTTTTGAAACCTTTCTTAGTTACCACAGCCAGCTGGACAGTTGGCTAGATTTGTAGAGGTAGAATAAAGCAGTAGAGTAGGCATACTGTAATTTGTTAGAAGCTCTACTTTATAGAGTGAAAGAATAGGAAAAATTGACTTGTGAGATTAACTTCAGTAATTTTGATTACACTATAACCTTTGCAAGCATCTCAAAGTGACTAAAATAATCTACAATTATGACTTGCTACATTGTCTGCTGTTTATATGTTGATTAAATTATACTCTCAAAAGTTTTAACATATCTTCACTGATTTATCTCTCTCTTCACTGTGTATATTTTACAGACTTAATATTACTTTAAGTTTTGCAGCACCCAGGTGGCTTAGTCGGTTAAGTGTCTGACTCTTGATTTGGGACCAGGTCATGATCTTGCAGTTGACAGTGAGCCCCACATCAGGCTCTGGGCTGAGCATGGAGCCTGCTTAAGATTCTGTCTCCTTCTGCCCCTCTCCCCTGGGCTCTCTCTCTCTCTCTAAAATAAAAAAGATTAAGTTTGAATAATAACAATATAATTATTTCTTAAAGATAATGATTGTTGCTTTCTTCCCAGTACCTTTGTCCATTATATTGGTCTTTTTTCTTAACGGTATTTTGCCTCATTGGCAGAGAATCAAAGAAAGAAAAAAGAAGTTATGGGATTTTAGCGTTTGCATTCATGTTCATCAAGCCTCTGTGAGGAAAGAACTTGAGAAATAGCCTGTGAACTCATCTTGTACTAGTTTAGTGATCAAGGTCAATAGTTGGAAGGCTCCACTTGAACCCTATGATGTATATAAAACACTTAGCAGAGTCCTAGCATTCAGTGGCTCTTTGGTAAATGGTAGTGGTCCTTAACATCTTACACCAAATTTTATGCCCTTAGAACTTGCCTGCTGTATTTTGGAGACACCCTTTGGAGCTACATACGACTTATCCTACTTTTACATGGCAGTTCTTCAGACATCTTGAGACAGTGGTCATACTTTACTATTTCTCCTTCCTTTCTGTCCTGCAAACATCACCTATTTTGGGGGCAAATATCTGGCTTCTGAGTTTTTCATCACTTGCATTGTATCTTTTTGAGCCATCGTCACTATCAATCACTTGCTTAAAACTGGGGCCAAGTCTCCCTCTTAGACTCACAGTGAGATTTAAGGAATGAAGGAGGAAGGTGTTAAGCAAAGCTCTCCAGAAGTTGGGGAAACTCTGTCAAGGAAAGTTTTATCTCTGCTCAGATGGTGAGCCAGTTGAAGGACTGACCCTCGATCCATTATGCCCCAGTTGCTTTAGAAGTATTAGCCGGGCACATTGTGGTTTGACGTTTTCTCTCTTTTTCAGCATCCTTAAGATTATAGTATTTCTCAGGGCACCTGGGTGGCTCAGTGGGTTAAGCATCTGACTCTTGATTTTAGGTCAGGTCATGACCTCACGTTTCGTGGGATCGAGCCCCACATCGGGCTGATAGCATGGAGCCTGCTTGGGATGATCTCTGTCCCCCTCTTTCTCTGCCCCTCCCCCTGCTCTCTTTCAAAATTAACTTTAAAAAAGAAAACCATTGTATGTTTCTTAAACTTTTACAATATTTGGGCCACTTAAAAATGCAAAACAATGTGAAAATGTGACAGCTAACTTGTAGAAGTCCAGTATTGCCTTAATTACTTTAATTACATTGTCACTTAAATACATAGAAAGGTAGGTATACTTGTACCATAGGTCTTATACACCAATACAACCTAAACAATTTGATAACGTAAATACCAACAGAAGTGTATAATCAATAAAAATGTAAAATAGAAATATAAAGCTGCAGATAGATACTATTTGTTCAAGCTAAATTGTTCCCAAATGTGACCATGGCACTGAAAGCTGAGTTCAGTGTGCTGTATTTCAAAATGCCATGTAATGAGTCAGTCTTGCACTGTTAGCAAGCCTCCATTCTTGCAGAGTACAGTTATGTCTTCTGGCCTTAACTTGCTTCAAACACATCTTTTATGTAAAGTCCACTTCTCTTTTTCCTCATGAACTCCCAGCATAGTTATACCACTTGGTGTCAAAAGAGTTAAAACTGTGGACAGAGTGGCCTGACTGTACTTTATTCAGAAGCAGTTGTTCACATGTTCCAGAATAGAATGATAAAAACATTTAAAATTTTGTCAGAATAAGCACAGAATTAAAATTGTCATAGTGAACAGGTTAGAGAGGGAGAGAGCCAAAGCATAAGAGACTCTTAAAAACTGAGAACAAACTGAGGGTTGATGGGGGGGGGAGGGAGGGGAGGGTGGGTGATGGGTATTGAGGAGGGCACCTTTTGGGATGAGCACTGGGTGTTGTATGGAAACCAATTTGACAATAAATTTCATATTTAAAAGAAAATTGTCATAGTGAACTCTTGTAGATCACGGAACATGCTTGTCTTAGGTGTAAGGCACAAAAAGATAGTGGATGTGATCTGTAGGTTCTATCCTACCAGGAGACTAGAGAAAAGTGTTAAAGCTTTTTGGTTAGTGAGTAGGCTGGTTTTTTTTGTTGTTTTTTGGTAGGATTATTTCTTCTACTTTTACCTGATTTTTTTGGTATTCACTGAATTTCACGAAATTTCAATGCTGAAGCATGGATTTCTGGGCATACTTACTCATAGATATGCACATGTTCACAGTAGCTTTTGTACCCCTTTCTCAGTGGAATGTATCACAGACTGTACCGCCAGATGTGACTTTAGGAAGTGGCTTGGTTCAACCAGTTGCCTTCAGATGTGTTGAAAGAGCATTGGTTTTAGAGATGGAAGATCCCATTTTGTGTCCTCAAACCTGCCCTGCAGGAAATGCCATTATATTTGTTTTGCGAATGCAACAGCAATCTGCCATGACACAGCAAAGGAGTGCAGAGTCGGATAGGCTTCCAGGCCAGAGAAGTGCACTGTGTGTAACTCTGCTGAGCCCCGTAAGTTCTAGGCACTGTACAGTTAGGGTGAAAAAACCTGACTAAGTTGTTTGCCACAACAGAATAATAAATCAGCCTTACTTTTCCTCAGCCTGTATTTTTCTTAACCAGATGGGCGTGGGAATTCATGTCTGATGTGCTTTAGATGCACACATTTTAATTCACCCAGGACAGTCTCACAAAGGCTGTGTTTGATGAAGGACATCAAACCATTTTGTAGATGCAGTATACCCAGATTTATCTTCCTTGGTTATATGCCTTTGGAGCAATTTTTTTTTTCTCAGTTTTGAAAGTTAGCAAAGAATTAAGGTTCCTAAGATTATTGCTGATATTAGACCTAAAGTGTCAGTCAGCCGAGCTTTCTTTTCCTTTTGTCTTTCTATTTTTATGTTACCATATTTAAATCTGTGTAGGGGGAGCTGGGCTTTTTTCTAAGCTTGAAGAGCCCTTTCACTTTAGACTTGTATCATAAAGTTCAGTGCTTGCTTCATTCCAAGGTATGTGTACTCTCAATGTCCAAATTTTGTAGAATTGATTTTCTGCCATGAATATCAAAATAGTTTATAATTACAAACTAATTAGTAGCATTAGGCAGTTAATCTAAATATTTTCACAGAAGTGAATGAGAGACTTTACAGGAAGTGATATAAAAGTAAGCTAAACCTACTGTTGTTGAGGGGCGCCTGAGTGGCTCAGTAGGTTAAGCATCTGACTTCAGCTCAGGTCATGATCTCATGGTTTGTGAGTTCGAGCCCCACACTGGGTTCTGTGCTGACAGCTCAGAGCCTGGAGCCTGCTTCAGATTCTGTGTCTCCCTTTCTCTCTGCCCCTCCCCATGCTCTGTCTCTCTCTCTCAAAAATAAATAAACATTAAAAAAAATTAAACATACTGTTGTTGAATTTCCAACTGTAAGTTTGCAAAGTAACTATTTGTAATTTCTAACAGTAAATTGACATTTAAATGTTGAGAGATTACTGTGATTTAGCCATTAAAAATATTCATGTGTACACACACCCATATACATATATATATACACACACATGCGTATTCCATTGATTGAAAGATACGTTACATTTATTAGACTAAAAAAGTGCCCTGTACACTTGAAATTTGTATGACACTGTATGTTAATTATTCTTGAATTTTTAAAAATAAGTGTGTGCCCTGGATTCTTGATGCTTTGGTCTGAAATGAATTAGGAATGTTGGTAGATACTAGACAGCCTTCATATATATGCCTTAGGTTGCCTTTCAGTGGACTGGCCTGACCTAAGAATGTCTCCAGTCATGTACAACGTCTTTCAGGAACCTGACCCTGAGCCTCCCAGGGTCATTCTGTATAAACAGCTACACTGTGCAAATGTTTTACCCAGACCTAATGCAACTCCAGACTGTGAGATGTGTAAGTTTGCATTTCCATCATTACTTTGACAAACATGTTTTCAGTGCCTGTTACATACCAGGTACTGTGCTAGATGTGGGTAGTATAAAAAAGATAGTATTTTTAAGAGCTTCCACTCTAGGCAATGGTTTGTAATGAGAGGTTGTTTTCATAGTCACTTGTGAAGTTAAAAACCCTTACCTACTTGTTCTGGTCCTACCTTCCAGTGATTCTAGTGATTCAGTTGGAACAGTGGTGAGGTCTCAGCATCTGTACTTATACAACAAAGTCACCTGATTAAAAAAATTCTCCACTAAGAACCATTGGAAGAAAGAAAGAATAGATAATTATGAGAAATTGATGCATTCTGAGCTCAGGATACAACAATAATGTAACTTTAAAAATTTTATATTGAAATTATGAAAATTCATATACATGTACAGCCCAGTGAGTTGTTATGAAGTGAACACCTTTGTGACTACCAGCCATTTCAAGAAACAGAGTATTTCCAGAATCTGAGAAGCCCTCCCTGTGTCCCTTCCTAGTTAAAATTCTTCACAAGGTAACAGTAGCCTGACTCTTTTATCTATATTTCTACCACCAATGAGGGCATCCCTAATTGATACAAGTTAGTTTTGTCTGTTGTGGACTGGAGAGAAATTGAATCCTACTACGTGTACTCTTTTGTCATCTTTTTTCTGACCATTGTTTGTAAAATTCATCCAGGTTGTTAATATGGCTCTTGTTCATTTTCATTACTGTATTATTGGTAGACATGACCATACCACAATCTGCATATTCTCCTGTTGGACATGTGGATTGATTTTTCATCTGTGGCTGTTGAGCGATATTTCCACATACACATGCTAGTGCCCATATGCATGAGTTTTTCTGGGATATTTTTCTGGGGTGGATTCCTGGGTCATATGATGTGTATATTGTGAACCTAGTATTAGATAGTGTTTTTCCTAGGTAATGGAACCAATTTAAAATCTTTCCAGCAATATATGATAGTTCCTATTGCTTTACCTCTTTGCCAAGAGTGTCTAATCTTGACTGGTCAGTTAAAAAGAGGCAAGATGGGAGAAGGAGGAAGGTTATTTCAGACATACAAGAAGCAAAGAATATAAGAGGGTATGATGGGTTTGGAAGGAAGTTGCAAATATACTGGTATGACACTGACTTAGGAACCTGTGGGAAAGTGGAGGGAGATGAGGGTGGAAGTGTGTGATGTGCTAAGGACTTTGGTCTTTATTTCAAAGGCAGTGAAGCAAGCAGATGACATCAGATCTACATTTTTAAAAATTTGCCTTGACAACTATGTGGAAGATGGAATGAGGCCCCATAGAGAACTTAACTACTCTAATCCAAGGAGAAATGAAAGGAGGCAGAGTCAAAGAGGATAGATTCCAGAGATGCTTAGACCAAGGTCGACAGTTTTGCCAATTCTGTTGAATGTGGGAAAGGGAAAAGAGAGGCAGGAGTCTTGATTTTTGGGTAGGTGTCCATATAGATGGTAATTTCATTCAGTAAGTTGGGGAATTCAGGAAGAGAGTTTGAGGTCAGAGTGGCCGTAATGGGGAGTGGAGTTCGTTTTAGGCAGTAGCATGTGAGATATCCATAGATTATCTAGCAGGAGTAGGCTGGAGATGTCCTCAGGATATAGGTGGTGTTTGAAGCTGTGGAGGTGAATGCAATTGCCCACAGGCAGTCTAAGGAGGATGAAGTAGATGCGTGGGAGAAGAGGATCCTGAAGAGCAGACCAAGAAAGAGTAACCAAAGAAGTAAGAGGTATAACCCAAAAGATACCAGGTTGTGGAAGCTAAGGAAAAAAGGATTTTCAGAAGAGAACCATGACTAGTGGCCAGTGCCCTCAGAAGATACCAAGTGAATTTGGAAGGTGTACTTTGCCTTTGGCAAAGACCTGTTTGGGGATCAGGGTATTCCAGCCAGGGGAATGCAGGGAGCAAAAGTAATGCCACAGTGGCTGAAGAACAAACAGTGGGTGAAAAAACATTTGAGGAGTGCTTTTTAACTCAGCAGTGAATGGAAGCCAGAAGCACATTAGCTAGAGTGGGATGAGGAATGAAGAGAGGGAGGATTTGTGTGTGTTTAAGGTAGGAGGTATTTGTATCTAATTCTGGAGAGAGGGCTGCCTAGTTAAATGGAGAAGAGAAGAACAATGTCCCTGCAACTGCAGCGTGAGGAGACAGAAAGATCCAAATCCTGGTGGAGCGACTCAACATCGAATAGGAGGTGGCTGTCCTATTACTGAAAAGGGAGAGAAGGTGGGAAAAATTGTCACAGTCTGAAATACGTTTGTGGCAATGAAAGTTTTCAGAGACAAGAAATTGGGGAATTCTTGGCTTGTAATATCCTCTTGCCTCTTTTTTTTTTTTTTTTTTAAGATTTATGTTATTTTTAGAGCGAGGTGGGGGGGGGGCGGGTGGGAGAAGGGGAGAGAGGAGAGTGAAAGAATTCCAAGCAGGCTCCACGCTCAGTGTGGAGCCCCCTGTGGGGCTCAATCTCACAATCCTGGGATCATAACTTAAGCTGAAATGAAGAGTCCAGTGCTTAACCAGCTGACACCCTGGTGCCCCTATCCTCTTGCCTCTTAAAGAGGAGGCTGTATCTTGGGTTGAGTAAGGATGAAAGTTAATGGTTAATACCCAGGTTGTATTACACAATTGTAGACAATTTGTCAGCCTGCTAACTATGAAGTAAAGTGACTTTGAACAAATGTCAGTGGTAAGAAACCATAACCATGCCACTGTGGAGTCTTAAAGGATATTCAAAGACTTTCTCTTTGTACATGAAAACAGTTAAGTTTTATAAACCACCTTATGCTTCTATCCATCTTCTTTCTATACATAAAGCAAATTTTCTTTGTATGTAGTATTCATGTGATTATAGTTTCCAAAATGATTTCCCCCCAAACTCTTATGGTCACAGAACTATTATTGGAAGGAGGGAGAGAAAGAAATTGAGAGAGAGCGCGCACATGTGTTTGTGTGTGTGTGTATCTCAGTTCTCCGAGAGAACCACCAGAGTCCACCAAGAACATACCTGTAGTCAAACAAGTTGAGTTTATTACTCACTGCAGTAAGGAGAATGGACATTGGAGTATACCATGGGGCATCTTGGTAAGAAGGTGTTAGACCTATCATAGAATTTGGGCTTTGGTTGGATAATTTCAGGGAGGATCTGCAGAAGCAGGGACTTGCTCTGTATTGGGTGCTGTTAGAAGGAAGGACAATTCTATGAGTATCTCATTAAATCTTATAGGGAGCACATAGTATATTGAGGAAAAAGCTATAATTGGTAAAGAAGTGGCAGTAATTCATTGAGTTGAGAGGAGGCTGTCTCATATTTTGTGGGTTGCACAGCGACCTTGTTTTTGTGTCACTTTACCGTAGCCTGAGTGACTTTGATATATTCTGTGAGCTTATATCCCAGGGAAGAACATAGGTCTGTCTGTGAGCATCAGACCAGCTTGTAATAATGTCAAGATCGCTGTTAATGTCAGATCTGTTGTGGACTTCAGGGACTTCTTTATTTTTCATATGTCCATATATGATATATGTATACATACACATTTATATCTTAGTTTAACTCTTATGCTTATCTTTTCCTTGTTTGGGTAAGTGTGGTTTTAGTATGTATTTGCAAATTTTAAAAAATCTTTTCAGAATATATATTTTATCGGTATATCAAAACTCATTACTTCAGGATGTACTTTTTCAGGTCTATTAATAGCATAAGATGTACTGCCATTTGTTACATTATTGGGGAGTCAGCAGAAAACACAAGATTCTTGAACTGATCCAAGTAGAAAGTAGGTGGTGGTCAGGACACAGAGAGTGGACATTTTGAGAAATATTTAGAAAATAGGACAGAACTTGATGTCAGAATGTAGCATGTAGGGAAACCAGAAGAGTGAAGAATGGTGTGTAGGTTTCTAAGTACTATTAGCAGGAAGTGATATTCCTCGCCAGGATGGGGAGGTAGGGGGAAGTGACAAGTTGGCAGGAAGGTAACAAATCGTAAACCAGAATCTCTACAGTAGCATGAATCTGGTTGAGGGGAGGCTGATTGCTTCTAAGCAATCTTGTGGGTGCTTAGTACCTAACAGAATAATAATTTATTGTTTGGTTAACAGCAAGAGCTCTAACTGGCCAAGGAACCAAAATCTTAAATTCTTTTGTCACCATATTCTCTCCTGATAGACAAATATGGAAGTGAAAAAATTATAATCAGAGATTGTTTAATCAGGGTGGGGACATAGGAAGGGAAGCTAGCCTAGGTATCTTGGTGGCTATTGTTATCAAAGTATGACATCTGTACTATAGGGCTTTATGTGCCCAGTATACAGAAACACAGGTTTACCTGTCTTAAACCTTGCTGCTGAAATGTTGTATACCAAGAATGCCAAAGTGGGTATCTTATTATGTCAGCATTTAGCATGTGAGCTAGCGCATAGTAGGTACTCCTTGCATATTATGAGGAAGAGTCCAGGCCTAACTGAAGAACACTCTGTGGACTGTTATTTGTCTGCCATGCGTACAAGGAAGGGGTGAGGCTCTGTCTAGCAGGCGTTTGCTGGTTCAAAACTTTATATATTACAGAACTGATCTACAAGTCTTTGCTTTTTAAATAGGCTCTATGCCCAGTGTGGAGCCCAATGTGGGGCCTGAACTCACAACCTCAAGGTCAAGATCTGAGCTGAGCTTGAGTCAGACACTTGACTGACTGAGCCCCTCAGGTGCCCCCTGATCTACAAGTTTTGTTTTGTTTTGTTTTTTTAATGTTTATTTTTGAGAGAGAGACCGAGGCAGAGAGAGGGAGACAGTATTCAAAGCAGGCTTTGCGCTGTCAGTGCAGAGTCTGATGTGGAGTTCAAACTCACAAACCATGAGATCATGAAGTCAGTCTGAGCTGAAGTCAGACCCTTAACTGACTGAGCCACTCAGGTACCCCTACAAGTTCTTAATTGAAACATTATGAAGCAAAAAAGGGAGAGAAGGAGGGAATTAAAATGTACGTGTAACCACACATACACAAATTAAAAGACAGACTTCCTCTACCTGTTTTCATTCTGGCATCCTGAACCTGTGTAAAGAGGCAAAATGCAGACGAATTTCAAAGGCAGTTGGCTTGGTTGATACGTCAACTGTGCAGGGACTAAGTTGATCAAGGAAATCTGACATACTAAACATGCTCTTGTTTTGTTTCTCTTGGCCATTGTTTTTTTCATTTATACTGGGAAAGGCTTTTCCCCAGCTGACTTCTCCCTGCCCTTAAAAACAAAAACAAAAACAACAGTCTCTTGCTGAAATTTCCTTTTCTTTGTCTTAATATTTTGAATCAGAACATACAATTAAGTTTTTATTGTTGGTAAAAATAGACCTTTTCAATGTGAGACTTGTGTTCTCTATAAAATTAAAGCAAAATCATAAGTATTTTTGCTCATAAATACATGCATGTGATATATAGTTCTATTTTATGAAATTTATGCGTGTATTTGAAATTACCACTTCCCCAGATGATTACACTGTGAAAGTGATTTAGATAAACCTACAGAGATGAAAAATCTCTAACTGAATGGAGATGGTTGGGCTGGCTTTCAGACTACTGGTGTGGAAGCAGCATTAAAGCCTGTGGCTGGTTCCCTAGTTGGACAGTGGCCTCGTTATACCGTTAGATAGAAGATGTTACTCCTCTTTTTAGACCCTTCTTATATGCCTGATCTGTTACTGAATTGTTTGTGTGCCTTTGGGAGTCTTCAAGTTCTCCATTAATCAGGATTTTAAGAACATCCTAAATAATAGGATGTTAAATATTTATATTAGTAGGTTTTTCTCAGGAATTCCCTTTCACTATTTTGACTATTTTTGTTTTAAGCATGAACGTTAAGACTGATGTCATATAATTATTAAGAGTGAGACTGTTACACTGAAAATGAGAAAAAATACTGGATTCTTTTTGAGTTAGAAGGTATATTAGAGAAAATTTTACAGTGTAGTCCTCTTGTATGCCAGAAAGGTGAGAATAAAAGGATTGGGTGACTTCTGGGTTTCCTGAAAGAAAAATTATGATTTTAAACATATAATTATGAATTATGGTTTTCAACATATAATTATAAAAATTATTTTTCAACCTGTAATTTTGGAACTTAAAATTAATGAACATTGACTTGGTAAGCTAATCAACAAATATTATAGTTTTTATATTTTACTTAATAAGAATTAGGCAGAAGGCTGCATGAATAAGGAACACATCATTTTAAAATGCTTAATATCCTTTCCCATTTAAGTGAATATAGAAAAGGCTGTCTATTTGAACTAATTATTCTAAATTCACATTCTTTAGTTAAGAAAAAAAATGCCTGAAGTATATTTCTTTGAGCTGTCAAAACTCTTCCTTCGTTTTTGCAGTACTTCATTAATTGAGTAAATGATCTTATGACTAAATATATTTTAGACAGCTATGTGAGGATGGAGTAATCATTCTTCAATTAGGACTGAAATCTGTAATTGGGAGGAGAAAAATAGTTTTATTTCTTTGTGTGAATGTATTATTTCTTCCAGAATGAGATTTAAAAAAAATTAAAATGGTTAATAGCTTTTGGAATTAGAAAGTACTCTAGAATTCATCTGATTCAACAACTTGAATTTATAGACAGTGATCTTGAGAACCAAAGTGCAGAGGAGTTATTCGGGGTGACATATTTAATCAGAATAAAGCCCAAATCTCTCTTGTTTCATTTGTCCTGTGCTTTTCACTTCGTAATGTGTGTTATTCTCTCTCTCAAAACCAATCTAGATGTTTAAATAGAGAGAAAGGGTGGACAGAATGCCAAAGGAAAAGGATGTGAATCCCCTTCCAGCGAACCTGTTAGGTTTCAGAGTTCACTTAATGGGTCTCCATTTGTTCTTAAGATACAGTGCTTCTGTGGTGAGGATAATTATGCTAATATAACTGGTTTTTGCTTTTTTAGGTGAGAGTTACGTGTGTGCATCAAATGAACCATTTCGTAAAGTTGATTACACCAAAAATATTAATCCGAACTGGTCTGTGAACATCAAGGGTGGGACATCCCGAGCCTTGGCTGCTCCCCCCTTGGTGAAAAGTGAAGTGAAGGAAAGTAAAGATTTCATCAAACCGAAATTGGTGACCGTGATTCGAAGTGGAGTGAAGCCTAGAAAAGCCGTGAGGATCCTTCTAAATAAGAAGACTGCTCATTCATTTGAACAGGTCTTGACAGATATCACCGAAGCCATTAAACTAGATTCAGGAGTGGTCAAGAGGCTCTGCACGCTGGATGGAAAGCAGGTAAGATGTTCACTAGCCCCCCCCCCCCCCCTCCAGCTCTCCGTCTTACTTTTAAAGTCTCCCTGTATCATGGTAGTTACATGTTTGACAATAAGTAGTCCAGAGTCTTCTAGAAGACTCTGATTTCACTCATATGTGGAGTCATATGGTATTTCTTTCACTGACTGGCTTATTTCACTTAGCATAATACTCTCCAGCTATAACCATGTTATTGCAAATGTCAAGATTTCATTCTTTTTTATGGTGGAATGATATTTTATTGTGTGTGTGTATATATATGTATACATGTATATATATATTTGTATATAAGTATATGTATACTTATACCATATCTTCTTTATTCATTCGTTTGTTGACAGACACGAGCTGTTTCCGTATTTGGCTGTTGTTGATAATGCTGCTCTAAACATCAGGGTGCATGTATTCCTTTGAATTAATATTTTTGTATTTGGGTAAATACCTAGTAGTACAATTGCTGAATGATAGGGTAGTTCTATTTTTAACTTTATGAGGACCCTCCATACTATTTTCCAGAGTGGCTGCACCAGTTTGCATTCCCACCAACAGTGCAGGAAGGTTCCTCTTTGTCTGCATCCTTACCAATACCTGTTGTTTCTTGTGCTGTTAATTTTAGCCATTCTGACAGGTATGAGGTGGTATCTCATCGTGGTCTTGATTTGTATTTCCCTGATGATGAGTGATGTTCAGCATTTTTTCATGTGTCTGTTGGTCATTTATACATCTTCTTTGGAAAAGTATCTGTTCATGTCTTCTGCCCATTTTTAATTGGATTAATCATTTTTGGGGGGCTAGGGAAATGTAAACTTCTGAGGGAAAAGTAGAAGTTGAAGAGGCTTCCTATATTAAGTGGAAGGTTTTCTAAGAATAAGAACACCTATTGACTAGTAGAGTCATTTATGGGTTTGGTAAATTGTAGGAGTCCAAATTAAACATATTTAACATTTTTAGAAATGTTAGAAAAGCCTAGAAAGGAGAAACCTTTTCTCCTCACCTATATATAATGTTGAAAATGCATTTCAAAAAAGTATTTTGATAGGAAGTTTCATAGAGCACCATGGAGGTAATTAATCAGCATTTCTGAAAAATATACAAAAATTACACAGGAAAATGAAAGCCAAATTATGGTAACAGTATATCAGGAAATCTAATGGGCTAAAGAAGAAAAATTAGGCATGGTGCCCAGGTGGCTCAGTTGGTTAAGCGTCCAGCTCTTCAGCTCAGGCCATGATCTCATGGTTCGTGAGATCAGGATCTGACCGCATGGAGCCAGCTTGGGATTCTCTTTCTTCCTCTCTGTCTGCCCATCTCTTGCCTGTGCATGCTCTCTCTCTCAAAACAAATAATCTTAAAAAAAGAAGAAAAATTGGGCAAATCTGAAGAATGCATGAATACTGAGTTTTGCCACAATCAGATTATCATTCCTAAAAAGAAACATGTGGCTTCTGAAGTATATTTTTTTCCTAATTTCAATAAAGGTAAATTGTTTGTATTTACATTTTATTGAACATTATAGTTTCCAGCATTAAATTTGTTTCTTCATTCCCTTTTGTTTCTTCCCTATAGCGCACTTAATTTACTCTGAAGTGTTTAGCTCATATAGTGCTGAAAATGAAACATTGGAGCAGTGCCTTCTAGAAAAAATGCAAGAAGGTAGTTTTCTAATTTCCTAACACCGGATTCCTAACACCTAGTTAGCTGATTTTTTCTTGAAACATTAACAGAATTTAAAAACTAGGTTCTAAAAATTCCAGCAGATTATGTTGAGCTAATAGTGACTTTTCTAATTAATTAAATTGGCGATTGGAAGACATGACCTTTCATAGCAGCCTGCCCAAGGTTCATAGTATGAATGGCAACAGACACTTTACAAATTGAGTTAATAGCATGGCACAAGGCAAGACTCATTGTGCAAGTGAGTGAAAATTAATTAAAGTAAAATAAAGATGTGGCAAGTTAAATAACTAATTCTTTGTTGACACAGGAAGACAGGAAACAGAGACAAACATTTAAGACCCCTAACAAAAAGAAAAATGAAAGCCATAAATGTGCAAAATTAAAAAACCTGAATGGCATATAAACAGTAAATGCAGATGAGATTTTAAAAATTGAGATTGAAAATCTCCAAATGAACATTTTTCAGGGAAAATGGAAGTGAAATACGGAAGTTGAACATCTAATTGAAATGGGTGATCATTGAAATGTTAATAATTATCTAAAAAACTACCTTCAAAAAAGCTCCAGACTAGATATATCAGTATGTAAAAATGTTAACTAAAGCACAAGCAACCCCAAATTACCCACATATTAAAAAATACTACACTACTAAGAGCTGGACTTAATGACAGGAATTAAAGAATGGATCACTGTTAAGAAACCTGTTTATACATGAGATCTAGAGGATAAAGCATAAAGGCACATGTAATCCCAAAATGGTTATAAAGGTATTTGACAAAATACAAAATTAATAAATTTAGCTAAAGATTTAGTAATAGGGGCACCTGGGTGGCTTAGTTGGTTGAGCATACAACTTCAGCTCAGGTCATGATCTCGCGGTTCGTGAGTTCAAGCCCTGTGTCGGGCTGTCTGCTATAAGTGGGGAGCTGGCTTCAGAACCTCTGATCTCTATCTCTCTGCCCACTCCGCATGCATACCCACATGTTCTCTCTCTCTCAAAAATAAATATTTATAAAAAAAAATCAATAATAAAAATGGACAGTGAAATCTCTAATACACTTCTAAAAACTACCACCTGACACAAAAAGCTTATGTAGTGGTAAACAAATGAGATATTGGAAGTATTTCTATAATAGGTATGAGGTTAATTGCCTGACAGCCCCAGTATTCAACATTCTTCTATGTATTCTCCCTATTTTTTATTTAGAATTTAATTGCAATTTCAGTAAGAACCTAAATGAGATTTTTTTTCTGGTGGGGGGAGGACTACCCAAGTGATTTCAATAGCTAATCTGGAAAAAGAGGCAGAAAATTTTGTAAATAATGATTAATGGGCTCTTATGCTACCAGATATTAAGTCATCATCCTGATTCCATACCAAAAATAAATTCCAAGTGTTTTAAAAATATAGACATCAAATGAAACAAAAGAACTAAAAGAAAATATGTCAATAGTTAGGTTGAAATGAGAAAGGAGTTCCTAAGCATAAAAATTGCGGGAAAATCACAAGGGGAAAGGTTGGCTAGACAACTTACAAAATAAAAATTTACAGATGTCATTAGCAAGATTTAGATCCTTTGTATTGAGTTATAGTAGTTGAATAGGAAAAAAACAACACTGCAATGGCAAGATAGATAAAAGACAACAACTTGAAAAGATAGAATTATAAATACTGAGTATAAAAGAGTTCAGTCTCACTAAAAAATGAATTAAAGCACTGAGATAGTATTTTTGATATTCAAAATGGACAGGTTTTTAAAAAAGAAAATTTACTTTTTTTGAATATGGAGCAAATTGGCATTTTCAAAGAATGTTGGAAGTATAAATTTTATAATCTTTATGGAAAGCAATTTGTTTTGTACAACTTTACAATGTTCTTACTATTTGAATTGACAAATTAACTTCTAGGAATTTATCCCAAATAACCTGAGATGCAAACATGATTATGCATAAGAATTTTCATTTCAGCAATAAAAGCAAAGGATTCAAAACAACTTAAGATCCCTAATGTAGAAAAGAGCTAAATAATAATACCATAGAATTCGTATGTAGTGGCCATTGAAAATTATATTTGGGGGAATATTTATAAAGACCTGGGAAAATGTTGAGTGGAAAAAGCAAGAAAAAAAATCTCTGTAGTATGTTTTCAATTTTGTGTAAGAAAGAAAAGAAGAGGGAGATTTATAAAAAACTAATTCAGAAGGAAACATGATTATAGTTGCCCTCAGAAATCCAGTATATGCTGTTCTGATTTCTAAGCAGACTTTCTCATGTCTGCTTAGAAGCAAAAACTTAAGCACTGAGAAGGAAAACAAAGACTGATTTCAATCAGTTGTAAAATGAAAACATTATGAGTTAATCTTTGAAATTTTAGCATATGACTATAAAATGTTACATGAATCACTTTTGTCACTATATAGAACTTACAACATTACTTCCCATGTGCAAAGAAAGAAGATATCTTTAAACTTTCAAATAAAGTACTTCTCTGGAAAAATGATAGATTTTACTTTTGATAGACACAATTTTTAGGTGTCATATTTTCAGAATTCCAGGTATCCTTAAAAGCAATAGTTTTCTTGACATGCTGATCCAACACCTGTGCTATAGGTTGACTTGCTATTTAAAACTTGAAGTCTGATTTTTGGCTAATATGTGTTATAATGAGAACTTTTATTTCTTGCTTTGAAGTAGTGTAGGAAATTTGTCTTATGCTTAAGGTTAATGCAAATCTTTGATCAGTGTTCATTTTGATTTGATTTTATAGAATGATTTCTTTTTTAAAAATGGATGTATTTTGAAAGAGAGGGGAGAGGGGGAAGGAGCAGAGAGAGAGGAAGAGAGAGAATCCTAAGCAGGCTCCGTGCTGTCATCACAGAGCCTGACATGGGGCTTGATCTCATGAACAGCAAGATCATGACCTGAGCTGAAATCCAGAGTCAGACGCTTAACCTACTGAGCCATCCAGACACACCTATAAAATGATTTCTCTGTGGGCATGTAAAACAGTCTGTTCTCTGAACATTTTCAAGAAGAGGACAGCTTCATTTAGGTGAAAAGAAAGGAATGAGAAAGGAACCTAGATCTGTTAATAAGTTGTCCCCACACAAAATTTTAGGCTGTCTGCCTTATCTGGTTACTTCTGCTCAGGTGCGGTTTTTTTTCATCTTACATTGATCTGATATTTAACACAAGGATAGAGTAACAATTTATAGGCAGTTCATCATGAACAGTCACTGATTTCATCCTGATACCTATGCTAGAGTCTTAAGGGGCCCTGGTTATCTTTTGTGGGCTTGAAGGCTTTCTTGATTAAAGCGTCATGTGCCAGTAGCATTATTGTTAAAACAATGTCCCTTGGGGGGCGCCTGGGTGGCTTGGTTGGTTGAGCGTCCGACTTCGGCTCAGGTCATGATTTCATGGTCCGTGAGTTCGAGTCCCGCGTCGGGCTCTGTGCTGACAGCTCAGAGCCTGGAGCCTGTTTCGGATTCTGTGTCTCCCTCTCTCTCTGCCCCTCCCCTGTTCATTCTCTGTCTCTCTGTGTCTCAAAAATAAATAAATGTTAAAAAAAAAAATTTAAAAACAAAACAATGTCCCTTGGATCTTCTCTTCCATCAAAATGGATTATCACATCTTCCTAGTAGTATTGATTTCATTTACAAGGTAGACTTGATTAGTACATATACTCATGCATTTTATATCTCCTTATAAAATCACTTCAAATAAAGTAATATTTTAGGATTTTATCCACGTTAACTCTTGGTGGTTCTCAACTGGGTACGATTTCATCTCTAGGGGACGTTTAGACTGTCTGGAGTCTTTTTTTTTTAATTTTTACTATTGAAGTACTGTTGACATACAATCTTATATTAGTTTCAGGTGTAGAGCATAGGTATTTGATAATTGAGTACATTACACAGTACTCACCAGAATAAGTGATTACCATCTGTCACCCATTCATTGAATGGGAATCCTTTTTTGATGCCATGCCTGGGCATGAGGATTCCCCTGGCATGTAGTAAGTGGGGAGAGGCCAGGAATGCTGCTAACCATCTTACACTGCACAGAACACACACAGCATAATTTGCTGGGGTCCAAGAGGTCAATACTGCTAAGATTCAAAAATCATGGTGTCAAGTAAGTGAAATGATTCAAAAAGAAAGACTTGTTGGATTGTTACCTTTGTTACCATTTAGGCCACATGCTAAACTTTATTTCAGAACTTAGAGGTGTTCTCATAGCTAGTCTGTCTACTTCTTATCTAGTTGGGGCACGTGTGTCAGCATGATACGGTTTATAGTCTTTGTTGTATGATGCTAACATGCAGTTGGGCACTACAGTTTCACAGGGGATTAAATAAAGATGTCCCAAATGGTTTTACATGTATTTCAAGAGAAATCTAAGAAATAATGATTTAGTCTTGTGGGATTTTAAGTATTTAATACTTAAAAGTGATGTTATCGATTTTTTTTGAAGAAATGCACAATGTATGTGCTTATAGATGAAGTGACTAGAAAAAATTATCTGTAAATAGAAGTCATGACTATTTTCCTCTTAAGTAGTTTTTTTTAAACTTGCAGTTAATTTAGATTAAATGCTTTACTCTTATTTGTTAAATAAAACCTTGAACTTTTAAGTTAAAAGAATTGAATAGGAGAATAAGGTTTACTTTTAACCTTTTTTCAAAAGAGTTACTTATAATAAACTGCAGCAGGGGGGAGTTCTTTATAACTGTTTTTATTCTGTTAAGAGAATGAAAGGTCCAAATATAGCTTTTGTCCACATGTGTAAAAAATTCTAGCTTTTAGCTTTCCCAGAAACAGAGTTTTAACATAAAAGAAACATATTTAGTAGAATTTTGGAACAAGTTGATTCTTGTCATGGGCAGAGGCAAAGCAGACTCAGAAATTGCTAGCAGTTGATGCTTGGGGGTAAAATACTTCCAGACTTTGGGACCACTGCCAGTCTGAGGATTACACACATGCAGTAGATCCTCTTTGGGGATCATGACAACCCCTTGGAGTACCTTCCTCTTATCACTCATCTTAGGGTTTATGAAGATTTCCGCCATCACTTTTTAAAAAGTTTAATTATTTCATGGATGCAATTATATGAATGATAACTTCTTTTTGTACCCTTTCTGGCATGACCACTTCTAGTGAAAGTTCACTTCTTTGTAATAGACCTGACCATTCTTATTTACAGCATTTTTTCCCTCAAAAGTTGCTACATAAAAATCAAATGGTTGATATCTGTTTTTAAATATTTTCTGTGCTTCATTTAATCCTGGTATATTTTTTCCTTGAAGTAGATGAGGACAGAGTTTGGTATTAATTCTCCCACTGCTCCCACTGCATGCATTTCTTTTTGTAGATAATAGAAATCTAGATGACTGTGTTTTGTCTTATTAGATACATCTTTATCTCTACAGTGTGAGTAGCCCTGATTTAATTTATCCCAATCAGGAATCAATAGAGTAAGAGTAACTAGTAGGATTTTTCAGAACTGGAGGAAGTCTAGGCATAGGAAGAGAAAACATTCATTTGTTCTTTGATCCCTGAATCTAAGCAGATTTTAAGGAGGGGTGGGGGGGTTAATCTTACTTTTTGATTTAATGAACCCTCTTTTCAAAGAGTGATATAAACAGCGGGAAGAAAGAAAGAAGCACTTAGATATCCCTCTTATTTTTTTGTTGAAGTAAAGTTTGTGTTTTGCCATTCTGGTATCCTTTGTATAAACAGTTTCCCCTGACCTTAAATAATATTTTCTCCCTTTTAATGGAAAGCTGGAGGAAAACACTAAAATCCTGTTAGTAGTCACGGCAGTTGCAAATCAGGAGAAGAAGAGATGTTTAAGGAAAACAATTTCAGCTTGCAATGAATTATGCAATAATGTAAAGTGTAGCTGAGATAAAAATGTCATCATTGCAAACTCTTTTCTTTCCTTATTTATCCTTGGATGTCTAAGCTGGAGTAATGCATGGATCATAAAATTGTGTTAGATTCATTGTGTTTTTGTTATAAATGTATTTTGCAATGGTTATAATAATTGTTAAAAATAGATTTTGTTTCATATTTTAGAATGCTTAGAATAATAGCTAACAGCTTAATTAGCTAATAGATTAAAGCTAGTAGCTTACTACAGCAGGCATTAGTGCTTTGTATTAGTCTTCTCCACTAGTCCTCACAACAATCTTGAGAGTTTGGTATTACAATTCCCATTTTACATTGGAGAAATTAAAACAAAGTAACCATTCAAAATCACGCAGCTGGTGGTGGAGCTAGAATTCACACCCAGGAAGTATGTTCCAGTCCCTCCCCACCAACATACACATACACACTTCACTGCTGTGCTGTAAGCCTCCATGGTCAAGCTCTGTGAAAGGCTTTAGTGATAAAGATGAGGGATAAGACAAAGAACTAATAAGCTAATCAGGTTATTTCAGATTAAAAAAAAATTTTTTTTAGGTTTTAGAGTGATACACTTTTACCTGGGGTTTATCTGCAATGCATTCTGTGTAATTATAGATTATATGACAAGATTATTCTTTGAATAGGATCTGAAAAATGGAAAAAAAGGTTAAGGAGTAATTATATGCTTGACAAAAAGATGACTTCTAGAGTTATTTCATAGATTTAATTTTTTTAATTAAAGAATATGACATTGCTGAAAATATAGAAAAAATAGGAAAAGTAAATGTACAATCTTACATTTTAACATTATTTTTAATACCATTGAGTATCCTACCCATATTTTTATATACATTTTTTTTTCTTAAGAGAAAATTACCCAAGTAAAGTCCATACATTTCTATTGGAAAATTCAGATGTTGGGGAGGAAAAAATTTTTCTCTTTTAATGTTCTTCTGGCTGGTCTAAGAATAAAATTTACATGAGACAAATTAACAGGAGAAAATCATGTTTAATTTTGTACATATAGACAGTTCACTTAGACATGAGATTTCAGGATGGATCTAGAGGGTATAAGGCTAAATGAAATAAGTCAGAGAAAGACAAACACAGTATGACTTCACTCTTATGTGGGACTTAAAACAAAAGAAATATAAGAAACAGACTGTTAAATGATGGTGGCCAGAGGAGGAGGGAGGTAGTTGGGGGGCAGGGATGCAATAGATAAAGGAAATCAAGAATATGCTTATCTTGATGAGCACTAAGTACTGTATGGAATTGTTGAATCATTGTGTTGTACACTTGAAACTAATTTAACACTTTATGCTGGGGTGCCTGGGTGGCTCAGATCATGATCTCACGGCTCATGAGTTCAAGCCCTATGTCTGTGCTGACAGCTCAGAGCCTGGAGCCTGCTGTCTCTCTCTCTCTCTCTCTGCCCCTCCCCTGCTCATGGTCTGTCTCTCAAAAATAAACAAACATTAAAAAATTTAAGAAATATAACGCTGTATGTTAATGATACTTCAATAAAAAAATTACCTTCCAAAAAACCCCACATTAATCCATTGTGATAGAGATGAGAATAATAGTTATTTTTCAGGATGTTATTGCTAGTGGGATGGGTAAGTGAGTCTGCTGTGGTGTTAGAAATGCTTTGTAGCTTGATCTGAATGGTAGTTACAGAGGGATACACAAATGGAAATATTTATCAGGTTGTTTGCTTAATATTTGTGTACTTTATGTAACTTACACCTCAATTTAAAAAAAAGGGAGAAAAAAGAAGAAAAAAAATGTGATTCCAAAAACAGGCAACATGAGATATATAATGTCATTCTGGACCTGAGGAGAAGGGAATAGGAGTCCAAGCTTCAAACGGAAGGAAGGCAATTCACAGGAAGAATGGAAAGAGTCAATGCTTGGTAAACAAATGTTTGTTGGGCCACCTAGAAACAGTGGCATATAGAGGACTTTGATCAAGCAGGCCTTGCTGGGTTCCTTCCTGTGTACCATACCTAGTTCATATTATACTGTCATTACATAGGGTGATAATTCCCTTCCTGGTGCAGGTCCTAGATCTACATTTTTTTTTAAGGCAGATGTTGGAGGGAAGGTCAAAGTTTCTTCCTGAGCCTTTTAGGCCTTGATTATTTTCAGCTGGAAATAATCTTCATGCCAAAGTTGTACCTTTTGGGGTGATTTGTTTGAACTCCTTTACAAACAATTGAAAGAAATGCAAAGAGTGAAAGTTTCTTTTCTTTTCACATTTGCCCTTCTTGCCCAGCCTCACTCTACTTCCTAAAGCGAACTACTAATACCAGTTTTGTTAATGCAATTTAAATACATATGTACACATACTTTTTTACATAACATGGTTTTTACGTGTAATCATGTATCCTGCTTTTTTCACTTATTGATCATACTCTTCTATGTTGCTACATAATCTTCATATTTCATACATAAATGACTAAATTATATTCAATTGGCTAGACATACCATAATTTATTTAACCTATTGCTAGGCATTTGGATCATTTCCAGTTTCTCATTCTTTTATCCTCTAGTCATCTTGCTGTTTATAGATTTAACATGTTCTGGATCATTTCCTTTCCTTGGTGTAGATTCCTCGAGGTAGGTTACTGGAAGAGGCTCAAGTATTTTGGGGTTTGTGAGACAGCGATACTATCAAAACTGTAGACAAACAGTTGTCCTAGTTGGCAATGCCACCAGCATGTGCCCCAGTATTTCTGTAGCTGGGAGAGACTTATAAAAAGACCAGACATGACAGCCAAGCTGAATGCACATACTTAATTTGTTGCATGGAAAACGCACGTTCTTCCAAATTCCTTGGAAAAGCCTCCACCTCCAACTTGGATACTTTCTGTTCTGGAAAGTAGTTTAACAAGAAAGCCAGTTGACTTGTGTATAAAGTTTTATACCAGAGGCAGGTGCTGGCCAACTAGTCCTGAAAATGTTAAGTTTAGTAGGGAGAGATTATTCTTTTTCATCTAATAACCCTTATTTTGGTACTATGTTGTCTTAATCTTGAACTAAAAAATCTATCACTTCATTCAATGTTTGCTTTATAACCTTTGCATAGATGCCAAAAATCCCATGGATATGTTTCTAGTATTTAGTGAATTCATGTAACTTTTTGCTTTGTGATATTTTGATTCAGAATTAACTCAAGGAGATTATTTGAAATAGATGCTTTGTAAAGTTAATTGTTGGCTTTTGGTGGTCATCAATAACTTTTGGATTTGTTTTGTTGTTTTTGTAATTTATCATGAATATCTGCTAATCACAATTTCTACCGATGATTACCAGTTGATTAGATTCTGAGAAAGGGTCATTCATCGTGCCTTTTGGTAAAAACAAAGACAGGTGCAAAGTCAGTGTAGTGTTTTAGAATGTGTAGCTTATTTAGGAAATTATTTAGTCTAGCCTGCTAATTTTATAGATGAGAAATCTTTGGGGGCTTGTGATAGCTTTTGAGAACCAGTTGGAATCTTGGGTTCTTCTCTTCCAGTTAAAGCCTCATCAACATTTTCTTTGTAATCCGCTTGTTTATGGACCACAGAGCAGTTCATAAACCTCTACTTTGGCCTGTTTTACTCTCTTCACTTTAGGGAAGTTTTTATTTTCAGCCTGATGACCATGGATTTTTCTAGAGAGCAGAAGTTAGGCTTGACCCTGGTCATCCATATTCTTAGGATGATGCCTTATAGAAGAGGAACTAATTGAATCTAATTTAAAAATTGCTTCATGGAGAAAAATAGGGCTAGAGTCTGTATTTGCTTTTTTTGTAATCCTGTGCAATTTTCTGGACTTAAAAGTTAACCTCTTATAATATTTTTTTAAGTGAGGAAGAGCACCATACTTCAGTAAGACTAGCTTTCATGAATATTCTCTCGTATTTTTAGAATATTTTAATTGTGGTGTGATGCAGCTGCCAGACTCGCAGCACAAAGTGTTGGAAAGCTCCATAGTCATTAGAGGTTCGCCTCCACAGAAGTTTAATTTTCAGAGCCCAAGGACTGTTGCAATGAAGCAGCGTTTACCCAGAAGGAGCATTCTGCTTTTCCTCGCGCATTTCAGGCTTTTCCCAAGACTTGAAATAATACAAGTTTTATTTAAAATTTTCTTTGTTTTGTGATGGTTTATGGCAAGTTTCGCTAAATATGAGCATGAAGACGTTTGATTATATTTGAAAATATCATTCTTTGTTTGCCCACATACTAAGTCATTAAAATGCCATTTAAGATATGAGTTATGGAAGGTATTTAAATATCTGTGTCTGGGTACTTATTGAAACTGACATTAGGTTACATGGTTGTGTTTCTGAAGGATTAAGTTTATTAAACACCTAGTCTGTAGTATCACTTATGGTATATATTTTTAGAAGTAAAATATGGTTGACACATATCGTTGTGAAATGGAAAGCAAAAGTTGTGCAAATGGATACTTGTGGAAGTCTCATTAGGCAACTTAATCCAGATTTTAACATTTTCACTTATTATAGTAGCCAAGATTTTTACATGTAGATAAAAAATAAAATTTTGAAACTTTTCTAGAAGTTTTAAAATTGATTTTCACCGCCAGATCATTCCTGCCCAGGCAGCACCAGTCAATGTCTTAATCACTAGTTTATCCTCTAGGATTTAAGAGGGTTGTGGTCAGTGTGGTTGTGCCCTGAGGAGCTGATTGTGTGCATCAGAGTCAGAAAATGAAATTTGATTTAAACATACTCATTTCCTATGACACACAGTCACACTCTAATATTGAATGACACAAATTTCACACTTAGGCAGTGGGGAATGTCATTAAAGATTTTTTTTTAACGATGGGACTAACCCTTAGTGCCAAATATTGTGGCAGACTATTTACACATGTTGTCATTTAATTCTGTGATCACCCTGAGGGAGGCATATGGTGATATCTCTGCAAGGAATGCTATATTGCATACCCAACGAACTCTAGTCCTTTGATGTCAGTTAGACATCTTGCATATGATAGTGCATTTATGTCTGCCTTTGCTCCAGACATTTTTCTATTTACTCTCAGAACTTGTTATCAAGATTCAAAGGAAGATCAGATTTATCACTTTATAATCATTTTTAATGATTTTCCAGAATCAGTTATGTAGCATGATTGTTTACTTTAATCTTTAGACTTAGCTCCAAAGGGCTTCTTAGACTTTTCTCAAAACTTCTGTTCACCTTCACATGATGAAGAGTTTATTTTCATTTAGTAACTCAAGATGTCCTAGATTTGGTCTATGGAACTGTTTGCAAGTTATATCCTATGTCTTTTTGACATATTTAAGGATACATAGGAGAGTAAGGTTTATAGGGAACTCTGTCAGGGTCATGATAAGACTTTGTGGCAAACAAAAACACCATAACAATTCTGTATCCCAGTGATTACTCCAGGTCTCCTGTTCTCAGGTGTCCTCTTTTTTTTTTTTTTTTAATTTTTTAAAGGTTTTTACTTATTTTTGAGAGACAGAGAGCATGAGTCACGGAGGGGCAGAGAGAGATGGAGACAGAATCTGAAGCAGGCTCCAGACTCTGACCTGTCAGCACAGAGCCCAGTGTTGGGGTTGAACTCATGAGGTGTGAGATCGTGACCTGAGCTAAAGTCAAACGCTTAACTGACTGAGCCACCCAGGTGCCCTGAGAGAACTTTGTTCTTAAGGGGCTTGTGAGTATTGAGGCATCTAGAGATCCAGTGACTGTCTGGTAGAATGTGTATTGGTATCTAATGGGTAGAGGCTAGGGATGCTGCTAAATATCTTACAGTGCACAGGACTTCCCTCCACAGCAAAGAATGAGCTAGTTCAAAACATCAGTAGTGCAGAGATTAAGAAGTGATAGCCTAATTTAATGGATATAAGGAGGGGGATATAAGGATATGGGGATTTTGAGAGGGAAATGCAAGTTGTTTTGGAGTGGCCAGTGTAAGAGATGTAGGTAGGTATATATGATTGAGTATAGGTTTTTGAAATTAGGTCAAGGGCAAGATTATGCACAGCATACACTGTATTTCCAACGGATGGGAACCTCAAAAATTGGGCTATGGATCGACATTGACAAATTGGAAGAGGATCAGATTTGCATTTTAGAAAGTTCACTTGGAGAGTGTGAAATGAGTTAAGAAAGATGGTGAATCCTAAAGGATTCCCTGTCCCAGAATGTGGGAAGTTGTTTAAGGTAATATTATTTCATTGTTGTAACATGTTTTATGCCCATGGGAGGTTGTTCCTAAACTGTATTCCAGATAAGAAGCAGACATTCCTAAAGAAATTTATGTAGTTTCAGAGAGTAAAGATTTGGTTTTAGCAGGAAATGAGAAAATTGGTGTAGTGGAGTTTCTTAAATCCATGGGCAGAAAGTATTTGGAGATTATAGAAAATCTTCACAGTGTTAAAAAGTGGTATTTTACTGCAATTCATTAATTTTCCTTTGTTTTTTATGCTGTCAAATCATTTCAGATGTTTGTGGCAGGATGGATATCAGTATTTTTATTCAGAAGAAATGCTGAATGTAGGTAATACTGCCTTTTCTTATTTTTACTGGAATTTTGACTACTTTTTCCCTTCCTTTTCACAGCATACACCTGATATGATCAGGTGATCTGTGACCACAAGGTAAATTTATATTTGAGAAAATCTGTTGTAGTATGAAAAGTCCTGCAGTATTCTATCTCCAGTAACACATTTATTGTGAATGACTTAAAAATATAGTCACCATGATAACTAGGAAACCTGAATACAAAAGTGCTTCTTGGTTTAAAAGAAAAAAAGAGAAGAATACTTTTCCTTAAAATTATTATAGTGGGATAGAAAACAAATGGTCCAGTCTTCATTAGTCAATTATGATGTGATCTAATGGAATACTTTATAAATTTTAATAGCTTTAAAAATGTAAATGCTCATATGCTTTGGCTAATAAGATGTTATCAGAATTATATTGTTCAAAGTAATTTATTGAAGAATTATCCCTACTTTATTTTAAAAATCAATAGTATTCCACCACTCTGGAAAACAGTATGGGGGTTCCTCAGAAACTTAAAAATAGACCTACCCTGTTATCCAGCAATCACCACCAGGTATTTACCTAAAGGATACAAAAACACTGTTTGGAAGGGGCACATGCACCCTGATGTTTATAGCAGCATTATCAACAATAGCAAATTATGGAGAAAGCCCAAATGTTCATTGACTGATGAATGGATAAAGAAGATGTGGGGTGTGTGTGTGTGTGTGTGTATGTATATATATATGTCTGTCTATCTATACACACACACACACACACACACACACACACAATGGAGTATTACTCAGCCGTCAAAAAGAATGAAATCTTGCCATTTGCAACCATGTGGATGGTGCTAAAGTATATTATGCTAAGCCAAATAAGTCAGAGAAAGACAAATAC